>NC_134939.1:3604900-4315102 GCF_051020765.1 Lasioglossum baleicum | reverse complement strand
CTGTACTCGATCACTAGTATCCTCGCTCACCTCCTGGAATGTAAGAAGATCACACCGAAAGTTGTGAAGAAAGTAAAAGACTACTGGTTGGAGTTCCAAGCTCCTGTTATGCCTGCTCAGGGTAAATACTTTGCAGAATATTTTCTGTTTTGAGAGGATGCTGGCGCAACAGAGGAAGGAGATGGAGAGAAGTAATGCAGACTCTCCCGCTACTAAATTCTTCAACTCCAGAAGAACGTCATGGGGGTCTCCCTCTCTCTCTCTGTCTCTTGCGAGATAAAGAACATTGAAGAGTCCTCGAAGGGGAAGAACACTGGCCAGGATCCTGATCGGGCAAACTATCCGAGCACCAGGTTCCTGAACTCAAGGAGGAAGTCGATGGATCTTGAGAATTTGGTGAGGAGCAAACAGCCTCCTAAACAGAAGAGCGTGGTTCGAGAGATCATCACAGCTATGACAGCGAGGGCTATCAAGAAAGCCCTGTTGCGAAAACAGCACAACGTTCCTGGAGCACAGCAGAATTTTGTGAAGACCGTGGTGGACGCTTTGGAGAAAGGGAACTCGTCGCTCTTGGATGACACTATTGAGGAATCGTTCACTTCGACGATCAGAAATGAAGACGATTTAGAAAGTGCTAGCGAGTCAGATGCCAAATTCTGTTCAATGGCAGTGTTTTCCAACGGCACCGAGAGCAGCGACTCTGAAGGAAGGTCTCCAATTTTGGTGGAAACCGATGACAGTCGCAAAACCTTCGACTTCGATATGTCTTTGGACACCGGCAAGGCTTCGGAGCAGAAATATCGCAAGCAGAAATATATCAGCAATATATTATCTACTATTAAGAAAACAGACTTTTAATGTTTGTAATCTTTGTAATGAGTACCCTCCTGAGAATGAGGGTAGTAGAAGACTATTTTTAGATCTATAGATCATTGTAAAAACCAGAATCATCCCCCACGGGGCAATGTTTTTTCTGCGTTCGCGTTTTGCGGTTTTTCTGCGAGTTTCTTGTAATATTAGATTTGCTTGCGATCGAGTATTGATAGATTTAGAAACGTTCTTGCAAGGTTTCTAAGCTGCGTTTTGCGTTTCGTCGTTGAACGGACCGCTGATTTTCATATTTTAATCCGCCGAGGACGAGTTAACTCGTCGATTGTCATCGACTCGGACTTCCTAGATATCATTGATGTTATTATATGCTAAAACAAGTCGCACTGCAGTGGCCGAAATAATGATAGGTTCACTTCAATTTGTTGACATAATTTAAGGGAGAACTGTACCCTCAGATTTTGGGGTATTTATCAATGTTATCAACCTCTGTGCAGAAAAATGTTTGGTAACATTGATAAACACGCAACTGCCTAATGAACACGAGATTGAGTTACTTGCTATTTCCATATTGTATTCAGCTCGTCGCGAATGCTGTTATACAGGGCATGATTTTGCTATGATTTCACGTTGACAGCAGTGCAGCAGTGAAATGTTGCACCATATCGCAGTTCTGATTGACAGTCTTCCTGACTAGGCGCCATCTCGCCTAAACTAACTGAACTAAAATTGGCTCTAGACTGGCTCTGCATCAGAAAGGACCTCTGTATTCATGAACGTAATATGGGGAAATCTCTGCTATGTGAATAAAATCACGCGCCTCGGTTTTTTCTCCTTATACGATCATATTTTGAGCTGCACGAAGTTTCATTTAATAGAGGAAGGTTCATCGCGGCGCGCTCTGCTCATCACATCAGTCAAAAAAGTCTTTTGGAGACAGAAAAATGCATTGAAATCTGCGGTTGTTTTTCTCGATTTTTTCTCTACTTTGGGAACTCATATTATTAGATATAAACATAATCTCGTTAAATCAATAGCAGAGCGCGCTGCGTTTAACCTTCCTCTATAGAACGAGCCCTCACCCAGCCCAAAATCTGTTCAAATAAGGACAAAAAACCGAGGCGCGCAAACCCATGTTTCGACCCAAAATCTAGTAAGATTCCAGTTCCTTTCTAGTTACTTCATTAGGGTACAGTTCCCCCTTTTAATGCAGCATATTTGATTTTACTTAACAAAATTATTATTATTACTTAACAAAATTAACAAAATACACAGCTCAATTGAATAACACAATGTTAATTAATGTTAATTACAACAGTCGAATTTTTAGTTGCGAAATAAACATAGGTTCATTATATATTTTTACATAAAAAATTTAAAAAATCCTAATGAAGCGACAACAAGATCAGGAACAACTAATAATTAATAATGAACGATCAAAATTTGCGATGCAAAGAAGGAGAGCATATGGGAAATGCTATGAACTATGTCTCTTTCTTTCCCATACGCTCTTTTTTGATCGTTCATTATTTTTGAAATGAAACTTTTTCTATGATTTTTTTCGTATTAGTTGTTCCTGATCTTGTTGTCGCTTCATAAGGATTATTTACCATTTCCAATCTTAATTTACTTCTAAACATTACCAGACTGCGAGAAGTTTTACTTCTGCCGTGCGTGGTTTTCCACGCGTATGTTTTTTATTTTTCATTGTCTTTTTATGGGTCTTTAACCAACATATTCGTAATATTTTTCTAATGAAAATGATACCAAATATGCTATAATTCCAATTATATTTTACATACTTTCGATGAAAGTTTCGATGAAAGTTTTGATGCGAAGAAGAACAGCGCATAGGAAAGAAAGAAATGCGGAGAGACGCAGCGCACCGGCACAGTTCAAAGTATAATATTTCCCATATATGCTGTTCTTCCTTGCGTCCGAAACTTTCATCGTTTATTACTAGACTGCACAGATCTTTATGCAAAATAAAAATTCTCAGCATCGATTGCAAGAGATGGAAGCTAAGTTTAAAATGTCCCCATGTAAAAAAAAAAAAACAGTGTGGTATAAGGGAAAAGAAAATTTATATTTTTTCTATAGCTACATTTATTTTAATGCTACAACATTGATTATACGCGAATTAAATTTTGTTTCATCTAAACAGAAACGCAACAAAACTAAATACATCAATCATGAATTTCATCTATTTAATTTTGAAGTTATTATATTAACGCGCGCGGTAGCGCGCGCACCAAGTTCCCCTCCCGCCACCTCTAAGCTGCCGAGTAGTTATTCTCGTACGATAGTTTAGCGCTTTTTAGCCATATTGCCACCGCCACTGCCGCTCTCCCCGGTAACCGAGGTCAACCAAAACTTTTAATGCAAAAGCAGAATTATATAGGACCGCTGATTACGTAGCAGGCTTATTAAAAGGTATTATGAACCAATATAGTATAATTTATTTTCAGTACAATGTATTAATTCTTGTTAGCAGAGGAGCTACCTAAGCGACCGGAAAGTGGACCAGCAGCTCCCGTCAACTATATTTATGAAGAAAGCAGAGTACAAAATGTATGTAATTCGCAAGAATTACCTGTACCAGTTGTAGACTATAACTAATCGACAAGAGCATGCGCGTGGTTTCGGGATCGAGACAGGGATTCGGGCGTAATACGAACATTTGGTCCCCGGATTCCCACCTCGATCAATAGTCGATGTGTAGAGGGCCGGTCCATTAACCATCCATTGAGGTTAGGTTTTTAGTGGGTATGGGTACGCCGACGAACCGCGGCCCGAGACCCAGCTTGCGCGGAAGCTGCCCAATATCGGGGGGCCGCAGTTGAGTGTCTGCCGCCTCTATTTGGGGGTGGTGCGGTCCATTGATTGCCCTGTATGGGGCCCCCGTGTGGCACCGCTCGCTCGAGGCCAGCCGACGCAGCATCGCGCTCTTGGAAAGAGTGGGCGTCGGCTGGCCCTGCGGTCCATACGGGGTACCGCACCATCTCCACGGAGGTGGCGGGCCTCCTGGCCGTGGTTCCTCCCTTTCACGTGGTGGCGGCACACAGTGGTTCCAAATCCCCAAAAGCTGGCCAAAACCCCTAAACGTACTTCAATTTTTCCAATAATTGGTATCCCATGGTTTTCGGGTCCGCTGATTACGAATCTGAACTCAAAATTCGAAAAACAAAATGGCGGATCCAATATGGCGAACGCATACGTTAAAAAATTGTTACTTCTGTTCAAAAATTGGCATTCCGAGGTGTATCGTACGTATTGCGACCACAAAGCACAAGAAGATGCTCGGAAACTCATTTGAGTTGCATACGATAATGCATCATCTGAAAAATTTGCCCGAATATCTGCTGTCTTTCTTCGCTTTGATCTTTCGCTGGAGGTTTCAAATTCTAAAGAAGGACGGCCAATGATGTTCGCATGATTGTCGCTGTCTGCAGGTATACGGAATGCAACAGATAGATTAAGCCACGTAGCAAACTTTCTAAAAAAGAAATCTTCCGTTCTCTTTACACTTCGCCATTTTGTCTTAATTTTAGAAATTAAAATCCCTAATGCGGTCTTTGTTTCATGATTTACATCAATTAATTTCCCGTGCTGTTCGCATATCTGATTCTAAAGGTGTTCAGATATTATAGTAATATCACTATTCAAATAACACTTAATTATTTGAAAAATCTGTTTTCTCGTCAAACGGATTTCGATATCACGAGACCCTGAAAGTAAATAATAGAAATCAATATTTGAAACATTTTGTCTAAGAATTAATTAAAAAGTTAATTAATTACTTCTATAAATTAATTTACTTAGACCTGTCTGTCCCTTAAAGGTCGCTTCCTCTCTAGCTCTCTTATTAAAACGTTTATATCTCGGTAACAAATTAACGCAAAATAATGTTATTCTATTGTTTTGAAATTGTCTGAATGTCAGCTATAAGAATATATAAAAAAATAACCCTTTTTTTCAAAAATTGACCCGTGACCTTCGCAGGACGATTCAAGGTCACTAATAAGTCAAACGCATACCATCGTCAAATGTGTTCCTTCAAACCGTAAAATTTTTATTTCAAACATTTTTTAGTATCATTCATACTTTCCGAGATATTTTGGTGAAAGCTAATAAAATGCTTACACTGAGTTATATAAAATGGTGGTACGTGAGAAATGGCGCGAATTGGCAATTAAGATTTTAGATTTTGCAAGATAATAGTATAATCTAAGACCCTATGTAAGTTATTTGCTGGAGGTGTGTGGAGGTTTTAACTTATCACTACATCTTTAAAATGTATGCGTCAAAATTTACGTTCCCCTTCCGTGTAATTGCTAACCGGTTAACATTAACAATTCAGCACTAAAAACGATTGAACTTACCTCCACAAACTGTATCCATTATGTAGTATAAAAATCAGTAGCTTCCAATATAACTTATACACTTTGCACTTATATTTCGTACGTACGCTCACGCGCGTGAAAAATGCCTGTCTAACGAAAGCGAAGTTTCGACTACGACTGCAACTCAGGTAAAAAAATGCAAGCATTTTCCCGTTTACCTCACTACGGAGTCACTATTATAGTACCCATCCCAATGGGTAAAAACGTCCTAGCTCATAATTCATTTTTGGGGTTTTGGCCAGCTTTTGGGCGTTTGGAACCACTGTGCGGCGCACAGTGGGCTGGATCGAGAAATTTAGTGACATCTTGTTATAACTCTTGAACCATAAGAGATATCGGGATGAAATTTGCACTAAAATTCATTTAAAAAATAGTGAATTTTAACTGTAAACAAATAAATTTTTTTCTATTTTGTTAAACAATAATTGTTAATTAATTTTCATTGAATTTTTGTATTAAAATAAAATTGTTTAAGTATAATCTTCCAAACTATATTTTACTTACTAAATATGTATTTTATATTTACATTTCATACATGTAATGTTTCATAGAATACGTAAAATATAAATTCAAGAAATCTTTTTATAATCAACGCATACAAAATGTACTGAGGAGGTAAAAACGTCTCACAAGCGTGTCAAAAGATATTTTTTATAATAATTTATAATAATTATAAATAATTTTTCAATTTAATTGTTTTAAAATCATGTCTATTCTATATATTACGACCTTTGTTATTTCGTATTATTTCATGTATGTTTAATGTGTTTATAAAAGATAAAAATATCAACAAAAAGATAACAAATATAAAAGATAAGCCAATTATCTTACCAAAACGTTTTTAAATTGATGGTAACTGGTAAACTTTTGGTCAATTTGTTTAGTTTGACTAATTATTAAAGCTGCAGTTTCTGGATATCTGCAGGCATAAAAACTGAGATTAAAATCGCTACATTCAACAAATATTGTCAGATATAAAATGTAATCTAATTAACATACTACTTTATCTGCATAGATGATTAAATTAACAATTCTACTGCTTCAGGATGTAAGGTTTTCGCCTTTTTTTTAACTGACTCGATCCTTAACATTGAAAGCAACGGATCGGAAGTTAACAGTAGGCTGTAAAATATGTCTTTATTTGTATTTGTTCTTGAATTTTTCCTACTATTTCTGCTCCTAAATTTCTTAAAATCTTTGTGCCGAGTTTCTTGTGCTTCTTCGCTAAGTTGGCCAATTGGTACTAAGGCATATTTTACAATATCTGCACTATGCATGAGCAGTTTGTGTACAGAAGCTGGCATATGGTACCACCCATAATTTTTGACGTAATGTTCCGCTGTATCTAATGTATACTTTCCTAATTTTTCGTGGTTTATTTTATGTAGGCAGGAAATGACCTGTAAAATCACGTGGAACCTTTTAATCAATTGTACATCAATTCCTGTTATTTCCGCCGAGATTTCTGGATTTTGAAAAAACCGTCTAGCGGTATTCCCATCGTTCGACGATCCCCATCCTTGCTTAACGTAATCAACGAGTAGTCCAGTTTTTTCTTTAAATTTTCTTTGAATTTCTTGTTTCCTTTCGTTCTGAATTTTTTTTGTATCCGGTGTGTTAACAATCCATTTTTTAAATGGTAAATTGTATGAAATATGTAATAAACACTCCATGCACCGAATCCATGCATGAAGCGAGGAAATGCCAAAAGAATAATTGATTTCATTGCACGATTTAGTCTGTATCAATTTTAAATTATTCATTTCTATTAGTGTTGCATTACAAATATAACATCGCATAGCTGATGTCGTGTTTGTAATTGCATTACAAATTTTATTATCAACCATTGTTAATGCCATGGCGTATTCGACGTAAACGTTGTTTATTTTTTTTCGTTGTAAATTTTGTATCTGGTTGTTTATTTCATTTATTTCTCGCAGTATAACATCTTCGGTTTCCTTAACAAATTTAAATTGAATAGGCCGACAAAACCACGGTGAGGACGGTCGAGGATTTTCCCATACGAATTCAGATGTCAATTTATTTTGTAAGCTTATAGGTACCATGCTAGAAATAAAAATGCTTTCATCGGTTGTATTTTCCGCACCCAATATTTGTTTATAGCGTGGTTGGCCTGAAGCTCCATCACAACCCCATTTGCACGTTAATATTAATTCGGAATTATTTCTTAATCCTTTGACTGTCTGCAATATTCGCGATGCTGTTTGATCTAATAAACTTTGTAATTTAATTTTAGCCGATATTTCTGTTATTTCGATTGTGTCTGTAGGGGCATAAGATTTTTCTTTTTCTTTCTGTATTGCAAAATATGAAGGCCATTGATTCATATTGCAGATTATTGACTCATTTGTAATTTTAATGTACTGTGATTTTGTTAATTCGGCTGCTATAAAAATGTTTAATGCCTTCTCCGGTGTAAATATCCTTTGTTTTGGCATGCAACTTGTTTTCGATAGTGTTTCCATGTTGCGATAATCCTTATCGTATAAATTTTTAAGTATTTTTGCCTCCTTGTGCATACCTTGTTTACGAAAACTTATCCTTGTGGCATAAACTAATTCCTCCAAAGAAAAGTTATCAACTAAGGATTGGGCTTTTCGAATTTTTCCCCTAATACTGCATCTGGAGAACAATTTCTTTCCTTTCTGAACATTTTCAACGGATGATTTTATACTCGTAGTTTGAACTGGAATCGTATTACAACTTGTGCTCGGAATTTGTACTATTACTCCATTCGGATACCAAATGTCTTTTTCTAGCCACTTCTTATTAGATATTAGGAAACTATTTTCATTATAACTGGATCGGATCCATTTTCGCTTTAATACTTTTACAAAGTTTTTTAATAATCCACGTAGTGCTGCTGCACTTTCTAAAGATTGTGCGTAATTTGTTTCGTTGCTACGTTGCCATAAATAATTTTGGTCGGTACTACACGACTCTCCCATAAGTGTTTATTATATGTATAGTTTATTAAGTGTATTTAAGTATTATTAAGTTTATTAAGTGTATTTAAGTGTTATTAAGTTTATTAAGTATTGACACATTTGTGATATTAATATACATAATACATAAATATAGATAAATATATAAATTTGGAAATTTGGTAAGTACAATGACGTTTAAGCATTTGTTATAATCAAATTATATACATATACATAACCATACACACATGTAGAATAGCGCGTATGAAATTTTTCGAAATGAATTGATCTCTTTTTTTTGTTTTGACTATTTTTCACATTAGGCTTGATGTAATGGCGCCTACAACGTCGACACCCTCGGACATAAGGAAGAAGAAAAGGTTGTGGTCGCGGCTGGTGCGTTCGAACAACATCCGAAGCAGCGGCCGAAGCAGCATTCGCGACCACAACCTTCTCGGCAGAAATGACGATCAGTCGAGCAGTACCGAGTCGCTGATGGTATCGTCCAGAACACCGCCGAGCGGACGCAGTGTCATCACCGTCAGCAGCGGCGGTACAATCGTGTTGAGCAGCGACGACGCGACGGTGCCGGCAGCGGTGGCGACTGCGGTTCGTCGTTGATAGTCGAGCCATCGGATTCCCCGATCCCGATCGGCGTGCAAGCAGAGCAGAACGGAACGCGTGCTTTCTAATTCGTAATATCAACCGCAATGCTAATGACTTACTCGCGCGGATAAACCGCTCTACCCCCGTTGCACGATTAATGTTTCCGGAAGCGGCCGATTACTAGCGACAACCGGTTATGGCGCGGCGTGGAAGACGATACAGGCTGCGATACCGACCTGCATTCTAGTTTTTCACGATGTGATTGCACGCCGATCATGCTCGCTTTGCGAATCCAGTTCTCGATAGTAGAAATGTTAAGGATGTGCGGGTACCCGAAATTTCAGGATCGGATCGGAATCCTGAATGTATAGGTATATTGTAACAATTAGCTATTACCAATCTACATTTCAAGAACCGAAAATATTGAGTTGGGTCAGAACCCAATTCATAAAATTTTCTCCGGTAATCCCGACATTTTTATGTCGCGTTGAGACACTCGCCTAAGGTGGCCCGACCTGACTTATTGGATCCAACGAGAGTCCGTATAGCTAAACAAAACAAGTGGTTACAATTACGAATTATTTCTGATAATTAGACTGCGGAGAAAAGTTGGGTCAAATCGAAGCACAAACAGCACATTCCCTCTACATCAGCAGCGACATTTGTCGAGGAAAGAACTCGAGTTGATTTTGACAGGTATGAAGAAACGTATTATAATTATTATTATTTATTGAAGTGAAACTTCTTTTATAAACGGAATGTTTTTATTTTTGTAATAGATTATACACATAAAACCAACATGAACGCGGGAAATGAAAACGATGTTACCCAATCGAGGGAATCAATTTATTTGAGCTGCGAGGATATCCATTTCGCGGATGCAACCAGTCAAACAAGTGAAAATGAAATCATAAACTATGATACATTATCGCGTCGGGCCCACGGAATGTTCGACGGCGCCATGCTAACTGGAAAAATGTATCGGCGTCGAGGTTCGGGGGAGTAATGATCGCGGCGATCGGACGTGCTAGGACGCGCCTCCGTGAAATGTACGCGGCGATAATCGTCGCGAGGGGTTTCCCTATATCATAGTTTGTCGAGTTCATACTGTTTGTAGGCGGAGATGGCCTCGTTGAAAACGACTCGTAACGGTTCGTTTCGAAATGGTCGGACCTCGGCGCGTAAGGTGGGGATGAGGCCGCGAATGAAGCTGTCGATGGTGAGGGTATCGACTTCGTCGACATTGTTCCCGTCGCGGTGACAGTCAAGGATAGCGGTGCGTAAATCCTTTAAGGACCCTTTAGTTTGCATCGTCTCCGGCGCGCGGACATGTTGGACCATTTAGTTTGGTGTCCGGTGGGCTGGTCGTAATTCGTGAGGCTCGCACAAAGGCCAAGCGCTGGGGATCGTGTCTTACCCCAGGGGTTCGCGGACAAACCCCAGGGGTTCCCTGAATCTTTTACTCCCCTCTACACCTCAGGAGATGCCTATCCTAGAGCCGGTCCGTCGCCGGTCCGTCGCCGGAGAAATTCCAAGCTCTCCGAAATCTTTCCGGCGCCGCTCCGGCGAGGCATAGGCAGAATATAACATGCTGTATTTATTTAAAAAGCTATTGACTAGAACTTGTCAGAGTTTGTCGTGTCAATAGGTGGCGAATACGTTGTTAAGGAATTTAAACGTTATAACAAAGAGTTTGATCTTTTTGAAAAGTTAGTACAATTATTAATTGATTACATGACGTGGAAAAAGATTTGTGGAAAATGGAATTGGTCGGAATTGCAGAGGAAATACTAACAGTTGTATTTCGCAATTTTTTTGGGGTGGCTCTTTATTGAAAATTTGAAGAGCACGTTGTGTGGATCTATTCCTGGCCAGCGTTTCTCTTGCAAATTATTAGAAAAACATGAAAGAGGTAAAAGTAGTACATACTGTTTTTTATACGCAATGCAACGACATATGTAATTTTTTTGTGTTTATGATATTTTGTTAGATGTAAATCCGTATATTGTACAGCGACCCTCAAGGTCATGCAAGCTCGGAAACGAAAGAAGCATTTTGAATATTTAATACCAATGTGTTTGCAAGTATTTCAAAATGCTTCTTTCGTTTCTGACCTTGCATGACCTTGAGGGTCACTGCACAGTATACGAATGAATTCGACTAGACACGCACTCTCATGTGACATAAGAAATAATAAAGCATTCTATTTTAAAAAATTGAAGGTCACCTTCGTATCTAACAAAATATTATAAACACAGAATAATTACATATGTCGTTGCGTTGTGCGTATAAAAAACAGTATGTACTACTTTTTCCTCTTTCATGTTTTTCTAATAATTTGCAAGAAAAACGCTGGCCAGGAATAGCGTGAAACACCCTGTAGATCCACACAACGTGCTCTTGAAATTTTTAATAAAGGGCCACCCCAAAAAAATTGCGAAATACAACTGTTAGTATTTCCTCTGCAATTCCGACCAATTGCAATTTTCTACAAATCTTTTTCACGTCATGTTGTCAATTTATTGTACTAACTTTTCAAAAAAATTAAACTCGCGGGGACCAATGTTAAACAAGCCATCGCTGAGTGGGGTGTTTGGCCCGAAATGTCGGGACAAACTATTTTGGCGTTATTTAAAGGGTAACGTAATAATGTAGTATGTCGTTAAAAAATTCGCTTATTATCGTCAGCTGTAGCATTATGAAAAACCTATTTCCACATTTAAAAAGTCGAAATGGCTGGATGGAAAAGCTGGAAGAAATTATTTTACATGTTAATTACGGTGAAATAGATCACGTAGCTCTGTTCACTATAAATAAATATATTATTACTTATTATAACTGTGAAATATAATATTATTTACGTATTGCACAGTTACGCGATCTACATATGTATTGAGTATTGCGATTCCGTACCGCCCAATAGAAACGCTTGCGACTCTTCTCGCGCGCGCGCGAGAAATTTCACCCTCTCCTGTGACGTCGTTGAGTAGGGGATTGCCGGTAGTGTATTTCCCCGTTGTATACGATGCTATAAAATCTGTTAACATCGTATATTTTGAAGGGTGTACGGAAACTTTTCTGACCGTTACTGGCGGCATGCGGGTGGCAATTCAGCATTTTGTATGAAGGACCTATTGTGCATTGTAGCGGCAGGGTTTTCTCCGTTCCAAGGAAAATTTTTTGGCAAATCAGGTATGTCGAAGGTATATGTGCAATCTATACAGGGTGCTCACACCATTTCTAACCAGCGTTCCTCTTGCAAATAGTAATTATTTGAAAAACATGAGAGGAAAAAGTAGTACATACTGTTCCTTATACGCAACGCAACGGCATATGTAATTTTTTTGTGTTTATGATATTTTGTTAGATATGAAGGTGACCTTTAATTTTTTAAATAGAATGTTTTATTATTTCTTATGTCACACGAGAGCGCGTGTCTGCAAATATTCTTCAAAGTTCCACGTATAATAGAAATTTACAGAGAAAAACTGCCAAATGTTCCTCTTCCTCCAGAAGCGGTCGTAACACGATGGGGAACGTGGATAGAAATGGCGATATTTTACGCAAAACATGTGCATGCTACTAGGGAAGTAAGTAAATATTTTTGGTAATATTTAAATTCATTTTGTTTAGACTAAATGGATTATGAATTTTGTGCCAAATAGTCAAGTTCTCCTTTATTTCCAGATTGTTAAATCCTTCAAAGAACAAAGTGTACTTATTTAAGCTAATTTTTCCACTTTGTGGAATAATAAGTTAGAATTAAAAGATTCAATTAAATTAGTTACAGATTTTGCTCGAAATCTAGATAATGTACACAGTGACTCCCATTAATATTCGGACACTCTTGAAAGCACCATAACTTTTTTTATATTGGAATATACGACTTGAAATTTTTGGAGAAGTTAGAACAATTGGTTTGCTCCACAACGTGACAAAAATTTTTGAAAAAAACTGCAAGTTGTCGGAATTGCAGAGAAAATACTAAAAGTTGTATTTTTCAACTCTTTTATGTGGGCTTATATGGAAAATTTAAAAAACACGTTTCGTAGATCTGTATCAATTAAACATATTCTGAAAATTTCATCAAAATCGGTCGACGTTGTAATGAGCTACAAACGTTTAAAGATAGTAAAAATTGCAGTTTTTCACGGTTTTCGGCCTCGAAAACTGCAGTAATTCTAAGGATTCTTACATCTTTCAATGCCTGTCGTTTTTCCTGCATCAACCGATTTGTATGAAACTTTCACAGTGCATACAATTGACACAGATGTTCAAAACGTATTTTTTAAAATTTCAATATAGGCCCGCATATAAAAGTTGTACAGTGCAACTTTTACTATTTTGTCTACAATTCCGATCAATTGCAATTTTTAGAAAAATTTCTTTTCGCATCCTGTAGTAAACTAATTGATCTAGCTTCCCAAAAAAGTTAAAATCGCATAGTCCAATATTAAAAAAGTTATGGCGTTTTTAAGAGTGTTCGAATATTAGTAGGAGTCACTGTGTCCCTATTGGCTGTAGAGAAAAAGTGAGAGCAAACTATAAATATGTTTTTCAGAAAAATGTTGGATAGTGTTATTACTTATTATAACTGTAAAATTATATTATTTACTTATTGCACAGTTACGTGTTCTGCATGTGTATTTAGTATTGCGATTCCGTACCGCCCAATAGAAACGTTTGCGACTCTTCTCGCGATCGGGAAATTCTACTCTCTCCCTTGACGTCGTTGAGTAGGGGGTGCCGGTAGTGTATACAGGGTGTCCCAAAATTCGTGAAAATCCCGAAAGGGGGTGGTTCCTGAGACCATTTCAAGCGACATTTTCCTTTGCAAAAATGTTATCCGCGGCTTTGTTTACGAGTTATTAACGAAAAACACGGACCAATCAGAGCGCGATCTAGACGCGAGTTGCCACAGTCGGCTCGGCGCGCCAAATGTCTATTGGCCGACTGTGGCAACTCGCGTCTAGATCGCGCTCTGATTGGTCCGTGTTTTTCGTTAATAACTCGTAAACAAAGCCGCGGATAACATTTTTGCAAAGGAAAATGTCGCTTGAAATGGTCTCAGGAACCACCCCCTTTCGGGATTTTCACGAATTTTGGGACACCCTGTATAAGGGACTGTGAAGCCACGTTTCAGCACCATTTTTGGCCTATCCTTGTACTATAGTTTTCACGCGCGTGTTACTCTTAAAAGCATGGATCGGAATCGTCGGCTAGCGGTAATTCTTTGCACTCAATTGAACGTCCGAAGACGTTACTTACGGGACCGTGAGCTCCGTAGTACAAGAAGAAGACGCCGCTACAACGTCCACCCCCTTTGGAGAACTAGAAAGACCGAAGGCGAATTGGTGCTAATTCGCCAAATGACAATGGATTACGAAGAAAAATTTTACGGATATTTCCGAATGAGCAGGGGCTGCTATTCCCTGTTGCTAAGCAAAGTCGGTGACAAGCTGGCAAAACAACATACCAATTTCAAAAGTCCGATTCCCCCAGCGGACCGATTGGCAGTTTGCCTGCGGTAAGTGATTTTTCACCTAATTTATTGTTATTAACACTTATATATGTATAACTATGGGGCTCCTTATGTAAATATTATTTTTTGCTTTTGAAAAAGGGTGTTGACACTAGAACTACCACCCACGTCAGTCAAAGTGACTAATTTTACGATTTTATTTAAAAATTCTTACTTCATGTTACTTTTTCCGCAATGATGCGATGACTTTGGGGCGATAACTAAAGGTGTAATATAATGAATGTTATTTTTTTTCAATTTATATATTTATTCGGAATGAAAATAATTGTGTATCACAGCTACTTATACCAAAACCAGTCGAAATAGCTTCGTCTTAATTGAGCTCCTCAGTTGACAAGTAGCATAAGTGCAAAATTACGAAAAATGAAGTTATAACAGAAATAGTAAGTATTGAGAACCTTTGCTTTATTTAACTCATTCACTTGTGTCTACATTGTTTTGTGTTAATAAAAAATAAAAGCCAATTTTACATCATAAATTAAATTACTGTAAAAATATATTGAATAACGGCGTAAGTCCAATCTCTTGGACTTACTCCATTATTCCACGGAACATATGGACTTACTCTACTGTTACATCGATTAAAGGAAACTGGTATATGTATATGCGATAATCGATTCGTAGTTAGCAAGACCGATGAGGGTCATCCATGTTTACATTAACTTCTAGAACTGTTTAGTATTTTATTAGCTTCGGTATCAGTGACATTGTGATATACAAGGTGTTTATTTTATCTTGAACACCTACATTATTTCCGCTACTATTAAAAGTAAGACAAAATAACTAAGTAGGATGTACATGGTTTTAAGACGCGCATCAGATGGTAATAAAACAAATCCTTTGAAGGTCATTTTAACAGTTTTTTCAAGGTCTCTGTATTTCTGTGCATATTGACATGTATTTTTCATAATGCAATGTTGTGTCGGCGTCAAGATGAGTTCAACAACCTATACACCATGACCTTGAAGTGACCTTAAAGACGCCGACTACAACATTGCATTATGAAAAATACATGTCAATATGCAAAAAAATACAGAGCCCTTGAAATGTACATCCTATTTAGTTATTTTGTCTTACTTTTAATAGTAGCGGAAATAATTTAAGTGTTCAAGATATAATAAACACCCTGTATTATATCCGCTCGAAATGAATACCGTTAACGCAAATCCTATGGTAAGTCGGAAAAGAGTAAGAACTAGTGATGGTTGGGCTAGGAATGTTGCAAAACGACTTCGTAATTCGGGTGCAGACGCAAATGACGATAGAGGGGTTGTTCCATGCCAAATGTATTACTCTTTGCAGACACCATCGTCGTTTTTGTTGTAAATGAAATATGTTGTAGTCTATGTGAAAATTCGTGGAGGCTTAAGTCATCATTTTGCCGGTTTCGATTTTTTTTTAGAAATGGCAAGCTTTCGAAAATTAAAACTTTTTCCCATTTTGGCGAAAACGGGCCTCGCTTGCGAATTTTTATCGCACGATCTGTTTGTCCGATTGAGCTAAATTTTTTTTTTGTTTTATTCGGAAAGGATTGGGCTATTACATAATAATTTTGTCAACCTCAAAAATCAACTTTATAATGTCGAAAAATTTAAAGAAATTCTTTTTCTACGTTTTTTCGATGATGGGGCTCGGTGATTTAAATGTAGAAAAAATATGGTTATATTCCTTGAAGATTCCCCTTTAAAATGAGCCCTTGAAAAAGATGGTGCATATTATCAATGGAGGGCTCATTTTAAAAGGGAATCTTCAAGGAATATAACCATATTTTTTTCTACATTTAATTCACTGAGCCCCATCATCGAAAAAACGTAGAAAAAGAATTTGTTTAAATTTTTTTCGACATTATAAAGTTGATTGTCGAGGGCGAAAAAATTATTTTACATAAAACCAAATAAAACCAAAAAAATGTAGCTCAATTGGACTAACAGATCCTGCGATAAAAATTCGCAAGCGAGGCCCGTTTTCACCAAAATAGGAAAAAATTTTAATTTTTGAAAGCCTGCCATTTCTAAAAAAAAAACGAAACCGGCAAAATAATGACTTAAGCCCCCGCGAATTTTCACATGGACTACAACATATTTCATTTACAACAAAATCGACGATGGTGCATGCAAAAAGTAATCGATTTGGCATGGAATGACACAGAGGTAAAGCACCAAATCCGCGTAAACTTCGTGAAAATATTAATTTATAAAAATTATAATTTACAAGGTACATGCAAAAATAAAAAAGGCATTTTTTAAAACTTTTTTATTTTTAATACTATGTTACACACGAAAGTTTAATGGCTCATTATTTCAGTTTACATATTCATGTTTCGTTCCTCCTCCTCCAACTTCTCCGCGAGTAAGGAGTCGACAAAACGCCCAAATTTGTAAAACTTCCGTTTTGCTATCAATTGACGTTTCGCGTCCAAATTCAAAATTGCGGCTGTGACGCTCCTGGCATACAATTCTATATGGTTCTCCTCCTTGTCTAATACTCCACGGAGCAATCGGTTCGACTCCTCAAAATTTCGGAGCATACCGTCGTCACCGTTAGTTGTCCTTTTGCGTTTTGACGCTCTCGTCGGCGGGTGTCGCCGGACCTCTTCGTCGGCATCCGACTCCCCATCTGCGGATTCGGTAGTGCCGGTCGTAGGATCCAATGTGAAATTGGTGCCGGTCGTAGGCTCCGATGAGGTACTGGCCATTGCATCCTCGGTGTTTGGTCGGGGAAAGCCGGGGCGGTGGCTGCAGATCGTATCTCGCTCTCGGAAACTTGGAAGCAAAAATTCCAAAATCGCCCCATATTTATGATTTCTGTCTCCGGAATTCGCCGCCTGGCCGCTTTTTGTGATTTGACGTTGCCGGAACTTCCGGAACGAATCTCGAATATTCTGCCATCTGCGTTTGCAGAGGGAAGCTGCAAACAGAAATATTTTTTAATTAATCGTCTATCATTGTTGTAGATACCTAGCAACGGGAGACTCTTTCCTCACAATCAGCTACAGCTTTCGGATGGGGCATGCGACGGTATACCAGATTGTCACGGAAACATGTAGAGTTATCGCAGAAACGCTGTTGGAGGAAACAATGCCGACGCCCAGCAAGGAAAGGTGGGAGGAAATCAGAAAACAATTTTGGGAGAAATGTAAATTCCCAAACTGCTTGGGGGCCATTGACGGGAAGCATGTAGCCATACAGAAACCACCGAACTCGGGATCTGACTTTTTCAATTACAAAAAGACATGTTCGATCGTGTTGTTGGCCCTGTCGGACGCGGACGCCAACTTCATCGCCGTCGATGTAGGGGGCAAAGGCAGGAGTAGCGATGGTGGGCTACTTGCCACATCAGACTTTAGGGATTTAATTAACGACGGAACGATGAGGTTATTGCCCGACGGAAATTTGCCGGGGACATCAATTTGCGCGCCCTGCGTGATAGTGGGCGATGAAGCCTTCCCGCTTCGAAGAAATCTTCAGCACAAGCTGAAGGCGACGAAAGGATGACTAATTTCAACACGTGCCTATCCATGGCACGGCCCGTCGTAGAGAATAATTTTGGAATACTTTCTCAGAAATTCCGCATATTTAACAGGCGGATCCAGGCCTTGCCTGGAAATGCTGATTATCATATATTGGCAGCGTGCATATTGCTCAATTTCATACGAGCCTATGAGAGGTCTTGGCCAGCAGACAGGGTGCAGGTAGAAGAAGAACCGGCGGTTCCTGCGTGGCGGCCATACAACAGTCGAACAGGCAACGCGACAAGGGAGGCTTTTGATGTTAGGGATACATTTAGTAATTATCTTTTCACATTAAGGGACCGACATGAATGACCGTTGCATGAGTGAGTGAGTGAGTGTGTGTGTTTGTGTGGACCTACATTGAAAATATAAAAATGTTTCGTAGATCTGTATCAAAGATATGCATCGTTAAAGTTTCATCGCAACGGTCGATGTGGGGAAAAACAGCAATTTTTACCATCCTTGAACGTTTGTAGATCATTACAACGTCGAACGATTTCGATGAAACTTTCGTAATGCATATCATTGACACAGGTCTGCAAAACGTATTTTAAAAATTTTCAATATTAGCCCACAAACACACACGCACATATACAAATACAAAAAATGGTTAAATGCAACTCTTTGTATTTTCTCTGAAATTCCGACCAATTGCAGGTTTTGAAAAAATCTCTTTAAACATCTAATATGAAATCAATTGCTCTAGCTTCGGGAAAAAAGTTGGAAGCGTACAGTCAAATATTGAATAGTTAAATAACAAGAAATATTGAAGAGTTATAGCTTTTTTGCGAGCGGTTCGAATATCAATGCGAGTCACTGTATACTTAAGGATGTTCTGGAGGTATATAAAAACTCAACAAAATTTTTGGAAATTTGACAAGATATAATTCTTACTAAATTAATGCAATTACCAAAGTTTGCGTGCGATTCACTGCACCGTTTAAAAATTATATAATAACAACTTAAAGTTTGCACATTTTAACACGTCTTCTTATGTAGAATTCATAAAATTCCACTTCAAACCCTACGTAAACCTTGAAAAAATGCAACTAGAAACTCAAATTTTTTTTTATACATATACATACAGGGTGTTTCGTTTAAAACAGGACACCTAAGTATCTTTTCTAACTTTGAAAATACAAAAAATGTTTCTAACGTAATCCACATGGTTTCAAAAGACGAATCAAATGGAAGAATCGTTTTTTATAAATTATAATTTTTTAATCGTTTTTTCGAGGTCACTCGTGTTTTTCCGTATATACATACAGTTTTTCTAGTTGTATGTTATAGCAAACATTATTGTACATTTATCCATGTTTAATAGCACGACCTTGAAATGACCGTGAACTCTAAAATTTGCTAATTAATGCAGAACTTTCTTTCAGCGACATTTCAGATTTCAACGGTAACAGACATCGACTATGAACTTGAACTTGTAAATAATCACATTTATTACTGCAATAAACATTTGAAATACAGAGGAATGATACAGTCTGTTTATTTACAAATTCTAGTTCATGGTCTAATTTCTGTTACGGGTGAAATCTGATATGTCGCTGAAAGAAAGTTCTGCATTAATTAGCAAATTTTAGAATTCACGGTCCTTTCAAGGTCATGCTATTAAACATGGATGGATGCACAATAATGTTTACTATAACATACAACTACAAAAAACTGTATGTATACATATACGGAAAACACGAGTGACCTTGAAAAAACGATAAAAAAATTATAATACATATAAAACGGTTCTTCCATCTGATTTGTCTTTTGAAACCATGTGGATTACGTTAGAAACATTTTTTGTATTTTCAAAGTTAGAAGAGATACTTAGGTGTCCTGTTTTAAACGAAACACCCTGCATAGTAAAAATTATGCAATTAAATATGTCCAAAATTTATTGGGATTCACTAAACAGTCACAGAACTAAAAATTATGAACTGTTACAAAACGTCAAATTTATCGTGTTGTCCTTCTCATTGTCAGTAGCATGGAAACGCGACAACTAACAACAATATAGCTACAGTCAGAGGGTCCAATTATTCGCAAAAGTCACTCACAATTTTTTATAACATGAAGACTATTTGATTAAAAATAAAATTAAAATTAAAAATAAATATAACATAAAATTCACTAATGAAACGAAAGCTTTTTAAATTAATCTATTTTTTTAATGCAAAATATACACGTCAATGGCTTTCATTGCTAATATATTGATGGATTTCGAATTTTTTGTACTTTTGTCTCCCATTGTACCTCCAGAATATCCTTAACTAATGGCTGTCTCAATAAGTGTGTTATTATCCGAAAATATCTCTATTGCAGCAGTTTCATGTTTGGTCATTCCACGTGACATCGGAGCGCTTTTTGAAGTACGGTTTCGGATTTGGTTTTAATTTGAATAATTGGAAATCTTGACCTGTCAGCGATTCTCAAAGTACTATTCGTTATCTTCAATTGTTGTTTTTGCAGAGATGTACCAAAAAAGGTATGCGAACCCTTTTCCACACACATATTGAATTGTAAAATTATAACTAACAAACCGATGGAAATGAGTTTGTAGTGAAAAGATGCGAGCATCTACTAAGAATGTTGTCAGTTGAAAAAATGATTTTTTTCGCATGTATTCGGCAAATTTGTATAACTATTCACAGCACTCTACTTCCACTACAAGCTCCTAGAAACACATCTCCAAAAACGGTTGGCACTTTTTTAACACCTCGACGATACAACATCTCGAAGATGTCGAGGAATCCTTTGAGAATCGTTCACATATCACTACACACAAGGAGATATCCTTTGGACTGACGTTGGAATGACAAACAGGGATGTATTAAAATACAGTGAATACTGACCTGGCTGCTGCAGTTCCACAGCGATGTGTTCCCACGCGGTGTTCTTATACCTCGAATCCATGCATTGAGCGTGTGTCAAATCGTACAAAAATTCACGTGCGCGCACAGCTTCTATTAGTCTCTCGTCTTTCATGATGGGTCTAAGTGCAAAGCGTAGGTGTTAACTGTCCGATGATCGAAACTAGAAAGATTCCTGCGTCGAACCTTCGTGAAAAAAGTCACCTCGCAATTAGCCTTTGCGGGGGATGGTAAAGATACCTGTGGCCAAAAATAGTGACTCACCTGAACCGGGGCGCTCCGACGAAATGTGTTTGTATGCATTCATTACGAGAAGAAACAATTTTATTGGAAAATAACATTAAACGAAAAAAAATCAATGCGTCAAAAAGATAGCAGACTTTTCTTAAAGTAACCAAAAAGTAAGCTGTATGTATAAAAAAATTATGTCTTAATGTTTTGTAAGTCCGCCTTTTGGTTGTGTTACTTGGAATAAACGTTTTGCTATAGATTTATATAATTTTTTAACCACGTTTCTGCTTAACGATACCCAATTTCGTTCAATACAGGTTTTTAATTCGTCGCGGGTTCGAGATTTGGCTAAATGGGCCCAGCAATTTTCTATAATATTTAAATCTGGAGACTGGCTAGCTAGTCCAAAATTTGAATATTCTTTCACAATCTTCGTGTTATGAACACTTGCATTATCTTGCTGATGAATAAAGTTTTTTCCCGCAATTTTTAGAGCATGTCTCTTCAATTGTTCGTCGATTAAACTAATGTACTTTGCACTATTCATTTTTCCAATTATAAATTTAATTTTCGTGTTTCCATGGTACCCAATTCCAGCTCACACCGTTACTCCACCACCACAGCGAATTGTCGACTGCACAAAATTTTTTGTTCCTTGCGCAAATCGTGGAAAGAACAACGGTAGCCATCCGGTCCATCTAACGTAAATCTGTTTTCATCACTAAAGATAACTTTTCGGCATTTTTTCTTCCAATGAACATACTTCACAGAAAATTGTAAACGAGCTCCTTTATGTTGTTTAGTTAGCGGTGGTTTACGCTTTTTATGTACTAACATTCTTTTATAATACGTTGTACATTGCGTATCTTACTTAGTATCTACACTCCAGGTCGAAAAGATAGCACACTTTGAAATTGATGTAATTTCTGTGTCTTTCTCAACATATATGAATGAAATGAAACAAAGCTTCATTAACTTATCTGTTTTTATTGAATAAAGTAGAATTATTAACGAAATATAAAGGTACACAAAATGATAGCACACTTAACGAAAAACTTGAAATATAACAGAATTAATCGATAAAAATTAATGCTCAATATTTTGTAGGACCTCCTTTACAACTAACGATTTTAATCATTCGGTTTGGTAAATATTTATACAATTTTTTAATACTGTTTTGGCTAATATCCTTCCATTCGTCCAAAATGCACTATTTTAAGTCGTTAATATTTTGGAATTGTCTGCTATTTTCGTACACAGCTCTGGCAAGATGTCCCCAACAATTTTTAACAATGTTGAGGTTGGAGATCTTGCTGACCACTCGAAAACACGAATAATTTTTGTAGAAAAGTATTTCCTGACCGCTTTCGCCGCGTGGACTGCGACATTACCTTGTTGTAAAATGTGTTTATTTGCAGCAATTCTTACAGCATAAGTGTTTAGTTGTTCATTTGTCATTTCAATATACCGTTCACTATTCATTCGTCCTTTTATAAATTTGATTTCTGTTTTACCCCAGTATCCAATATCGGCCTCAATTATCGCACAGCCGCCTCCCATTTGGCGACGTTTAAAAATTGCTGTTCTTCATTCAAATCATGATAGTAATAGCCTATGCCGTCTGGACCATCGAAATTAGATCTCTTTTCGTCAGTAAATACACTCCCGGACAAAAAGATAGCACATCGTCTATTTTTTCTCATTTGGTAGAATAAACCGAAGAAAATTAGTATTTTAATATGTCAACATATTCTGACATGCCTCTATATATAATGTACTGAATATCATCGACAATATTTACTTCAACAGAACTCTAGAAATGAAAACGTAAATATTATGATTCGCAAGTGGGACAAAATGATAGCACGTGTAGTAAATCTACGCTTTCCAGTTACACCGAAGCTCGCGAATTGCGAACAACAACCTCGGAACATAGTTAATAAAGTCCGTGATATTACCTCGTGTTGTATATTTGTTTAAAAAAGGCGAAATATTATGAAAAATGGGTCGCGGAAAGAGATTGAACGCGTGTGAGATTCACACTATAATAAAATTGGAAGAAGAACAATATTCAGTGACAAAAATAGCAAAAGTTATGAATAGAAGTCGAAAAGTAATAATGAATTTCTTAAAAAATCCGGAAAACTATGGTAAAAAGAAGAGTTCTGGACGTCCGCAAAGTCTAAGCGCCCGGGAACGTCGTGCAATACTAAGAGCAGCCTCGAATTCTAAGATGACTGCAAGGCAAATTGCACAAAGTGTTGGTGTAGACACTAATATAAGGAATGTGAAACGTGTTTTACAAAAATGCAAATACATACAACGAAGAAAATTAAAGAAAAAGCCTTGGTTAACTGTGCAACATAAGAACAATCGGTTACACTTTGCGGAAAAGAATATTCATATGCGAAAGAAATGGCGAAGAATAATATTTACGGATGAAAAGAGGTTTAACTTAGATGGACCTGATGGTCTGAGTTACTATTTTCACGATATGCGAAAAGAGGAACAGTTTTTGAGTCGTCGACAAATGGGAGGTGGTAGTGTGATGATTTGGTGCGGTATCGGGTACTATGGTAAAATGGAAATCAAATTTATAACAGGAAAAATGAATAGCAAAATGTATTTGGAAATGATTAAGGAACAAATAAACACGTACGCGACCAGAATTGCTGGAGAGAAGTATACTTTTCAGCAGGATAATGCCGCAGTACACACAGCAAAAGTAGTAAAAGAGTACTTTTCTCGAGAAAAAATTCGCGTTTTAGATTGGCCAGCAAGATCACCCGACCTCAACATTATTGAAAATTGTTGGGGAAATCTTGCCCGAGCTGTATATAGAAATGGCAGACAATTTGGAGATATTGCCGAATTAAAAAAATGTATTCAAGATGAGTGGGAGCAATTAGAGCAAAAAACCATTAAAAAACTCTATGAATCTTTGCCAAAGAGAATGATGGCTGTTATTAAATGTAAAGGAGGGGCCACAAAATATTAAGCATTAATTATCATTCGTTGGTTTACTGTTATACATAATTTTCATTTAAATGTGCTATCATTTTGTCACACCATATTTCCTTAAAAATTCTTTTTTTTTTAAATAAAATTGTATACGCTGGCGAAATTCAATTCAATTTCATTTGTGTCTGTTTATATCGATATTTTGCAAGAATGCGTAAAAATAAAACCTTGGTTGTAATGTTAAATAAATAAATATTACGTTAATTTTAAAATGTGCTATCTTTTTGTCCCGGAGAGTGTATGACTCTTTGCCGCTTTGTCCTTATATTTATATGCTTTTCGGCAAATTGTAAGCGGAACGCTTTCTGCTCCATCTTTAACCAAGGTTTCTTTTGCAATTCTCTTCACGCTAAGTGCTTGCATTTTTGTAAAACACAACGTACGTTCTTTCCGTTAGTGTTTACGCCTACACTTTCGGCGATTTGTCTCGCAGTCATCCTCGAATTGATTTATCCTCGATTTGATGCTGTTCTCAATGTTGCACGTCTTTCACGGGCAGTTAAACTTTGTGGGCGCCCAGAACTGTTCATTTTCCTGTAATTTTCAGGATTATTTAACAAGCTCATAATAACTTTTCGGCATCTATTTACAGTTTTTGACATTTGTGTAATTCAATTTTGTTTTCTTCCTTTAAGTTTTTTCCTTTCCTTAAGTTAGTTCTTTTCCACGACCCAATCTTAACGATTTAGTATGTTGTTTTATTAAATAAGCACGAAAGAAGCTAGTACCCACTTTATCAATTACGTTTTGCAATGAATGTTTGCTCTTCGGTAACTTCTGCACAACTGACAAATGTAAAACTGCTATTTGTGCTATCATTTTGTCCCGCTTGTGGGCCCCAAAATCTACGTTTTCATTTCGAAAATTCTATTGAAGTAGATATTGTGGATGATATCCAGTACATTGTATGTACAGCCATGTCAAAATATGTTGAAATATTAAAATATATTAAATGAGGAAAAATATACGATGTGCTATCTTATTGTCCCGGAGTGTACTCTAGCTTCTGATACAATTTCTCTTGCAGCAGCAGCAGAATTTGATGTAGTTCTTAAAATTATACGCCGTTGACGATCAATTGTCACTCTTTGACGTCCTGCGCTATTTTTATCCATATTCGTCTACATTTTTTAAGAAATTGTACATAATACATATTCAACAGTTTCGCAATTTTATCAGTGGAACAATTTTCTCTCTCTCTCTCTCTCTCCCTCCCTTTAAATTATTAATATTTCAGTACCAGTCAATCTTGAACCGCGACCCATTGTTGAAAATTTCACAATATTTAAATCCTAGAACACGCACAATATCAAATACTTGTCCACTTGAACACTTTGACGTCTTGACGCAAACTGGAAACATCAAAGAAATTTAGACATAAAATTATTGACAAGAGTAGATATTATAAGAGCCACTTTAGTCCTCATTCCTCTTCCAAATTCTTAAGTACTTACCTGCTAAGAAAACATCTCATTTGTTTAAAATATTCGGTAAATGAATGGCAGAAGAAACATGTGTTTTCAACTGAAACAACTCGAAGTTCCGCAAATATCTTTATCGGTTTGTTAGTGCAGCCGTTGTAACACAATGAAAAAAGGTTGACAATTCACTTTGCAGGTATGTAGAAACAGCGGCCATTTATGACAGGGACTCGGCATAAACAGGGAACGGCCATTTATGACTACATTTCTCGGATGTAGCATTTTTATTTCGCCCCGGAATAGTCGGGACCACACAAATTACTTTACAGTAAACACGTGTTGTCCAAATGTGCCGACTTCCAGCTTAATAGTAATGACCTATCATAAACCTCTCCATAGAGAACAGCCCCGGGAACGGCACATAAACACAGCGAGCCTATCGCTAAGTCTTGCTATCATCCCCACCACAGCCCCGCGCCTGTAGCCCCAATGTTTTGACTTTGACGTTGGACGCTACGTAGTATGTGTGGCCGCTGTAGCCAATATTTCGACGACAGCCGAAAGTGCGTGTGAAACGAGGTCTGCCTCCTCCACTCTGATCCAATCGACCGCGCGTTCGTACCTAGATACGTCCTGCCTGGGAACCTTCTTCTCAGGCTCGCATCAATACAATGTCAACAGTTCGGACCCATACGAGATGGCGCCTTGCCAGTCCCTACAATCGCGTAGTAGTGGGCGGTAGCGGTTTATTATATCTGAACCCACTGCGCTGTTCCCCCCCATCGCTCGTACTTACGGAGCAGTGTATTGGACTACTTGTTGGACATAAACAAATTGAAAATGTTTTTCACTACGTGGAAGGTGTAATGTCTAAAGAATATTCAGCAATTTTATTCACCCGAAACAACAAACAATTCAAACCTAACAGCTGTTTGTAGTTACTGGAGTATTTCACATCACATGTGTGTCGTATGAAATTTTTACATGATGCGTACAGTTGCAAAGTATCGTAGTGGGCGAAATGACACTATTGGTTTCCCTAAAATGAACATTTTATTATTTTCCGGTGTATCCGAAATAATTTTTGATATCATATGTGTATTAGGTTGGAAGGAAAGAGTTATGGCGCATTTTAAATAAGCAAGTAATTTTACTTGTATATCGAAAACACATGTTGCTAATTAGTCATTGAGATACGGGAATTGACAGGTAACCTGAATGATGGCAACAAGTTGTTACGAACAATGAAAAAAGAACGGTATTTCAAAGAGCAAGAATCGTAGAATACGACCATATATTTAAACATTTTTTCACACTAGATCCGGTGGAAAATTTGCAGAACAAAGATATGTCTCTAATATATTTTTTAGCAATTATTTTAAATCATTATTTAAGAAGAATTCACCAAGCGGTAGGAACGCTTCCGTCTTCCATGATGTTATAAAGGAGACCTACCGATAGTTTACCTAAGGAGTTGTAGAGCACATAAAAACCTTTTTTTTGTGCCACGCACAGCAGGCAGCCGCAACCCCCGTCGAGAGTTTATGACCTGACGGCTGCGGCCCGGCGCGAGGAAAAATTTCGGAGAGAAATCGGACCGGTGCTGCCGATGTCCGTCGCCCTATCCTTAAGGGTGTGGGTCCGGCTTGAGGAGAGTGTGGTGGCACCCTAACACACCGCTAGACACTGTATATGTACACGAGGATTGCAAGGGTTTCGTACTTTACAAAGTACGTCTCGCTAATGCACATTTGGAGCCCCTACGTAGTCACAATCGATAGATAAAAGACCCACCAATTGCCGTTGCTGTCTAAAATGGCCTACTTTTGCGTTTTCGAGGCGTAATTTTCATTATTCGGCAGCATGTAGCGGAGTTCGACAAAAATTGGGCGGCGCGACAGTGCTGCCACTGCTATTTTCTTAAATATCGAGAAATTTAGGGTTCTTATAGAAAAATCAGACAGCAACAGAAGTTGCGAGGTCACATACAATGCCAATGCAACGTTTATTATGTTAAACCATACGTGTTTAAACACACACTTTGTAAAGTACGGAAACATACCCCTCAACGGAGGTTTAGGATCCAAGTATAGGTCCGGCATTTTTCGCTACGGGGCGCTAATATCTGTTTCTGCTGTATCGGTAAAACAGTGGACGAGAAAAAGCATGTTCCCGGTAAGTTAGGCTTCATACGTAAACGTGACGTCACTATACGGCTCACGATGATACAGCGTCAGTGTGTAACTGACAAACCATTTCTCTATTATACACATTTGGAACCACTACGTAGTCTCAATCGCTAGATAAAAGATCAATCTAATGCGTATGGTGTCTAAGATGGCCAACTTTTGCGTTTTCGAGGCATAATTTTAATTATTCGGCAGCAAGATGCTGTACCGCGCGGCGCACTCACACACTCGTCACTCGGGCAGCGTGTACGTGTGCCTAGACGGATCGCAAGGGTTCGGTAACTGACAAACCATTTCTCTATTATACACATTTGGAACCACTACGTAGTCTCAATCGCTAGATAAAAGATCAATCTATTGCACATGGTGTCTAAGTTGGCCTAATTTTGCGTTTTCGAAGCGTAATTTTCAATCTTCGGCAGCAAGATGTCTGTACCACGCGGCGCACTTACACACTCGCCGCTCGGGCAGCGTGTACGTGTGCCTAGCCGGATCGCAAGGGTTCGGTAACTGACAAACCATTTCTCTATTATACACATTTGGAACCACTACGTAGTCTCAATCGCTAGATAAAAGATCAATCTATTGCGCACGGTGTCTAAGATGGTCTACTTTTGCGTTTTCGAAGCGTAGTTTTCATTATTCGGCAGCAAGATGTCTATTCGGGAGGCTCTGCAAGCAGGCTTGACTTTGACCAGCCGTACCGCGCGGCGCACTCACACAGTAACCGCTCGGGCAGCGTGTACGTGTGTCTAGGCGGATCGCAAGGTTTCGGGAAGCTTCAAATCATTTTTCGTCCTTCGCCGCCTCCTGCACTAGGTACCTATACTATATCTATATCTATACCATGCAATACCTTCCTATACCTGGTATAGCATAGAGCACTAGGGTCGTTACGGGGAGCTATGGGGAACAATGCTGGCATTGCCGACAACTACTGCAAACCATTTCTCGTCCTCCGCTGCATCCTCCGCCGTATCTTGGGGTATCATGGGGCCTCGCCGTCTGACGACGTAGGAGGAAAATCAAATAATTTCAATTTTCGTCCGGCGTAGGACGAAACAGCGTTCACTTCAAATAATTGTCATGTCGCCAATTTTGAAGTATCCGTATTTTTAAAAACGGGGCCGTAAAGAGGACACTTGGGGCTATATTATCATAATTTTTTTTTTCAATTTTCTGGCGGTATGATAGCAATGCGCCTGTTTAAAAAACAATTGCAAAATAAACTATGAAAACAAATATTTTTTCAACTGAAATCATTTTTATTAAATACTCTTATGGTTACACTATGATATAATTTAATGAAAAACTTGTGACTTTGGGTATTCGGATAGTTTTTTCATATTTTCTTAGTTTTAAAAATCTTAATATTAATAAATGTGGATTCGAAATAATCGTTTATCTCGCACTTTCTAAAACCATTGTGACGTTATTTGTGGAAAAGTAACATAAAGTCGCAAATTTTTGGATTATAACCAAATAAAAATCGGTGGCACCATAGGGTCTTAATAATATGTATACAAAAAAAATTAATGATTAGCTTTGCATTTTTTATAATTTAAAGTAATGTACTCACCGCACTGAGTAATATCTACACTATGAAACTTTCGAAAATCAAGGAGTGCATATACGCAAAAACAACAAAGAAATGAGACAAAATTTTTTCCTTCAAATGTATGTCACAGTTCTTTCCAATGTCAGTGTTTGGGTTAGGTTCTATTACAATCTATGATCGATGCATTAATACTGTAATGTATTTCAATACACATAGATTTTTAAAAATGACATAATAAACGAATTATTGCCATGTTTTGGGGATTTTGCACCACTGTACGACGTACGATAGCGTAGCGGCTGTAAAACATTGGGCATGCAAATGGTCGGGTCATTATTGGGCGATCGACAGCGAAGCTATTTTCCAGAAAGCTGTTTTTAACGCGTCCTACTCATAATGTTTTACTGTAAAGTACTTTTTAATTTAACACAAGTCAACACGTCATGTCCGATAAAGTGTCGACTTCCAGCTCAATAGTAATGACCTGTCATAAACCTCTCCATAGAGAACAGCCTCGGGAACGGCACATAAACAAATCGAGCCAATCATTGCTGGGTCTGCCTATCTGCCACCACAGCCGCGCCCGTAGTCCCAATGTTTTGACTTCGACGCTGCACGCTACATGGTATGTGTGGCCGCTGTAGCCAATATTTCGTCGACAGCCGAAAATGCGTGTGAAACGAGGTCTGCCTCCTCCGCTCTGATCCAATCGGCCGCTCATTCGTTCCTAGAGACACGTCACCGTAGTCCTGCCTGGGACGCTTCTTCTCACGCTCGCATCAATACAATGTCACCAGTTCGGACCCATACGAGATGGCGCCTTGCCACCCCGACAATCGCGTAGTAGTGGGCGGTAACGGTGTAATATCTTAACCCACTCAGAGTTTTGCTAATTCAATTACAGAATTGAATTACATTGTATTTCAATTATATAGTAATTCGGGCATTGTATTGGACTACTTGTTGGACATAAACAAATTGAAAATGTTTTTTCACTACATGAAAGGTGTCCCATCTCTACTTGGCCAAAAGTGTCTTCCAAGTGGAAGACAGATAAAAGAGTCACTGCACATGGTGTGCGGGTTTGACGGGAAACCCCAAGATGATTAGCTGCAGCCCATAACTGACCGTGGAGGTCTGCAAGGTTTATAGCACATAATTGCTATTGAGGTATAGGGAGATGTCCGAGTTTTTCTTCGTGGCTCCGACAATAAAGTAATAACGAAGTAAATGGATTTAAGAGAGGTTTTCTCTCAAAAATTGCAATTTGAATTTTTTTGCTTACGATTGATCTATGTAAATCGCAGTTTCTTCTAATTGTTTTAATTTTTAATTATTTTCGAGTATCCATACTTCCATGAGAGTTAATCTACATATACATATACAATTAGTGCACATGAATCTTTCCATGCGAGATAGGACTACTGTTTCGAATTTTGTTCAAATTTGAATATGTTGCAGTCTTTAGCAAAATATAGACGTATCTCGAAGAATTCTTTGAAATCTTGAAAACTGTTGGTTTTACGGACATGTAATATGAGTTGTGTGTCACAAGTTTTTCATTAAATTATAACGGCTAAACTAGCAAATTGATGAAACTTAGTTTTGGTTACTCATAGTGAAACCATCAGAGTATTTAATAAAAATTATTTCAGTTCAGAAAATATTTGTTTTCATAGTTTATTTCGCAATTGTTTTAAACAGGTGCATTGCTATGAAAGCACCAGAAAATAAAAAAAATAAAAATAATGATAATATAGCCCCAAGTGTCCTCTTTACGGCCCCGTTTTTAAAAATACGGATACTTCAAAATTGGCGACATGAAAATTATTTGAAGTGAACGCTGCACCGAAATATTGTATGGTGCAAGGGCCGTCCTGTCGGTTGATGCAGGACGAAACTAGAAGGGCCTCTCACAGACGGGCCTACCTGGGCCTACCCACACATTTGAAATGTCTGCCAGACGGCTCTGACGTCACCATGTCTGTCGGTCGTAGGATGCACTGTAGGCGCACCCTTAGTATTTACTGCAACATTTAAAAGAAAATTAATGATACTAAAAATAACATAAGAGGCCTAGTTGGGACCAGGGATTGAAAACTGTTATGATATCGGTTCCGATTCTCGAAACAGTTATGAAGAATCGAAATGGTGTTGTAACTGTTACACCACGAGAATATCGGTTCTGGCTTACATATGTAAAAATCGGTTACAGTAACGGTTTTGGAGAACCGATATTATTTCGGTTTTATAATTGTTAATTTTCGGTTGTGGATGTCGATTCCCGATTTCGGTTCTGTATTCTGTATTGTGTTCGGCCTTATACATATGTATATTCATTATTCAAGTAGTTCTTTATTGTTATTCATAATTTAATAATTTTTAAATTAGTAAATTTTTATAATTTGTCTCTACATGCATTATTTGAATTATCATCTGAATAACAATTTATTGTTGAAACAATAGTTTAAAGAAATCAATTTTCATAATGTATAGTTTGTTTCTATATTCATTGTTTAAATTACCATTTCCATAATAATGTTTATTTAAACAATTGTTTTAACAACAAATTATTATTGGAATAATAATGCAATTAATGCATGTAGAGACAAATTATAAAAATTTATTCATTTAAAAATTGTTTAAATTATGAATAACAATAAAGAACTACTTGAATAATGAATATATAAGGCCGAACACAATACATAATACAGACCCGAAACCAGAACCGACATCCAGAACCGAAATTTAACAATTATAAAACCGAAATAATATCGGTTCTCCAAAACCGTTACCGTAACCGATATTTACATATGTAAGCCAGAACCGATATTCTCGTGGTGTAACAGTTACAACACCATTTCGGTTCTTCATAACTGTTTCGAGAATCGGAACCGATATCATAACAGTTTTCAATCCCTGGTCCCAACTAGGCCTCCTATGTTATTTTTATTATCATTAATTTTTTTTAGATGTTGCAGAAAATACTAAGGAGACAGGCACTGAAGGAAGTCTTCAAAGAGTTGATAGGACGCGGGGCAGCGCGCGGCGCGACGGAGGCCGAAGAGACAGCCCGTATAATTTTTACTTTTACCAAAAATTATAATAAATTATAAATTATAAAATGTGCACTTTGCATTCCCCGGAAATTCACCGGCGCGCGTACAAACCATATATACATATATTTAAATATACCATTAATAAATAAATCAATTTTTATAATGTATTTGTTATTCAATGATCCTATGAATACATAAATATCTTAATTTCATCTTTGAATTTTTATTTAAAAACGCTACGAACTTTCGTTCCAATCTAATAATTAATTGTTAAAATAATTGCTTGAATTTTTATAATGTATAGAATAATAATAACAATTTATAATGCGGCGGAAGATACGGCGGAGGATGCAGCGGAGGACGAGAAATGGTTTGCAGCAGTTGTCGGCAACGCCAGCATTGTTCAACCAGTGTTCGTGCTTTCCGCGCGTCTCGCTCCCCGTAACGACCCTTATAGTGCTCTATGATATACCAGGTATAGGAAGGTATTACATGGCATAGATATAGATATAGTATACCTAGTGCAGGAGGCGGCGAAGAACGAAAAATGATTTGAAGCTTCCCGAAACCTGGCGATCCGCCTAGACACACGTACACGCTGCCCGAGCGGTTACTGTGTGAGTGCGCCGCGCGGTGTGGCTGGTCAAAGTCAAGCCTGCTTGCAGAGCCTCCCGAACAGACATCTTGCTGCCGAATAATTAAAATTATGCCTCGAAAACGTAAAAGTAGGCCATCTTAGACAGCATGCGCAGTAGATTGATCTTTTATCTAGCGATTGAGACTACGTAGGGGCTCCAAATGTGCATTAGCGAGACGTACTTTTACTAGAACCGGACCCTTGCGATCCGCCTAGGCACACGTACACGCTGCCCGAATGACGAGTGTGTGAGTGCGCCGCGCGGTACAGACATCTTGCTGCCGAATAATTAAAATTATGCCTGAAAGACGCAAAAGTAGGCCATCTTAGACAGCATGCGCAGTAGATTGATCTTTTATCTAGCGATTGTGACTACGTAAGGGCTCCAAATGTGCATTAGCGAGACGTGATTATACTAAAACCGAACCCTTGCGATCCGGCTAGGCACACGTATACGCTGCCCGAGGGCTGAGGGTGTACCACACACTCTCACTCGAGCACACCGACACTGTGTGACGTCACGCTTGCTCCTGACTTACCGGCAACATTTACTGATGCAGGGGCGGCAGACAATGTACCCAGCTCCCCTACTGGCCAAAAATGTTTTTACGTAGGTTCTACTAGCGGCCACTCTTTCGTTTTTGGCGTGACCATCGAAAAGTCGTCAAGGTCAACTGGGGATCCACACCCTTAAGCATTGGTGGCGGCCGGATGCTGTGGCAAACTAAAGGGTCCTTTACCCGCGTCCAGAATCCAGCCGCGGTAGCATAGTCCGGAATCGCCAACGCACCGTGTCCGCCAGAAGCATGGTCTCGCTTGTCCGGACCGCACCCGGCCCGTCTTTTAACCCGCGTCCGTAGTTCGTAAGTAGGATAGTGTGAGTTGTAAGTGCGCCGTAAATTAGTGTAGTGTTAATTGTAAGTGCGCCGACCGAGCCTTGACCGACCAGGCTGACTGTTCGCCGGCCGTTTCTCCGCCGCGTTCTCGCCGGACCGCGAACCTCCGCCGTCGCCGTCGTCGCGACAGAGATCGCCGCCGCCAGAAACTCGTCCAGGCACCAGGAATTATTATTGAATAAACCTGAGTTTTTACCAGACTTCGCACAACCTTCATTACCTCCATCCTAACGAACCCTGGTAACTCTTGAGCTACAGGGCATAGCGAAGTCGGTTCGTTACAGGTTCTTTCGCGACATTCCAACTGTCCGAACAGAGATTTATCCAACCTAGCGGCTCCCCAGTTTTGCATTGGGTTCGTCCGCATCCTAACAGCTCCCTGATTTCGCATCAGGTTCGTCTGTGCTATTATACAACCTCCTAGCAGCTCCCCGGTTTTGCATCGGTTTCGTCTGCGCTTGACTCCATTCCTAGAGGCTCCCTGACTTCGCGTCAGGTTCGTCCTCGCTGTCAATAATCCCAGCGGCTCCCCAATTTCGCATTGGGTTCGTCCGCGTTCCTTAACTAACAAATTTATATCATATTCCTAGGGTAATAACCCTTCGCCGGCCACTCGTGCTGCTCGCGGCCCTGGCTCGTAACAATAATAACGTCACAATATTTGTTTAAAGTTGAAAAATACGTTTTTTTTTCAAAACCATTTTTTTCAAAAACTGTGCGTGTAGGGAAAAAATTAAGGCCAGATTCGGAATCAGCGCAAAAAACTCTACAACATCCACCCAACAGTTATGTGAACAAAAATTTGGTGTTGGACAGTAAATAATAGAAGGGATTCCTTTATTTTTGTTGTTGTTTTTTATTTCTCTTGTAGAGTGTAGTGTATGGAATACTATAGGCCCGTGCAGCCTCCCGTATTGTGGATCCATTTCTGAAACACGAAAACGATACGCATAAGTATTAAAAGCCGATTCCTTCCTGGATTTTAATTTAAAATAAAGTACTGTGGTGAGCTGACGAGAAGATCCCTGGCAGGAATGCGGTGACGTAGGCAAGAATGCGCACCCGATTGGTTGGCTTGGAGGGGGGGCGCCTAGGCTCACACGCAGTTTCGACTAGAGCGTTCTATTGGCCGACGCAGTCACGCCCACTACTCGAGTCGCGTGACGAAGAGAGGGAATCAGACGTACCCTAGGGCAGTGGTCGGCACGGATGAGACACCGCAGGCCTGTGGCTGCTCGCGCCGCCTCCTTTCACCGGCCGCACGTCTCGCTCCACGTAACGGCCATAGTCCTCAGGCCCGTACCTATCCCAGACTGTATGAACTGCGCGTGGCGCATTAGGGTGCGCCTACAGTGCATCCTACGACCGACAGACATGGTGACGTCAGAGCCGTCTGGCAGACATTTCAAATGTGTGGGTAGGCCCAGGTAGGCCCGTCTGTGAGAGGCCCTTCTAGTTTCGTCCTGCATCAACCGACAGGACGGCCCTTGCACCATACAATATTTCGGTGCAGCGTTCACTTCAAATAATTTTCATGTCGCCAATTTTGAAGTATCCGTATTTTTAAAAACGGGGCCGTAAAGAGGACACTTGGGGCTATATTATCATTATTTTTATATTTTTTATTTTCTGGTGCTTTCATAGCAATGCACCTGTTTAAAACAATTGCAAAATAAACTATGAAAACAAATATTTTCTGAACTGAAATAATTTTTATTAAATACTCTGATGGTTTCACTATGAGTAACCAAAACTAAGTTTCATCAATTTGCTAGTTTAGCCGTTATAATTTAATGAAAAACTTGTGACACACAACTCATATTACACGTCCGTAAAACCAACAGTTTTCAAGATTTCAAAGAATTCTTCGAGATACTTCTATATTTTGCTAAAGACTGCAACATATTCAAATTTGAACAAAATTCGAAACAGTAGTCCTATCTCGCATGGAAAGATTCATGTGCACTAATTGTATATGTATATGTATGTAGATTAACTCTCATGGAAGTATGGATACTCGAAAATAATTAAAAATTAAAACAATTAGAAGAAACTGCGATTTACATAGATCAATCGTAAGCAAAAAAATTCAAATTGCAATTTTTGAGAGAAAACCTCTCTTAAATCCATTTACTTCGTTATTACTTTATTGTCGGAGCCACGAAGAAAAACTCGGACATCTCCCTATACCTCAATAGCAATTATGTGCTATGTATAAACCTTGCAGACCTCCACGGTCAGTTTTGGGCTGCAGCTAATCATCTTAGGGTTTCCCGTCAAACCCGCACACCATGTGCAGTGACTCTTTTATCTGTCTTCCACTTGGAAGACACTTTTGGCCAAGTAGAGATGGGACACCTTTCATGAAGTGAAAAAACATTTTCAATTTGTTTATGTCCAACAAGTAGTCCATACAATGCCCGAATTACTATATAATTGAAATACAATGTAATTCAATTCTGTAATTGAATTAGCAAAATTCTGAGTGGGTTAAGATATTACACCGTTACCGCCCACTACTACGCGATTGTCGGGGTGGCAAGGCGCCATCTCGTATGGGTCGAACTGGTGACATTGTATTGATGCGAGTGTGAGAAGAAGGGTCCCAGGCAGGACTACGGTGACGTGTCTCTAGGAACGAATGAGCGGCCGATTGGATCAGAGCGGAGGAGGCAGACCTCGTTTCACACGCATTTTCGGCTGTCGACGAAATATTGGCTACAGCGGCCACACATACCATGTAGCGTGCAGCGTCGAAGTCAAAACATTGGGACTACGGGCGCGGCTGTGGTGGCAGATAGGCAGACCTAGCAATGATAGGCTCGATTTGTTTATGTGCCGTTCCCGAGGCTGTTCTCTATGGAGAGGTTTATGACAGGTCATTACTATTGAGCTGGAAGTCGACACTTTATCGGACATGACGTGTTGACTTGTGTTAAATTAAAAAGTACTTTACAGTAAAACATTATGAGTAGGACGCGTTAAAAACAGTTTTCTGGAAAATAGCTTCGCTGTCGATCGCCCAATAATGACCCGACCATTTGCATGCCCAATGTTTTACAGCCGCTACGCTATCGTACGTCGTTTCAGTGGTGCAAAATCGCCAAAACATGGCAATAATTCGTTTATTATGTCATTTTTAAAAATCTATGTGTATTGAAATACATTACAGTATTAATGCATCGATCATAGATTGTAATAGAACCTAACCCAAACACTGACATTGGAAAGAACTGTGACATACATTTGAAGGAAAAAATTTTGTCTCATTTCTTTGTTGTTTTTGCGTATATGCACTCCTTGATTTTCGAAAGTTTCATAGTGTAGATATTATTCAGTGCGGTGAGTACATTACTTTTAAATTATAAAAAATGCAAAGCTAATCATTAATTTTTTTTGTATACATATTATTAAGACCCTATGGTGCCACCGATTTTTATTTGGTTATAATCCAAAAATTTGCGACTTTATGTTACTTTTCCACAAATAAGGTCACAATGGTTTTAGAAAGTGCGAGATAAACGATTATTTCGAATCCACATTTATTAATATTAAGATTTTTAAAACTAAGAAAATATGAAAAAACTATCCGAATACCCAAAGTCACAAGTTTTTCATTAAATTATATCATAGTGTAACCATAAGAGTATTTAATAAAAATGATTTCAGTTGAAAAAATATTTGTTTTCATAGTTTATTTTGCAATTGTTTTTTAAACAGGCGCATTGCTATCATACCGCCAGAAAATTGAAAAAAAAAAATTATAATAATATAGCCCCAAGTGTCCTCTTTACGGCCCCGTTTTTAAAAATACGGATACTTCAAAATTGGCGACATGAAAATTATTTGAAGTGAACGCTGTTTCGTCCTACGCCGGACGAAAATTGAAATTATTTGATTTTCCTCCTACGTCGTCAGACGGCGAGGCCCCATGGGGTTTGTCCATTGTTACCCTTCTCGAAGTACCTGAAAAAGGTTCGGCTCCCTGTGATTTTGACCATTTCGTCAGACGACGGGCCCACTGTACGCACATTTTCCGGCAAAGTCGGCCGTACTGGCACCAACACATGCCTCTCGAGGCGCTCGAAACTCTCGTCTGTGTGGTCGGTTGTAGGACGTAGGACGAAAACGGCTCCACTGTAGGCGTACCCTTAGGGCGACATCCGTATCAATAGGTTTCCACATTACCATTGAGGTACTATTGTCAATGCGTTTTTTTTTATGTGGTATCCCCCGTAGGCCTATTCCACTCTGCTGCATGACAATTTATGAAATTAACTGTGAACAATAAACACGGAAGAGAGAGAGATAGATAAATACTTCTTAATTGCATTGCCAAAATTTTAAACTGTCATTCAGACAAACTTCTTCGTGGACGTTTAGATGTACTCGGAATATCAGATATATCAAACGGAATATGAGATGTCGCGGTTCGCATCGCAGACGATAAAGTAGCGTCATTCAACCGGGTGCGCTTTTCCGATTTAATATTTCGCATTTTAGAAAACGAACATTCGCACAGATATGTCGATCCGAACATTGAAAAAATCCTAAGTGCGAAATTTCTGAGGAGAGGGTATCTCGATTCATTTAATATTTTAAAAAATTCGACACTATTTTCTTCCCTAGTCCTCGGAGGAACTTCTTGATGAAGATTGCGAAGTTCCTCTTGATACTCGGAAGCTTGTTCTTTGATTATGGCCGCGAGGGGGTTCTGGAAGAGTATGAAATCATTTTTAAGGGAATCGAAATCGGTGAAACGGTTATCGAACTCATTTATCACGGAGAGAAGAATATGGATGTAGTCGTCAAAATCGCATCTAGTGCTGAACTCATCAAAAATTATTTTGCACGACGGGAAGAAGGTAAAATCTTTCGGATCTGAACTCAAATGATTTTTAAAGACTATTAATTGGCTACGGAAAGAACTAATATGGGCATATAATTGACATGTGCTCTGCCCGGGTTTCTGCAATTTCAAATTTAGAGTACTTAAATGCGCGGCAAGGTCAACTATAAATGAAAGTTCGCAAAGGAAACTCACATCTGTTAATAAGAAAGAATATTCTTCGGAATTTAAAATGGAATGTTCTTGCAAGAAAAGGACAATGTCTTTTCTTACGGCAAAGAATTTACTCAAACATTGTGCTGCACTGAGCCAGCGTACTTCGCAATATAAAGGCACATCCGTATAAGCAGCCTTATGCGTTTGGAGGAAATCTATAAACTTTCTGTGTGACAGATGTTTATTTCCCCCTTTGATGGCATTGACAATTTTCGTTATCTTTTGCTATGCAAAAGATAATCGAACAGCTTTTCCGCATAATGCCTCCTGATGGATAATGCAATGAATCAAAGGAATTGAAATTTCGCGACTTCTAAATTGTCCGTGCAGACCGGTTTTGGCACCTGTCATGGATCTTGCTCCATCGGTTACCACTGCAGAGCATTTTGAAAAATTTATTTGGAATTTATTCAGAGTCTGTTCTATTGCATTAAAAATATCTACACCTGCCGTTGTGCCATGTAAAGCTACAAAGTCTAGGAGCTCCTCGACATACGAAAAATCGTCTTGAACAATTCGAGCGAAAATGCTCAATTGACTCGTATGCCTGTTATCGGTGCTTTCATCTAAACATAATGAAAAATAACGGCAGGTGTTTAAAAGTCTAGTTAATTTGTCTTCCTTAGAGACACCTATTTCGAGTATATGCGTATAAAGGTCGCGCGGGGCAGGCGGACCACTCGCTTGTCCGATGTATGTTTGTCGCGGCCGCCTGACGCGCCCGCTTTTTTTTTGTTTTTTTACAATAATTGCTACCAAAGCTCACTTTTCCACAATCTTTCATAGAGTCAGGATCGTTTGGAGCTGCGAAAGTATTTTGTGGTATGTTTGGCAGTAATTTTTCTGTCAACCATTTCTCAAAATTGACGGCATTCATTTGACCGTGGTAATCGCCCGTTGATGTGCGAGCTTTAAAAATTAATCCAGCTCCTTCAACAAATCCATTTCTTCCACCTGCATGCACGATGATGTATCTGTGTGACGAGCTTGCATTTTTTAAAATTCCTAAAGTGTCTTCACTTTGCCAACACTTGGAGGCACACATCGTGTTGTCCACCCACGTTTCATCTATATAAATAATATTTCTATTGGCATTTCTGTATGCTCTAATTGTTTCCAAATATTTCGTTCTCCAAGCTACAATATTTGGCTTTTCAATTAATATTTTTCGAATGGGATTACTTTTCTTCCATTTGTAACCCATACGGTGTAATAATCTACATAGTGTATGTCTTCCCCAAGGAAAATCTATTTTTTCACGAATTGCGGTTAACAATCTTGAACTCGTCGGTAATACTTTTTTAACAGTATAAAATTCGTGAATAATGTCCCGTATTATTTGTTGTTCTTCGTTTGAACAATGGAACTTATGCATATCACTTTTTGGACGTTTTTTCCCTGGAGACTTTAAAAATTCGCCTTCCTCACAGGAGGAACTTTCTTTCCGTATTCTCTTAATTGTGACTGTCGAAACTCCAGCATAGTCGGCAGCACGAACAGTAGCCTGTGACAAAGGATGAAGGAGACTATTCATCTTTGCCTCTGTATCGCATTTCTCCGTAATTGTTCGAATTACGTTACGTGCCTCACTATGAACTGTCTGCCCTCGCTTACGTTCCATAATGATTTTAAGAAATTTAATTCAACAAACTAACAATACGACAATAACAACAACAAAATATAAAACTATAAAACTGTAAAAAAGAAAACTGTCATAAGAACTATCACTATACACTAAAACACTATACAATTTAAACTCTACACTTTAACGCTGTTGAAACTTAATTCTATCTTAATAACTAATTCTAAATACCTAATTCTATAATAATATTAAAGAGAAAAAATCAAGTAAAACACTACGAATATTAGAACTACACTACGAATAATACAACTACACTATAGGAATGGTAATATATAATACATATAATAGAAAATACAATATAGTAAATAAAGTAATACACTACGAATAATACAATTAAATATAAAATATTACGTTAAATTAAATTATTAAAATCGCTTTGGAAAATCGCTCAGTGATCAGACAGAATGCTGGAGAAAGATTGATTGTCGAAGCAACGTTCGGTCGACTGAATTTATAAACTATCGAGCTATTGGTTGAATTTTAACAGCGGGAATTTTGAATAGATTTTATAAGATTTACTATCGAATACATTCACTCATTAACGATATCGAATAATTCGTTCAATAAGCATGTGTATGTAGTATGTAGCAGAAATAACAATTATTATACAACAAATATTATACAATTATTAAATAATAATACTTATACAATATTGCATTTATGGGAATAAAATATTAATCACAACCTAAAGAAAAAATAGTACTTTATAATTATACCTATAAATACTAGATATTTTTAAAAAGTTCATTAACACTTTGCCTTTATATTGCATTATAATTAAAGGATAAATTATAATTTATACATTTTCAAATTATTGTTTATATTTATTTATTATTTACTAGGGGGCTCCCCCCCCCCCCCCGCCTACTGCTCGCTTCGCTCATCAAGCCCTGCAGCGCCTCGCGGATTCGCCGCTCGCGCACATAGTATGATGGATTATTCCCGCTCGCTCTCTCTCTCTCTCTCTCTGTCTCTAATGTAAAAAGCTAAAAAAAAAAGTATAAAAAAAGTTACCACGACGGGACTCGAACCCGAGTCCAGGGCATAGCAGTTCAGCTCGCTGCCGCTACGCCACACCATTACTTAGTAAAAGAGTGAACTATGTAAACTGACATGTTGCGTCCACAAAACTTTAATTTGCAAATATCTTGAAAATTACTGAATAGTTGCCTCTATAATGGGGTATATTCGTAATCAGGGGAACGAGATCTGTAACTCTGTAAAGTCTCAACTAAATCTGTGACGCGAAGGCTTTGCATTCTCCTTGTGTAAATTGTCACTTTTCATGACTGCAATAGGATCCTCGTATTCACGGCATTGAATATTGGCTGTAAGTCGTGAAACATCGTAGCCCTCTGTAAATACGGGAATCCTACTACTATGCGTCGTGTGACGTAGCAGCTGAAAGGGCGTGGTCACGCGGCGAGTACGGGACCGTCAGAGGTGGGGGTAGGCGGCGAGTACGGACCGTCAGAGGTGGGGGTAGGCGGCGCTAGCTGGAGACCCCTCTTGCCTCTGTGCCCCCCCGGGGATCTTCTTGTCAGCTCACCACAGTATATTACTTTATGGCGGTTAGCGCCTTCATCATCGTCTCCTCCTTCCATACGGGTTTCCTACCCGGTTTGGTGGCTTCTGAAACCATATAATCAAACATAAATCCGAGATGAATAAAAATAAATTTTTTAAAAATACCACGTTTTTAAAAATCAATTGCAAAATTTGCCACCGAACAAACAAACAAACAAACAAGAAAGCGAGCTAATAAAAACGTGAACCAAGATCATACCATTCTTTTTTTGTGTTGCGACGTTCGGCGCGCGGCGTAACGGGGCGCGGCGTAACGGCGCGCGGCGTAGCGGGGCGCAGCGTAACGCGCGGCGATTTACGCGACGGTAAACGCGGCCAGAATAGGTCGCGCGGCTGTATAATACACGGAGACTTCGTGCTAATAAAGCTCGTGATGCATTCCTGCAACAAAAAAAATAAATTATACTTTTACAAGTGATCATACGGGATTGTTGAAATTTGAAAGTTAAATCTCGCGCCAACACGCCATAGGCTCGAAATGGGTGTTTAGTATTAAAGCAAATAACAATATAAAAAATATTCCTCGCTTCAAGGCAAGATTGTGTGCTAAAGGATATGCACAGAGAAAGGGTGTTGACTACACTGACACTTTCTCACCAACCGCAAGATACGATTCCATAAGGATTTTACTAGCGCTAGCAGTACAACAAGATTTAAAAATGAAGCAGTTTGATGTTAAAACCACATTCCTCAATGGGGAACTACACGATGAGGTATACATTAGGGCTGTTCGAGTACTCGCAAAATGCGAGTCGAGTACTCGCACGAAGCGAGCGGCTCGCACGATGCGAGTAGCTCGCATCGATGCAAGCTACCCGCATCGAAGCGAGCTACTCGCGCCGACGTCATCGGCTCGCATCGGTGCGAGTTACTTGCATCGATGCGAGTACTCGACCGGCTCGATCAATCCAGTCGAGCTTAGCTTAGCTCGCACCGATCCACAGTGCGCCGGAATGCCTGTTTCTTGGACAAAATTCAATAACTTTTGTTCTGTTTATGATAGAGACATGAAACAAAGTGGTTTTTTATTTATATTGAGAGCAATCACAATATGATATTATTATAAATATAGTATTTATTTAAACATTAAAAAACGATATTTATAAACAAAATTTTGTTTTATTGGTGGTTTTCAGTAGATATATGAATTCGCAGTTCAGTTCTTCCGAAACTGAAACTTCGTTTTAAATTAAATTTTTTTCATAAATAGCAACTGATCGGAATTGTGGAAGAAATACTAAGAGTTGCATTATACAACTTCTTCATGTGGACCTATATTGAAAATTTAACAAATACGCTTTGTAGATCTGTGTTAATTGAACAACAAACGTCTACTATTTGATCTTCCTAAAATTCGCGTACAGATTCGCTTGTAACTAATTTCCTACTGAATTTTTTAAGGGTGCGCGAGACCCACTAGCGACAATTTTTCTGACTTCAGCGACAGATGCGGCAGAATGAAGAAATTCCGGGAAAAGGATAAACAATGCCTTGTCTCTCCTGCAGAGTCAGACAGAGAGGAAACAGTCGCTCGCAGGAGAGACAAAGACAGAGATATAACAAAACAGCTTGATTTTTCGATGAACTCTTTTCCATTTCCTGAAGCGAAGAAGCAATATTTTTGGATGCTCTTTGCGTTGACATGTTCTCCGTGTTATTCCGGATCAACGTTGAGAGCCCTTTTTTGGAAAAAATTTTCTGAAAAAATTTTCTTCTACAAAAACGTACGCTACTATTGTTTATAAAATTTCAAGAAACTGCAAAAAAAAGGATCTGTACGTTGATCCGGAATAACACCGAGATCATTTCAACGCAAAGAGCATCCAAAAATATTGCTTCTTCGCTTCAGGAAATGTGAAAGAGTTCATCGTTATAATACTGAACAATTCGTATTCCAAGATGGCTGGTTCGTTACGCGCTTTCCGACGTCCCGCCCGCGCGTCTCGCTCCCCGTAGCGGCCATAGTGCTGGGAGCACTGGTATGGCAGCCACGGGGAGCGAGACGCGCGGGCGGGCATGTGGGGGGGATCTCTCGAGAGTGTGCGCTGCTTGTGCGCTTGTGCCAGCTTGTGCCAGCCACAATCTATTTTTAGCACTTGCCATGTTGCCATGTTGGGTTGCTTTACTTTACGGAAACGAGACTGAAATTCGGCTGTCGAGCCGTCGAGCGTATGAATCGCAATCTGGAGCTGGCCTTCGAGTCCCCGTGCAGCGATTTTTTTTTTTTTTTCATTACACAAGTTTATTTGATCTTCTGTCTTCCTATAATAAAAAATACATTCAAAATTATAATTATAATACAATTTCATAAAATATTGAAAAAATTTCTTCCATAAAAGCGTATGCTATTATTGTTTATAAAGTTTCAATAGACAAATTGCAAAAAAGGGCTCTGTACGTTACCCTGCAGAAAGATAGAGAATATTTCAATATCAAAATTATCCAAAAATATTGCTTTTTCGCAATATGTCTTGAGCTGGTTGGCATACGTCGCACAGTGGGTTATTTGGCCTGAAAAAGTGGAAAAAACTATTGTAGCGTTATTTATAGGCTCAAGGTTATAATATTATATAAGCTACAACATTATGAAATCCAAAATACATTTTAGTATTTAAAAAATCAAACTTACCTCAATTTTTTGAAAAAAAAATTTTTTTTTAACTTTTACATATTGAAATTTGTAGACGACTGAATACTGTTCCTCTTTTGTTAGAAACATTTTTTCCTCAGATTATCGAGAACCCATGAAAAACCGTGGCGATAGTAGAATATTTGCACCGAAAAGCTGAAAAGAATTATTTTTGCACATAAATTATATTGAAATGATGTAAATTATTATTTTATGCAAAATATGCGAATCTCGAAACTTTTTAGTAAATAAATATACATTACAAGAAAATTTTAAATTATTACCATTCCTCAGATAATGTTTTTTCTTCGGTTGAATCTGCTGATGTAGTTTCATCAGTAAATAGAAAAAATAATATTGCAGCCTTATTCTTCAGACGTTTAACTACAACAAACAACAAAAATTTTATGCCATACGCAAAAATTTAGAAATAGAATTTTTTCCACTTTTTCGGGCCAAATACCCCACTGTGCGTCGCACAGCCGGAAAAGCCGGACAGAGCTAATTTAAAATTGGCTCAATCTTCAAATTCGCATAACTTTGCCGAGAATAATCCAAAAGTGATGAAACATCCACGATTATAAAGCGTAAATCTTCTCTACTTTTTGATGCTGTAGGTAATTTTTATAAAAATCACTGCTAAAGCGGCAATACACATATAAAATCTGATTTATGAAATATGTTGATATGACAGGTTAACAATATTTTGTATGTATATATAATTACGATACTCACAATTAATTTTTGTTAAAAACGTTTTGCAAAAATGTTCTTCAAGTAATATTTCCCTATCACGATGATTGAATATGCTTGAATGCTTGACGCTCTTCTTCTGTGTAATTTTGTTGATTGAAAAATTGTTCCAGACATTTCCATTTCTGACTAATATTTTTCTCTTTGTGCTCCTGCATTATGTCGAATAATCTTTGTCGGGTGATTAGTTTGATTCCAGATGAGTCCAACCAATTTAATTAGTCTTACGAATAATAAACTTAACACAGCATAATTAACACGCACTAAACATAAACTACATAAAACAATACTTAAACTAAAAAAAAATACACTACACACAATATAATTTACACTAAAAAATTTAACTAAACGTTATAAGCATATAAAATCGCCTTTGAATATTTCGCTCTGTAGTCTTCGATCGCACTGTTACAATGAATGCAGTCAAAAGCCAGCGAACGAGGACCAGAGGACTTACAATTAGTCGAAGGCTTATCTGCAGCATAGCAATAACATTTCAAATGGCTATAATCTAAACAGTTCTTTCGACGAGGTTCCGAGAATTCAAGAGGAGGCCCGTCGAACGCGAACGTACAGGCGTGCATGGAGCGCTACAATTCTCAATCACCTTCTAACTAAATTAGCTATAAAACTTCGAGTCAGATCAAGTTAGATTCAATTCTTTTTGCACTTTGTTCGCCAATATATACTGAATAAAATGACATCAAATAGAACACGCGGACTCACACGGAAGTATAACAAAATCCTTGATGAAGTTCTAAAATCGTAAGAAAAATTGCTGAATTATTGATTACTTTTAAATATTAATTAAATGCACAAATATACGCAACATAGAAATAAATACTGTTTTAAATATACATATAAATATTAATGCTAAAAATAAATATTTATATTAATATTTACTTAATAACAAGTTTCGCGATCTACACATTTATATCAAATTAACAAATTACATTATTTCAACATAATTTACATGTAAAAATAATTTTCACCAGCTTTTCGGTGAAAGAACTGCAGTGTCACGATTTTCCAACGGTTTCCGATAATCTGACGATAAAATCTTCCCAACAAAAGTTGAACAGTATTTAAACATCTACAAACACCTATATATAAAATTTCAGAAACAATTTTTTTACAAGAATACCAATACCGCTATGACGGAGAGCGCGGTAGCATACAAATCGTTCAGTTTTATAATGATGAACTTAGAACTTCGTGAAGCGAAAAAACAATATTTTTCGATAATTCTGATATTGAACTATTCTCTGTATTTATGCAGGGTAGCGTACAGAGCCCTTTTTTGTAATTTGTCTTTTGAAACTTCATAAACAATAATAGCGTACGTTTTTATAGACAATTTTTTCAGTACAGTTTCCAAAAATAGGGCTTTGTACGTGGATCCGAAATAACACGGAGAACATGTCAACGCAAAGAGCATCCAAAGATATTGCTTCTTCGCTTCAGGAAATCTGAAAGTGTTCATCGTTATAATACTGAACAATTCGTATTCCAAGATTTTCTGTTTCGCTACGCGCTTTCCGACGTCCCGCCCGCGCGTCTCGCTCCCCGTAGCGGCCTTAGTGCTGCGAGCACTGGTACGGCTGCCACGGGGAGCGGGACGAGCGGGCGGGCAAGTGGGGGGATCTCTCGAGAATGCCTCCGATCGAGCTACGAAGTGATCATGCCTGGGCTTTTTCTCCGAGCGTAACTGACCTACGACGAATGAAGTAGGACAAGGATAGAGAGATCCTCGTCTCTCCTGCAGGACTGCGACGGACAGGGAGATGCTGTATATGGGAAGAGTGCATGAGGGTCGATGAAGAATGTGGATGGCAAGTAAGAATGTGGGAAGTGTTCGATGATGAGGGAGGAGGGGAGGAGTAGATTAGGAGGGTTGAAGAGTGAAGGGAGGGTACAATTGAAAGGATGGGGATGCGCGAGGAGCGTAATTATAATTGTAACAATAATTTTTTTATAAAACTTTAATGAGCAAATTCAGTGGTGACAATTATAATAATTTATATTATAAATTTTTTTTTTGCCCTGGCCGCCTACGCCTCCGCGGCCGCCTCGTCCGGTACCACGGCCACGCCGGTCCACCCCCTGCTGCTGCTGTAGCTGCTGCTGTTGCTGCGGCTGCTGCTGCTGTTGCTGGTGCAGCAACTGCTGCAGCCGCCGCACCTCATTTTGTGCCTCAAGGAGGCGGTTGCAGGCCTCAAGGCGGCGGTTGCGGCGGAGCTCCCGTCGCCGTTCTTGCTGGAAATGTCGTAAGAGGTTAAAATTTTAAATGCAGGCTCGAACATGAAATGTACGTTTTTTTGGGAAACTACTGTGTTCTACACAGGTAGTGATCGCCGACATTATTTTTTTATGACTGCGTCGACCACGCCGGGAGTTCAAAGAAAAGCCGAACGTAGAGAAGGATAACATGCAAATACGGATCGCGTGGCCGAAGCACCGGCACAGTTCAAACATAAATACAATGAATGCAAGCAACATCGTATTGCAATTTTTTTTTAACTGACCATATTTTGTGGCGGCAGCAGTGGTGGCCAATCAGCTACCGGCGGCGGAGGCGACGGCGGTGGCGTTGGCGGAGGCGGTGGCGGTGGCGGATACGGCTGCGGTGGCGGATACGACTGCGGTGGTGGCGGATACGGCTGCGGTGGTGGCAAAAATGCCACGCGCCTCTCCAACAATACAATTGGCACTGCAAATGAAACAAATAAAATTCAATGATTACACTGTCCGACAAATTTCAACTTTTTTAATGTTTCCTAATTACTGTTGGGTGGTTCTTATAGAGTTTTTTCGCTGATTCCGAAGCTGTTTTCAATTTTTTTTCCTGTACGCACAGTTTTTGAGAAACGTGACTTTGAAAAATAATCATATTTTGTAAACATGTTTAAACAATCATAATGTATTAATATTGGGTATCACTGTATTCGGGAAAGTCTACAAAATCTTTTGCTGTAAAGAACAATTTAATATCTTTTATAATAACACCACAATATTTGTTTAAACTTTTTTAAGTCATGTTTCTCAACCATTATGCGTGTAGAAGAAAAATCAAGGACAGGTTCGGAATCAGCGCAAAATACTCTATGAGAACCACCCAACAGTAATTAGGAAACAAATTTGATGTTGGATTATTAGTATATAAATAGTATATAGGGTAAACTGTAGAATGATTGGCAACCTAATACAAAATCGTAGTAAAAAACTTTTTATCTTTTTTTGAAGCGAGCTAAACTTGCTATTATTATAAGCCAATAGAGATTTTTCAGCAAAATCAAACAGTTTTACGAGCCATAAATCTTGTATTACAAAATATATACTCTCTTATGAAAACTTACAACGTTGCTTTGAAACATAAATAAGAAGCAATATAAAATGATTTTCTATACCAGGGAATTTTTAATATTTGCCGTTTTGAATCAAAAGTGCCAATAACTACTACAGTGCCAGCAATATTACAGTTTACCCTACACACTTATATTTCTTCTCTAGAAAATATATACAGAAAATAACTGACATTGTGGATAGTTGTAATCCATCTCGACCAACGATGTGTACTGGTCGACTGTCGAAGAACAACTGAATTTTCAGTGTCGCCAGATGAGAGCCGAAACTGAAGTGAAGTTACAGAGAAAGTTTTAGGGGAAAGAAAAACCCCTTGTTGGGTCCACTCGGAAAAACAGATGTGGGAAGTCCTTTAATTTATTACTCAGGGCCTCTTTGTATTTGAAGGTTGCAGGCCTTCCACTTCTGACCGAAGTCAATGACAATGACCCGAGGACCGTTAAAATATTCCGGGACACTCTTAGTATCCTTCAACACTCGACTTAGTTTTGCAGATATTCCAACATATCTCTATCAAATTGGAAAAAATCTGTAACACTAAGGATTGTTACATCTTTCAATATCTGTCGTTTTTCCCGACTCAACCTATTTCGATGAAACTTTCACAGTGCATATAATTGACACAGATCGACAAAACGTATTTTTTAAATTTTAAATATAGGCCCACATAAAAAAGTTGAAAATGCTAATTTTAGTATTTTTTCAACAATTTCAATTACATATTTGCAATTGGTTTCAGATTTTTAAAGTGAAAATCCTGCTCATAAAAAATCAAAAATCTCAAAAAAATAGAAGAAATGCAGATTTCACATGGAAGTTATAGAGTGACAACATTTATGTTGAAAGTTGTTAATTTTCAGTATTTTTTTATGGGACTTTCACTAACTTATTTCTGGCATTTCTTTGATTAAAATTACGCCAAACACGATATAATTTCAACTGTATTTAGTGGTTTAATCGACGATGAAAGTTTAGAACGCAACGAAGAACAGCGTATGGTAAATTCTTTGAACTCTGTTGAAGCTAATTTTCACATCATCAAAATTCTTGACTTCGAAAAATGATCCTATGGCCAGTTCTTCGGCGTTTTGGAACACTGTGTGTCGCTTCTAGCGCGCTAAATACAAGCCCCCTATACATATTATCAAGCTATGACAAGTCATAGCGGCGAGGTGCCATTGCCTCAAAAGAAAGAAAGGTCCTCGAAAGTAGACCTAGGAGACTCGCAAGCGAGCGAGCAACTAGGTACCACTCACAATAATGTATAGTAGTTTTTTAATGTTTATTGATACTAATCATAAGACTGTACTAATTTAACCAATAAACATGTTTAAAAAAAAAAAAAAGAAAGGTCCTCGTGCGATCACCGGTCAAACGGCGCGGCGTCAAGCGTGATCAGCACTTGGGTGAGTGACCGCGCCTGGTTCACCGCGTGTTGTTGGCAAAACTTATAGCCACTGTGGGATTGTTTTCCCCCTCACCCTTCTGTTAGCCGCATGGTTTATCAGCAGTTTGGCCATTTGAACTTGTTTCTCTTAAAAACTTATTACAAATTAGTAGTAGTAAGTGGTATAGTTAACTGTAATGTTAACTATACTTTTTTTATGTTCTAGAAAGGCAGGGACCATTTAAAATCGATTTTCGTAATCAATATTTAAATAACATTCAATTTAATCTTAACATTTAAGAAAAAGTTATAACAATAATTAGAAACTATATGTTATACTACTTTCTATGCACGGCATAAGGGAATATTAAATCATATCAAATCATATAATTATTAGAAAAAAAAAATAAAATATAAAATAAAATATTTTGTGTAACTATGTACATAGGATGTTTATTTACATCTACACGTATCGGCCGAGCGATCCGTGTTTACATGCTGTCCTTCTCTACGTTCGCTCTCGATTGACCTCTCCCTCTTTCACCGTCTTCTGTTTCGCTCATCGAGATGTTTCGATGTTTCACAGCTTGACACGAATGCGTTTAGTTGGAACCGAACAATCGATTCGACAAGTCGGTTCCGCGTGCGCGCGTTCAACAATAATTGTTGAACGTTCTATAATAATATTAATTATTATTGTTTTTAGTTTTATTATTATTTCTATTTTTATTTTTATTTTTAGTTTTATTTTTATTTTTATTTTTTTACTTATCGTAAAAGGTGTTGAGTGCAATCTTTATATAATATCGTGCAAAAAGTGTAAAGACGAAAGTGCACAATGACTAGGAATAAAGGATGCCGAGAAGGAAAGTCCATAAAGAACAGGATGGCGGCCTTGCGACGCTTGAAACTGCATAATGCTTCCACAAACGACGCAACAGGTACGTCCAATCATTTAAATGAAGGGCAGCGTCACGTAGTAGATACAAATACTGATGTGCTTACGTCATTTGCAAGCACATCTGATTTATCTGCCGATACATGCGTTGCAATGAACGAACAAAGCATTGTAAAAAATGCAAGTTCAGCAACACATGTGTCCGAGGATGAAGGAGATGTGCTTACATCATTTCCAAGCACCTCTGATTTATCTGCCGATACATGCGTTGCAATGAACGAACAAAGCATTGTAAAAAATGCAAGTTCAGCAACGCATGTTTCCGAGGATGAAGGAGATGTACCGCATAATAATGCGTTCACATTAGAATCAGTATCTGCTACGTTGCCTGCAACTATTGTAGATGCATGTTTAGTACAAGGGACATCATCGGAAATGCAATACGATACGGACGATGATATCGAAAATATCGTTTTGCACGATGATGGGAATATTGTAGATGCATGTTTAGCACAAGGGACATCATCGGAAATGCAATACGATACGGACGACGATATCCAAAATATCGTTTTGCACGATGATGGGAATATTGTAGATGCATGTTTAGTACAAGGGACATCATCGGAAATGCAAAACGATACGGACGACGATATCCAAAATATCGTTTTGCACGAAGATGCGAACATCGACGCAGATCGTTTACGTTCTGCCGACATGTCTGGACGAAGCATCGCGAGCGTTGGGCATATTTTTAAAGAATTGCAAAGACTAAACGCCCATTGCCTTTGCCAGTTCGATCAGCTTGTTATAACGAAAGCGATTCGTCACGGTCTGAAGACTCAATTTTTTGTCGCATGTCGCATGTGTCATTTCCAAAGTAGTTTCTGGAACGAACCGACAGATGACAAAATATTGGATGTCAATACAGGTGCCATTATTGGTGCTATATTGACAGGGACCGGTCACGCGCAGTTAGATCAACTTATGGCTGCTATGGATGTTAAATTCATGTGTGGTAAAACGTATGGGGCGTATGAAAAGAAAGTGTCCGAAGCTTTCGCACGTGCCGCAGAAGCAGAAATGCGAGCGGCTGGCGAAGCGGAAAGATAATTAGCAATACAGAGAGGTGATGTCATTAACGGTATTCCGCATATACCTGCGCGAGTAGACGGTTCATGGATGAAGAGATCTTATAGTAGTTTCAATTCTCCAGCCGGAACGGCTCTTATCATAGGGGCCCATACGAGACTAATATTGTTCTTTAGTGTACGTAACAAATATTGCTGTATCTGTGCAAGAGCAGCAAATAATGGTACGACGCCAAAAGAACATGTATGTTATAAGAACTGGGGAGTCAATCAGAGCTCCTCGAGTATGGAAAGTGACATCATCCTCGAAGGCTTCGAATGTAGTATAGAAATGCATGGGTTGATGTATAGTAAATACGTTGGCGATGGTGACAGTAGTGCTCAGAAAAGATTGACTGATTTCCCACCATACGCGGGCATTCTTATAGTAGAGAAGGTAGAATGTAAAAATCATCTTCTCCGCAATATGTCAAAAAAAGTAAACGAAGCGGGTAATTATGGTGCTCGTAAATTCTCGAAAGAGAAAAAAGCCGTTAGGAACAGCGTAATGAAATTTCGAAACGCTGTTACTATGGCTGCTACGTTTCACCGAGAGAGCAATGTAGAATGGAAAGACAAAATTGCTGGTTTGATCAGAGATTTAGACAATGTACCCAGCCATATATTTGGGGAACATAAAGATTGTGCCTCGTATTTTTGTAACGGAGTTCCGAAAGCAAACGAGGCAAATCTTGTCCCCAAATTACAAGAGGCAGGGATATATGGCAAATTACAATATACATATAATGCAACGCATGAAAGCAAATGCGGCGAGTTTGCTACACAATTTAACCAGCAATATTGTTGAAAGTCGTAATGCCATTATTTGCAAACTCATCGGCGGGAAACGTACAAATTTAGTGCAAAGAGGCTCTTACCAAACGCGTGTACAAGCATCAGTCGTGCAAACCAATAGTTCCGCACCGATAAGTAAGGTTTGTAACGCATTAGGTAAAGAGCCCCCAGCACGTGCAACCGTGCTGGAAAAAAGAAATATTGCCGGACAGGCAAAACGGAATGAACGTTTGCGTGCAGCAAAAGAATCGGGTCTCGCTCGTCGTAAATCGAGATATTCTGACCGGAGTCGTGGACCTGATAAAGATTATGGTCCGAACGCGGAAAAGTCGGATGTTACTCCTGAAGTTTACGAACGGCTGAAAGCCGATCATTATCGAAAGCTAGAACATAACCACCAGAATCAAGTCTGTACATTATTTTTCTGATTATAAAAATATTCAGTATTACATAATACATCAACAAAGAAGTATCGAAAAAATTGATTTTGATTTTTTAACAACGATACAATTTATAAAAAATTCTGAGAAAAATTAAGGACAATTGTTTCAATAATATCGGACTAATGAATTTTTATAAAACTGGTATCTCGAAAAGTTCAATACGAAATATGCATTTTCTTCGAATGTTTCGAGATTTTCACAAACATGTCTGCATAATCTGAAAAATCTGAAAAAAATCTCAATCATTTGTGCTATTAAGTGGAATATTTATAAATTTTTTCGTAATTGTTTATTGAGCATGGTTCGACTAAAAATCAATTTGTGTTGGGGCCTTCTGGACTACCTTAACTTTAAAAATCAACGAGAACATTTTTTTAAGAAATACAAAACATATTTTAGGATGAACCATTAAACCCGGTTTTTTAAAAAAAAAGTTAGTCCAAATTTCGCTTCGATATCTTTTTTAGATCAAAAGTTATAGCAAAATGTGCACCGCGCCGCGCCGCGCCGTCCCGGGATTCAAATGCGCGCCGTCTCCAGATCCCGACTTTCCGACTCGTGCTTCCGAAACTTCGGCAACATAAAAATTGGTGAAAATCGAAGGAACGCGTCGCCGACGCGTTCGGTCGAGCAGGTAGTCACACGGACATGGTAGAGGTACGCTTGTGTGTAGCGCGCGTGCAATCGAGCATGCACTCACACGGGCAGAGTAGAAGTACGTTCGTGTGTAGCGCGTGCGCAGCAGAAGCTACGGCGAGGACGGTCCGTCAGAGAGGGGGAACCTGTGCTGGAGGGGAAGCGTCCTCGCGTCCCCGATTCTGGCATCACTGCCGCTGCCCACAGAAGCGTCAGTTCTGATTAGTTCAGCTTGCTATTGAGACTTGAGACCCGACCCTCTCGACTTCTACAAGTTGTAATCGCGTGTATCCAACGCGATCCTTTCCACGAGCAAAGCACCCTCGCGCGCTGCGGTTTTGCTGAGTGTTTTATCTGCTGAGTGTTAGGTTCAGTGAATTGATTGCCGTCATAGCATGGATAGTGTAAGTTTTAAATAAGTTTTAAAATTTATTACTTTTCAAGAAAATACTAAAATTCCGTCTATATTGTGGTTAGATTTTCAATTGGCCAGAGTAGGAGTGAAAGTAAGAATTCGTTATCGTGATTATATGAAAAATGCAAATATTCATCAAAATTTGGCACCAATAATAAAAATATCGAATCAAGTAAATATGTCGAGTGAGGAAAAATATCAAATCACACATAGTCAATTTCCAGTGGTTCCTGCTGAAGCGATTACGATTCATAAAAGTCAGGGACAAACATACGAGAAAGTATGTTTGGATTTTAAAAAATCCAAACTTGTTTTTTCTTTTTAATATTTTTCAATGTTCAAACATTTCAGCTGAATCGCCCATCGAAGAACGTTCAGAAGCGGCGGAAGCACCTTACCACGTCCTCTGACGAGAAACCGGGTGAGAAGTTCTCGAGGAGCAATATGTCGCAGAGGTTGCCGTTGCCTGCGCCGCGACCCATAAGCCCCAGCATAGCAAGGCTTATGCATACCCTGGAGGGCATGGAGAAAGAGGCGGTTGATCTCAATCCTACCCCGACACCACAGGTGTACCCGCCTCCGACTCTCCCGTCGCTTCCTGCGGTGCGGAAACAGTAAGTTGCATAGATATTTTTAAATGTAGTAATAATTATAATTAAATTGTATAGAACATGGTGTAATGTTTGTGTATTTGTTTTAGAGTGCACGTTCAATTGCTGAAACCGCTGTCGACTCCCTCGTCGCTTCCTACGGTGCGGAAACAGTAAGTTGCATAGATATTTTTAAATGTAGTAATAATTATAATTAAATTGTATAGAACATGGTGTAATGTTTGTGTATTTGTTTTAGAGTGCACGTTCAATTGCTGAAACCGCTGTCGACTCCCCCGTCGCTTTCTGCGATGCCGACACAGTAAGTTGCATAGATATTTTTAAGTGTAGTAATAATTATAATTAAATTGTATAGAACATGGTGTAATGTTTGTGTATTTGTTTTAGAGTGCACGTTCAATTGCTGAAACCGCTGTCGACTCCCCCGTCGCTTTCTGCGATGCCGACACAGTAAGTTGCATAGATATTTTTAAGTGTAGTAATAATTATAATTAAATTGTATAGAACATGGTGTAATGTTTGTGTATTTGTTTTAGAGTGCACGTTCAATTGCTGAAACCGCTGTCGACTCCCCCGTCGCTTTCTGCGATGCCGACACAGTAAGTTGCATAGATATTTTTAAGTGTAGTAATAATTATAAGTAAATTGTATAGTACATGGTGTAATGTTTGTGTATTTGTTTTAGAACGCAGGCCTTGCTGCAGGCCGTTCTGCAGCACCTCGATACGATGAAAAATGACATGAAGGAGCGGTTCAATGAGATGAACCGGCGGTTCGACGAGACGAACCAGCGGATCGACGATACGAACCAGCGGATCGACGAGACGAACCAGCGGATCGACGAGACGAACCGGCTGCTGGAATATACCAAGAACCAGGAGTGAGTCATCCTCAGAATTAGTTGAAATCATATTTTTTCTGAAAAAGTTGTTTCATTCACTAATTTTTCTTTGCTCCCACCATCAACAGGGCCGAACGCAGAGCAGAACAGAAGGCGATAAGCGACCTCCTCCATGCAACAGCGGAGCGTCAGGATCTAATAATGGAGAACCTAGAGTGAGTCATCCTTAGAATTAGTTGAAATCATATATTTCTGGAAAAGTTGGTCCATTTATTAATTTTTCTTTGCTCCCACCATGAACAGTGCGCAACGTCGGGTCATGCAGTCCGAGCAGCAGGCGATGCCCCCGCACTTCCTGCCGTTTCAAACGGCGGAAGAGGTATTGGCGTTCGAGACCAGTCCCGAACCAGAGTATGAGGGTGCGGTAAGTATATTGCAATACAGATATAATAAAAGTATAATATGGAAACTAATGTAAATTTTTTTTTACGTTGTCTACTTCGCCTCATTAGGCGAGTATACCCCAAAAGAGGTGGTCAATGCATCGTTCAAGGCGTCAATGACTGATGCCTGCGCGAACGAGCATACCTGGCTCGGCGCATCGGGGAGCAAGTCATTGGCTTCCGCGCGCATTATGAGGGCGATATACAGTAAGCATTGTATATCGTTGACTTTGTTTAATTTCATTATACATTCATTGTTTATCTTCATTAATTTATTGTTAATTCTTACTTATATTGATTCAAATGAATGTTACAGAGGCAACGCTGCGGAACCGCTCGTTCCCACGGCCACTGGAACGGGAATTCGAGAAGCTTGCACGAAATTCGCTAAAATCGTCGAAGGAGCGGCATCGCAAACAACTGACCGCCCTCGGTCACCACATCCCCTCCGTCGCCACCACCGAAGCCATTGTGGCTATAAATGACAAGCGCAACTACTGGCGGAACACCGCCATCAGCGGCAACAACGACGCCACGGCGTCGTCGTGAATAAGTTAATTACCGTATATTATAATAAAAGTAAGTATATGTAATCTATTAAACTAATCTTTATTTTTTTAGGTTTTTTTTTTAGGTTGGCCACTTTGTTGGTCAACGCGGCGACATAGTGGAATAGGCCTACTGGGGATACCACTGAAAAAAAAACGCATTGACAATAGTACCTCCGTGGTAATGTGGAAATCTATTGGAATCTGAGGATAAGTATAATGTGCTGTCCAGGGAAGGAGGGAGCAGGAAGCTGCGACGAAGAGGAAGACCTCTAATTTGCTGGTGTGGTCCGTATATCTAATTATGCCATTCAACGCACGTATAAATATATTGTACATTACTGATTTTTAGGTATCCCGTCTATTGGTAGGAATTATACAAAATTTTAAAAAATGATGTTTTGTCAACTTTTTTATCTGGGCCTGTAACGATAATAAATTTTTGTTCACCTATCCTCTGGCGAACTAGCCGGTCTAACATTTAAAAAAAATTCAAGTCCTTTGGACCGATCTCTAAAAAGTTATGCGATTTTTAAGGGTGTCCGCGACCAGATCTTGGGGTTTCCCAGCCATCTGGAAACTATCGAAACGGTGTAGCTTCGAATAATTTTCTGCCAGGTCGCCGTGGCCAAGTGGTGCAATAAACACGGCCAGGTAACCCGACGCGCGACGGCCAGCCAGGCATATCGGCATGAAACCACTATCAAGTAAGTTGCAGACCTTGTTTATTTTTCGTAATTGTTTCATGTAAATGACTCTAGCTGCTTCGTGTGGCGTTCTTCCGATTAAAAAAAAAAGACTAAACTCGATATAGAATTTGGACTGTGGTTCTTTTTATTAATTTGAAGGCATTCCGTAATTTATTTTGCATTATTTTTGATAAACGATCAGTTATCAACTTTTTTTTCTGTGCCGTCCAATTTTTCTGGACGATCTTGTTAAAAAGCACAAGAATAATATTCATTTAATTCTGTAATCGGAAACGAAATCGCGATGTCTCGGGGAATAAGGTTTTTGTGACTAATGTTTTCTATATCTTAAACAAAAATTATTGTTACAAGTTATTGTTAAATTATTGTGTTAAATAAATTGTTACCCTGTACGTGAATACATACATACAACGTTATGGTGTACATCGTATATCGTATACCTGACTCGTAGTAATGAAAAAAAAGTCTCGGTACCTTGAGACAGACTGAGACCGTACCGGCCGCGCGTGTAATCCTTGGGACCTTATTTTAATGACCGCGGTGGTCGTTAGCAGGGACCAACAGGGACCAAATTTAGAGCGCGTTGTAATTTTTATGAGGGATTAAGTATAAGAAAAATAAGCTAAATGTTTGGGCCACATCTGGAATGGTCACCAAATGACTAGAAGGCCCGATGTCACGAGCTCGTCGAAAAGGTCCCTTTGTTACGAGCTCTGCGACAAAGTCTCTTTGTCGTGAGCTAGTCATAAAAATAAAAAAGGTTCGACGGAGGATCTCGGTGCAACGGTTCTTTCGCGACGGAACAGGGTTAGGAATCTATGCGCAGCGTGAAAAAATCTACTTGAAATTGTGCAAGTTTAACGAATTCTTTCAAGGTTAAAATACGTTCGTACCACAATCTCCATAATTATCCCATATTCTGCAAAGTTTCAGCTTTCATTTAAAAATTTTCATCGCTCTATCTCATTTCTATCGAAAGTTCTTTGATTTTGACACAGATTTCGTCGGTTTGGCCCATAGTGCGGCGCGGCGAACGGCCGTACTAATGGCGACCGCCACTGGCGGCAACTCATGTCGGGCGAAGATATTTTGCGTTTTGATTCGAAAAAACGTTGATGTTGCAAACTTTAAGGAGCGGTTTCTCAAGATAAAAGTCTGCTCTATCGCGTGACACAGTTAGATTTTACGCCGGACCCTTATTTTTTAAGATAAACTGAAAAATATCTTCGACAATTCAGGCAAAAGTGTTGTCTCACCATCTTTAACGATTGTTTAAACATGTTTAAGCATTCATAATGTATTAATATTGGATATCACTGTATTCGGGAAAGTCTACAGAATCTTTCACTGCAAAGAACAATCCAATATCTTTTATAATAACAGCACATTATTTGTTTAAAGTTGAAAAATATGTCTTTTTTTCAAACAATTTCTCAAAAACGAGGGGCCACGAAACTCGAGAGGCTTCGGTCGTCGAGAAGTGTAACGTAGTGCGGGTTTTAGGTCCGGATTACTGTGCCAGCGCGTTGCGTATCATTTTCATTAGTTTTTTGGAAAAATTGGCAAAAATTTCACGATCATTTTGGCGAAAGTCCCATTTGGGGGTGGACGGAACTAAAGCTAGTGCTTGAAGCTAGGATTCGCCAAGGCCGCACACGTGGCGACCAAACCTTGGAGTTTTCCAGCCATCTGGAAACCAGACACGGTGTAGCTTCGAATAATTTTCTGCCAAGGAGCGGCGAAGGCTTCGCTAAAAAAAATTTAGGCCTAATTTCTCTTCGATATCTCTTATAGATCAAAAGTTATAGCAAAATGTGCGCCGCGTGCTGTGCCGGGATTCACATGAGCGCCGCACGGTGGGTACAAATGACTTACCTCGCTTCAAAAAGAAATAACTTTCGATAGAAATGAGGTAGAGCGATGGATTTTTTTTTAAATTAAAGCTGAAACTTTGCAGAATATGGGCAAAATAGGGAGATTACGGTACGAACGGATTTTAACCTTGAGAAAGTTCGTTAAACTTTCACAATTTCCAGAAAATGTGGTTTCTGCGTTACCACGGGCAGAAAAAATTTTTTTAATTTTTGCTATATATCATTTCCCGTAGATTTTTTTACGCTGATTTCAAATCTGATCTCAAAATTTGTCTACGACCTTTGGTTTTTTCAAGGAATCGATTTTTGTGAACAGAACTAATGTAATCATTTTTCGTTGAAATGATTTGATAATTCACTAGTTTGAAGGTATATATTGTATTCTCATATATAAAACACAATAAAATTAAACATAATGAAGTATTTAAACGTTTATTTGCCGTATATCACTTGACGCGCGCACGCGAACGATCACCCGATGTATCGCTGTGATTGCCGCTGGCACTCCTTGTAGGCTATGTATGACTGTAATGTAATTTAAATTAGATATCTACTTTCCATGATTATATTTTCATTTACACAGTAAGTAAGGTAAGTATTTAATCTTTTTAACTTACTTCTCATCAACAAATTCTTTAACTTCTGGTGATAAAAATAAGAATAAAGTATCACCAGAAGTTAAAGAATTTGTTGATGAGAAGTAAGTTAAAAAGATTAAATACTTACCTTACTTACTGTGTAAATGAAAATATAATCATGGAAAGTAGATATCTAATTTAAATTACATTACAGTCATACATAGCCTACAAGGAGTGTCAGCGGCAATCACAGCGATACATCGGGTGATCGTTCGCGTGCGCGCGTCAAGTGATATACGGCAAATAAACGTTTAAATACTTCATTATGTTTAATTTTATTGTGTTTTATATATGAGAATACAATATATACCTTCAAACTAGTGAATTATCAAATCATTTCAACGAAAAATGATTACATTAGTTCTGTTCACAAAAATCGATTCCTTGAAAAAACCAAAGGTCGTAGACAAATTTTGAGACCAAATTTGAAATCAGCGTAAAAAAATCTACGGGAAATGATATATAGCAAAAATTAAAAAAATTTTTTCTGCCCGTGGTAACGCAGAAACCACATTTTCTGGAAATTGTGAAAGTTTAACGAACTTTCTCAAGGTTAAAATCCGTTCGTACCGTAATCTCCCTATTTTGCCCATATTCTGCAAAGCTTCAGCTTTAATTTAAAAAAAATTCATCGCTCTACCTCATTTCTATCGAAAGTTATTTCTTTTTGAAGCGAGGTAAGTCATTTGTACCCACCGTGCGCCGCACAGTGGGACCTTTCGTCCAAATCGGAGACAAAATCGAAGAACTTTTGATAGAACTGAGGTAGAGCGATGAAATTTTTTTTAAATTATAGCTGAAACATTACAGAATATGGGAAAAATAGGGAGATTATGGTAAGAACGTTTCTTAACGTTGAGAAAATTCGTTAAACTTGCACAATTCCGAGAAAATTGTGGTTTTACCAATACCACGCGCGGAAATTTTTTTTTAAATTTTTGCTATATATCATTTCCCGTAGATTTTTTTACGCTGATTTCAAATCTGGTCTCAAAATTCGTCTACGACTAGGATATTGCAAAATCGATTTCTTGAAATTCTACATGTTTAACGAATTTTCTCGGTTAAAAAACGTTCGTACCATAATCTCCCTATTTTTCCCATATTCTGCAAAGTTTCAGCTTCAATTTAAAAAAAATTTCATCGCTCTACCTCATTTCTATCGAAAGTTCCGGAGACGGCGCGCATTTGAATCCCGGCACAGCGGGCGACGCGGCGATAACAGAACATGCGGACAATAGGACGTCCGTATATTAGGGTATTCGGATAATGGGGGTACGGATACGGGAGTCTCTACTGTATTTAAAGAACAAGTAGACATAATTGAAATCGTAATTCTAATTGCAATATTTTGTAGGACTCAATATAAATAGTACCGTATACTCATCTTTTTTTATCGATGAATGTGATCACTAACTAAAACTAGAGGGTTATTGTTGCTCGCTCGCTTCGCTCGCTCGCGAGTAGGGTTGTTCTTGCTCGCTCGCTTTGCGAGCTCGCGGATAGGACTGCTCTTGCGAAAAGGTTAGTGGTACGCATGGCTAGTAGTACCTATAGCTATTAATGTTTTTTTTAAATTTGGTGTGTGACTCTCCACGAGCCACACAAAGAACTTCCCGATTCGTTAGTTGCAGTATATTATTATCATTATTAAGTGTACGTTTTAAGAAGATTATACGTTTTCAGGGAAATTCAATAGTTTTCTACTTATCATAATGTTTGCTATATGGCGTCGCATTAAACCAACATCGTATGCTCGTTGCTCGCTTGGTTCCTTGTTATAGCATACTAATGTTGCAAAATAAATTGTCTTAATTAGTTTTTCGCAAACGATACAACTCCTCATTATCCGGGTTTGCAGTATTGATCTTGGTTCTCTTCGATACTGTTAATTTAAATTGTCCCAAAATATATAAACCGCGCTCAATTTTGAAACTCTGCTCAGTGCTACATACAACATTTGTAAAGTTCGCCTTTCTGATTTTTTAAAATCCAAACATACTTTCTCGTATGTTTGTCCCTGACTTTTATGAATCGTAATCGCTTCAGCAGGAACCACTGGAAATTGACTACGTGTGATTTGATATTTTTCCTCACTCGACATATTTACTTGATTCGATATTTTTATTATTGGTGTAAAATTTTGATCAATATATGCATTTTTCATATAATCACGATAACGAGTTCTTACTTTCACTCCTACTCTGGCCAATTGAAAATCTAACCACAATATAGACGGAACTTTAGTATTTTCTTGGAAAGTAATAAATTTTAATATTCCGCATGTGTGTGCTCCATTAACCAATCCGTTTTCAACATCAATGTTCTTAATAATTATCATATAGTTTATATTATAATAATTTTCAATTTAATCTCAGTTAATAATTCGTTTTGAACTGATTGTTTTTTTAAAGATTGTAATACAAATTTTTTTTTGTACTTTCATCGATATTCTTTGAAAATGTATTCTCGCGAGTAGAGATGATTAACTCACTCTTGCATTGGGATAATTTTCGATTATTGTAAGCGTAAAATTCGTCGTAAGGTAAAAAAAAAATTGGAAAAAAATTTTTTTGTGTAGTTACGTTTGTTTCTTCGGTGGAAACTTTCCGTTCTCTCGTATAAATTGCATTGTTGAATGAACTTCTTTCGAAAAAAACTAAAAAAACTAAAAAACTACTTGACCAAAATGGACCAAAATCTAATCAGCTCTAAGTTACAGCGGGGCACATCGATTGCATCATTCATCATCCTGATCGCGTTGTTACTTTTTCTGAAAACGTTAACGAAAAATTTGATTACATAGAAACGGCCATACGCACGCACACACACACACACACACACACACACACACACACACATACGAACATTTTGCTGAAAATAGTCTAAAATGACTGCAATGACCATGAAACGTAAAGATCTGCTAAAAAATCGATTTTCGATTTTCGGGGTCATTACAATAACTTCCCTATAAAATCGGGAAGTTAATAAATTCCTAATAAGAAAAAAAAATGTTAACAACCCATTAAAAAGTGTTAAAAACGCGACTGAACATGTTGGCGAAAGTCCCATTTGGGGGTGAACGGAACTTTTAAGCTAGTGCTTGAAGCGGACTCTGGGATTCGGCAAGACCGCAGATGTGGCAACCAAACCTTGGGGTTTTCCAGCCATCTGGAAACTATCGAAACGGTGTAGCTTCGAATAATTTTCTGCCAGGGCGGCGAAGACTTCGGTCGCTGTGGCCAAGTGGTGCAATAAACACGGTCAGGTAACCCGACGCGCGACGGCCAGCCAGGCATATCGGCATGAAACCACTAACAAGTTAATTGCAGACCTTGTTTAGTTTTCGTGATTGTTTCATGTAAATGACGCTAGCTGCTTCGTGTGGCGTTCTTTCGGTTAAAAAAAGACTAATCTCAAGATAGAATTTGGACTGTGGATAGTGGATTTATTGAAAGTCTTCGAATAACGGCACAATCAATTTTCTACCGAAACCGAAATAATACCGGTATTCTTTCGGTTTTTCCAATGCTTAGGTTGTTCCAAATGAAAAAGGAAAACCCTCCGCGCGAAGGAACAAGCGCGAGTCCGAATTCACAGGCGAGGCCGTCATAAAACATTCAGCTAAAGACCTTCCAGATGTACCTCCCAACAAAGTGATTTTTAGCCAGCCGAAAGAAGCACAGCCGATGTAGCCAGATGTATTTGGACCTTTTATACCGTTAAGGTACTAAACTTTATACCGTAGCTACCTGCAACCGAACATACTCCTTGGTTTCAAATCCTTGCTTTAGTTTATTAAAAGGAAGTAGACTCGTTTTCAGGATTGCAAGGGTGCGGGATTCGCCTCTTATTCTCATCTCTCGATAATAATACAAACACGGGGTTTTTCACTAGTCAAAAGCGCTAGATAAAAGATCGATCTAGGACACTATCTGCCTCAAAAGTTCTATTTTTTCGTTTACGAGGCGTAATTGGCATTATTCGGCAGCATGTAGCTATGAAAATAGCTTGTATGCTCCCGAATAATGCAAATTACGGTGACGACTAATGCAAATTTCGCCTCGTAAACGGAAAATAGGACCTTTGAGGGAGATGGGGCCCTAGATCGATCTTTTATCTAGCGTTTTTAACTAGTGAGAAACCCCGTGTTTGTATTATTATCGAGAGATGAGAAGAGGCGAATCCCGCACCCTTGCAATCCTGGAAAAAGGCTATACTGGAACTGCAATTACTCGAATTAATATTCGGACGTTCTAAAAAAGACGAGAACTTTTTTAATATTGTACTAAACGATTTGAACTTTTTTGGGGAGCTAGAGCAATTAGTTTACTACAGGATGTGAAAAGAAATTTTTTCAAAAATTGTAATTGATCGGAATTGTATGAAAAAGTACTAAGAGTTGCATTTTACAACTTTTTTATGTGGGCCCATATTGAAAAATTGAAAAATACGCTTTGTAGATCTGTGTCGACTAAACATATTTTGAAAATTTCGTCAAAATCGGTTGACGTTGCAATGAGCTACAAACGTTTAAAGATGGTAAAAATCGCAGATTTTCAGCCTACATCGAAGAATTCTTACATCTTTCAAGCCCTTTCGTTTTTTCCCGCATCAACCGATTTCGATGAAACTTTCACAGTGCACATTATTTACGCAGGCCTACAAAACGTACTTTTTAAATTTTCAATATAGGCCCGCGCGGAAAAGTTGTAAAATGTAACTTTTAGTATTTTCTCTGCAATTCCGACCAAATGCAATTTTTGAAAAAATTTCTTTTCACATGATGTAGTAAACTAATTGCTCTAGCTCCCCAAAAAGTTCGAATCGTATAGTACAATATTAAAAAAGTTATCATCTTTTTTAGATCGTCCGAATATTAATTCGTGTAACTGTACGTATTAGGGGATAATTAATGTATTACTAGTTTATTGATTTATGTGTAGGTTTACTCTTAATGTAACTGTAAAGAAAATTACGGCGAGGGGGGAAGAACGTAACATTCAATTTGTACATATAGTTTCCATCTCTCTTGCGATCAATGCAGACAATTTTTATTTTGCACAAAGATCCGCAGTCTAGGAAAAATAATATAGATATAATAGAAATAAATAAAATTTAATATTTTTTTATATCGGGTTTATTATTTCGTTTTCATTCAGAATCGGTATTTGGAATTGTCGGTAAAAAGGAAGACTGCTACATATTTGTACAATATGTAGAAATTCATTTCACCGACATTACCAACATTACTGACATAACCTCACCGACGGTGCTGCCCTGTATAACGGCATCCGCCGCTCCACACAGACTCCACGAGCTGCCTTCCATCTGGACGGAAGAAGCTGCCCTCTAGATGCTGTGACGGCGGACTTTGTTACATCTATGCGTATTTCTGGAACCCCACTGGCATACACGCCACACTCTTTCCAGATGTACTCCACCCATGGCTCCGAGCAGCCAATAAGCGGCGTCTGGAACGATACTGCCCTCCACATTCACTCTACGCTCTGGACTTTTCCTGGCAGTTCCAAACTGTGCTATCAGGGATAGAGATAGACTGCGCCGTCTTATGGGCGAGTTGAAGCCCACAATGGCGGCGCGCGGTACAAAGAGTGAGAGAGAGAGAGCATTAGCCGGGGTCCATAGCGCTCTCTCTCTCTCTCGCACGCCGCCATTGTGGGCTTCAGCGCTTCGTACAGGCCGCGCAGTCTATCTCTATATGTCTATGGGCTCTCCATTCATTTGCATTGGAAGTCACGTGGAGGGGGAATCGCATGCGACTGGAATCGCGTCGACCGAATCGACGATCGACCCGTGTGTGGACGGAATCGCGTCCGCCGCATGAATCGTACATGACGAGCAAGACGTACCCTGATAACCAGGCCTGCCGAGGGTAGATCCTACCTAGAGCTAAGAATTGGCCCGTTCCGAGCTGCGTTACGCTTCGAGTTGCTCAAGGTGGGATTAACTCGATTTTTGCCTGGGATTCTCCGCGCGTATTAGTAGCTATTTTTGCCGTCTATAGCGGAGGGCAATAGCCGAAGGCAAATTGAAGGCAGCCGGCCGGCCGAAGCTGAATTTGTTTAAGAGGGCAGTACCGTCGCGTCGTACTGATGTGATGATGTGATTGGCGAATATAATAACAGATCTGGGCGACGCTGGCTCGAAAAACACATGTTGCTGCAAGTTGCAGCCTGTTGCAGCCTGCAACTCCTTTGTCGGAGTGGATGACGTGGGGACTGGAACTGGAACTGTCTTACTGAGTGTAATTGAGTGTTACTGAGCAAGAGAAGGTGAGAAGCAAAGAGGATTAGTCAGGATTAGTCCTCTTCAGTCCTCTTTGGTGAGAAGCAGCAACAGCAACATGTATTTTTCGAGCCAGCGTCGCCCAGGTCTGTGCAGGTCTGTATAATAAGACAATCCTCTTTTCAACCATTTTCAACCAAGAAGAAATGCGGTGAGAGCACCACTGTACTCGAGCGATTCACGGGAGGAGTTACGAAGAAAAGCTGATCTTCCAGAACCTGTTTATCAGATTTGTCCTGCAAATCATCTTCTGTGTTCGCGCAAGTCAAGGTTTGTAAAAATTTGACTAATAGTTGACTAATAAAGAAAAATAATCAAACTAAATGAAAAAATATAATATTTATTATTTCCTACTTCATTCATTTATTATCCCTTCTGATATTGGGTAGTCTGAATTTAAAATTATTAATTTTAAATTGTCAGTAAAAAGGACGAGTTCTGTGGTGTATATATGTATATGTATTTGGTACAATAGAAATTTGTTGGGGCTCTGTTCCCCCACTCTCTTCGGTGCTGACATCTGCCACATTAGTGCGAACTACCCTCACCAACGATGCGGCCCTGTAAAACGACATTAGCCAATCACATCAGTAGACGCGACGGTACTGCCCTCTTAAACAAATGCAGCTTCGGCCGGCCGGCTGCCTTCAATTTGCTTTCGGCTATTGCCCTCCGCTATTAGACGGCAAAAATAGCTACTAATACGCGCGGAGAATCCCAGCCAGAAATCGAGAATTTGGTTATCAGGGTACGAACTTCACGACGCGATTACAATCGACCCGTGTGTGGACGGCCTTACTGTTTCCGCACCGCAGGAAGCGACGGGAGAGTCGGAGGCGGGTACACATGTGGTATTGGGGTAGGATTGGGTGCAGGGGGGGGGCAGGGAATTGTACCCTGATAGCACAATGGACTCCACGGGATGTCCGAAAACGAGTACAGGGACACGATGGGATACCGGATCTGACCCTCCAGAACCCCGTCAAAAATTATACAGTATTGTAAATACTTGTACTTAGCAAAGAAGTAAAACCACAAGAATTAATTAACTGAAACAGAATGTAACAGAAAGTAGAACGGAAAGATCTAGTAATGACCTTGGGGAACATGCGCAACTATACCAAAATAGGGAGGAAATTAATTCAGAAATTGAAAAACAAATTCTGCAGTAAATATGATCGCTTGTATACGTTAGACGAAAATACGAAATTCTCTCTGTACGAAGAGAATTGCAACAGAAATATAATTGCGATAAACGGGCGGTTCAATGAGATGAACGGGAGGGAGGAAATTAATTCAGAAATTGAAAAACAAATTCTGCAGTAAACATGATCGCTTAAAAATCCAGATTTCTTAAAACCACCCCAACTTGGCCATCATGCTGGTGGGATACAGGTAAAAGAGTCACTGCACATGGTGTGCGGGTTGTCGAGAAAACCCCAAGATGAATAGCTGCAGCTCACAACTGACCGTGGAGGTCTGCAAGGTTTATAACACCTAATTGCTATTGAGGCATAGAAAGATGTCCGAGTCTTTCTTCGTGGTTCGACAATAAAGTAATAAAGAACTAAATGCATTTAAGAGAGGCTTTCTCTCAAAAATATCAAGGAAATCAACGTCCGTAAAAAAGACATATTTTTCAACTTTAAACAAATATCGTGATGTTATTATAAATGATACGGATGCTTCAAAATTGGCGACATGAAAATTATTTGCAGTGGACGACAGAATGAAATCTGTGAAGAGTTCTCTAATGGTTCAAAAGTTCTAACAAAATGTCACTGAATTCCTCGATCCGGACCACTGTGCGCTAAGGTGCAATGGCCTAACACAGGCATGCACAGGTCGACGATTTGGGAGCAAGAGCAATCGACCCTGCTCCTGAGCAGGGGTCGGAGCAGTGACCTTGCTCGGACGTATGGAAGGGGAACCCACCAATTGTAAACGGAGCACGAGAGAAGACGAGAAGAAGAGCGTATGAGAGTGGGGGCGGCGTCTACGTTGTTGTAGTCTGACCACTCCGGCGCGCTCTGCACTTCCCCACGCCCCTCCCACTCGTCTTCTCTCGTGCTTTGTTTACAAGTCACGCTTAGTGGGTTCCCCTTCCATACGTCCGATCTGCTCTGAGAGCATACGGGGAGCAACTTGGGAGCACGGGAGCTGCTCTGAGAGCAAAGAGCTGTGCATGCCTGGCCTAACACCTTGAGCTAGAGAGAACGTCCCGGCACGCCTCCAACACCCTAACGTTCGAGTATCTCACGCAAGCACACTCTAAAGTATGTACGTAGCAGTTTTCCTGAAATCGACTGACAATGTGTGTGTGACATTGCGAAATACATAAATCAATAAAATAATCCCGATTATTATTATTATTATTACTTCGTAAATCTAGCAACTTTGAAATAAACTTTTCTTCTTTCCTAACGATTCGGTTCAGTTTTGAACCTTTTTCAAAGAGATTTACTAAACGGCGGCGCTGAAAACATCATTAAATTAAATATAAATCAATAAATTGATTGACAGGAATGTGCGCTATTGAATCTAGTTTAAATAACCGACACAGACGATATTCTTGATAATAAAAAACGAGTCTAGTAATTATGCACCAAATTACGGAAGATTGTTATCTTTTAACAAATTCGAGAATCTGTTATTGTCAAATTCGTAAAAGCAAACGCGACGTACCAAAAGACCCTACCTAGCTAAGAATCAGATTACTACTTACTACCCGCAGGAACGCCTGGCGACAACCTGGAAAGACAGTTGTTTGTTCACTTACTACTTGTTGAGGTGAAGTGAAGCTGCGTTGCGGCTGGCGGTGAAGCTGTATTAGGGTTGACGGTAAAGCTCCGTTAGAATCCTGGAATCAAAAACGGAAACAAGTTATTAAATAATCTTCTATTTAAGATGCTGAAAAGAAAATATATACATACATAAAATGTAATATAATATGTATAGAAAATATACTCACACATCCTCTCTTGCTTGAAGAAAGCATTGAAGCTGTGTCAGGGTCGACGGTGAAGCTCCGTTAGAATCCTGGAATCAAAAACGGAAACAAGTTATTAAACAATTTTCTATTTAAGATGCTGAAAAGAAAATATATACATACATAAAATGTAATATAATAATAATATGTATAGAAAATATACTCACACATCCTCTCTTGCTTGAAGAAAGCATTGAAGCTGTGTCAGGCTCGACGGTGAAGCTCCGTTAGAATCCTGGAATCAAAAACGGAAACAAGTTATTAAACAATCTTCTATTAATAATTCTTCTATGTAAGATGTTGAAAATACAAATTCAAACGAACTACGGTCGTTAATAAAACATCGATCGTCGGCTCATAACGACGACCAGCGAGATGAACAGACGACAATCGCCAAATCGACTCAGCTGGTCGCCGACGATAGATCGGCATCAACACCAACGCATGTAATATCTAATTCATTCCTACAATATATTATTAAGGTATAAAGTAATAATATCATAGTATTATATATTAACTATTTTAGGAATCGCGCGATATTTGATTCTGAAGATTAACAACTTTCGCATATTATGCAGGTTACAAAATGGGTTTTTACATACTGCTCTGGTTTTACACAATTTACATTTACTTCGCTTGTGATTAGTTACTGATAGACTGCGGATCTTTATGCATTTACAAAAAAATTGAGTAGATGAAATTCAAAATCGTTGAAAAATTTCAAAAATTGAAAATGTCAATACATGATTTCTGCTCTATTACAATCATTCAGGGAAGAAATAACATTCAATGTAATTTCTATTTCTTGCCATCGATGTATTACTACACAAAATTTACACGGAGCAAGTGTATAATGGCGTAGTATCGGCGTCGTCGGTCTGCCGCATAGACATATAGTGTCTATGGTCTGCCGTTTCAGCCATTTTGAAATTATCTTATCTTGTGACGTCACACTGTCCTTTATCTTTTCCGAGCTGTACTCTCGGTTTTCCTATACACATACTATACCTATGCCGGGTCTATAGGTATATATGGTCTGTCCACATGCTGTCGATTTTGAAAATCATATAAATGTATGCTACGGTACAGTGTCCTTCTCTCTGTAATATATGAAAATTATATTAACTTTAATTAGTGTAAACGTATGAAAATAGTTGCATGTGTCGTCATAATATAACCAAGTATTTCTTACCTTTTCGTGTGATCCGAGCGGTGGTAAAATCCTGTCGGTGCAGCATTTTCAAATTTTCTTGTGATGAATGCTAAATTGTCATAAATAATAATTTAAAATATTACATTTTGGGGGGGGGGGTAAACACGCTCATTAATATAATAAAATACTTTGTACACACCACACTGAGCTCCTTAGTTGGCCACTGCGTTCTCCGGATCTGTCTCCGCTGGAGTTTTATCTTTGGAGCTATCTGCCATCCGTTGTATATGACACAACCATCAATAATGTTCAAGAACTCTGCAATCACATAAGAAATGCATGTAATACCATAAATAAAAACAGACGCTCTAATTATGGCAGCAAGGTGCTAGAAGCAAATAGTGCTAGAGCGTTTATTCCAGTATATTAGGTACGGTCTTATGAACAATTATAGTGCAGGATAAGGATTTGTGGATATGTGTGAGAAGAATTTAAAAGTGAAAGGGCATTGACCCCTTCTACTCGATAATTCCATAGGGCGGATATTAAAAATGCCCTTGTGGATTTTAACGAGTAGGTAGGTTCAGTGTCATCCAACGATTATTTAAACATTTTCACCTCGCTGGGGCCCCAAATGAGAACCAAGGTATGCATGCGTTTGTCACTTGATACGAGACTGTCGCGCGCCTGTGTGACGTACGCAACGTATACTTTTGTTAGAAGTGTTGCAGCATTTTAGGCGGATTTTTAATTGTTAATAACTAAATAACGAAGCCGAAATCGCAATTTTTTTATTCTTCATTTTCGTCTTATATTATCGTCGAGAACCACCCCTTAAATTTTCTCCCACCTGTAGGTAAACACCCTGTATATATAGATACAAACGTTACTCGCTTACACACAGATACTCGCGTGACTCACACAACTCTATATACCGTAGCTATATGTACTTTAATGTACACGCGTACAATTAATCTTTTAAGTGGAAAGGGTAGAAATTTATACAGCTTGAAATATATAAAAATAAATATTTATTATAAATCTATTTATTTTCTTATACAATATTTCGTATAATAGGTACGCGCTATCTCAAACAAAAGTGATCCAGCGGAACTTCAATTAGATCTGCGAATATAAAGACAAGATATATTATCGCACATGTTTATACCATTATTTCTTAACTATATTTATTTATAAATAAATAATATATAAATACCTGGTAAACATAAACTTGGTACGGCAGACAGAGAGAGAGTCCTCGCCGCACAATATATTTGGCCTCAAAATGTAAATTGCATACTGCCCGCTCCAACAGTAGTTTCTCGGGCGAATGCAATAATTCTTTGTTCCCAGTCGCAGAGAGCCACTTAGAAATCCTTTTCTCATATTTCCTGTCCTTAGGAAATTTGTATAAACTGCTATAATTGCCGGGGCAATTAAGATCAACGCACAATTTAGCAACCATAGCTACTCTTTCACTTGGACCAACTTCGACTCGCTTAGAACAAGTCAGAACCAGTGATGCCAGAATCATGGGTCGTGGGTTTTTTCCCCTTCGCTAGTTCAGCCGACTCGACCCCCCACTCTGACGCACTGTCGTCGCCACGTTGCTTCTACTGCGCACGCGCTACACACGAACGTATCTCTATCAGAGTATCTCGGCAGAGTAGACGACGGTGCGTGGCGACGACGGTGCGTCAGAGTGGGGGGTCGAGTCGGCTGAGCGAGCGGAGGGGAAAAAACCCACGACGCGTGATTCTGGCATCACTGGTCAGAACAATTCCAGTGTGGGTTAGGTTGCTAAGCGTTAGCGTCAGTCAGAGCCAAGCGAGCGTTCTGCGCATGTGCCCCCATCACGTGATGGGGAACATCAACGCCGCCTATAGGCCAGGGCCAGAAACTTAGTGGTTGAATTATTTGCATTTCAGCTTATACCCCCTGATCGTAGCTTGAACTGATTTGATAGGGCCTCCGCCGCCCTACTTATACGCCTGTCGCGATCTATTCACTCGCGAGAATCCGCGGCGTCGCGGTAGCCACCTCGCGGCCGCCGCGGGAGGTAGTGCTTCGCGGTTTCGCGTGGCGCGCTCGCGTATAGTGTATGAGGGAGATGTCTCGTGTCTTATACAATCATTACACAGTTTTACGCACGCGTAACGATTACGACCCTGCCGTATCGGGAATTACAGCGTTGGAAATTCGGTTGAAGCGTTTCAGCGAAGAGAATGTTGTTTCCGGTTCGATTGGTCGACCGCGTATAAAAGATGTCAAAGTCCTAAGAAAATGTGTACAGTAATCTAAGGTCTAACGATGCCCAAGATCCAGTCTATGTAATAAACAACGTTTGTGTAAACGCCGGGGACTCCTTCTATGGCGCAGCCACGTTGTCCGAAGCTAACGATCCCGAACTGAACGGATTTCACGGTGTCTTTGAAGAGCGTCGGTAACTGGAGCGGTCCACCGCTGTCTCCGGTGCACGCGTCCGCAATTCTGCTGCCGCCAGCGCACAACTGCTTGTGCCAGATTTGTGCTTTGCCCTTGTAGGCTTGTGCGCAATCCGGCAAAGTTGCGATCGTCAATTTCACTTGCAGCAGGGCCTGACTGCGCATACCGCTCTCCGTCTTACCCCAGCCCGTCACTACCATCTGTCGTCGAAACATTCAGAGGAAATGGTCACGAGAACGTTTCGAGGAAAACTAAGCTTATTCAAAGCTGACAAAACTTACCTTTTTCCTTGGCAGAGTAGAGTTGAAACCGACCGGCAGGCAGATCGGCCTCACGTTCTTCGGCCTGTAATCAGCGTCTGCGTTCAATCGTAACAGGGCGATGTCGTTCTGCGCCGATTTCGGCGTATAGTCAGGATGAAAATGCACGCTCTCAAGGCCAAAGTCTTGATACCTCTCCGCGCAGGCCACCTGGAGACCCCAGTCGTCTTTGTCGCAGTCGCGTTCCGTGGACAAATCGTGTTCCCCTATCCGTACGCCGATCAGTCTAGTACCTAAAGACAATATTTCGGTTGTTCTATTTTAACTGCTTCGGTGGTAGTAGTAGTAGAATAGTATCAATAAACGGGACCCTCGTCCTTTCGAGGTTCAGGTGTCCGGATTAACAATAACAGCTGCGCGGTTCGGGATGGAATGGACGCTTTAATTGCCCCCTCATCCGGGACGAAAGTCTTTTCTTTGGAAAACGGAGAATTTGTTCCACACTAGGCTACCCAATGAACGGGACCCCCGCCCTTTCAAGGTTCTGGGGTCTGTGGACAAACAATAAGAGCCGCGCAGTTCGGGATGGAATGAAGGCTTTAATTGCCCTCTAATCGGGGACAACAACTTTTTCTTTGGAAAACCGAAAATTTCGTCGACGCTAAGATACTCTTTCGTATGATATTTGGTTATCGAATACTGACTTACCAGAGGGTAGCCTTGTGACGCAGTGGGCAGCGGTTAGCACGTATCGCTTGTTGATCAGCGTTCCACCGCATTTGAAATCCGGGACACCGTTTCCGGAATCGTAACCGAGCAATGCCATCCACGGAAATTCGAACACGCCGGTTTTGCTACCACCGATGATTTTTTGCGTGTACACCGGACCACACGAGTCTTCGTTTATCAGATGTAAGTTCGGGTGGTTGGAAACGTCCGGGGGTGCGGACACGTTTATGAGATCGACCTGCGGGCTCGGAGATTCCGTTGACGTTGGGGGTGGTTCTGTCGTTATTACAGGCTGAAACCATTGTTCTATTATTCACTGCAATTCCTTTGTGGCGATCAGCTACTCAACCGCGACACATCATAGCTACGATGAAAAATCAACAGTATCGAAAACACAAATACAGTAGAACCTCGATTATCTGTGTTAATTAGTGGAACATGATTGAATGCACCCGAATAATATAAATTACGACTGGTAAACGAAAAATTTGACTACTGAAAAACCCCACTTTTGTATTATCGAGAAATAAGAACGCGCATCCTGGAAAAACGATTCTACTTCATTAACGCAAACTAATTCTTTGCGGAAAGTATTCAGACAAAGAATAATTCAGATAAAGAATTCGAACATCAGAGGCCCGGATAATCGAGGTTTAACAATCGAGACGTCTAACAGTTTTGATCGAGGCTGTACGTTGTAGTTGTACACGGCCCGTACACAGGCACCTGTTTATATTTACCTGCTGTGCGCAACAAACTTTGGGAGTCCTGCCCTCGAAGCCGCATTGCAAGCTCCGCAAGTAGTTCTGAATTTCTCTGGTCAAGGGTCTGTGTGTCTTGCAGAGTTGAACCACTGCCGGACAATTCCGCGCATTGATGCACAGACCGGGTCTATTCTTGGGTGTGGAGCACCTGTCCTCTATCCGGAAGAAGAAAACTCAATATTATCGGACATGGCTAGAGTTTTCGCGGAATGTTTGAAAATCGAGGTCCGTCGGGTCATCGTCGGCTCATTGGCTCGTCGGATCCGGTAAACGCGTTACGTGCTTATGCGAAATTATACTCACGTGCAGTACACCTCTGCAGAAGAAGAACCATCAGCACGGGAAGAAGAATGTGACGAGTCATTCTTGTGCAGACTCTGTCAATCGCTTCTCTTTGCTTCGGAAAGACGTTCAAAGATCAGCGAGACACTTTGCGCACTGTTTGACCGTGGATCGTACGCAGGAGTGCGTCACACGATTCTTTCTCCCGTTATACCGATCTGATTCAATCCGATCCGATACAATCGTTTGAACAAACACCGACGTCAACAAGGAAGACGAATGTCACGTTCCGAACGATCCACTCCCATTCGACACTTGTCTGCAGCCAGTGATTTTTCAAACCGCGTGCAAAGCAGACAAACCTGTTTCGGAAACTGTTTATTTTCTGGTTCTGCGGAGTACGGATACCCGCGCGACGGTCCTTGACGTTCTAACTCAGTGATGCCAGAATCGTGGACGCGAGGACCTTTCCCCTTCGGCGCAGAACCCCCCACTCTGACGGACCGTGGACGCAGTGTTGGGATATTCGTGGGCCGTGGGCCGTTCCCCTGAGTCGCTGGCAGGCTTGCCATATTCCGCGCGTGCCAGGCCCCTTACCACTGCGCCCCTCGCCCATCTGCTGGGCTAAGCCCGCCTGGCTTGCCCCACTCCTCGCCAGTGGGAGCAGGTAGGGAACCTAACGGGCGTTCTTTTGTTCCGCGCGACACCACGGACGGCTTGGCTTGGGTGAAAGTGAAGTCTTTATGGGACACCCGTTAGCTTGCTCAACGCGCACGCGTGGGACGAGTCGGGCAAGCCAGGCGGGCTTAGTCCAGCAGATGGGCGAGGGGCGCAGCGATAAGGGGCCTGGCACGCGCGGAATATGGCAAGCCTGGTCGCTGGTTTCCCCTTCCGTGACGTATTGTCGTGTCCGTGAGCGGTGTCGACCGCGCTTGCCCGTGTTGGTGCCTGTTCCATTGCACGCGCGCTACACAACAACAAGCATACCTCTACCCTATCCGTGTGAACTACCTGCTCGACTGATCTACGCCGACGCGTTCCTCCGGTTTTCACGTTACCGAAATATTGGACCATATCTTTTATAACAATATCACAATATTTGTTTAAAGTTGAAAAATATGTTTCTTTTCACAATTAAGTTTCTCATAACTGTGCGTCTAGGAGAAAAATTAAGGGCAGAATCAGAATCAGCGAAAACAACTCTATATGAATCATCCAACAGTAATTCTTGAACATATTTGGTGTTGGACACTGTAAATCGAATCGAAAACTTTCTTCCAGCAGTTTGATCAAACGGGAACCGTTTTCCAAACTTCTGATGCGAGGCTGATGCGCGCATTGAATGAGACGGAACGGTTCTCTATGCAGTCTATGCGCATTATGCGTGAAACGGAACGCACCCTAAAAGTTGCATTTCACAACATTTTTATGTGGGCCTATATTGAAAATTTAAAAGATAGTTATAATAATTAACCCTTTGCAGCTGTTTTAACTTCGGAGCTGTTTTAACTCGAAAATGAAACATCTCGTTCTAGGTAGAATAATTTCGTTCTATGTATACGATTCTTTTCATTTGATGGATATGAAATCAACGCGCGCTGCGGCGCGCGTCCAAGTTCCTCTCCCGCCACCTCTAAGCTGCCGAGTAGTTATTCTCGTACGCACTTCCAGACAAGCTAGAAACTTGAAATTTTGGAATCAGGTGTCTTTTATATCCAAGCCAATAGGAAAAATCGAAAATCCCGAAAAAAAATTTTTTTTCTTTAAATCAAAATACCACATACTTCATGTGGTTGGGCATACCCTAGTGCTCAAGCAAAAATCTTATGAATTTTTTAAAAATCTGCCGTTGCTTCGACTCCTGCAGAATCGTCTCCTTCTGCGCCGTATCCGGATATAAATTTTTCTCATGCAAGTCAAAATAGTAATGCCAGCGCAGACGCCAAATTCCTTAGGTTGTAAAGTTTGAATTAGGTAAGTGCAACAATCATTGGCCTCTGGGAATTGGTCTTTCCCGATATCACAGCCCTTATAGGCAAGAGGAACTTGGTCCATCCATCATATCACAACTTTGATAGGCGAGGGGAACTTGGTCTATCCTTCATATCACTGAAGTGGATGGGCCGGGGAACTTGGTCAACCTTTACACGAAGTGTTTTGGTTTGGATTGATTGTAATACCTCATACAATAATTGAAGGTTTAGTAATTGATTAGCTGCCAACATGTTTAACAATGTAAACAATATTTTGAATAATGGGACAGCAATTTTTAGTGGTGATTTCGAGTCACCACTGGAGTGCTAAGGGTTAAAGATGGTAGAAATTGCAGGATATTACAACAATGACCAATATTATAAAGCAGAAACGCTAACGTTACCGTTAACGCGTCAGAAGGAATAGCTGCAAGCTGCAAGTACAATTGCATTAATTATGGCGTGGGAGAACCGACGGTGCCCGTAAGGATAATCACGGTCGCTTAGAGTGGCCGGACTATGGCAGGGTAAAACGATCGGTGACATTGAAGACAATATAAATCCTCGAAAGCGTCTATACGTCTGTCTGACCTTTCCTTGCCGTATTGCACGTTTGTTTCCACCCGAGTTGCCGTTTCGATCAACGTGAAACGCTCCCTAAACGCGAAACTGTTGACAGGAACCACAGTGTGTCACTGCGAACGAGATATATATCATTATTTTACCATGCATGCGATTTATCATAGACAAACACTCGACTTCATTGTGCTCGCTTAATTGGATGATCATGCGAGCAAAATGTTGCTCGGTCGCATAAAACAGAAGAAAAATTTCGGAAAGGAGCAGATTCTAACGCTAAAAACTTTATAGGTTTTTGCGAAAATAATTTCACTTTTTTGCGAATCAATTTCACCCATTAAGAATATATAAAATTGATTTTATTTATTTATTTCGATTATATTTCGAATTATACGTAGGTCTCAATGCTCAATGGTGAAATTGATTTGCGAAAGGGTGAAATTGACTTGCAAAAGGGCGGTTTCGGAGTGCGGAACATGTATAAAAACGAGAAGAGAGAAGTTGGAAAAGGGGATCCCACAGAAAGTGATCGGCCGGTTTGCTCTTCCTCGTAGCGGGTCCCGGAATTCGGAACGTTACCCACTTGGTGGCTTGGTGGGCGATCAATTGCGTGTGTGGAGGGGAGGGCTGGACGCGGGGCAAGATGTGGTCCCATTTGATTTGACGTCGAGTCTCGCTCGAAGTGCGCTTCTTAACGAGAGAAGATCGATTTTCGCGACCGGGTCGATCTCGCGTCCCTGGACAGGTGCTAAAAGCTTCCGCCGGACCCACGTCTACAGTCTACAGGCCCAAGAGATTAGAATGGTAACGCGATCGGGCCCGATTTACGATCGTTGACCACGGCGAAGCGAAAAGTACGTAACGGGACAGCAGACAAAGGGGGTTCGGAACGGGCGAACACGGACCCCTCGATGGTTTTATGGTAAGGGTGGAATTCTGGAGACTGATTGTACGCCCAGGTAACCAATTGGGCCCAATTGCACCTCTCTGTACGGTGAAAGTTTGAATGCGTTGGGGGCTCGGGGTTTTATGGAGTGTACTTGCACATATTGTATTGAAATGTTGCTTGCGCTTCTTCGAGCGAGACGATAGGAAATTGAAGTTGTCTTGTGTTGTAAACGAAGAGAATTGATTTGGTAAAAAATTCAGAAATGATAAAATTTGTTCCCGAGAAAGCCGAACCTTTCCGAAGAATCCGATGGCATGTGTGTAATTGAGATAAGAAAATTGTCAGCGTGTATGTAAATTTATGTAACGCTGGTTTTCGGAATGCTGTGGAAGAACATGGTCCGTGGATAGTTTCTTTCGTGACCGAAATTGTTACATTCGCTTTAATAACTTGAGAATACTTTAGCGATTAACTTCTAACAACAGTGTATATTAACTCAACAGATATAAATCTTTCTATCCAATAGAATTTTGTTTCAAAATCTCTTCAAAACATCTTTTTCACGCTTCGCAGAATGGAATGGCGCGGCGCGGCCCGATCCCGATCCTCGGGAACACCTGGAGACTGTTTCCGGTAATCGGTCAATACCAAATTTCGGACGTGGCGAAAGTGACGCAAATCTTGCACAATGAATATGGAATCATTTGTCGTTTGAGTGGATTAATCGGCAGACCGGATCTATCGTTCGTCTACGATGCCGACGAGACCGAAAAGACAAGAATTTCCTACGCCTTTCAGAACATCGATGCCGTGTCGTGTTTGGTGCGACACAAAAGCGTCGTGCGCAAGGATTTCTTTGAGAATCTGCCTGGCGCTGTTGGTGAGTGTATGTACATACAATTAAATATTATCTTTTTATCGCAAGTGCTCGATTCTAAATCAACCCGATCAAATTTCTTTAAATAACAAGAATTAACCCTTTGCACTCGGAGTTATTTTAACTGAAAAATTAAACATTTCTTCCTAGCTAGAATATTTCCATTCCCTATGGTTTTTGAAATATCATGGATATGAAAAATTGGTGTAATACCAACACATTTAATAATGTAAATAATATTTGGAATAATTGTACAGCAATTCGAGTGCTAAGGATTCAGGTATCTAACATCAAATTCTTATACGTTTCTACAATACATATAAATGTACATACCAGCAGCAGCCTCATCGTCCGAATCGCCGTACATTAAATATCGCCATTCCGGCGCCATCGACGGCGGCGATGGCGGCAGCGGCGACGGCAGCCGCTGTTACGTTGTTCTAGAAAGAAAAAAAAACATTGAAATGATTTATCGCGCGTGCGCGCGCGATGAAAATTGCAAAGTGCGCGAAAGTTGTGCATCCTCGAGACGGCGAACCATCGCCGCCGGCGGCGATGGCCGCGACGGCGTCAACGCCAGCCACGACCGCGGCGATGGCGGCAGCAGCGGCGGCAACGCCAGCCACGACTTGGCGATAGCCACGGCAGCAGCAACGAAGGCCGCGGCGGCGGAGAAGAAGATGGAGAGGAATTTAAAAAAAAAAAATTAGGCCTAATTTCTCTTCGATATCTCTTTTAGATCAAAAGTTATAGCAAAATGTGCGTCGCGCCGCGTGCTGTGCCCGAGATTCAAATGCGCGCCATCTCCAGATGCCGACTTTTCGCCTCATGCTTTCGAAATTTCGGCAACGTGAAAATCGAAGGAACGCGTCGGCGTCGATCAGTCGAGCAGCTAGTCACACGGACATGGTAGAGGTACGCTTGTGTGTAGCGCGCGTGCAATCGAGCAGGCACCAGGCTTGCCATATTCCGCGCGTGCCAGGCCCCTTACCGCTGTGCCCCTCGCCACGGTATTACGCTGAGCCCGCCCCACTCTCCCCACTAACACTGATGCGTACCGCTAACTTAGCTTGCTCCACGCGGTACACGTCAGTGTAGTGGGAAGAGTGGGGCGGGCTCAGCTTAGTACCGTGGCGAGGGGCGCAGCGGTAAGGGGCCTGGCACGCGCGGAATATGGCAAGCCTGCCAGGCACTCATGCGGGCAGAGTAGAAGTACGTTCGTGTGTAGCGCGTGCGCAGCAGAAGCAACGGCGAGGACGGTACGTCCACAGTCCGTCAGAGTGGGGGGCAGGGTCGCCAGATGCACGCCGTGCCAGGCCCCTTACGTTTCCGTCTCTCGCCGTCAAGCTGCGTTAAGCCTGCCTTCGCTTCCCCCACTCTTACCACTGCTGCTGCCGCGTACCGCGTGGAGCATGCTACCGAGTGGCGCAGAAAACACCGTACGCTTATACAAGCTGATTTGCTTCGGAAAGGTAGGCTATACTGCTATAATGAAATAAATTTATTCGTGTATTGTTAAATAAACACAAATTAAGGTTTGAAAAATGTATATTTGCCACCTGCTAATTACAATCATCGCTTCATTACAATCGAATTTTTAAAAGAGAGACTACAATTAAATATTGGCGTGCCACGTCCGCGATGTTTCATGCGGAAATGGAGGGAGTTGGCAGATCGAATAGATCACTTACGAAAGGAGGTAAACATTGCTTTAGTGGGAAAATATACCAAGTTAGAAGATTCCTATACGTCCGTGAAAAAAGCATTGCAACACGCTTGCGTCGAGGTTGACTACAAACTGAATTTAACGGTAAATTACTCTATTTACGCTACTATACATTATTTTATAACCGTAATAACTCTACGTTACAATATATCGTTATTATGTTTAGTACATAGAAGCTGATAATTTGGAACAAAGCAAAAAGCTGTCTGATCCTGTACTGTATCACGAAGCCTGGCAACAGCTTTGCAAAAGCGAGTGAGTACGCTCGCATCGTTGCCGATTTTCATTTCATTGCGATCACGTGCCTTCTCCCCATCCCTCAACTCTCACTCTAGCAAGATTTAAATATCGATAACATTGCGATTATTAACTTTTATGTTATATGACAGTTATCGTCAACGATTATGATCAACAAATATAATTCATTAATTAATAAATGTTCAATGTTACGATCTTGTATTCCTTGAATATATTTATGAAAATATTTTTTCCAGGCGAAGTATACATATGTTCTTGAGGATGGAGGCGAAGTCGATCTCGACTTAGGCAATTACGAACGTTTCTTGGACATAACGTTACACAGGGATAACAATATCACCACGGGGAAAATATACCAAGAGGTGATATTAAAGGTTACCAATTGCAATCGTAATAAATTTTTGTTTACCTATTTTCTAGCGAACTAGCCGATCTAACATCTTTAAAAAAGTCACGTCCTTTGGACCAATTTCTAAAAAGCTATGCGATTTTTAAGGGGGTCCACTTATTATATTGCCGCTGACTGTATATATCTAATTAAAAATTCCGGCAAAATTCAGGCCGCGCGGGGAGTTGGTGAAGGGAGGATGGGTGAATGGCACAGGGAATAGTGAATCTTGTAACTCTTAACTTACTATTATTATTCTTTATTGTACCAAATGAAACAAAGTCAAAATCTTTACACAAATCAAACCCTATCTCATTGTGGCCAGTAGCATGTTCTGGAATAGGCGGGATACCTAAGAAATACAAAGAAAATCAGTAATGTACAATATATTTATACGTGCGTTAAATGGCATAATTAGATATACGTACCACACCAGCAAATTAGAGGTCTTCCTCTTCGTCGCAGCTTCCTGCTCCCTCCTTCCCTGGACAGCACAGTATACTTTTCCTCAGATTCCAATAGATTTCCACATTACCACGGAGGTACTATTGTCAATGCGTTTTTTTTCAGTGGTATTCCCAGCAGGCCTATTCCACTATGTCGCCGCGTTGACCAACAAAGTGGCCAACCTAAAAAAAAACCTAAAAAAAACTAGAGGGTTATTGTTGCTCGCTCGCTTCGCTCGCTCGCGAGTAGGGTTGTTGTTGCTCGCTCGCTTCGCGAGCTCGCGGATAGGACTGCTCTTGCGAAAGGGTTAGTGGTACGCATGGCTAGTAGTACCTATAGCTATTAATGTTTTTTTTGATTTGGTGTGTGACTCTCCACGAGCCACACAAAGAATTTCCCGATTCGTTAGTTGCAGTATATTATTTTCATTATTAAGTGTACGTTTTAAGAAGATTATACGTTTTGAGGGAAATTCAATAGTTTTCTACTTATCAAAATGTTTGCTATATGACGTCGCATTAAACGAACATCGCAGTCTCATTGCTCGCTTGGATCCTTCTTATAGCATACTAATGTTGCAAAATAAATTGTCTTAATTAGTTTTTGGAAAACGATACAACTCCTCATTATCCGGGTTTGCAGTATTGGTCTTGGTTTTCTTCGATACTGTTAATTTAAATTGTCCCAAAATATATAAACCGCGCTCAATTTTGAAACTCTGCTCAGTGCTACATACAACTTTTATGAATCGTAATCGCTTCAGCAGGAACCACTGGAAATTGACTACGTGTGATTTGATATTTATCCTCACTCGACATATTTACTTGATTCGATATTTTTATTATTGGTGTTAAATTTTGATGAATATTTGCATTTTTCATATAATCACGATAACGAGTTCTTACTTTCACTCCTACTCTGGCCAATTGAAAATCTAACCACAATATAGACGGAATTTTAGTATTTTCTTGAAAAGTAATAAATTTTAATATTCCGCATATGTGCTCCATTAACCAACCCGTTTTCAACATCAATGTTATTAATAATTATCATATAGTTTATATTAATTTTCAATTTAATCTCAGTTAATAATTCGTTTTGAACTGATTGTTTTTTTACAGATTGTAATATAAATTTTTTTTTGTACTTTCATCGATATTCTTTGAAACTGTATTCTCGGGAGTAGAGATGATTAACTCACTCTTGCATTGGGATAATTTTCGATTATTGTAAGCGGAAACATTAGCGTAAGGTACAAAAAAAAAATTTTTTTTTAAATTAAAAAAATTTTTTTAAATTTTAAAAAAATGAAAAAAAAAATTTTTTGTGTAATTACGTTTGTTTCTTCGATGGAAACTTTCCGTTCTCTCGTATAAATTCCATTGTAGAATCAACTCCTTTCGAAAAAAACTACTTGACCAATATGGACCAAAATCTAATCAGCTCTAAGTTACGACGGGGCACATCGATTGCATCATTCATCATTCTGATCGCGTTGTTACTTTTTTAGAAAACGTTAACGAAAAATTTGATAACATAGAAACAGACATACGCACACACACATACACACATACGAACATTTTGCTGAAAATAGTCTAAAATGACTGCAATGACCATGAAACGCGAAGATCTGCTAAAAAATCGATTTTTGATTTTCGGGGTCATTACAATAACTTCCCTATAAAATCGGGAAGTTAATAAAGATTAGTTTAATAGATTACATATACTTACTTTTATTATAATATACGGTAATTAACTTACTCACGACGATGCCGCACAGTGGTCTGAGAGCGGCAGAAAACGGCAAAAACCCTAGGAAAGCTTTATTTCGGGGAAAATCTCGACAAAAAATGTTTGTAACCGTTCTTGGTCACGAAAAATAATAAATACATTAAAAAATAAGTAATAAATTAATAATAAATAATAAATTTTACACTTAAATTGTGAAAATATAAAATAAATTTAAAATGAAATATAATTCAATTTAACTTAAAGATAATAAAAAATGATTCCTCTCCATATAAAATAACTATTTAATTTAAAAAACAATAATTTCATGTCAATTAAAATAAAATGAAATAATTTCATGGAAATTTATTATGTACAATGTACAGTATACAGGTAAGGTTTATTTACATTTTGGTCACGAAAAATAGTAAATAAATTAAAAAATAATAATAAATAATACATTTTACACTTGTTTTTACATACAGTGGGTAACGGGTTCGCACAGTTTCTTTCAATAGTATGCATTGTGAGAATTGTTAACACGATTTTTCAAATATTTCCGATGATCTGACAAAAAATTTTTCAAACGAAAGTTTATCAGTGTTCACTTTTCTACAAACTTCAATATAAAAAATTAAAGAAAAATCTCTTTTTGTATAAAAAATGAAGGTCATCTCAATTTTTTAAATATTAACATATATTTTTTACTTCATAATATTCTAACTGGTATCAAGACGAATCCAACGACCTATAATAATATAACATTAAACCTTCAAATAACGCTACAATAGTTTTGTCAACGTTCGGAACGTCAAGTGTTTCAGAAAGCGGAGCGTTCTTTGACGCGTTCTCACCGACATTTCATGAGATAAAACCCAAAGCCGCAGGTTACCGCAGATGAACTTTGCATTTATTGTTTACTTAGACATCTACAAACGTTATTTTTCCATTGGCACCTTGGCGCAGTTTGGCGCAAGAAAGATATCGTCTTTCAAACTTCATTAACGTTGCTCTTTTCCCCGTTTAATAGCATTATCTGCAAAACTACTCGAAAAAATTAAAAATAAACATTTTTTGCGATTTACTCCGGGTCTTCGTACTTGAAGGAAGTCAGAAAAGAAAACATTATTTACATTACTATTTTTACAGGCTCATACGGTTTCTTCCAACATGCGCTTGAATTTATGCTGAAAACTAGGTATGCTTAGCATGGCCAACTTTAAGACGTTCTACAACAAAGTGAATTTGGATTTTGAACTGATTCATCCTAGAAATGTTTGAATTTACTCACCTACTAGTCAAAAATATAAAAAATTTGGTTTTTTAAGAAACTTGAAAATATGGGGTTTTTGCCGCTTTCAGACCACTGTGCGCCGTGGCGTCGTTGTTGCCGCTGATGGCGGTGTTCCGCCAGCAGTTGCACCTGTCATTTACAGCCATTGTGGCTTCGGTGGTGGCGGTGGAGGGGATGTGGTGACCGAGGGCGGTCAATTGTTTACGATGCCCCTCCTTCGCAGATTTCAGCGCATTTTGGGCAAGCTTCTCGAACTCTTTCTTCCGTTCGTATGCGGAATACTTCTGATCAGAAACAGCAGATACAACGTGATCTGTAAAGCTGATCGAGTGTTTAACTGGTTCGGCATATCTTATTTGACCGTTCTTAAATGCGTATGCTGTCGGACATTCAAGGTATCTTATGGATGTCTTCAATGTCCTCCGAACGGCCTACGAAAGTCTTCTCAACGGCTTTGTTACTAAATCGTACGTTCTAAAAACGTCCAAAAAATATCTATTAAACGTCTAAAAAACTTTTTCTTGACGTTTTCTAGACGTCTAATCGACATTCTTGGAATGTTTTTAAAACGTACGGTATTGTAACACAGACCGTTGAGAAAACTTTCGTAGAGGCCGTTTGGAATACGTTCGTAGGACATTCAAGATGTCTTGCAGGTCCAAAAATATTAATTAAATATATATATATACAGGGTGTCCCAAGACCCCTTTGACTCCGGGAAATGGGAGGTTCCCTAGGTCATTTGAAGCAACATTTTCCTTTGCACCAATGTCAGCCGGGGCTTTGTTTAGGAGTTATTAACGAAAAACACGGACCAATCAGAGCGCGACCTAGACGCGCGATGGCACGTTCAGCCCGGCGCGCCGGGAGACGAGTGCGGTGTAACGCCGCGATGCCGCAACGAACAAGAGTTTCTCGAGATTATGTGAATCTTCCCCGATTTGGATGAGCTTTGGATATGTTGTCAAGACCATGATTCTGAACAACATTTCCCTTTACAGTTTTTGTCGGCCGGCTTTAGTAAAATTTCACTCTACAAGTCTAACAAATCCTGAATTAAAACCTCAATAGAACCACCCAATAATCTAGATCTAGTCGTTGATCCCGGTAATATCACCATCTGATTTCGATCCAGCTGGCAAAACCGCCGAAACTTCGATACGGAATCGCTCCGGTAGACCGCCATTTTTAATCACGTTAATTCCGGCGACCGCGATACGATGGGTCGGGATCCACTGTATTATGGGCTACACACGGGCGTCCGCGTGTCTGCTCTCAGGTTACAATCAGGTTCGACAAGTAGCAACGTGCCGCGGACTGATTATGCCAATATACTTGGCCGTTTCCGCCCGACCGCTGCATCCAATCGATTACCAGGTCGTCTCAGCACCGCACCGTCGCCATTCCATTCACGGGCGTTCCGCTTGTTTCCCACACTGAGAAAAAAAAGTAGTTACTTCAATAACACGCGTGTTATTGTAATTTTTTTACTTCGATGAATATCAATGTATTCTTTCCAATAGTATGAAATTTAGAAGCAAATCGTGATGTATTTGAATTGTCTATCATGAAATGTTTGAAAATATTATTTGATTCAATACCGTATATTATTATTCGTAATATTTCTTTTTTTCCTTCAATCAGATATGTTGTTAAAAAAATTTGAGAAATGTATTGATTTTTTGTAATTGATAGAAATAGTTAAGTTGTTGGGTGAATAAGAGGGACGGTTCAAAAGAAGTAGATAATGCTCAATTCTAAATTTTCTAGACTCAATGATACGAAAATTTCAAAATAATTTTAAACAAATATTGAAGCAAGCATTAATGTGTTTCTATTGAAAGTATCTGACGGTATCTTTTCAATAGAATACGTCACTTATCTCAATAGTTTTGCTGCATTTAAATCGATCATATATTATTTATAAAATAAGGAAAACTGCATTGGTTTTTTAGTATTGGCAGAAACATTTTCATTGTTAGTCGAAACCCGACTATGTCAAAACAAATTGAGAACGCGAAATGTAACGTGTCTGCACAAAAACAGACGCGGATATCTACAATATAAATATTATGTAGGTAGTTAGATCGTTTCGGCGTGTCAAAGACGCTGTGCCGCGCGCCGTCTCTTTTTGTTGATACCCACTCTTCTTCTCGGAGAGCAGTTATACACAGTTATACACCGTGTATTATGTAGAGGTGTTACGACTAAGCACCTCTGTAAGGTTGACGTTTTGTGATAGATAGAGGTTAGTTCGTCGTTAGATATTTCGTTGTTGTTATATATTTTATAGATACATCAGAAGTGGTCGCCCAAAGTGTCGAGTGGTTGCAAAAAAATAATGAACCGTGGAATCTTGTTAAAACGCATTGGGAAGTTACGAATCGCCTAAGGAAACAAGAATTCATCGCAGGCACGACTGAAAAATTAACAAACATCTTCAATAAATGGCGTGTACTGCATCCCCCAGAAGCTTGGAATTTGATAAAATACGATTTTTTAAATAAATACGATTTTTATTCCATCAGTTGCTTTGTTAATTTATTATGTAGCGGCAACTTCCTATATGCGCCACAAGAGGGACAGTAGTCGAAAGACCTTTCCCGCAAGTACTCGGTTCCTCAATGATTTGTATATATACAGTCCTCAACCGCCTTCCAACATCCCAACCGTCTAAGACAGGGCCCGCTAGATAGCCTTACTGATGAGTCGAGCGGACGACTACAACCAGGAGCCCAACAACAACATCAAGGAGGATGGAGATTCTACTGCAAACCGGCCGAGATACGTAATCCCTCTCCTAGTGTGGCGATCCGTCGATCTGTCGCAGACGACAGACGACCGACGTCAGCAGATCACGACGGACTCACGGAGGATCAGCGACCGAATCCACGTCCTCTTCGAGCGGCCATGCTAGGACAGGCAGCATCTACGGCTCGATAGGCACGAGCGCGACCACTAGCTCGCCATGATGTGTGTTTACAGTTCGAGCTAAAAACGCGCGCTTCTCAAAAACTCGACACGCATCAATCGAGTGGGCAACGATCTGCAAGCACTCCCATATTTTTTTTTTTTACTGAATAGCTTTTCCGATTTATTCAATAACATGTTTAGTTCAGACTATAACATAGGTTATTGACTCTTGCTGAATCGATAAAACGTTTACTTGGACCAAATAAATGTATATGTTATTCAAAAATTTCTTTTTATATTTTAATACATACATCGATTTACGTAATCGTTTGAGTATTTGCATAGAACAAACAGCGAAGTTATCTTTATTACAGATTATGTTCATTTAACTTCATAAAATGATGGATTAATAATAGAAAGTTAGAAAGAAATGCAAAATATTATTCACCAGTCAATACTGCAATTGGTTTGAGGCCATATCTTATCTTGTTGAAAACATTGATGGTCAAACTATTGGTTTATATGATTGGCGGAAGTGAGTTTTGCTATTGAATTCAATAGTATTAAATATTAAAATAAGTTCATATGATATTGGCACTATTCAATAGTACATCTTATTGAATCAACATATATTTTTTTTGTTTCGACAGGATTTTTTTCTCAGTGCAGCATTTTTTCCTCCTCTCTGTTCCCCGATCTCCGTTTCTCTCTCTCGCAATCCTTTCGCTGTCTCTTTACTCGCCTATCTACCTATCCGCTCGTTTCGTCCGCCCTGTTTTCCCACCCCTCCTAAACCCCTTTGCACCCCCTCAGCTCGGCCGCGCTTCTCCTTTCTTTCATCCCCGGCGACTGAGCGTCTGTTCGCAAACTTAGCTTCAAAGACCGGATGCAATTAGCGAGGAAAAAAGGCCACACGGAGGCGAGGAGATCCCTGACGACGACGACGACGACAACGACGACGACGATGACGACGACGAAGACGGAGGAGACTGCGGCGGAGACGAGGCGAGCAAGATTTTCGCGGAATCACGATCACGTCCATCATCAGCCGACCGGGCTCCCCAAGTAATTGCTACTACTGCGAATTCGCAGTAATTGATCTGAAAAACGTTTTACGACGCTACGTCGCCACCACCCCAGACGGAGTGGATCCTCCTCCCTGCTGAGCACTGTTACGTCACCGAACGAGGCGCTAAATTTGCAGCAAGTCATCTAATTGTTAATATCCACCTCGATACATTTTCGATTGTACTTGCTTATTAAATCGACGATATAGTAGTGCCTCGATTATCCGAACTTCAATCAGCGGAACATGTGAATTCGGAGAACAGTTATCTAGCTACAGTGCTAGATTAAATCTTTACTGATCTGCAGTACGATGAATCATGTTGGGCATGAATCATTTTGGATTAAACTGTTTACATGTGAAACATGTAGAATAGTTAAATAAACAAGCTTTTGTAGGACATGCCAACGCAGTAGCATTTAATTCATGGAGATCGACGTAACTGCCCTCTACCGCTAAAATGATGAAGATGCATGAATGAGATTTTCGGGACTGGTCTAGGGGTGCCTCTGCGACATTCTTATACTATCTCAAAAATATCAAGTGAAACATTTTTGAATTCCACCGAAATCAATGTTAGCCCTAGGAATGTATAGCAGCCCTTATAGGTAACGGGACGTCATCAAGATCCGCGTATTAAAATCTTAAAACAGCGAGGACTCACTTTCGTATCTCGAACCTGGGCTAAACGTTGTCTCTGCCGGGAAGATTTTTCCAAGGTAATCACAGGGTGATTAACGTGTATATACACGCCGCCAGATGCTCAGGCTATTCAAAGAAGACGAGCCTCGTTACAGAACTCTTTTCGATATCCGTGCGGAAGCGTGGAACGCTTCGTTGGGATGGGCGACAGAAGGGAGAGAGAGTGAGAGAGAGAGGGGCGAGAGGAGGGAGAGAGAGTGAGAGAGAGAGGGGCGAGAGGAGGGTAGGCCGGACGATAATTAATTAGCCGGCTAACAGACTTCTTACTTCGCGAAATGGGAAGAAAACGGCGACCTTTGATCCTGGATTTTGATCACCGCCGCGCCGCACCGGCTGCCGCGACCTGTTCAACTTTGATTCGTGAAAAAAGATGGGACGGAGAGAGTAACAGAGAGGAAGAGAGACATAGCGAGTGGAAGAGGAAGAGGGAGAGTTGGTCCCGGCGTGTAGAAAAGTTGCATCGTAGCTGCAACCTGGTTGGCTGCTACTACCACTCTCAAAGCCGCAAGTAATTAGAGAAAAAGTCGCGACCTAGATGTGGGAGACCATGTCGATCGATTACAGCTCGGCCGCTCTTTCCTGCGCCCAGGAAAATTTTCCCTTCCGAGGAACGACTACTCGCGAGAATGTCGAAAAGATAGATGAACCTTTGACGGCTGTATCTTACCCATACGTTCGTTCCGACCGGCTCTGTTAATTAGCATGAAAGGAATTTGCTTTCGCTCCGCCCCATTGCTACCTAAATTTCAAAGGGAGGGCTAGCAATTTTGTTCTGATATCCATGATGGTTCCGAAGCAGAAATAGCCAGGTTTAAGATACTATAGCAATTTACCTTCTTAAGGGTGAGGTCCATGTCGTTTATGTACCATGTTATAAGTACTGTGAGTAATGCGAACTTTCTTTCATACAAGGGTCAGTCAAATATTAACTAGACTTTGTACTGGACAACTGCACAGGCGTTCTTATTTGCACGAAACCCGGTGGAAGTTTGAGTAGCCATGTCTTGCACTCGATCTGCATCATATACTAGTCTTGACCATGTTCCATGGCCGGATGTATTCTTGTCAAGCTTTTGAATATTGAAGGCACAAAAGTAATCTTTTATATCATCGAACTAAGCACGCTGCTGTGTGAACTTAAACTTGAATCAGTACATAATACTGAAAACTTGGATCAAATCAGTCAGTTTCCCAAAACGAATGCCTGAAAGTCTGACAAGCATGAAGGCCCTGTTATATTGATTAACAACTGTGTTCCATAACTAACGAGTGACGGATCGCACAATTATCGATCACGATCGCGGCGTTCATCCATCACTTTTAAAAAGCGAAAGTTGTCGGGCCGCTGCGCCGAAAACGTTTAAAATATCGCCTGCAACAATTATCGGAGGAAATGGCTGCCGGCGCGTACGTTTCGTAGTAAATTAATTAGAATCATTTAGCCGTCGCGTGTAGATAATATCGATAATGGTAAACCATCGCGGAGCTACGGAAGCGCGACCAAGGGCCTTTTAAATTTATTACATTTCGATCACTCGTGATAAATCTATCGGGGCTAATTAATTTCCTATGACCGTGTAACGCGTAATATACTGCGAACACGAGGTTGCGAGACGAGATGGGGGGGACTTATTGTAGAAATGGAACTAATTACACGCGTTAATTATAATTTAGAACGGCCGGATGCCGGCACGGGGTACAGTTAAAAATATTTCGGTCCAATTATCACCGTCGGAGAGATCGGAAATCGTGTGCTGTCGATCTCTCTCTCTCTCTCTCTCTCTCTCTCTCTCTCTCTCTCTCTCTCTCTCTCTCTCTCCTGCCTGGTTCTTCGTGGTTGCAGATTCACACGGGGCTGGAAAACGTCGGGGACGAGATCGATTAGTTTTATAGATCGTTGACGAAGGCGGCGAAGTGGTTCGGCCGCGATCTACGAGCCACACGAATTATCCGGCACGAAATTACGAGTAGATAGGTATCGATGTCGATGACAAATTAGCCGTCTCCGCCGATTAAACGACCCTCCTTCCTTTGACGCAAATTGCCTCGTTAATCTGGTATTAAATCGCGGTATAAATGATCGCGGCTTTTTTTCCCCCGCCCAAAAGAGCGTCGTATTTTTACGAGATAATGGGAACACCCGGATGGAATCCTTTATAGTCTGAGGAGACGGGGCTGGTGGCGCGATATGTAAAAGCGATGTTCGAGTAGTTAGAAAATACAAAAATTTGGAATTTCGTCTACTCCAATTTTACTTAACTGTTAACTTAACTTTACGCCGCCGGGGGTTGGTGAAGGGATAAAACAAAAATGATACAGGGAACAATGAATGTTATATTTATCAATTTACTTTATCAATTTTTTATTATCAAGGCCAAATTACAATACTTTTATGTGCGCGAGACCGAAACTAGCGCCATCATCTACTACAGGACTTATATATAGACCAATATATGGTCTAAGTACTCCAATTGTAAGCTACAGGTGCAGGACTCCTTCTTCCCTGGACACAGCGCATTATATTTTTCCTCGGTAGTGGCAAGTCGAGCGCACCGCTGTAGCTTGTTTTGGCATAGGCGTGGGCAAAGGCAGGACACCTAGAAAAAACAAAGAAAATCAGTAATGTACAATATATGTATACGTGTGTTGACTGGGATAATTATAGATATACGTACCACACCAGAAATTAGAAGCCTTCCTTTTCCCCGGTTGCCGTAGCTTATTCCTTCTCCTCCTTGGGGAAACCGATTCAATAGGTTTCCGCATTACCCAGGAGGTACTATTGACAATGCGTTTTTTTTTCAGTGGTATCCCCAGTAGGCCTATTCCACCATTGCAATGCAAGAGCACTGAACGAAGTGCCCAACCTAAAATAAATAAGCATTAGTTTGCATATTGATTGTTTAGGCTATACTCACTTTTATTATAATTTTACTACAATATACTTACGGCGCACTTCTTTATCATCGCCAATGAGTACAAAGGCAATGAGATAAATCTATCAATACGTTTAACTATAGTACATGTCCACGTTCCTTCAGTTTCGCAATTAAATTATTAACATCCGGCAGGATAGCACCAGCTTGCCTAACCGGTGGTTCTTCAACCGATAATATATCAATTCTGGCAGTAGTGTCGACACCCAAATCTTTTGGCGTCATCTTTTTCACTGGTTTCTTCTTAGCTTTCATGATGTTTGGCAAAGTAGCGTAGCGTGGTTCATTCAGACGGAGATCGGCGCTCAAAACTGCTGGTGTTTTCATTTGAATGGTCTCCAACCCTCCATCGACTTCACGGACCACTGTTAGCTCGCCGTTATTATTCTCTATCTAATGCGAAAAAGATTGTATTATTATTTAAACATTATTTTACAATTTAGTACATTCAACATACTTTACAGCAGAACGTTCCAGTTGGCCAGTCCAAAATCCCTCCAATCATTTGCGCAGTTTGATTGCAATCGTCATCTATAGCTTGTTTACCGACGATAACTAGATCTGCTTTCTCATCTTGAGCTAGTTTAGCTAACATCTTGGAAATATGAAACGGTTGTAAAGTTACATACTCCGGTCCAGATACTTCAACATGAATCCCTCTATCAGCACCCATCGCGAGGGCAGTTCTAAGCGTATCTTGAGACTGCGGCAGTCCACACGAAACTGCAATTATTTCTTCGACTAATTTCTTCTCTTTCATTCGTACAGCTTCTTCGATTGCGATTTCGTCGAAAGGATTCATAGAATGTTTCACCCCATCTGTTACGACACCTGTTTTATCCGATTTCACACGAATCTGTAATTGAAAACAAGAAAGAATTAAACGGAAAACAATACAATTATTAATTAATGTGAAACATTGTTAACAATCTACGGCATTTGTTACGGCATCGATTATTTAATAATTTCACGAACGTGTTAAAATGTACATCAATTTTCATGATCAAATCAAGTAATCGACATCGCACATAAATTTTCTATAGCTATAAACATATTATTAAAACGTACCTTAACTGCATAATCGATAACTCTCTTCACTCCTACGAGCACCCGCGCCATCGTTAACTAATAAACAGATCGATATATCGTACAATTATAAATTATAATTTCTTTCTCAGAACATTTATTGTGAAGTATATGTTGCGACGTTGTCCCTTTTCCGTATGGTTTCATGGCCGACGAGAAACGGTCAACCCCGAGATTTTATAGGCGCTGAGGCCGGGCCGTGCGGACACGGTCCTCTCGGTGCGAAGGCGATATTCGAAGGAGGCTCGAATGGACAACGCGATACCAGTTCGGGCGCCAGGTATTAGAAAATACCACGCGAAACACGATAATGTCCTCGTGCTCGGTGAAGCCGAGCCCGAGAGTCGAGTCTCCACGAAACGTGGCGTGAAACAATGACGCGAACGGCCAGATGGTTCGAACACAGGAGGTTACGGAGACAGCCCTCACGGCAGGACGGATCTTGCAGGTCAAGAATCAACTAGGCGAAATAGGCTCCATTCATTTAATGGTCGTCAAATAAAATATATAGGCGAGCGGCCACGAGGCCGCGAACCGGGAGCCCGCGCTCCTTATACACTTTTGCGAGAGATAGTCGTTCGCTGAGCGCGTTAGTCGATCTTGATTTTATCGCGGAAGTACGGTACTATATACGATTCTCGTCGATACAAGATTCCGCGAGACGCGGATGAACGGCGCAATTTCGAAGACTGTCGCGAGAGCCGGATACAAAACGAAATTGGCTACGTGAGATGAACAATCCGCGGCTGTACGCGTGATACGAGACACGTAGACCGCCGCGGGGTCGCGAGCAAGTTCGCCGACGCTTCAGCTAGAGACAACGGATCGAATCGGGTTACAAATCCGCGGCCGTACGATCTCGATACAACACGTAGACCTACGCGAGAATACGATAAAGGTGAGCGCATACTAGATGGTCGCGGGAAGGCCGCGGGAAGGCCAAAGCCGCCGATGGACGCCCAAAGCCGCCGATGGACGTCCATGCGGCAAGGGAGCAGGGCTACCTGCTGTGCGTGGCAGAAAAAAAGGTCTCCGTCGGCTCCCCACCTCTTTTAGGGAAAGGGACCTTTCTTTCAGGGAGCCCTGCTCCCTGCTGTGGAGCCGTCGGCCCGCTAGAGATTTCTTCCCGCGTGGACGTCCATCGGCGGCTTTGGCCTTCCCGCGGCCTTCCCGCGACCATCTAGTATGCGCTCACCTTAAATGACCGCCGCTCTACCGAATCGCTTCTAACGCAACCGACTTTCGAACGGAAGACTATACGAATCCGACACGACTCCTGAGGAAGACTTCCGATCTTCGAGATTAAGGGAACTATCTTCGCGAATGCTCACAGCGTCCTTGAGGAGAACGCGAGCGAGAAGGCTCGAGGCGCCCTGCGCCTCGGCTCTAACGAAATCTCCGAGGACGAGACGAACACGTGTCGTCCTCGCGCCAATACTACGAGCCACCACGATTAACGAATCGAAAGATCACAAAGTCGACTTACCGTCGACGATATTCTGGCTGCGGGTTCGATATTGGCCCTTGACGCCTCACTCGCACGCTTCTGTTCGTCCGGAAAGCCACCCGCGACGCGAAACTTAATCGGGTTTCGGTACTTCGGTACGGAAGAAATTATCGAAAGCAAAAGCGCGTCTACTCTGTACGGGTCGCACACGTTCCGTAAAAATCCGAAGACGACACAATACAACAACGGGATAATTGTCACAACTTCGAGTTCTATTTCTTAAACTATTTATATAAACTGAAAATCAACAGAGCCGCAGATCAACGTTCCACAAATTTCGTACCGCAAATGAACCAATCAGCCCTGATGGGCCTCATTATATAGCCTCAAGGGTAGCTACCCCCACTACGCTCACTCTGGCCGCAAGGATTCATGCCAGTGGTGCCAGAATCGTGGATGCGAGACCTTTCCCCTCCGGCGGCTCGCCCCCCCCCCCACTCTGACGAACCGTGGACGTACCGTGGACGTGCCGTCCACGCCACGTTGTTTCTGGTGCGTAGCGCTACACACGAACGTACTTCTACTCTGCCCGTGTGAGTGCCTGTTCGATTGCACGCGCGCTACACACAAGCGCACCTCTACTCTGTCCGTGTGACTACCTGTTCGACTGATCGACGCCGACGCGTTCCTTCGATTTTCACGTTACCGAAATTTCGGAAGCAAGAGTCGGAAAGTCGGAATCTGCGCACAGTGGGGACAAGTGACCTAACTCGATTCAAAAAGAAATAACTTTCGATAGAAATGAGGTAGAGCGATGATTTTATTTAAAAATTAAAGCTGAAACTTTGCAGAATATGAGAAAAATAGGGAGATTACGGTACGAACGGTTTTTAACCTTGAGAAAATTCGTTAAACTTTCACAATTTCAAGAAAATGTGGTTTCTCCGTTACCACGGGCGGAAAAAATATTTTTAAATTTTTGCTATATATCATTTCCCGTATATTTTTTCACGCTGATTTCAAATCTGGTCTCAAAATTTATCTACGACCTCTGGTTTTTTCAAGAAATCGATTTTTGTAGGCCTGCGTAAATAAATGTGCACTGTGAAAGTTTCATCGAAATCGGTTGATGCGGAAAAAAACGACAGGCCTTGAAAGATGTAAAAATTCTTCGATGTAGGCTGAAAATCTGCGATTTTTACCATCTTTAAACGTTTGTAGCTCATTGCAACGTCTACTGATTTGGACGAAATTTTCAAAATATGTTTAGTCGACACAGATCTACAAAGCGTATTTTTCAATTTTTCAATATGGGCCCACATAAAAAAGTTGTAAAATGCAACTCTTAGTATTTTTTCATACAATTCCGATCAATTGCAATTTTTGAAAAAATTTCTTTTCACATCCTGTAGTAAACTAATTGCTCTAGCTCCCCAAAAAAGTTCAAATCGTTTAGTACAATATTGAAAAAGTTCTCGTCTTTTTAGAACGTCCGAATATTAATTCGAGTAATTGCAGTTCCAGTATCTCCTTTTTCCAGGATTGCAAGGGTGCGGGATTCGCCTCTTCTCATCTCTCGATAATAATACAAACACGGGGTTTCTGAATAGTCAAAAACGCTAGATGAAAGATCGATCTAGGACACTATCTGCCTCAAAAGTCCTATTTTCCGTTTACGAGGCGAAATTTGCATTAGTCGTCACCATAATTCGGCAGCATGTAGCTATGAAAGTAGCTTGTATGCTTCCGAATAATGCCAATTACGCCTCGTAAACGAAAAAATAGAACTTTTGAGGCAGATAGTGTCCTAGATCGATCTTTTATCTAGCGTTTTTGACTAGTGAAAAACCCCGTGTTTGTATTATTATCGAGAGATGAGAATAAGAGGCAAATCCCGCACCGTTGCAATCCTGAAAACGAGTCTACTCCCTTTTAATAAACTAAAGCAAGGATTTGAAACCAAGGAGTATGTTCGGTTGCAGGTAGCTACGGTATAAAGTTTAGTACCTTAACGCAGGCCTGGGCGCGGTTGGCTCGGGGAACACATGTTGCAGCTTCTCCTCTTCGTTTGGTCGGCAAGTCAGTCCCCACCACGGTCACTCCGACTCTTCCCTTAGCCTTAGCCTTAGCCTTAGCACGAGCACCCCCACGAAATTAAAGGAATTGGTAAATGCCGCTAGTTCCACAGCTTCGGGCAAGGGTCTTATGTGCGTGTACATGTTTACATAGTAGTGGTGAGTAACCTGCCGGTGCAGCATCGTGGGGGTGCTCGTGCTAGGACTAAGGCTAAGGCTAAGGGAAGAGTCGGAGTGGCCGTGGTGGGGACTGACTTGCCGACCAAACGAAGAAGAGAAGCTGCAACATGTGTTCCCCGAGCCAACCGCGCCCAGGCCTGAACTATGGTTACTGTAGAAATATGTTCGTCTCTCACTGCACATGATTCTATGATCTAAGAATAAACTAGCTTATGTTAGCAGTTGGCTCAAGTTCAAGGTCAAGATCTAAACAATGAATAAGGATTATTTAAAGAAATATAGCTACGTACTTGTGGTACCAAAGACACATGAGCACAACAAAAATTCTCCTTTTTCACTTTAGATTGAAACCATCTGAAAGCTTCGACAAAGGGCATTCCTTCGATATCTCCTATTGTGCCTCCAAGCTCGATAATACAAACCTGCAACAATCAAGATATTAATCTATATTAGAAAGAATTAGAAGTATGGTGTTTTACAATAAGCAGTATGTAGATATATTACTTCGGGTTGACCACCATCTTCCGTTACGGGTTGATTTGCCACTCTTTCAACCCAGTCTTGGATGGCATTTGTTATATGAGGTACCACTAAACACAAATTTAAATAACTGTTACTTTACCGATGTACGCTCTACAACAAAAGATTACAACCAGTTCTATTTTGTCTATACCTTGTACCGTTTCTCCCAAGTATCCACCCTGCCTTTCCTTTGATATCACCTCTTGGTATATTTTCCCCGTGGTGATATTGTTATCCCTGTGTAACGTTATGTCCAAGAAACGTTCGTAATTGCCTAAGTCGAGATCGACTTCGGACAGCTGGAACGTGGATGATGACAGGTCATCAGGTTGGGATAGGTCGTGGTCCGAGGCCTGCTCGTTCGGCGCCATATTTGTAGCCATTACGGTAGGGAATAAACAGGATATGCATATATGGTTATCTCAGGGTACTTCTCTAGTTCGTAAAAACGCAACGCTTCATCCACTCCTTCCTGAGAAGCAATCCTACATGGATCCCCCTCATCGTCAACCCATTTTATCGTAAATTGATCTTGACCTGATGCATCGAATCCACATATCGTACGCATTTCCTCCCGCAATGTATCGAACGAAATTCCAGGCGAAATATATGTAATCTGCACTTCCCCATTGTAAACAACTTTCACTCGAATATCGTCATTCTCTGTTTGTGTAGGCATTTTCAAAATCTGTACCGATCTCTTCTCGCACAAGTATTTTCAATAATGATCTAACTATCAAGTTAGATGAAATAATCCTGACGTGTACTTCTAGAATATTCTATACATTCTACAATCTCCCCCTCTGGACGCGAAATCGCCCCGATGAGTAGTCCAGGATATTAACAGGTGACGTCGTCGGAACTGGGACGACCGGCTTCGTCCTCCCTCCTTCGCTTTCGTGGTCGTCCGCGCCTGCGGATGGGTACCACGGGTGCAGGTACCTGGTCCCGTTCTCCAGTGTAAGGGTGTAGTGCTGAGGTGTGATAAACTCCAATTATCACCGGTGTCTCGTCTCTAGTTTGCATCTCGTAACTGCTCGCTCCGATACGCCGCTTCACAGCATACGGTCAGTCTCGTTTCGGCGTAGCCACGGAACTTGTCTACTGCCCAAACTACGGCAAGTGCTTCTCGTTCCGTGGTCGAATAGTTCTTTCTGCTGGCGACAGCAAGCGACTGGCATACTCCACTGGATGCTCGGTGTCCTTCTCCCCCTAGAGGAGAGCTGCTCCGATAGCGTAGCTGCTGTCATCAGTTCGAAGTACGTACGGTCTAGTCCCATCGGCCGTCTGCAGAATTGGTGCGTTCGTCAGGGCCCTCTTCCGGATACTTTTGTGACTCTTGTTTTTGGACTTCTTTTTCCAATGCCTCGACTCTCCGTGCTCGCTTGACGAGGTCCGTGAATGTCTGCACAGAATCACGTGAAATTCGATCACGTAAATGAAAGCGCAGGAGCCCATACAACATGTCTATTTGAACTTCCTCTGTTGGTAGCGTCGGTAGTTCTGCAAGGAACGCCCGTTTTTTGCTGATGAATATATCAGTTGCCGTCTTAGCGTCCTGTGGTTCGCGGAATATTTCTCGGTATACTTGGTACGCAGGTTTTCGGGGAGCAAAGGTAGCACGGATGAGGTCGGTTGTCTCCTTATGAGTAGTCACGGTGGTTTTGACACCTCTCCACCATGTGGCTGCACGGAGCCGCGTACGCGGCGAAAGGTTTCCGGTAATATATCCACATCGATTATCGCTGATACCTGGAATCGTTAAAGAGAATTTACAATATAAATATATTTCGTACCTAAATGTATCTAATTTGAAGTTAATTATTTATTTTCTTAATTAATATTTTCAATCACAAAGTGATTTGAGATAGTGATTTGAAGAAAGTGTATGGATGAGATGAGCGCGAGTGCTATGGAATTCGCAGCAACATGGAGAACACGATCGGCCTATTGAGATGAGGTAGACGAAGTCGCGGAATGTGTCAATGAATGGAAAGCAATGAAAAGCGGAAAGCGCCGGCGTGTTGATGCGTCGCGTCGCGTACTACGCAGTTGTAAGCTGCGTAATGAGTATGCGCGTCGATCGATGGAACAATGAAATTTCGCGTTGATCTCACGAACTCGGTGATTGCGGTGATCACTTTCGCGACACGAACGTTTCCGACGGTCTCGGAGTGAAATTCCGTCGCGCGTACGAGAGAGCTCAAAAATAGCTTCTATTGTCGCGTGAGTCCTAAAACCTCTCCAGCGTTTGCACCGCACATGTTAATTTTACTGTGTGCAGCTGGCCGCTACAGTGTAAACAATCGTATTTGATTTTGAAATTTATCGGAAGCTTACCTTGCCATAGAAAAAGGAGAGCGAGTAAAACCAAGTGCCACGCTTTTGTCATGTTGTCAGAGAAGATCGTTCGCGACGTCTCTATTGGATATGCGATCGCGTATAATAAATCGAACGAGATAATTTGGACGTTGGAAAAATTATATTTTAATTAGAAACGATCATCCAACGTGTGTTACGTTGGATCGATTTACCTGACTCTTACTATGGCTCGAGTTACCTGCTCACATACTATTCTTTTTTGCTTTGCCTCTGTGTTCTTTATCTTTGCGTATTTCTCTGACCGAAGTATAAAAAGCATCGTCTACGCCCATTCTAGTTTTTGCAGAAGTCTCAACAAAAGGCACACCGTATTGACGGGCAACTTCTCTTGCTTGCGACATATTTACTGCCCAAGATTGTTGTAGATCACATTTGTTTCCTACCAATACCATTGGCACTTCTTCCGCATCCTTCACTCTTTTTATTTGTTCCCTATATGTATGTGCTTATGTCCTCAAAACTTTTAGCAGAGTTCACAGCGAACACTAACAAAAATCCTTCGCCTGTCCTCATGTACTGATCCCTCATCGCGCTATACTCCTCTTGTCCAGCTGTATCCAATATATCTAAATGGCATGTCTCCCCATCTATGACTACTTGTTTTCTATAAGAGTCTTCTGTCGTGGGATCGTACTCGTCTACAAAATGATTTTGTATCAACTGAATGGTAAGATCAGACTTGCCAACACCTCCGGCACCCACAACGACAAGTTTAAATTCTGTCATTATGTAATTATTATTCCAACAGGATCTACAGCTTTTAATGCAAAGCTACAATTGCGTCTTGTCTTTCTTACTTCGAACTCTTCGAAATACCGACGTTAAGCGAGAGGTGTGTTTTCAGAGTACATCGAACAAACGAGCAACGCTATCGACGTGAAAATAAACGTCGTTTGAGCAGGAGATCTTTCTCGTCTTCATGCATGGCCTTAGCAAAGTTCAAAGACACATTACCCCAACGCCCACTGGCAACTGGCAGGCAGTGGGCCCACACGGCATCAGTCGGGCCCACGAATATCCCATCATTCCCATCACTGCCTTGACCCTCGGCCACGCACACGCACCACGCGTTGACGACCAAAAAATTTGACGTTTCGTATAAATCACCCGCGCGAATGCGGCTCGGCTCAACCTGGCCCAGCCAGCGTGCATACGCTTCTCCTTGGTCGCTCGAATAATTTGCCGGACAGAGAATGAAGAGAAGCGTCCGGGACGCGCGGAGAAGACGCGACCGTTAGGGTTTATACAAAAGCCGACTTGCAACAAATAGAAATTAAATTGAATATAATTTCATTCCTTAATGATTTTAATAGAGGAGAAATTATATATTGACATCTTCAATTTTTAAAATTTGCCAACAATTTTGAATTTCATCTACTCAATTTTGCTATAAATGCATAAAGATCCACAATCTAGTCATTAGAGAACATATAGGCATTCAATAGACACAGATTTTTTCTTTTTCTATAGGGATATTATGATCGATAAAGAAGTTCTGATCACGGTAACCGTAGAATAAACCATAGTGCAAGGGATTAATACAGGAATGGACAAATGTATATAAATATTCACAGGCAACTTATAGAGGGTATTCAACTAACAAGGGAACATATTCAGATGCGAAATTCGGATTTTGATAAAACTTTGGGAGTTTATAGTTCTTTGAAAAATATTTGACACGTATTTTTTTTTATCGGCAACCATCCACTTTGAAGGGGTGAAAACAGCCCTCAAAGTTGGGGGTCAAAACCATACTTTTTGAGATATCTCGGAAACCAGAGGTCGAAAAAATTTGAATTTTTTTTTAAATTGTGTGTTTTTCAATGGACAATGTAGTCGCGCAAGAAAATTTTAACAAAAATTTTTTGTTTAAACAATATATTAAAAATTTGATTTCTTTTTGTAGTTTCTCTTATTTATTGTTAGTTAATTTTAATGTAAACTTGGGTGCGTGATCTTTGATCCAAAATAGGGGATACATGTTTCAGGATTTTCTTTTTTTTTGCCATTTAACAATAATTGTGCATAATGGAATATAGTCTTGCACCTGGCGTGTGGGGGAATTCTGGCTTGTTTTATCGAAATATAAGCATTTAGTATAAACGTATATAGTATTTTAAACAATACCACTGGATTACATGTCGTTTATTGTTTTATCAGCAGCTAAAGAAGGTGGCGCAGGTACCAGCGTGACCTGGTGCTAATTACCGCGGCGGAGTAAGGGTACCGACTTGTATGTATAGCCAATTCGTCTGCGAATTTCTGCGGTCGTTGGGCTTTCGGTCAAAATATACCTGGAGCCTTTTCAAATACACTGTGGATCCTTCAAATAATTTACTTTTACTGATTGTTTATTTTTAGATTCGTTTTTACAAACATGAAGGTCAATCTGATGAACATTATAAACATTTTGATGGAAACATATCACAGCAATAATAACAAGGAAACACCCAACAACCGGAGAAATTTGCAGGAGAATTGGCTATATATACCAGTCGGTGCCCTTACTCCGCCGCGGTAATTAGCACCGCGTCACGCTGGTACCTGCGCCACCTTCTTTAGCTGCTGATAAAACAATAAACGACATGTAATCCAGTGGTATTGTTTAAAATACTATATACGTTTATACTAAATGCTTATATTTCGATAAAACAAGCCAGAATTCCCCCACACGCCAGGTGCAAGACTATATTCCATTATGCATAATTATTGTTAAATGGCAAAAAAAAAGAAAATCCTGAAACATGTATCCCCTATTTTGGATCAAAGGTCACGCACCCAAGTTTACATTAAAATTAACTAACAATAAATAAGAGAAACTACAAAAAGAAATCAAATTTTTAATATATTGTTTAAACAAAAAATTTTTGTTAAAATTTTCTTGCGCGACTACATTGTCCATTGAAAAACACACAATTTAAAAAAAAATTCAAATTTTTTCGACCTCTGGTTTCCGAGATATCTCAAAAAGTATGGTTTTGACCCCCAACTTTGAGGGCTGTTTTCACCCCTTCAAAGTGGATGGTTGCCGATAAAAAAAAATACGTGTCAAATATTTTTCAAAGAACTATAAACTCCCAAAGTTTTATCAAAATCCGAATTTCGCATCTGAATATGTTCCCTTGTAAGATAAAAATCAAAGATGACGATTTTGCTATATAGTTTTTGTTTCAATAGAAATTGAAACAAAATTGAAACGAACTCGTACCAGAATTATTTAGATCACTAAAATTATTTTCCATTCTGGCTATCTTGTATCTTACCCGTTCTGAGTATAATAATCCTGAGAAGTGGTTTCGCTGTGACCAACGCTCTCGCCAAATTATTGTCATTATTAATAGGTAATTCTTCACCATCGTCAGTTGAATCCTTATACCTAATCAGGAAGCTCAGATCTGGGCCTATGTCATGTCTTTCAGCCAATGATTTTCTGATGTCGTCGTAAGTAATAGGTTCATTACGGTTGATTGAAAATCGTATGCAATCAGAATCGAACTACAAAAGGGAAACGTAAGTAACAATATTAAAGACAAAAAAGGTACAAATATTTTGAAAGATCGTTTGAACGAGAATTTATCCTCGTTTCACGATAAAATTGTAACGCGGATGTATCGAACTGATTAGAAAGTAGCTTACTTTGCTTTTCACTGCGACAATGCTGCTGTCAACTTGATGGTGAAGTTTGCTTTTAGACATGATTTTTTGAATTTTGGTCGTATTATTTTATCGTTGGGCCTCTATTAAATAGAAAATGGACATAATCGTGTAAACTATGTAGAAGAGACGTAACCACGGACAGAGAAGATATGAGAGTGTTCACGGCCCGGGGTCTTTTCTGCCACCACTATTATCAGTACAGATCACGGTGTATTATATGCAATTGTATGCAATGCATTTTTCTGTCTACTGTTCTGAATTACCGACTCTGTATATAGACTCTATCGAAATGAAACAATCCGAATTCCGATTTCGAAATAAAATCCGTATTCAAATGCATCTCTACAGGCTGTCTCAAAATTCTTTCAACATCCGGAAATGGGAGGTTCTTGAGATCATTTGAAACAACATTTTCCTTTGCAATAATGGCGTCCGCAGCGAAAAACATGGACCAAATTCAATATTTGCATTATGCTTATGGGAGCTGGGGTGGTTTCTCCCTCTCCCTCCTGCATTGCCGTGGTTTATACCCCGGCTTTGATACAAACTTTGTGACCCTGAGGTTCTTCACTAGAACATGACTACCCTTCCTCTGTTTTATAGGTAAAATATAATGTTGTACAGATTTATAAGAATTAGTTTCATTGTCGCATTGCGCTATTAAAGTTATTCGCCAGTTGACCCTTCGAAGCACAATTCGGAGTCTGCGTTGTTATGTATGCCATTAAGGCTTTGGACCTTCATATAATGCCAATACTGTGCGTGTGCTCTTCTTTTTCTACATCATGCTTTCCGTTTTCGTCCTCTACTATTATATTATTTTGTGTAGCGATAAAACAGTAAAAACAAAATGATGTATCATCACGTAAAATATGTCTTATGAGTTTTAAGTAAAACATGAATATTCGATATATGTATTATGCACAGTGCATGGGAACAGAGAATTGTTCTTTCTCTTTGTTTTCTTTAACGAGTGCCATAAGAACGTTAAGTTGATTGATCGTATCTTCTGGACAAGCGACACGATCTCCAACAGTTAGGTCACTCTCATAAATTCCTAATCATTACCACCTTCTGTTGTTTTGTCACCAAAGAAATGGATTTCATTATAGCCCTGAACGTGTCTAAGACAGTACGTTTTATCCCAGCCAACAGGAAACACATCGAAGGATATTTGACCTCCTGCACATGCAAAGAGAGTAGTAGAATAATGTTTTATATACTTGATAATTTACTTGGATCAAATCGATTAGTCTTTCTTCTCAATGTATACAACTTAACTACATAAAGTAGAAATGATTTATAACGTAATCTAATACTTCTTTGAACAATAAGACCGTACAAATTTCAGTTAAATAACACTGTCCAACAAATTTCAACTTTTTAAAAGTATTTCGATTCCCACTATGCGATTCTTATAGAGTTTTCCGCGCTGATTCCGAATCTGGTTTTAATTTTTTTCCTATACGTCCAGTTTTTGAGAAAATGGAGTTTTAAAAAAAGACATATTTTACAACTTTAAACAAATATTGCGATGTTATTATAAAATATATTGAATTGTTGTTTACAGCAAAAGATTCTGTAGACTTTCCCGAATACAGTGATATCCAATATTAATACATTATGATTGTTTAAACATGTTTAAACAATGATTAAAGACGGAGATACACCACTTTTGCACCAATTTTTGCGGATATTTTCGAATTTATCTCAAAAAATAAGGGTCCAGCGAAAAATTGAACTATACCACGCGAAAGAGCAGACTTTTATCTTGAGAAACCCCCCTGTGAAGTTTGCATGGTCGACGTTTTCTTCGAACCAGAAAGCAAAATATCTTCGCCCGACATGAGTTGTCACCAGTGGCGCTCACCACCAGAACGGTCGTTCGCCGCTCCGTATCCCGTCCCGAGCGCCACTGGCGGAAACTCATGTCGCGCAAAGATATTTTGCGCCCATGCCCATTTGCGACCATGCAAACTTCACAGGGGGGTTTCTCAAGATAAAAGTCTGCTCTTTCGCGTGGTACAGTTCAATTTTTCGCTGGACCCTTATTTTTTGAGATAAATTCGAAAATATCCGCAAAAATTGATGCAAAAGTGGTGCATCTCCGTCTTTAATCATTGTTTAAACATGTTTAAACAATCATAATGTATTAATATTGGATATCACTGTATTCGGGAAAGTCTACAGAATCTTTTGCTGTAAAGAACAATTCAATATCTTCTATAATAACATCGCAATATTTGTTTAAAGTTGAAAAATATGTCTTTTTTTTAAACTCCATTTTCTCAAAAACTGGACGTATAGGAAAAAAATTAAAACCAGATTCGGAATCAGCACGGAAAACTCTACAAGAATCGCATAGTGGGAATCGAAATACTTTTTGGCTGTTGGACAGTGTAATTGTTATTTGCGTGAATGAAACATTTTATCAAACGCTAAAATATCGTACGTTTGAAGAAATTTGGTATTCAGTGTAAGAGTGTAAGATTAAAACAAGAACGACACTTTTTTCAAGTTATTTAAAGTCAACTTATTGTTAGTCAACTTAGATACTCTACTTATTGTTTCTATACTCTACTTAGATAGTCTACTTATTGTCAGTTAAAACATTTGGCACCAAATGTAACATGTTTAATTATTTTATTTAACACACTGCGAATTTGAGACGTTAATTGTTTATGTATTGCAGAGAGAGAGAGAAGAATGTAATAGACAATTGAAATTTCTACAACCCACAATGTGTTAATGATAAAGGTGATACGCAATAAAATAAATACAAATTTGAATAGTAGTTACCAATGCTATATGTTAAAGCCAGGTCTGGAAATTCTTTCTTAATAGCCTGAATGAATTTCCGTCGAACTTGATTCTCAGCATCGTATTAAAAAAACTGAATACGTTCTTCTTTTGTACAATTGCGACCAACTGGCGATACGTTTAACATTCCAGTTCTGAATTCTATAAAAGTTCCTCGTTTGAAAGGCAGGCGCAATTCGGATATGTACTTTAAGCAAAAGTTTATCAAATCTTGTAACGCGTCTTCGCCTATAATACTTTGAATTGTCTGAAACAAAAAATTGGGGAATTCAAAAACAAAAAAAATTATTTTCGTAACGTGAAATGCAGATTCGTTTCATGCTTGAAAATGGAATATTTTTCTCGTAATATGCAATAAAGATTCGTTTAATATTTACGAAAAAAAAATATAATTTCTTCATAGTGTGAAATAAATATTTTCCGAATGTTAGAAAGAAATGTTTTTTTGTTTTCCATAATATGAAACAAATATTTTCTGAATATTTAGAAAAAAAGTGTTTTCTTCGCTATATGAAGTAATTATTTTCTGAATGTTTAGAAAAAAATTATTTTTTTCTTGTAATATGAAGTAAATATTTCTTGAATATTCGAAAGAAATATTTTTTTTCGTAACGTGAAACCAAATATCGTATATACATTCGAATGTTGAAAAGAGATTCAATCTTTTTTCAACATTCGAATGTATACGTACAGAATATTTTCTTCTGCTATGGTGTACGGTGAATTGTCGTTGAAATTTCGTTATTTTCAAACAGGTTACGAAACGATGGTTAAATATCGATAATTACATTCATTCGTATGATGACAAAAAATTAAAAAATATGTGGGAAATTGCTCTACAGACGAATGCCTTTTGCCGATAACTTTTCGGATAGAAGAATTTACTTAATTTTTTGTTCAAACAGTTGCGAAAATTGTCGTCGATGAACACGGATGTTGTGTCTTGGTAATGCGATAAATCGTATCTCGATTAAAAATAATTATGATCGTCGATTGAATCGGGTTACATTATTCCTTGTGTATCAATAACATAGAATAGTATACCTTTGTTATGTTTGCAGCTTCTCTTAATATATTTGAGAGGTTCTGCGTTGTAATTTTGACTGAAACGACAGCTCGACACCCTTTTGCCTTAACGAACCTCTGAATTTATTCACTATATTCACAATATATTACACTTGTTTAAACTGCAAGTTGTATCTCGAATGGAGGTAAACTTTGCGGAAGACTGTGCAACTTCAGAGAGAAATTGTATCTGAGAACTGTCCCTGGGTCAGCGCGTTCCTCACCTCGGTGGTGAGATTGAAGAGTGGGGAAAATGGTACATTTTTGGGGGAAAGAACATCCCATTCGTTGACTGACCCGAGGGAGGAGCCATTCCTGTACATCCCTATCGGTGGGGGAGGACATCCCCACCTCGGGCCAATTGCGGAAAGCAAATGTACAAACAAAGACGGTAAATACTAGCAACGGACCCAGAGTCACGTGACAAACGAAAGGCCCAAGTGGCCAACGCGTGCGTTTAATTTATGATCCCTTGTTGCACGCGGACGACGACCATCGACTTTGAGAACAATGCTTTCTTGAAAAACGTATTTTCCAAGGACTCTGCAGAATTTGAGCCTCGGTCCCTAATAAAAAATAATAAAGTGTCGGCCTTCTCGAGACTTTTGTAGAAGTGTCCCGAGGATCAACGGTATTTTACATGGAATTTTTCATGCTTGTCATAACAACCTTCGTATCGAATATCGTAATACGAATCGATTACGATCGATTGATACAACTGTTGAAGAAAAATAAAGCAGTATTTAAATACAGGGTAAATGTTGATATGGACTATAGGTATATACCGGGTGGTTCACGACAAACAGGCCACCTAAATAGCTACGTTAGGATTAGAGATAGAAGAAAATGTTAGGGAGAAAAGTTGTACTGTTAAAGGGGGCAAATATGGTGATATAAAAAAATGTTCCGATTGTAGTCGTTTTTAAGGTCTTTTGAAGGTCATCGATGATTTTTAAATAGCACCATATATTTTTAACATCACAGTGTTGTAGCTGATGTCAAGACGAGTACAATGATGTGGTACACTATGACCTTCAAATGACCTTGGACTCATTAATAGATATAATTTGACTACTCTGTTTGATCAACGGAAATTCAATTTCTTCAGCCATTAGGTCTCATAACACGTATTCCGTCCTACACTGCCTAATTCACGGAACTTTTTTAATAAATTTGAATAGGTAGAACGAGATGGACATCTGCGACCAGGAAATCGGTCTTTTTAATGATGAACAGCTCCTCGAAGACACTGACGACTTTCGTAATAAATGGAAATAAGATCGGTCTTATGCTCGTTTGAGTAACGCATCGTTAAACGGTTATTGATAAACTGATACACTCGCAATAATTCGATGACCATAAATGACTCGGCATACATACCAGTAGTTTGTTGATAATCTTGTTTGTGTACGCTTAGAGATCACCTTCCGTTAACGGAATACGTGTTGTGAGACCTAATGGCTGAAGAAATTAAATTTCTGTTGATCAAACAGAGTAGTCAAATTATATCTATTAATGAGTCCAAGGTCATTTGAAGGTCATAGTGTACCACATCATTGTACTCGTCTTGACATCAGCTACAACACTGTGATGTTAAAAATATATGGTGCTATTTAAAAATCATCGATGACCTTCAAAAGACCTTAAAAACGACTACAATCGGAATATTTTTTTATATCACCATATTTGCCCCCTTTAACAGTACAACTTTTCTTTCTAACATTTTCTTCTATCTCTAATTCTAACGGAGCTATTTAGGTGGCCTGTTTGTCGTGAACCACCCGGTATATACATATACATCTAGGGGTGCGTTCCGTTTCACGCATAATGCGCATACACTGTATAGCGTAGTATAAGAGTCTCTATGCATACACTATACAGTGTATGCGCTTGAAGCGTGAAACGGAACGCACCCTTAGTGTACGCGGTAGCGCATCAGCCAAGTTTTCGCGCTGCCTTTTTTTACACGAAACAAGTTGATCGTATTTTTTTAGAGGTTTATAATTCGGCACTGGAGGCAGACGCAGAGATGTACTTTCGTACAGTTGTTAAATGTGCTATCATGTCTCAATATTGAAACATTAATGTTCCAACATTAGCAGGTTGCGAGATATAGGACCTTAAAAATTACTAAATTTGTCACCGACTGACTGACCGATAGATCATCAAAACCTTTTTTGGGTATTTTCCATTCATCTACAGGCTTGAAATTTGGTACATAGGTTCACCATAACAAACATTCGAAGCAATAATTATCAAAGTTTGAAATAGTACACTTTGAAGGGGTTGTATTGAAAAAAACAAAAAAAGAAACATTACGAAATAGGTACGTAGGATATAACATTTAGAAAATGGCTGTATCTAGAGAACGATGCGTGCTACCGCAAAAATAACGAAATTTCCAAAATGCTCGACACAAAGAATGTTGGGTATGCCCAACCACGTGACGCGTGTAGTCTTTTTAATAGGAAAAAAATTAAAGTATGGCTGTATTTTGGGAGCGGTTGCGTTCTATCGCAAAAATAACAAAATTTTTAAAAGGCTCGACTAAAAACACATAGGGTATGCCGAACCGCATGACGTGTGTACTCTTTTGATTTAAAAAAAAAATAGAAAAAACATATGCGTGGAGAACCACACGCGACAGACGTGAAACTATTTGCTTATTGGGTGTAGATACAGATTTCAAGAAAAATTGATGAAATTTCGGGAAAAACTTTCTGTAAACAGGAGCCAAGTTCTACTATGGCCGTAAAAAGTTTGCGAGATTACACGAAATACGGCCAAATTCGTATTGACTTGGAAATACCTCTTGCGATATTGAAAAAAGCGTTTGTAATAATTTATTTACAAGAACGCTGTTTCATTTTTAAAGAGATGTGCATAAAGGGCTGAATTATTCAAATGTGGCCGTTACTTTTTAAACCAATGGCCATAAAGGGTGTTGGGTATCGGCCAAATTTGAACAATTCAGCCCTTTATACACATTTCTTTAAAAATTAAATAGCGTTCTTTCAAACTAATTTTTATAAACGCTTTTTTTTCAATATCGCAAGAGGTATTTTCGAGCTAACGAACGTGGCCGTGTTTCGTTTGATCTTGCGACTTTTGTTTACAGGATGTTTTTGTCGGGATATATATATATAAATGAATATTATAGGAATGATATAAAATGTGAAGAAGAACATGTTATAAGATGAATAAAAAATTAAAATTTAACACGGTTGAAAAATTAGAAAAAGGATATTTGATAAACACTCGAATATGGGTACGATTATATATGTATATATAAAACGAATACATGGGAAATAAATATTGCAATAGCGATGCGAATTTTAAAAGAGGACGTATCGTGAAATGAATAAAAAAAATTAAAATGTAACGCAATTTGAAAATCTGGAAAAAGGATATTCGATAAATCGATTTTATTTCTCTGCTGGTGGCGGGATAGTTGAACCGTCAACGTAGAAGCGATAAAAAAAATTTTAATTTAATAATTTAAGAAATAGTTTTTCAATATTTGGCTGCATGTTGCCCGTCGCATGTTGCCCGTTAGATGACGCTGCAGTCACGCCGACGTAGTAGCCTCTCCGACGGGCAACATGCAGCCGAATATTGCAAAACCATTGCTCGGAAACGTAAAAGAAGGACTTTTGAGGCAAACAATGGCATAGATTGATCTTTCATCTAGCGATTTTGACTACTAAAAAACCCCGTCCTTGCATTATCGAGAAATCAGAAGTTGAATCCCGGACCCTTGCAATCCTCGCGTACGTATACATGGTCTAGCGGTGTGTGAGAGTACCCTAGCGGTGTGTGAATGTTCACGCGCGACGCGCGAGCGTCGTCTGTTTGGAAAGGAACTGTAGCTACCAGCTACAATTACTTGTAACTGCTACTAACAATTACAGTTACAATTACATGTAAATGGAATTGGAATTGCAGAAATACAATTACAATTACATGTAACTGTAATTGGAATTGCAATTACTTTCGCTCAACCAGTAATTGTAATTGTGGTCCACAATTACAATTACTGGTTGAGCGAAAGTAATTGCAATTCCAATTACAGTTACATGTAATTGTAACTGAAGATGTAATTAATTACTCATGTAATTAATTCCTGCCCAACTCTGGTGTGTGTGTGTGTGTGTGTGCGTATGGCCGTTTCTATGGTATCAAATTTTTCGTTAACGTTTTCAGAAAAAGTAACAACGCGATCAGAATGATGAATGATGCAATCGACGTGCCTCGTCGCAACTTAGAGCTGATTAGATTTTGGTCCACTTTCGTCCAGTAGTTTTTTAGTTTTTTTTAGTTTTTTTCGAAAAAAGTTCATTCAACAATGCAATTTATACGAGAGAACGGAAAGTTTCCACCGAAGAAACAAACGTAATTACACAAAAAATTTTTTTTTAATTTTTTTAAAATTTAAAAAAAAAATTAAAAAAAAATTTTTTTTTTGTAGCTTATGATAATGTTTCCGCTTACAATAATCGAAAATTATCCCAATGCAAGAGTGAGTTAATCATCTCTGCTCCCGAGAATACATTTTCAAAGAATATCGATGAAAGTACAAAAAAAAATTTATATTACAATCTTTAAAAAAACAATCAGTTCAAAACGAATTATTAACTGAGATTAAATTGAAAATTAATATAAACTATATGATAATTATTAATAACATTGATGTTGACAACGGATTGGTTAATGGAGCACACATGCGGAATATTATAATTTATTACTTTTCAAGAAAATACTAAAATTCCGTCCATATTGTGGTTAGATTTTCAATTGGCCAGAGTAGGAGTGAAAGTAAGAACTCGTTATCGTGATTATATGAAAAATGCAAATATTGATCAAAATTTTACACCAATAATAAAAATATCGAATCAAGTAAATATGTCGAGTGAGGAAAAATATCAAATCACACGTAGTCAATTTCCAGTGGTTCCTGCTGAAGCGATTACGATTCATAAAAGTCAGGGACGAACATACTAGAAAGTATGTTTGGATTTTAAAAAATCAGAAAGGCGAACTTTACAAATGTTGTATGTAGCACTGAGCAGAGTTTCAAAATTGAGCGCGGTTTATATATTTTGGGACAATTTAAATTAACAGTATCGAAGAAAACCAAGATCAATACTGCAAACCCGGATAATGAGGAGTTGTATCGTTTGCGAAAAACTAATTAAGACAATTTATTTTGCAACATTAGTATGCTATAACGAGGAACCAAGCGAGCAACGAGCATACGACGTTGGTTTAATGCGACGCCATATAGCAAATATTTTGATAAGTAGAAAACTATTGAATTTCCCTGAAAACGTATAATCTTCTTAAAACGTACACTTAATAATGATAATAATATACTGCAACTAACGAATCGGGAAGTTCTTTGTGTGGCTCGTGGAGAATCACACACCAAATAAAAAAAAAACATTAATAGCTATAGGTACTACTGGCCATGCGTACCACTAACCCTTTCGCAAGAGCAGTCCTATCCGCGAGCTCGCAAAGCGAGCGAGCAAAAACAACCCTACTCGCGAGCGAGCGAAGCGAGCGAGCAACAATAACCCTCTAGTTGTTCTTTTTCAGTTGCCAAAATTACTGTCACTCTAGGAAAAATCCCGAAACCGAAACGTTGACAGAACAGCGAAGATTGTGCATAACGCTATATGGACGCTTAATGACAAAGAGAAAGGAAAACGATAGAACTGTACTAAGGTAAGGGAAGGGGGAAGAAAGGAAGCGAGAGAGAGGTACATGTACAATTTCCAGAGAATTGAGAATTCCGAGTCTTACAATATAAAGTATAAATATAAGGCACAAAGTATAATGTTCGACCATTTTAAAAGCTATTTTGTTTATGGGTCGTCGGAATGACGGTCGAGGGATTAGCACGGAAAGAAAGGAATTTGCCGCGACATTACGGGACGGGGTTCAGATAATCAACGACTCCTCCTGGCCCGAAATGAAGGTTATTTACCCGCCCTACTTATGGCATAAAGTCCTTATATCCTGAAAACTATTTCAGACAAAAACGTCCGAACGCTTTCAGAGAAATGTACTTTTTACGAGAAATTAAACTACAATGTATATTGATAGGGATGCAATAACAATTAACAAGGTGAAAGCCGATGGAGGAAGTATTGACCTTTTGGCAGGCAGCGATGACAGCGATGATTTTGCATATAGGAAAATGCATTTTATCATTCAAATCTGAAGGTTTTCTTTTACTCTATTTAAATATGTATTATAATCTAGTTAAACCTATTTAAAAAATAATACAGATTATTTACGTGTTCAAAAAATTATATTTGTTGAAACAATTTAATTTACCTAGAAAATTCTGTTTATAAAAGGATGTTTATACGAAAACTTTTATCTGAGCAAAAATATACTTTGTTTAGACAATTTTTCTTGCAAGATTCTGTTAAAAAAAGATGTTAACTAATAAAAAAATATTTGTTTCAAACTTGATTTGTTTCAAAACGATTGTTGCAAAATTTAACATATTTAAAAACTGCACTTGCTTAATAGATTGTATAGTTAGAAAAATTGAATTTATGAAATATTTGATTATCTAATACATTTAAATAAAAAACATATTTGATTGAATTGTAAATGATTAATTAAACTTACATTAGCGGATCTTGATCATTTCCATCGTTGACTCAGCTTCTCCCGACTCGCGTTTCAGCTACTCGGTCCACCGAAACGCGAGTTCGGAGAAGCGTGGAAAAATTGGCGACGATGGTCTGTATCTAATTCAAAGATCCTTTCGGATCCTTCAAGATCCTTATGACCAGCTCGAGGCTGAATGAACACGTTCCGAGGCCCAAGGGTCGGGCCTCCTAGACCTGAGCAATCCCCCGGGCAATCCCCCGGCCGTGTTTATTGCACCACTCGACCAAGGCGCCCGAGGCACCGATGATGGGCAAAAATATTGAATTAGATACTTTTTCCAAGATATCTTCACGAGAAAAAGCACTAAGCACTGCCCGAATTCTATCAAGTTTAGACATTTCTTAATCGGAAGAACGCCACGAACTGGCTCGTGGCACTTTCGTGAGGGCATCACGGAAAGATAAACAAGTTCAGGATTCACTTGTCAGGGGTTTCATCATTAGTCCCCGGGACCAAGGACTAATAGCGCTATCCCTACCGTAAACCTTCGCCCATAGCAGGCTGCTGCACTACTATTTCGGTGGGCTGCTATATATGTATAATTGGTTTTGGAGAGGAAAATGTGGAAGGGAGTAGGAATGGTATGCTGTGGAAGAGAAGGTCTAAGGCCTAAGGGTCGTTTGGTCCTAGTGACTCAGATGTTTTGGCTGACGTGTCTACGGCTTAGTAATCGTGATGCGTTGGCGTGTACATAAATTACCTGGGCGCACAATCAGTCTCCAGAATTCCACCCTTGTGGAATCTACCATGAAACTATCGAGGGGTCCGTGTTCGCCCGTTCCGGACCTCCTTTGTCCGCTGTCCCGTTACGTACTTTTCGTTTCGCCGTGGTCAACGTACGTAAATCGGGCCCGATCGCGTTACCATTCTAATCTCTTGGGCCTGTAGACGTGGGTCCGGTGGAAGCTGTTAACACCTGTCCAGGGACGCGAGATCGACCGGTCGCGAGATCGACCCGATCGCGAAAATCGTGATGTATTATATTAACGATCTTCTCTCGTTGAGAAGCGCACTTCGCGCGAGACTCGACGTCAAATCAAATGGGACCACATCATGCCCCGCGTCCAGCCCTCCCCTCCACACACGCGATTGATCGCCCACCAAGCCACCAAGTGGGTAACGTTCCGAATTCCGGGACCCGCTACGAGGAAGAGCAAACCGGCCGACCACTTTCTGTGGGACCCCTTTTCTCGTTTTTATACAGGTTTCTCACTCCGAAGCCGCCCTTTTGCAAGTCAATTTCACCCTTTCGCAAATCAATTTCACCATTGAGCATTGAGACCTACGTATAATTTATAATCGAAATAAATAAATAAAATCAATTTTATATATTCTTAATGGGCGAAATTGATTCGCAGAAGGGTGAAATTATTTTCGCGAAAACCTATAAAGTTTTTAGCGTCAGAATCTATTCCTTTTCCAAGTTTTTCTTCTGTTTTATGCGACTGAGCAATATTTTGCTCGCATAATCCTCCAGTTACGCGAGCACAATAAGCTCGAGTTTGTGTCTATGATAAATCGTATGCAAGGTAAAATAATGATACATATCTCGCTCACAGTGACACACTGTAGTTACTGTCAACGTCAACCATCTCGCGTTTAGGGAGCGTTTCTTGATCGAAACGGCAACTCGGATGAAAACAAACGTGTAATACGGCAAGGGAAGGTCAGACAGACAGGTATAGACGGTTCCGAGGATTTATATTGTCTTCAATATCGCCGGTCGTTTTACCTTGCCATAGTCCGGCCACTCTAAGCGACCGTGATTATCCTTACGGGCACCGTCGCGTCGCGTCGGTTCTTCCACGCCATAAATAATCCTCCGGCAACCCCCCCTCTTCCAAGTTTTCCCCGAAATTCTATACAATTGTACTTGCAGCTTGCAGCTATTCCTTCTGACGCGTTAACGGTAACGTTAGCGTTTCCGCTTTATAATATTTGTCATTCTTGTACTATCCTGCAATTTCTATCATCTTTAGCCCATAGCGCTCCAGTGGTGACTCGAAATCACCACTAAAAATTGCTGTACCATTATTCAAAATATTGTTTACATTGTTAAACATGTTGGTAGCTCATCAATTACTAAACCTTTAATTATTGTATGACGTATGAGGTATTACACTCCGGGACGAAAAGATAGCACACTGTGAAATTAATGTAATTTCTGTTTATGAAACATTAGAAATTCCATTTTTTTATACAAAATGCTCTACTTTAAATCGTTAATATTTTGGAATTGTCTGCCATTTTGGTTCACAGCTCTGGTAAGATGTCCTCAACCATTTTCAATAATGTCGAGGTTGGAGATCTTGCTGACGACTCCAAAACACGAATAATTTTTTAAGAAAAGACAATTTTTCTTGACCGCTTTCGCCGCGCCGCGTGTACTGCGACATTATCTTGTTGTAAAATGTGTTTATTTGCAGCAATTCTTACAACATAAGCGTTTACTTGTTCATTTATCATTTCAATATACCGTTCACTATTCATTCGTCCTTTCATAAATTTAATTTCTGTTTTACTCCAATACACACACCCAATATCGGCCCAAATTATCACACAGCCATTTGGCGACGACTTAAAAATTGCTGTTCTTCATTCAAATTACGATAGTAATAGCCTACGTCGCGTCGTCTGGACCATCCAAATTAAATCTTTTTTAGTCAGTAAATATGACTCTTGGCCGCTTTGTCCTCATATTTATATGCTTTTCGGCAAATTCTAAGCGAAACTCTTTATGCTCCTTCTTTAACCAAGGTTTCTTCTGCAATTCTCTTCGCGCCAAGTGCTTGCATTTTTCTAAAACACAACGTACATTCTTCCCGTTAGTGTTTACGTCAACACTTTCAGTGATTTGTCTCGCAGTCATCCTAGAATTGGACGCCCAGAACTCTTCTTTTTCTCGTAATTTTTACGATTTTTTTAACAAACTTATAATAACTTTTCAGCATCTATTTACAATTTTTGATATTTCTGTAATTCAATCTTGTGCTCCCTTTAATTTCAATATCGTATGTACTTCACATATAATTAGTTTTTTTTCCACGATCCATTCTTAACACTTTAGTATATGTTGTTTTATTAAATAAGCACGAAAGAGAGAGAAGCTAGTACCCACTTTATCAATTACGTTTTGCAATGAATGTGTGCTCTTCAGTAAATTCTACACAACTGACAAATGTAAAGCTGTTATTTGTGCCATGTATCATTTTGTCCCGCTTGTGTACCCCAATATTTACGTTTTCATTTCGAAAATTCTATTCAAGTAAATATTGTGGATGATATTCAGAGTACATATTAAAATATTCATTTTCTTCAGTTTAACGTACCAAATGAGGAAAAATAGACGATGTGCGATGTGAAAAGAATCGTATAGAACGAAATATTATTCTACCTAGAACGAGATGTTTCATTTTCGAGTTAAAACAGCTGCAAAGGGTTAATTATATCTTTTAAACTATCTTTTAAATGTTCAATATAGGCCCACATAAAAAAGTAGTGAAATGCAACTTCTAGTATTTTCTCTACAATTCCGGCCAATTACAATTTCTGGATAAATATCTTTTCACATCATGCAGCAAACTAATTTCTCCAACTTTCCAGAGAAAGTCCAAATTGTATAGTCCAATATTTAAAAAGTTACAGTTACTCGAATTAATGCAACCCCTGGCAAAAAGTTTCCGATCCGGAGGCATTGATACGGATTTTACAGAAAACATTCATGTTTCAGAAGTATAAAATATCACTTGATGGAGTTAAAACTGATGGGAAATTAAATGGGCCTTATGAAAGAATGAAGAACACCAAAATAACATAAGCTTTCATTTATTATACCAAAGAAACTTAGGGGTAAATCGGCCAAATGGATCCGAACGTCGCGTCGCCGGCATGGCAGGGTGTTACTCTTCGATACATTGAATTTGGATTTTGTCTTGCAGATTATAAAAGAATTTTTTTTCTTTGATCGTCGCTGCGTTGTTTAGATTTTTCGGGACAAAGTTTCAAGTAGGTATAAATAGGTAGTAAAACACGAACATTCGTTTATTAATTTAACTAATGTTCACCTTAAAGATAAAAAATGTTTAGGATTTAATGAATCAGGGGTAAGAGTAATAATAACCATAAATTTGATAATTGATGAAATTTCAACAAAAAGTGATGAAATCCCAACAAAAACATTCTGTAAACAGGAGCCAAGTTCTTATGGCCGTAAAATGTTGTGAGATCAAACACAATACGGCCAAGTTCGTTAGCTTAGAAATACCTCTTGCAATACTGAGAAAAGCGTTTGTAAAAATTAGTTTAAAAGAACGCTATTTAATTTTTAAAGAGATGCATGAAGGGCTAAATAATTCAAACTTGGCCGCCACCTAACACCTTTTATGGCCATTGATTTAAAAAGTAACGGCCAAGTTTGAATTATTTAGCCCTTCATGCATCTCTTTAAAAATTAAATAGCGTTCTTTTAAACTAATTTTTACGAACGCTTTTTTCAGTATTGCAAGAGGTATTTCTAAGCTAACGAACTTGGCCGTATTGTGTTTGATCTCATAACTTTTTACGGCCATAATAACTTGGCTCCTGTTTACCGAATGTTTTTGTTGGGATTACCTTTTCATGAAATTTTTTATACATTTATTTTTATTTATTTATTTTATATTTTATATTTTTATATTTTATTTATATTTATTTTTATACATTTTATACATTCTTTTTTTAAATCTATTGAACATATGAGTACAAACCTTTAAAATTCTTCAAAGTAGGACCCTTGGGCGTCGACACATTTTTTCCAGCGCGATTTCCATGCTGCGTATGCTCCCTGCAAGACGTTATCTCGAGCCTCTCGTAGTACCCTAGTCGCAGCCTCGCCGAGCACTTCCAACCAAAACTTTTCCGTAGATTACGGGGAAAACAGTAAACGGCAGTGCCGTAACGAGGGTGTGGCGAAAGAGGCGCCCGCCACCGGCGCAACTGGGTTTTGGGCGCAAAGCAAAGAATATCGCTGTTTTATGTTTTTATTATATTATTCTAACATATACCTACACAGTGACTCCCATTAATATTCGGACGCTCTAAAAAACGCGATTATCTTTTTAATATTGGACTATACGATTCAAACTTTTTTCGGAAGCTAGAGCACTTAGTTCACTACAGGATGTGAAAAGAAATTTTTTCGGAAATTGCAATTGGTCGGAATTGTAGAGAAAATACTAAAAGATCCATTTTACAACTTTTTTATGTGGGCCTATATTGAAAATTTAAAAAATACGTTTTGTAGATCTGTTTCAATTAAACATATTCTGGAAATTTCATCAAAGTCGGTCGACGCGTTGTAATGAGCTACAAACGTTTAAAGATGGTAAAAATTGCAGTTTTCACGATTTTCGGCCTCTAACTGCAGTAATTCTAAGGATTCTTACATCTTTAAATGCCTGTCATTTTTTCCCGCATCAATCGATTTCTATGAAACTTCCACAGTATATACATATAATTTACACAGATCTACAAAACGTATTTCTTAAAATTTCAATACAGGCCTATACAAAAAAGTTGTAAAATGCATCTTTTAATATTTTCTCTACAATTCCGACCAAATGCAATTTTTGAAAAAATTCCTTTTCACATCCTGTAGTAATCTAATTGCTTTAGCTTCCCAAAAAAGTTCAAATCGCATAGTTTAATATTAAAAATGTTGTGTCTGTTCTGAAAAGTTAGGGGAATGAATCGACAAAGCTTCGGCATTATGCGTCTTCTGCTTATGTTTTAATGTTTAATTTTATCGTTCTTTTTCAGTTGCCAAAATTGCTGTCACTCTAGGAAAAATCCCGAAACCGAAACGTTGACAGAACAGCAAAGATTTTAATGGAAAATGAATTACGCGGCGAGTAGCCTAATGCTGTGCACAGTCGGGGATCTGAATCCTTGCGGCCAAAGTGCGCGTAGTGGGGGTAGCTACCCTTGAGGGTATATAATAAGGCCCGTCAGGGTTGAGTGGATCATTCGCGGTACGAAGTTTGTGGAACGTTGATCTGTGCGCGGCTCTGTTGATTTTCAGTTTATAGATAGTTGTTGTATTGTGTTGTCTTCGGATTTTTACGGAACGTGTGCGACCAACACGTAAGTGTTTCTAATACTATTATTAGACTGCGGATTTTATACATTTATGATAAAAATGGGTCGGCCCATTTCTGACACTAAAAAGATTTGAACGATTTAAATTTACTACTATATTAGTTTTAACCTATTAAATATATTCAACAAGATATTAAATATTTATCTCACACCAGAACTTGTTGCGATTCAGGTAGAAAGCTTTTACTTTGCATAAAGATCCGCAGTCTAACTATTATAAATAGGGCTATAACTTTCCTTCGAAGGTCGAAGATTTCGAAGCATCGAAGATCTGCGATATCCGATGTCATCGAATTTAATAAAACTCATTAAAATTTTGGTAATTATACAGAAAAGTACTGCCCACTCCGATTTTGATAAAATTTAAATATGTTATAGATATTGACATTTTGAACAACTTTTTCCTTTTCCAATATAGGGGGGACGCTTTTAGTTTTCGAGATATTTGCAAAAAACTATCGCGAATACTGTATTGAATTTTTCGTATTCCTGCACGCTCCGCTGCAACGTAAACCTGTTTCGGTGCGGCGTTTGTTTACATTTTGACTTTGTAGAGATGAGGTAGAAAACGGGAGGGTGGAAAGAACCGGCCTGACACCACACACACCCCCACCCAGTGCTTAACACGCACCCAGTGTTTCTAAAAAGAAGGTTTCCGTTAAGAAATTAACATTTGCGCAAATTTTCAATATCATATTCGTAATCAGCACGTGAAAATACGTAAGAATCTAGAGTATAATTTAGAAACAGTGGGTGCGTGTGAAACACTGAGTGGGTGTGTGTGGTGTCAGGCTGGCCCTTTCCGCCCCCCCCTGTTTTCTCTTTTATCTCTATAGCGCCAAAATGTAAACAAACGTCGCACCGAAACAGACTTACGTTGCAGCGCAGCGTGCAGGAATACGAAAAATTCAATACAGTACTCGCGATAGTTTTTTACCAGTATCTCGAAAACTAAAAGCGACCCCCCTATATTGGAAACGGAAAAAGCTGATCAGAATGTGTTGCTGCATAACATATTTAAATTTAATCAAAATCGGAGTGGACAGTACTTTTCTGTATAATTACCATACTATGTATTAGACTGCGGATTTTATACATTTAGGATAAAAATGGGTCGGCCTATTTCTGACAGTACAAAAATTTGAACGATTTAAATTTACTACTATATTAGTTTTAACCTATTAAATATATTGAACAAGATATTAAATATTTATCTCACACCAAAGCTTGTTGCGATTCAGGTAGAAAGCTTTTACTTTGCATAAAGATCCGCAGTCTAACTATTATAAATAGGGCTGTAACTTTCCTTCGAAGGTCGAAGATTTCGAAGCTTCGATTTCACAAACTTTGAAGTTCCGAAGTTTCGAAGATTCGAAGTTTCGAGGATCCGCGATATCCGATGTCATCCCAAGTAGTCACAAATAGCCACGTACGTCCCTAAAACGTACACAGAATGGACGTAGGACGTTTGAACGTGAACTGGACCTGAAACGTACGTTTTAGGGACGTACGTGGCTACTTGGGATCGAATTAAATAAAACTCATTAAAATTTTGTATGCAAAGTATTATTTTTTAAGTACATTCGTGATATGACACCGAAATTTATTAATAGAATGCAATCTATTTTTAATTTAATTACGAAAAATCAAAACGGAAAGTTCAGTGTCAGTCACCGGTGACTGAAAGTTAATATTGTAAACATTTGTGTGAATGGACCTCGGTCTGTTCATAATAAATAATAATAAATAATAATAATAAATAAATAATAATAAAATCGTGACATGGTATGGAACTCATAAGTTACAACTTCATACGTTTCGAAGACTTTGAAACTTCGAGCACTTGGAAGACTTCGAACCTTCGGAACTTCGAAGCTTCGGAAAAGTTACAGCCCTAATTATAAATGGACTGCAAAATTTGTTCGTTAGTTCTCACGTTGGTAATCATCTTATTTTTAACTTCCCGATTTTATAGGGAAGTTATTGTAATGACCCCGATTTTCGAAATTCGATTTTTTAGCAGATCTCCACGTTTCATGGTCATTGCAGTCATTTTAGACTATTTTCAGCAAAATGTTCGTATGTGTGTGTGTGTGTGTGTGTGTGCGTATGGCCGTTTCTATGGTATCAAATTTTTCGTTAACGTTTTCAGAAAAAGTAACAACGCGATCAGAATGATGAATGATGCAATCGACGTGCCTCGTCGCAACTTAGAGCTGATTAGATTTTGGTCCACTTTCGTCCAGTAGTTTTTTAGTTTTTTTAGTTTTTTTCGAAAAAAGTTCATTCAACAATGCAATTTATACGAGAGAACGGAAAGTTTCCACCGAAGAAACAAACGTAATTACACAAAAAATTTTTTTTTAATTTTTTTAAAATTAAAAAAAAAAATTTTTTTTTAATTTTTTTTTTTGTACCTTATGATAATGTTTCCGCTTACAATAATCGAAAATTATCCCAATGCAAGAGTGAGTTAATCATCTCTACTCCCGAGAATACATTTTCAAAGAATATCGATGAAAGTACAAAAAAAAATTTATATTACAATCTTTAAAAAAACAATCAGTTCAAAACGAATTATTAACTGAGATTAAATTGAAAATTAATATAAACTATATGATAATTATATTAATAACATTGATGTTGAAAAAGGATTGGTTAATGGAGCACGCATGCGGAATATTAAAATTTATTACTTTTCAAGAAAATACTAAAATTCCGTCTATATTGTGGTTAGATTTTCAATTGGCCAGAGTAGGAGTGAAAGTAAGAACTCGTTATCGTGATTATATGAAAAATGCAAATATTCATAAAAATTTAACACCAATAATAAAAATATCGAATCAAGTAAATATGTCGAGTGAGGAAAAATATCAAATCACACGTAGTCAATTTCCAGTGGTTCCTGCTGAAGCGATTACGATTCATAAAAATCGGGGACAAACATACGAGAAAAGTATGTTTGAATTTTAAAACATCAGAAAAACGAACTTTACAAATGTTGTATGTAGCACTGAGCAGAGTTTCAAAATTGAGCGCGGTTTATATTTTTTGGGACAATTTAAATTAACAGTATCGAAGAAAACCAAGATCAATACTGCAAACCCGGATAATGAGGAGTTGTATCGTTTCCGAAAAACTAATTAAGACAATTTATTTTGCAACATTTGTATGGTATAACAAGGAACCAAGCGAGCAACGAGCCTGCGATGTTCGTTTAATGCGACGCCATATAGCAAACATTTTGATAAGTAGAAAACTATTGAATTTCCCTGAAAACGTATAATCTTCTTAAAACGTACACTTAATAATGATAATAATATACTGCAACTAACGAATCGGGAAGTTCTTTGTGTGGCTCGTGGCGAGTCACACACCAAATAAAAAAAAACATTAATAGCTATAGGTACTACTAGCCATGCGTAACACTAACCCTTTCGCAAGAGCAGTCCTATCCGCGAGCGAGCAAAGCGAGCGAGCAAAAACAACCCTACTCGCGAGCGAGCGAAGCGAGCGAGCAACAATAACTCTCTAGTTATGTTTTCCTTTCCAGCAATAACCCAGTCAGCCAGGCGAGCAGATTAAGGGCATTATGCTGTCAGAACAACTTACGGAGCTGCTCGGGCTGAACGAAGGCAGAAGTCAGGAGCCTTCGTTCACCCTCCGACGCGCACGGTCCAGTTCCAGCGTATTCTCCGACGCCTTCTCCGACGCCTCGACTATACCACCGACAAGCATCGAGGAGCATAGGAGACTAGCGGGACATGGACCGTCAATAGGGCTCCCCGCAGGACTTCCCGAACCACCTCAGTGGTGAGACAACAAGAAACAAACGGCGAACCCGCAAAGAAAAGCGACGAAGAACAAGCGGCGGGCAACACCAGGCCAGAATCAAATGAAAAGATGAGGGACAACGTCAACACCATACGACCAGCTGCCACGGGAGGCACCTCCGCCGGAAAGACCACAGCCAAGGACCGGAAGGACGACCAGATTCATGCCCACGGAGCAGCCACGTCCACAATGGCTCCCCGCACCAAAGCCAAAACAAACCGGGGCACCGACATCGACGACGTCAATACCATACAACCAGCTGCCACGGGAGGCACCACCGCCGGAAAGACCACAGCCAAGGACCGGAAGGACGACCAGGTTCATGCCCACGGAGCAGCCACGTCCACAATGGCTCCCCGCACCAAAGCCAAAACAAACCGGGGCACCGACATCGACGACGTCAATACCATACAACCAGCTGCCACGGGAGGCAGCACCGCCGGAAAGACCACAGCCAAGGACCGCAAGGACGACCAGGTTCATGCCCACGGAGCAGCCACGTCCACAAAGGCTCCCCGCACCAAAGCCAAAACAAACCAGGGCACCGACAGCGAGACGACCAACGCCAACTACACCGGGTGACCGAAAGACACGGGCAGAACACGGTCACCAACAGGAAGAGGCCACAAGAGCAAAAATTCCGGTAATTATACAGAAAAGTACTGCCCACTCCGATTTTAATAAAATTTAAATATGTTATGCAGTAACACATTCTGAACAGCTTTTTCCTTTTCCCATATAGAGGGGTCGCATTTAGTTTTCGAGATATTTGCAAAAAATTATCGCGAATACTGTATTGAATTTTTCGTATTCCTGCACGCTGCGTAATAATAATAATGGATGTAATAATAACGTAATAATAATAAACGTAATAATAAAAAATAATAATAAAATCGTGACATGGTATGGAACTCATAAGTTACAACTTCATACGTTTCGAAGACTTTGAAACTTCGAGCACTTGGAAGACTTCGAACCTTCGGAACTTCGAAGCTTCGGAAAAGTTACAGCCCTAATTATAAATGGACCGCAAAATTTGTTCGTTAGTTCTCACGTTGGTAATCATCTTATTTTTATATTTTCCTTTCCAGCAATAACCCAGTCAGCCAGGCGAGCAGATTAAGGGCATTATGCTGTCAGAACAACTTACGGAGGTGCTCGGGCTGAACGAAAGCAGAAGTCAGGAGCCTTCGTTCATCCTCCGACGCGCATGGTCCAGTTCCAGCGTATTCTCCGACGCCTTCTCCGACGCCTCGACTATACCACCGACAAGCATCGAGGAGCATAGGAGACTAGCGGGACATGGACCGTCAATAGGGCTCCCCGCAGGACTTCCCGAACCACCTCAGTGGTGGGACAACAAGAAACAACCGGCGAAACCGCAAAGAAAAGCGACGAAGAACAAGCGGCGGGCAACACCAGGCCAGAACCAAAGAAAAAGATGCGGCACAACGTCAACACCATACGACCAGCTGCCACGGGAGGCAGCACCGCCGGAAAGACCACAGCCAAGGACCGCAAGGACGACCAGATTCATGCCCACGGAGCAGCCACGTCCACAAAGGCTCCCCGCACCAAAGCCAAAACAAACCGGGGCACCGACATCGACGACGTCAATACCATACAACCAGCTGCCACGGGAGGCACCACCGCCGGAAAGACCACAGCCAAGGACCGCAAGGACGACCAGGTTCATGCCCACGGAGCAGCCACGTCCACAAAGGCTCCCCGCACCAAAGCCAAAACAAACCGGGGCACCGACATCGACGACGTCAAATACCATACCACCAGCTGCCACGGGAGGCAGCACCGCCGGAAAGACCACAGCCAAGGACCGCAAGGACGACCAGATTCATGCCCACGGAGCAGCCACGTCCACAAAGGCTCCCCGCACCAAAGCCAAAACAAACCGGGGCACCGACATCGACGACGTCAATACCATACAACCAGCTGCCACGGGAGGCACCACCGCCGGAAAGACCACAGCCAAGGACCGCAAGGACGACCAGGTTCATGCCCACGGAGCAGCCACGTCCACAAAGGCTCCCCGCACCAAAGCCAAAACAAACCAGGGCACCGACAGCGAGACGACCAACGCCAACTACACCGGGTGACCGAAAGACACGGGCAGAACACGGTCACCAACAGGAAGAGGCCACAAGAGCAAAAATTCCGGTAATTATACAGAAAAGTACTGCCCACTCCGATTTTAATAAAATTTAAATATGTTATGCAGTAACACATTCTGAACAGCTTTTTCCTTTTCCCATATAGAGGGGTCGCATTTAGTTTTCGAGATATTTGCAAAAAATTATCGCGAATACTGTATTGAATATTTCGTATTCCTGCACGCTGCGTAATAATAATAATGGATGTAATAATAACGTAATAATAATAAACGTAATAATAAAAAATAATAATAAAATCGTGACATGGTATGGAACTCATAAGTTACAACTTCATACGTTTCGAAGACTTTGAAACTTCGAGCACTTGGAAGACTTCGAACCTTCGGAACTTCGAAGCTTCGGAAAAGTTACAGCCCTAATTATAAATGGACTGCAAAATTTGTTCGTTAGTTCTCACGTTGCTAATCATCTTATTTTTATATTTTCCTTTCCAGCAATAACCCAGTCAGCCAGGCGAGCAGATTAAGGGCATTATGCTGTCAGAACAACTTACGGAGGTGCTCGGGCTGAACGAAAGCAGAAGTCAGGAGCCTTCGTTCATCCTCCGACGCGCATGGTCCAGTTCCAGCGTATTCTCCGACGCCTTCTCCGACGCCTCGACTATACCACCGACAACCATCGAGGAGCATAGGAGACTAGCGGGACATGGACCGTCAATAGGGCTCCCCGCAGGACTTCCCGAACCACCTCAGTGGTGGGACAACAAGAAACAACCGGCGAAACCGCAAAGAAAAGCGACGAAGAACAAGCGGCGGGCAACACCAGGCCAGAACCAAAGAAAAAGATGCGGCACAACGTCAACACCATACGACCAGCTGCCACGGGAGGCACCACCGCCGGAAAGACCACAGCCAAGGACCGGAAGGACGACCAGGTTCATGCCCACGGAGCAGCCACGTCCACAATGGCTCACCGCACCAAAGCCAAAACAAACCGGTGCACCGACATCGACGACGTCAAATACCATACCACCAGCTGCCACGGGAGGCAGCACCGCCGGAAAGACCACAGCCAAGGACCGGAAGGACGACCAGGTTCATGCCCACGGAGCAGCCACGTCCACAATGGCTCCCCGCACCAAAGCCAAAACAAACCGGTGCACCGACATCGACGACGTCAAATACCATACCACCAGCTGCCACGGGAGGCAGCACCGCCGGAAAGACCACAGCCAAGGACCGGAAGGACGACCAGGTTCATGCCCACGGAGCAGCCACGTCCACAATGGCTCCCCGCACCAAAGCCAAAACAAACCGGTGCACCGACATCGACGACGTCAAATACCATACCACCAGCTGCCACGGGAGGCAGCACCGCCGGAAAGACCACAGCCAAGGACCGCAAGGACGACCAGGTTCATGCCCACGGAGCAGCCACGTCCACAATGGCTCCCCGCACCAAAGCCAAAACAAACCGGTGCACCGACATCGACGACGTCAAATACCATACCACCAGCTGCCACGGGAGGCAGCACCGCCGGAAAGACCACAGCCAAGGACCGCAAGGACGACCAGGTTCATGCCCACGGAGCAGCCACGTCCACAAAGGCTCCCCGCACCAAAGCCAAAACAAACCAGGGCACCGACAGCGAGACGACCAACGCCAACTACACCGGGTGACCGAAAGACACGGGCAGAACACGGTCACCAACAGGAAGAGGCCACAAGAGCAAAAATTCCGGTAATTATACAGAAAAGTACTGCCCACTCCGATTTTAATAAAATTTAAATATGTTATGCAGTAACACATTCTGAACAGCTTTTTCCTTTTCCCATATAGAGGGGTCGCATTTAGTTTTCGAGATATTTGCAAAAAATTATCGCGAATACTGTATTGAATTTTTCGTATTCCTGCACGCTGCGTAATAATAATAATGGATGTAATAATAACGTAATAATAATAAACGTAATAATAAAAAATAATAATAAAATCGTGACATGGTATGGAACTCATAAGTTACAACTTCATACGTTTCGAAGACTTTGAAACTTCGAGCACTTGGAAGACTTCGAACCTTCGGAACTTCGAAGCTTCGGAAAAGTTACAGCCCTAATTATAAATGGACTGCAAAATTTGTTCGTTAGTTCTCACGTTGGTAATCATCTTATTTTTATATTTTCCTTTCCAGCAATAACCCAGTCAGCCAGGCGAGCAGATTAAGGGCATTATGCTGTCAGAACAACTTACGGAGCTGCTCGGGCTGAACGAAGGCAGAAGTCAGGAGCCTTCGTTCACCCTCCGACGCGCACGGTCCAGTTCCAGCGTATTCTCCGACGCCTTCTCCGACGCCTCGACTATACCACCGACAAGCATCGAGGAGCATAGGAGACTAGCGGGACATGGACCGTCAATAGGGCTCCCCGTAGGACTTCCCGAACCACCTCAGTGGTGGGACAACAAGAAACAACCGGCGAAACCGCAAAGAAAAGCGACGAAGAACAAGCGGCCGGCAACACCAGGCCAGAACCAAAGAAAAAGATGCGGCACAACGTCAACACCATACGACCAGCTGCCACGGGAGGCACCTCCGCCGGAAAGACCACAGCCAAGGACCGGAAGGACGACCAGGTTCATGCCCACGGAGCAGCCACGTCCACAAAGGCTCCCCGCACCAAAGCCAAAACAAACCAGGGCACCGACATCGACGACGTCAATACCATACCACCATCTGCCACGGAGGCACCACCGCCGGAAAGACCACAGCCAAGGACCGGAAGGACGACCAGGTTCATGCCCACGGAGCAGCCACGTCCACAAAGGCTCCCCGCACCAAAGCCAAAACAAACCAGGGCACCAACAGCGACGGCGTCAATACCATACCACCATCTGCCACGGAGGCACCACCGCCGGATAGACCACAGCCATGGACCGGAATCTTGACACGACATCTTAGCGCCTATCCGGTACGCGGGCAAGGGCAAACCATGCCCCACGACATGGTACGTGCTGCCCAATGGCCGGCCCGTAGAGATTCCCTTGCGACTCGTCACATCGAAACGCTTCCTGGCATCCCTGGGGGACGAAAGGTGGATCCTCCACTTTGACCGGTCCGGGCGCCTCCAACGCTGCAGACGACGCGAGTCCTAGAACACCTACTCGACACGGTAATGTGGGATCAGGATCCCCAGATCAAGTGTACTGTAGGAGATTGCGAAGAAATGGGAGGGTTCCGTGGGTGAGCGCGTTAGTCGCCAGTCCCCTTCGAACCTTCGCAGGGGTAGGTCATGCCCAGCGTGCTACCTGCGCCTCCAGGAAACAGCTTTGAAACGTGCCTAGCGATCGTCAAGAAACGATTCGCATAAGTGAAAAACAGTGATCAAAGTTTAATGCGCATCGATCACACAGTGCGTTATCCAAAGTGCTACTGGTTAATCACATGTGAAAGTGGTGAGTGAAAAAAAAACAAAAAAAGAAGCGAGTGAAAAAGTAAAAATCGCGCGCGAAAACGCGATGCCAACAGGGGCACATTCCTCAGGCAAAGAAAACGTTAGCAACGTCCAATCAATTGAATGCAGCAGCTCTCAATCTAGCGCACACATCACAACACCTTCGTCGAACAAAACACTATCGCAAACGATCTCAAAAATCAAAGCAGAATGCAACGACACAGAAAACTTATTAGACAAGAAAACGATGCTGCGGATTAACAAAATCCTAAGCAACAAGGATGCAACGAAAAAAGAAAACCCGAAACCAAACATACACAACAAAGCAACCAGAAACAATATATCGACAGCCTCAGAAATGGGAAAAAACAAAACAAAATCAACAAATCAACAACCAGAAACGAAGGATGGCATCATGATGAACAACCCTAAACCAGAGGAACTGTACACAATTATCAACGACATGAAGAAAACAATCGAACAGCTATCCAAGCAACTCGAAGAAGAAAAAAACAAAAACCGAACTCCGTCGCCAACAAACGAATTTGTTAGCAACAACAGATTCGCAATACTGGACACTGAGCCCACCCCCCTCTCAGAGAAAAAAAGTAACGGCACCAGCAATACGAACCAAATATTCAGCACAGGTATAAAAAGACCTAGTTCCAACAAAGACCTGGGAACGGCAACAAAAAAGGAACGGACCAAAAATACATTAACCCCGGACATCAACAACCCCAATAAAAACCCAGCGTCGAACACCATAGGACAAGCAGAAGAAACAATGGACACCTCGAACCCCACCCCGGAGCACCGACCTACAGAAACTGCATCTACAAAGGCAAGCCCAGTAAATCACATCCCACAAATAATAGCAGGGCCCAGCGGATCAACGGCTCAGTCGCACCCCCAACAAGGCCCACTTAAAGGTCAACACATATTGAATCTTCAAAAAGGTAAAGAGGATAAAATTCTACCTCCTTCTGATATCGAAACAAATGTAGAGAATAAAAAAACAAATAAACCTCCGCCAATCACGCTACACACAAACACAACGAAGGACATAATAGCTAAACTCTCCCTAGTAATAAATGATTTTCACATAAAAAAAATTAACAATAACAAACACATATTACAAACACAATCTATAACGAACTACAAAATAGCCTGCGAAACACTCAAAAGCATTAATACTCAGTTCTTTACTTACACGCCTAAATCAGACAAAAACATAACCGTTTTACTTAAAAACATAGAAGGTAATTACGAACCGGAGGAAATATTTGACACCCTACAAAAACTAAATATAGAAGGCCTGTCGTTTATATCTGTTAAAAGATTCTCAACAAAAAGATCATCAGAAGAAGGTAGAATCCTACCTATTTACATAGTCCAACTTACAGCTGAAAGCAATCTGAAAAATCTGAGTCAAATAAAATCACTCATGCACACCATAGTAAAATGGGAAAAGTTAATAAAAAAAGACCGAATACAATGCATAAGATGTCAACGAATTGGACATGTAGCGTCAAATTGTAACCTTAAGTATAGATGCGTTAAATGCGAACACGACCACAATCCAGGCGAATGCCCTCGATCCCTAATCTCCACAGCAGTAAAAGCTGTCTCTCCCCCATACTGCGTGAATTGTAAGAGCCACGGTCATCCAGCCTCTTACAGAGGTTGCCCCAAACTAATAGAATTTAAAGAAAGAATACAAGCAAGAAAACTAGCAATACATTCTGAAAAAGAGAAAAAACTTACTTTTAGCTCAAATTTCATAAAATCGGGTTTTTCCTTCAGCCAAGCAGTAACAAATACAACATCTCCTAACTACACCAACAATCCAATTAACGCAACCCAAACGAAACCGACACAGATAGCTTCCACCTCTCAAACCGATCCAAACATACAATTACATAACACACTACTCCTGCAAATAAAACAATTAATAGACTCAGCAATAAATTCACTCTCCGAAAATCTATTATATCAAATAGAAGAAAACAACAACAAAATCAACAGACTAGCGCTAGCAAACAATTTAGTGATATAAGATGAACCCTAACGCTCTTTCAAACCACACAAGCCATAGAAACAACAACAGAAACACAACAACATCACATAAAACACTAAAAATAATAGAAATTAATGTAAACTCCCTTATTTCAAACGAGAAACGAGCAGCTCTAACTGATTTCTTAGACATACAAAAACCTGATGTGGTCCTACTATGCGAAACAAAATTAAACTCGAAGCACAAAGTCAATTTTAAAGACTTTACATTCGTGAGATCAGACCGACCAAACGCGAAACAAGCTGGGGGAACCGGCATCCTTATTAAAAAGAATTTAAAATTTAAAACCGTCCAGCCAATTGTCTCACTCCATGCATCTCTAGAAGCTACAATTATAGAAATCAAGGTAAACCAGAACTCACTATTCCTAATAGCAACATACGCACCCAGCAGCAATAACAAAGAATTCACCATAGACCTCACTAAAATTTGCAACCAATTAGAACTATACAACACCAATAACTTTTTCGTAATAGCTGGTGATCTAAACGCAAAACACACAGACTGGAATAACCCATCCATCAATAACAGAGGAACCACCCTAAAAACGTGGATTCAAAACAATAAAATTCAAAATAGAGTCACTCTGCTAAACACAAAAATTCCATCTTATCCAAAAGGCGGATCATTCATAGACATATGCCTAGCAGACGAGCGCATAAAATTTCACAACACACCCGCCCCAGGTAGATTAAACACTCTTGATTTTGACAGCGACCACAGAGCGGTAGAAATGATTATTTCTCTATACCACAACAACACTATGGAAATAGACAAACCTCCCCCGTCAATAATTTACAACTATAAAAAAACAGACTGGATCAAGTTTCAAACGAACCTGTTAAACATAGACGACACAGCCATCCCAAACAATAAAAACCTAACCACAGACGAAATTGACAGATACATTGAAAAACTAAACGAAAACATTAACTTAGCCATAAACCAAACAACACCACGCATCTCACACAATTATAACTCTTCAGATAGATTCATCACACCAACCATAAAAAACCTTAAAAAATTGAAAAGCACAATACTAACACAACTCAACAAACGGACTGCAATCAACAACTGCACAACCTTAAACGATCAACACATACAAATGCTGAAATACCTGCTAAAATCTACAAAAAAAAAAATAAAAAAAGAATTCCACAAATCAGTTAGTTCTTACTGGAAAAAAAAAATCACAAACCTAACAACACACAAACCAGACGAACTATTCCCATCAATAAAGACATTATTCCGACCCAAAGAACAAAATACAATAGATCCTTTAAAATTACATACCTCCAACACAGAAGTAATCTCAAAAGCCAACATAAACATAAACAACAGACAGACAGACGTGAACGACAACATTCAAATAACTGACATAAATGAAAAATTAAACGTACTAGGGGCACTTTTTGAGAAAGCACATACACAAAACACACACATGGGAAAACCACAACTAACAAACATAATAGAACAAAAAGTTCTCAATTTAAAAACTGAAATAAACAATGACATACGCTCCGACATTACAGTCTGCACTTTCAACGACAACAACAGAGCAGACAACCCAAACACCAATTTAACACCACCAAATTACTTCTCTTCAACAACCAAACTGGACTTTATACTAAAACATCTTAACAGTAAAAAATCTGCCAGTTTCGACAACGTTCCAAATATAGTACTAAAACACCTACCACCAGTTTACAGATTCAATTATACAATAATTTTTAACAATTCCCTAAACAGAGCATATTTTCCAACGGCATGGAAAACAGCCAAAGTTATAGCATTAAAAAAAAAAGGAAAAGATAGCTCTAATCCAGCCAACTACCGACCCATCAGCATGTTACCAAATATCAGCAAAATTTTCGAAATGATAATAAACAAATCAATAGAACATTTTTGCACAGACAATAATATAATTCCCGAAACCCAATACGGTTTCAGAAGAAAACACTCAACAGTACATGCCATCTCAAAATTTACAGCAGACATCTGCTGGGCGCGTAATGCAGGAGACTGCGTCGGCGCAATCTTCATAGATCTAGAAAAAGCGTTTGACACAGTTTGGCTGGACGGTTTATTTTACAAACTCATAAAAAAAAATTTCCCCCCACACCTCATCAAAATGATGTGGAACATGACTCACGGCAAAAAATTTAAAGTCACTGAAGGACAAAACACCTCTACAGAATCATTCACAGTTCAAAACGGACTGCAACAGGGCGCCGTAAATTCCCCAATACTGTTTAGCTTATATTTAAGTGACCTTTTGTTAATGTACGACCTAGATAACGACAACCGCAAAGGCGCCATAGCGTACGCAGACGATTTCCTAATGTATATCATGGACAACGGACCGACAAAAATAAAAAAGAAACTACAAGACTTATTTGACAAAATACAAGACTACTTTCATACATGGAAACTTAAAATAAACCTCAATAAATGCGAAACTATTCTATTCAGACCATGCCTATCTAAAAACTCGAACGCAAACGCAGACGTACGGAGGAACGCTAAAAACTTCGAAATACAAGACAACAAAGACACAAATTTACAAAAAATACCACACAAAAAAATCGTTCGTTATCTAGGAGTACATCTAGATTTTAAATTACATTATAACGAGCACGTACAAATTCAACTTGAAAAAGCACGAAAAGCGGTAGCGGCGAACAAAAAAATATTTTATTCGAAGTATCTAGATAAGGAAGTAAAACTCCTCTGCTATAAACTATTAATAAGACCAATAATCACTTATGGCATACCAATATGGTACAACATAAGCGCCAGCACCATGGAAAAAATTCGTTTGTTCGAACGAAGGGTACTCAGAGCTTGCCTAAACGCCTACAAAACACCAGAATCAAACTACACGAAATACTATAGCAACCACAAACTACTGCAAAAATCAAAAGACACACGTATAGACTTACATATGCTTAAACTCGTCAGAAACCACTGGGCAAACATCAGAAATGTACAAAACAACAGCCTCATTAGTAGCTCCTCCTACCCCAACCCTCAATACCTTGAGAAGACAAGACATACAGGACTAACACCTCCGGAAGCATTTATCCACCTAGACGCCACTGGACTCATACAAAACAAGCACGGACACCCAATAATATACCTCTATAACAGAAAAAACTACAACAAAACATTAAAATACGACAGCTACTTAAACATAGACAACACAGATATAAGATTCAAGTACAAACTGACTAAATACGACACGGAAAACGATCACAGAAAAAACACAAAAAAATATTGGTGGCTCGACCTCAACTAACGACAGTAAAATAAAAAAAAAAAAAAAATAATAATAATAAAAAATTATAGATAACAAAAAAAAAAATCAGATTTAGGCAAGCTCTAAAAATAAAACGAACAAACACTACTAATTTTAAAGAGAGGATCATCACCATAATTTAACTCAGATTTTTCCCCCTGGACAAACAGGTAAAAAAAAAAAAAAAAAAAAAATACAGTCATAAAAGGGTCCCTACCCAGATTAACTCCTACTTCAACAATTAACCATTGTCCAAATGTACAGTTTTTTTTCCTCCCGTGCCTTTCTGTACACAACTAAATGATATACGATAAGAAAACGTCTCTTAGCCTAAGTAAACACACCTGCAGTAAGTGCAATAAAACAGAAAGCTGCAAAACTGCGAGAGCCCGTTCCTACGGGCCATTAAGTTTAGTCAAACAAAAACACACACACCGTCAAACTTGTCGAGCGTACAAAGTTTCATTGTAATAACCGATGTATATATCTATTTCTGGCACAATAAACGCTCTTAAAAAAAAAAAAAAAAGCGCGTTAGTCGATTGGCTACCACCAGTGAGGCCAGGGTTCGATTCCCGCATCAGATACTGTACCGTGTTTTTTTTTTAATTCTTTTTTACCTGTATTAAACTTAACGAGCGACAAGACTGACTTATGTATAAGCGTCGATTCAACCCCTACTGTATTACCTCTATTATTATAGTCGTGAAGCGATGAACCAAATATGTTCCTGCTTTACCAAAGTTAGATATCCTAAGGTAGTTTTTAGTATTTTTATTTGCGCTTGCTGTAAATATTGTAAATAACAAGCAAATAAAAACTTTTTTTTTAGAAAAAAAAAGTTTCGATTCCCGCGGCGGCGGTGCCCTCATTTTTCCTGAGATCCTATGATCCTACAGTAACAAGGGCGACACGCAAGCATAGGTTAAGCAATATGTATAAAGTTCATTGGTGGAGGGACAGTTTTTTTGGGGGGGGATCTAGTTTATAAGATAGAATATAAGACACCTGTACAAATGTAAATAGATAAGCATTCCGGTACGACGCAGCCCGGGTATATTGTTTTTTTGGTTCTCATGTACTTTCCGAGGCCAACGCCAGCCGGTATTGTGATGTTTTTTTATTGTATTCTACTGTGCAATCATGTATTAAAAAGTTCCTATCAATTCTAAATAAAGTTAGTCTCACTGTAAATAAATGAAGTTAGTCTCTCGAGTGTAACAGACCTACATAACGTAGGCCTGTTACGAATGAACCCCTGTCAAACCTCCACCAGTTATACACGACAATGCGAATCGAGTGACGTGAACCAATTAACCAATTTCAATGAAATTTTCTGAGCGTCTGCAGTTTACACAAGTTGACCAAGCCCATCTTTTAAATTTTCGTTATCGGCACAGCTAAAAAAGTAGTAAAAATCAATTTATACAATTTTTTTTCGCAATTCCGACCAAATGCATTTTTTCGAAATATTGTTTTAGACGTCACTTACTAAACTAATTCTTCTAGCTTTACAGAGAAATTGAAGTCGTTTGGTCCATTCATAAAAAAGTTATTCAGATTTAAAGTGTGTCGAATCAGTTATATGCTCGTTAGTGTATAATAGTGTATATGAAATACACGGCTTTGACCTAAACGTTATGCTTTATATTCAAATTTCCCTTTCAGCGCCATTAATCGAACCTGTATTGCGGTAACGCTATCGTAACTACAGATGGGATGAACTGCTCATTCCGAATCACTCGGGATTCAATCACGTTCGTTCTAAATCACGGTGTTTTTTCACAGTGATTCGTGATTTTTCGTGATCGCTACTGATTGGTGGAGAGCATAGGAACATAACTGTTCTTGGTCACTCTATACATATAGAAGTCTATGTTCTCGGGACATTTTACATAACAAAAAATAAAAACAAAAATATAAGTTATATTAATCTATAAGGTTTCTCTCTCTCTCTCTCTCTCTCTCTGTTATTCTGTCAGCATTTTAGCACTTATGCTATATGTTAAAACAGACTTAGAAAACGTGTATGTGTGTACATTCACTTTGTACTAGCGAAACATCGTACGAACGAAACAGCATGCGAGCGATGAATGAACAAACGAGCGTCGATATGCGAGACGGTTTTTCGTGAAGGCAACGGCGAGAGTCAGTTGAGATCAGTGATAGGATCAGGGCGCTTTTTTCGCGCATGCGCGAGTTTCGACAGGAACGTGTCTACATCTGAAGTTATTTTATGTGCAACATGTATTTATTATATTTCCGTACAAACATGTGCAATAATTATTAATTTTATTTTTATGTCTGCAGGTTTCGAATATGTATAATAATTCTATTTTCATAATTTTAGATGTAGGCACGTTTTTGTTATATTTTAAAATTGTATTATTATTAAAAATAATGTTTATATATTTTATGTTTGCATAAAATAAGATATGTATTTCGTTGAAGAGTAATTTTATACATCAATGTATTTTTCTTTTGTGGATAGTGATAAGGTTTTTGCAGTTTTCCTTATCTGAATAGCAAAAATGCTGGTATTCTTTAATTGCTCCGGCCAAATAAAATATTTAATTTTGTTATTATATATTTTGTTTAAAGTCATTTTAGTACCCTTCCCTTCATTATTCCCAAAATAAAAAAAAAAGGGTATGTTACATTATATTGCACATACATCCATAAATATACATATATACTATACGTACACAGAATATATCTTCTAATATACATATAAAAATGGATGTTTGTATACATATACAGGGTGAATTCGATAAAGCAGGACACCTAAATATCTCCGTTACTTTTCGTTGTACAAAAAAACTTCTCAGGACAAAGTTACACTGTTTGAAGGGCCACATGTAACGGTGTAAGGGAAAAAATTTTCAAGGTAAGTTTTTTTATGAGATTTCAAGGTCATCGATGTTTTTTTAAATGGAATGATATATCTTCGTTAACGTAATGTTGTAGCTGACAAAATAACGAATTCATCCATGTAACACAATATGACCTACAAATGACCTTCAACCCAGAAAAATGGAATAAATAAAATTCAACGTGTAAGATTCATTTGCTTTAATTCTGTTAAGCAAAATGTTGAAAAATATTCCCTTGAGCTGCTATATATTCAAATGTATCGCAATACACAACATAATTGATAGAATAATGAGGAAAACGCTTTTACTTATTTATATATATTCAACTTAATAAACTTTATTTCTCTTTATACATAACGTGGATTTGTAACGGAAACTCTTTTAAACGCAATTACGCAATACACAGCGACCACACTGGTCAAGTTGCCTACCTAACCTTACATACTTCATTGGTCAAGTTGACAACTATGAAATACAGTTTACAAAATCATATTTCAACATACCTCCTTGATTTTGTACATTTTGAGCATTTTGAACATTTTGAATGAGCACACAACGCGTACTCATTCTTAACAAAAGAACTTATACATGAGTCTTATATCATTGAATTTTCTAGGGATACAATTACAATGTTTCTAGCCCTCATAATGTACGAAATTTTTCGAATTTAATCTTTCCTAAAGATTTAGTGAGTATGTCTGCAATTTGTTCCTCTCTAGCTACTTTCTGAGTATTAATTAATCCCTTTTTCTCATAGTCGTGAACAAAATGATAACTTATGTCAATATGCTTAGAATTCTTCGAAAATTTCCCATTCTTGGATAAAGCAATTGCACCTGTGTTGTCCTCGTAGACCTTTACTGCATCTGCTATAATTATATCCAAGTCTTTTAATACTCCTTTGATAGGTATAATTTCGCTTACCCAGTCAGCAAGTGCATAGTATTCTGCGTGAGTAGAAGCTCTGGATACAATCTTCTGTTTTTGCGATTTCCATAAAATTACGTTTCCAAAAACACGTATTAGTATTCCGGATGTGGATTTCCTGTCCACTGTATCTGATGCCCAATCAGCATCGACAAACGCATCCAGGATATTAGTATATTCTGAGCTGTAAATCAATTTGATAAAACGAGTGTTGTACAGATATTTTAAAACTCGTAATGCATATTTAAAGTGAGTATTACTATAGCATGTTTGATAGCGACTCAAATAATTTACTGGAAAGGATACATCTGGTCTCGTTCCGTTTGCAATGTATAATAATTCTCCTATTAGATTTCTGTATTTTACATCTTCTTGTATTATCTCAGCAGGTTCCAACTTCAGATTCATTTCCATGGGTGTGTCACGTGCTGAGAGTCCCTAATTTTTGGTCAATCCATTTAAGGAATTTACCTGGGGTAAGGGTTATGATGATAGTGACCACAAATGTAAATTACACACACACGTTTATTAACGACGAAAACTTCTGTAATATGCTCGGTACAAAGATTTTTAGAGAACTGGCTTCCCCCGCTAGAGATCTCTCGGTTTTAAAGGGAAGCTTCCCTTTCCTGTCTTCGGGGTGGTGGAAAAATGCATGGGAAAGGAAAAATGGAAATGAGGATAGGTTTTGAGGATTTCCAGACGGGCCCACCCGCGATTAGTCAACTGCCCTTTTCGAGCCATCGAAGACATGAACCAGACGCACGCACTCTGGCACTTGGGCATCCTCAGTATCGAGCCTCAAGTGATGCGTCCGGTTTCCCAAATTTACTGCACCAACCCCGGGTGGCCCGTCGCTATGCAGGGTGTTTGGTTACAGGTTTATTACTTCCCCTGAAGCCAAGAGAGTTTCGCCAGACTCGCAGGTTACGGACGTGACAGGTGTATTAAAGTTTTTTGAATCTTTGACTTCATATTTTGTTGCGAGACTCTCTATGTATTTTTGTTGGCTCAAAAACATTTTTCCTTTTGTTTGATTATGTTCTATTTCAATTCCCAAGTACTGTTTAATTGGACCCAAATCCTTCATTCGAAATCTTTTGCTTAGTGTTGTCTTGAGTTTTTGTATACAGTTTGGATTACAACTGCAGATTAATAGATCGTTTACATATAAGATTATGTATAATCGTTTTCCGTTTATATTTCCAGTGTACAAACAGTTGTCGCAGTTTGACCTTTGAAAACTAATAGAACTCATAAATTCGTGAAAACATTCGTACCAGTCTCTCGGACTTTCTCTTAATCCGTATAGTGACTTTTTCAATAAGCATACTTTATTTCTTTCCGTCATATATCCTTCTGGGGGATAAATGTATACTTCCGACTTAATCTTTCCATTAAGAAAGGCGGTTTGTACATCCATTTGTTCAATTTTTAGTCTCTTTATGCATGCGACTGACAGCAATGTTTTTAAAGTGTTCATCCTTGCTACTGGGGAATAAATCTCTTCGTTCACTTGATATGTCTGTTGAAATCCTTTAGCTACAACCCGAGCTTTGTATTTTCCGTCGGATTTAATTCGATAAAGCCATTTAACTTTTATAATATCTTTATTTCTTGGTGTGTCGACTACAGTCCAAGTATCATTGTTTTCCAGACTTTCCATCTCTTCTTTCATGGCATTTTTCCATTGTTTATTGTCTGGACATCTTAGTGCTTCTTCGTAGTTATCTGGTACATCAGGATTGCAATAATTTACATAGACAACATGCTCGTCATATTTCTTTGGCATTTTTCTATCTCGTTTGGGATTTTCTCTTCTTTCTTGTTCTTGATTTCCTCTCCTATCTTGTTCTGGATTTTCTCTTCTATCCTGTTCTGGATTTTCTCTTTTATTCTGTTCTGGATTTTCTATATTTATTACCTCCTTGGTCTTATCTTCTTCATTTTTTTCATCTTGGTTTGTAATTTCATTTTCTTCTTCGTCTTCTGAGTATCTTGAGTCTTCGAGTCTGATGTACTTTGTATTATTTTCAATAAATTGAACGTGGCGACTTATGATTACCTTTCTGTTAATTAATATTTTATACCCTGTGTCTGTATAACCAATTAGGATACCTTTCTCCGCTTTTGAGTCTAGTTTTGAGGTTCTATACCCTTCTGGAATTCTTACGTATGATATGCTTCCGTATAAATGTAGGTTTGATATGTTTGGTCTTTTTCCAAAGAATATTTCATACGGCGTTTTCTTTATTATTGTGTTTGCTAATAATCGGTTAGCTATGTATGCGGCTGTATACAGGGTGTCCCAAAATTCGTGAAAATCCCGAAAGGGGGTGGTCCCTGAGACCATTCTAAGAGACATTTTCCTTTGCACCAATGTCAACTGCGGCTTTGTTTAGGAGTTATTAACGAAAAACACGGACCAATCAGAGCGCGTCCTGGCCCGTCGCGCCGCGCCGCGCCGGCAAGCGAGTGTCGGTGGTACGCCGCGACATCGCAACGAACAAGAGTTTCTCGATAATGTGAACCCTCTCCGATTTTGATGAGCTTTGGATATGTTGTCAAGACCATGATTCTGAACAACATTTCTCTTTAGACTTTTTGGCGATCGGCTTTAGTTTACGATATTATTGTAAAAATTTGTAATTGTAAATCGATCGATGTACTATTTCCTATCCGATTTCGATGCGCTTTGGATACGTTGTCAAGACCATGATTCTGAACAACATTTCTCTTTAGACTTTTTGGCAATCGGCTTTAGTTTACGAGATAATCGTAAAAAAAGAGAAGAAGCAGAAACTGATTGAATTAAAAACTCACGTATTCAGCCGTAAATCCATTTGCTGCTTCGAAATGTGTGTCACTGGGTCACTCGGTGACGAACTGCACAGATGTCTTCAGGTACACGGCAGTACCGAAAGCCAAGGGACGTACGGCCAGGTCGACGAGCTGCACAGCCGGTGGTAGAAGGCCTAAGGGATGCGCGGTCAAGTCGACGATCCAGAATTTAACTTTCACTTTCGAATCGATAAATAATTCGTATGTTTATTTTACACAGATGCCTTGAAATTTTTCCACACTCACAATCACTGTTCACATTTGTCAACACATAGTTATGCACCAATAATAATTGCCATATCCCTTGTACTGCTGCACAAATCACAACAATCAGGTAATGCAATCACTAGACTGCGGATTTCATGCATTTGTAGCAAACATGAGTAGGTGCATTTTAATACAGTAGAGAGATTAAAATAATTTCAAAACACCAATGTATTATTTTCAAATTCTTAAAATGATCACAGTAAGAATCAAATATCTGTCTGGCTCCTGTCCCTTGTAATAGCGGCAGCCAACATTCATTTTGCATAAAGATTCGCAGTCTAGTGATTAGTTTAAATATCACAGTCAAAAAAACAGCTAATACATAGCAACCGTTAGCTTTGAATTTACAAGTCTTTGGAGATATTCTCTCTACTGCGGCTCGAACGACACTGATTTTCCGCAAGATTTTTCTAAAGAATTTAGGAAGGGCATTTAGAGTGTCGCAATTCGAAATGCACGCTGTAGCACGAGAACGACGGGACGGTTGGACGAAAAACAGGATACGAGAAGGACCGCTTTAAGACTTATGGCAATCACATGTTTAGGTTTTCCTGTAGATTGGTACGCAGAGTCGATGGGTAACCGTTCGAAAACGTCGTCTGTCCTTCTTTTAGAAAGTTTCTTAAGGAAGGTATAGGACAATAGGGATGCTACGCTGACCTGACATTTTTACCCCTTGCTGGGTAAAAGGACGGATGACGTTATCGAACAGTTACCCATCGACTCTACGTACCAACCTGCAGGAAAAACTAAACATGTGTTTGCCACAAAGCTTACAGCGGTCCTTCTCGCATTCTGTTTTTCGTCTAACCGTCCCGTCGTTCTCGTGCTACAGCGTGCATTTCGAATTTCGACACTCTAAATGCCCTTCCTAAATTCTTTAGAAAAATCTTGAGGAAAATCAGTGTCGTTCGAGCCGCGGTAGAGAGAATATCTCCAAAGACTTGTAAATTCAAAGCTAACGGTTGCTATGTATTAGCTGTTTTTTTGACTGTGATATTTAAACTAATCACTAGACTGCGAATCTTTATGCAAAATGAATGTTGGCTGCCGCTATTACAAGGGACAGGAGCCAGACAGATATTTGATTCTTACTGTGATCATTTTAAGAATTTGAAAATAATACATTGGTGTTTTGAAATTATTTTAATCTCTCTACTGTATTAAAATGCACCTACTCATGTTTGCTACAAATGCATGAAATCCGCAGTCTAGTGATTGCATTACCTGATTGTTGTGATTTGTGCAGCAGTACAAGGGATATGGCAATTATTATTGGTGCATAACTATGTGTTGACAAATGTGAACAGTGATTGTGAGTGTGGAAAAATTTCAAGGCATCTGTGTAAAATAAACATACGAATTATTTATCGATTCGAAAGTGAAAGTTAAATTCTGGATCGTCGACTTGACCGCGCATCCCTTAGGCCTTCTACCACCGGCTGTGCAGCTCGTCGACCTGGCCGTACGTCCCTTGGCTTTCGGTACTGCCGTGTACCTGAAGACATCTGTGCAGTTCGTCACCGAGTGACCCAGTGACACACATTTCGAAGCAGCAAATGGATTTACGGCTGAATACGTGAGTTTTTAATTCAATCAGTTTCTGCTTCTTCTCTTTTTTTACGATTATCTCGTAAACTAAAGCCGATTGCCAAAAAGTCTAAAGAGAAATGTTGTTCAGAATCATGGTCTTGACAACGTATCCAAAGCGCATCGAAATCGGATAGGAAATAGTACATCGATCGATTTACAATTACAAATTTTTACAATAATATCGTAAACTAAAGCCGATCGCCAAAAAGTCTAAAGAGAAATGTTGTTCAGAATCATGGTCTTGAAAACATATCCAAAGCTCATCAAAATCGGAGAGGGTTCACATTATCGAGAAACTCTTGTTCGTTGCGATGTCGCGGCGTACCACCGACACTCGCTTGCCGGCGCGGCGTGGCGCGCCGGGCCAGGGCGCGCTCTGATTGGTCCGTGTTTTTCGTTAATAACTCCTAAACAAAGCCGCAGTTGACATTGGTGCAAAGGAAAATGTCTCTTAGAATGGTCTCAGGAACCACCCCCTTTCGGGATTTTCACGAATTTTGGGACACCCTGTATACACATTCTGGCCAATAATTTTTGTCGACCTTTGCTTCCGACAATAAACATCTGGCACGATCCATAATGGTACGGTTGTACCTTTCCGCTACACCATTTAGTTCATGAGTATGTGGAGGGCCTGGCCTTAAGTATATGCCTTCTTGTTTGGCTAGTTCCATGAAGTTATTGTTTATGTATTCTCGTCCATTGTCGCAATAAATCTGTTTGATTTTCTTTCCTGTATGGTTCTGCATTAACTTTATGTACTGGACAAATCGATCGTATACCTCGCTTTTCCTTTTTATGCAGTATACGACAGCAAGTTTACTATAGTCGTCAATGAATGTTACAAAGTATCTTTCACCTTTGTATCCGATTTGATTTATTGGGCCATTTACATCCGTATGGGCAATCTCCAAAATGTCCCTTGCTTTGCTTCGATTGTTCCTAAACTTTAAATTTGTCATTTTATTTTTAAGGCATATTTCACATTTCATATACTCATCTCCAATCCTTTTAGGTAGCCCTTCAAGCAGTTGCATTTCGCATAAATATTTTAGATCTTGGAAGTTTGTGTGACCTAATATTCGATGCCATTTTTCCTTGTTTGTCATTTCCACGGATCCCATGTATGATATAGCTTCTTTGTTTAAATAGGGTGTTGTTTTTCCTTCTAATTTATACAGTTTGTTAACTGTAATTGCCATTGCGATTAGATTGTCATTACTGTTGTATATTTTTGCTGTATCATTGTCGAATATGACATAGTTATTGTGCTTTGCAATGCTCGATACACTGATTAAGTTTTGTTTCATGCTTGGAACATAGTAAACATTTTTAATTTCAATTCTTTGCAATTTACCCATAACATTGAAGTACGTTACTATATTACCGATTTTATCTGACTCCAGTGAGAAACCATCACCAAGTTTAATGTTTATTGGATTTTTCAAACTTACGGTTTCGGTGAAGTATTTGTCGGTGTTTACTATGTGGTCTGAGCATCCACTGTCTAGCAGCCACTTAATGCTTTCTCCCTCAAATCTTTGTAAGAGATAGAACCTAAGCACAAACGCTGACATCGGAAACAACTGCGACATCCATTTGAAGGAAAAAATTTTTTCTACTTTCTTTGTTGTTATAATGTATATGCACTCCTTGATTTTCTAAACATTTATAGTGTAGATTTTAAATTATAAAAAATACAAAACTAATTATTAATTTTTTTCGTTTAGAACAGGACGTTAATATGAACGTTATAATCCAAAAAAGTTATGAACGTATCTCAAAGAGAATTCTTTGAAATCTTGAAAATTGATGGTTCTACGCGGACGTGAAATATGAGGTGTCACAACTTTTTCATTAAATTATAACGGCCAAACTAACAAAACAATGACAATTTTAGTTTTGGGTGCACATAGTGAAACCATAAGAGTATTTAATAAAAATTATTTCAGTTGAAAAAATATTCATTTTCATAGTTTATTTTGCAATTGTTTTTTAAACAGGCCCATTGCTATCATACCGCCAGGAAATTGGAAAAATAAAAATAATGATAATATAGCCCCAAGTGTCCTCTTTGTGGACCCGTTCTTAAAAATACGGATACTTGAAAATTGGCGACATGAAAATTATTTAAAGTGAACGCAGCACCGTCCGACGTAGGGCGAAAAACGAAATGATTTGATTCTCCTCCGGCGTCGGGACCCCATGGGGTTTGTCCATTGTTACCCTTCTCGAAGGTCTCGAAAAGGTTCGGCTCCCCGCTGACCTTGACCATTTTGCCCGATGTCGGCTCCACTGTGAGCACCTTTTCGGTCGAAATCGGCCGAAAAGACACCAACACATGCTTCCCGAACGCTCGTCTGTGCGGGCAAAAGTCGGTCGTCGGGCGAAAACGGATCCACTGTGCGCGTCTGGAGCCGACATCGGTCGGAACTATGACGTCAGAGGCATCGGGCCCGACCTTTCAAATGTGTGGGTAGGCTCGTCTGTGAGACCTTTCTAGCTTCGACCGACGTCGACCGACAGGACCCCCGCCGCGCGCTTGTATTTCGGTGCAGCGTTCACTTTAAATAATTTTCATGTCGCCAGTTTTCAAGTATCCGTATTTTTAAGAATATTATCATATATTATCATTATTTTTATTTTTCCAATTTCCTGGCGGTATGATAGCAATGCGCCTGTTTAAAAAACAATTCAAAATAAACTATGAAAATAAATATTTTTTCAACTGAAATAATTTTTATTAAACACTCTTATGGTTTCACTATGCGCACCCAAAACTAAAATTGTCATTGTTTTGTTAGTTTGGCCGTTATAATTTAATGAAAAAGTTGTGACACCTCATATTCCACGTCCGCGTAGAACCATCAATTTTCAAGATTTCAAAGAATTCTCTTTGAGATACGTTCATGACTTTTTCGGATTATAACGTTCATATTAACGTCCAGTTTTAAACGAAAAAAATTAATAATTAGTTTTGTATTTTTTATAATTTAGAGTAATGCACTCACCGCACTGAATAATATCTACACTATAAATGTTTACAAAATCAAGGAGTGCATATACATTATAACAACAAAGAAAGTAGAAAAAATTTTTTCCTTCAAATGGATGTCGCAGTTGTTTCCAATGTCAGCGTTTGTGCTTAGGCTCTATCTCTTATAATCTACATATGATCGATGTATTAATACTGTAATGTATTAATATTTTAATGTATTTCAGTACATAGATTTTTGAAAATGACGTTACCATAGTAAACGAATTATTGCTACGTCTTGGGGATTTTGCACCACTGTGCGACGTACGATAGCGTAGCGGCTATCGGCACGTGCAATAAAACATTTGGCGCGTCCAATTCATAATTCTTTACTGTAAAGAAATTTTTAAATTACTTTACAACTGAGTTAAGTAAAGTACAACTCGTGTTGTCCGAGAAAGTGCCGACTTCCAGCTCAATAGTAATGATCTGTCATAAACCTCTTCATTGAGAACAGCCCCGGGAACGGCACATAAACAAATCGAGCCTATCATCTGGAGGTCTGCCTATCCCCACCACAGCCGCGCCCGTGGTCCCAATGTTTTGACTTCGACGCTGTACTCTAGATAGTATGTGTGGCCGCCGTAGCCAATATTTCGACAACAGCCGAACATGCGTGTGAAACGAGGCCTGCCTCCTCCACTCTAATCCAATCGGGCGCGCATCGTAGAGACACGTCACCGTGGTCCTGCCTGGGAACCTTCTTCTCACGCTCGCAGCAATACAATGTCGCAAAGTCAGACCCATACGAGATGGCGCCTAGCCACCCCCTACAATCGTGTAGTAGTAGGCGGTAACGGTTTAATATCTTAACCCACTCAGAGTTGTGCTAATTCAATTACACTATTAAATTACATTATATTTCAATTATATAGTAATTCAACTACGTCATCACTGAATTACATATTACATGAAAATACAGCTCTCCAAATTATAGTCCAGAACTTTGAAGAAGTGCGGATATATTTTTATGTTTTTCTTTCATATGCTTGTTGGCTGTATATGCGGCGTAGTTTCTATTCCTCGTCCTCTATCCATTTCCTCTGCAAATGGTCGAGCCATTATAGAGCGATGGACAGCGAAGCTGTTTTTAAGAAAGCTGTTTATAGCTCGTCCAATGAATATTGTTGGGAAAAGTATGTTCCGTTCTGAGTTTTCTGCTGTAACTGTAAATCCTGGTACATATCATAAACCCCGATTTTCCAAAAGGCTTCGCTGAACATGGTTCGGCGGCCTACACAACTGTTTCGCGAGGGAAACACATCTGTTTCATTTATGATGTCAAGAAGCAAAGGTCTTGATTTATATGTCAAAATTGCGGGCCGGTTCCGAAATCTTTTTAACTGCTTTATGCCCACCGTAGCTCGACAACTGCATTCCAAAACGTCCTATAACCCGGACCTGCAATAGACCAGTGAACGACGACCGGCCATTAATCACGACATCGTCAACACGTGCGAATACGAAAAGTTTTTTTTGACAGTTTCCCACTCCACCACAAAGAATCGTACTGACACACCCACGACCAATTGGAAAGTTCAAAGTCCCACCACTTAAATCCATAATTGGCCAATCGTGAAGATACCGAGTTGAAGACGGTCAGAACATAACGAGACGCTACCAGTTCGCGAAAAAAACTTGTTCCGAGATTTTTCAGCAAGCATTTCAAGGTAGTCACTATGGACATTGACGAATATCTTTGCTATGAAACAAGCCCACTTATAAGTGAATATCTTCGGCGAAAAAGGAGATTTCATGTCCATGAAATCTTCCAATCGCGAGAGGAAAAAAGTGAATACCACCTTCTGTTTCCGGAGCTGAAGGTTAATCCGGACAAGTTTCGCGAATATATGAGGATGACGAAGGAAACGTTCGATTATATCTTGGAAGGCATCAGAAGCAAAATTGTAAAACAGTCGAATTTTCGGAAGTGCATATCGCCAGAGGAGAGGCTGGTTGTAACGTTGAGGGAAGTTATCTTTTAATTTGATGGAAATTAATGTCATCGAATACTTCCTATGGCACAGTTTTAACGTAATATTGATTTCTGTTTAGGTTTCTATCAACGGGACTGGCATTCAGGTCCTTGGCGTTCAGTTTTAGAATGGCGAATAACACCATTTCTGGGATAGTATCCGAGACGTGCCAAGCAATTTGGGAAGTTTTCCAGGAAGTCCATATGCCAGTTCCAACTATGGATTCGCTACGAGAAGTTTCATTGGGATATGAACAGCTATGGGATTTTCCCAATTGCGTGGGGAGTATCGATGGGAAGCACATCCGCATTAGGCTGCGTTTATAGTTCCTGACTCGCGTGCTTTTCGTCTCGCGTGCTTTTGGTCTCGCGAGACAGCGGGTCAGAAATTTCGAGCGGGGTCGACGGGCCCACTGTGCCCCCCGCTGTGCGTGGCACAAAAAAAGGTCTCCGAAGATATCCTACCGCCTTAAAGGAAAGCTATCGGTAGTTTACCTAAACGAACCGTGAAGCCGTAGAGACCTTTTTTCGTGCCTCGCACAGTGGGCCCGTCGACCCCGCTCGAAATTTCTGACCCGCTTGTCTCGCGAGACCAAAAGCACGCGAGACGAAAAGCACGCGAGTCAGGAACTATAAACGCAGCCTTAAATGTCCATCGAACTCTGGATCAAGGTTTCATAATTATAAGAAATTCTTCTCCATCCACCTGCAAGGGATTGCGAACGCCAAATGTAAATTCGTTACGGTGGATGTCGGGGATTATGGGAGACGAAGCGACAGCGCTGCACTTTCAACGACAAATGTATACCGCCGTCTCCAAAATAATAGGTTTGACATGCCACCCAGCAGAGTGCTGGGAAACGTAACTCTGCCGTATGTGCTAATCGGCGACCAGGGATACCCCTTGAAGGAGTATCTGATGCGATCGTATACGATCACCGACAGCCACGATCGCGAAAAAGAAAAATTTAACTACATGTTAAGCAAGTCCAGACGCTCTATAGAATGTGCATTCGGCATCCTCGTGAGCATGTGGAGGTGCTTCAAAGGGGAACTGCAGGTGCATCCAAGTAACGTGAATGTGTTCGTTAAATGTATGTGCTTACTGTACAACATAATCATAGATAAAGAAGGCATAAGCGACCCCGAAATGTGGGATGCAAACGCCACTGTGTATGGTGACACTGGCAGGGACCAGGCGGGGTCGAGTGGGCGTCGCAATCACGCATCGCGGAGGGCCTACGAGATACGTGATATGTTCAAAGAGTATTTTGCTAATAATTAATGTAAATTGTTGTGTTAGTGTAGTAAATAATAGTTGTATGTATGCGTATGTAACGTGTATTGATTGAATGTAATGTGTATTAATGTATTGTATGTAGTGTGTACTGATTGTGTGTAATGTGTAGACTGCGGATCTGTATGCAAAATAAAAATTTTCTACCTCTATTGCAAGGAACAGTAACTAAATTGATTATTATTCCTTCCCTTAATGATAGTCACGGAATATATGTATAGAGCGTATAGCGATTTACACACCAATCTCCACTTGCTGTAATGAGGTACTCTATTTTATTGGGACATTGTTTATACTTCCGACAGTTTCATCTACTTACATAACGGATTCGTTCGCGGCGAAATTATTAGGAATAAAAGTTTATGACACGCAAGACATTTATCGAGAAGCTAACTAGTCGCGAAATCTGTACGCTGTGACAGGGATATGAATAATGAACAAAGTTTCACAACTTTAAAGCTGACAACGCTGTAAAATCTAGCGTCCTGAGCCAAACACCTTTCGCGTTGTAACGTCATGTAGTTCACTAGCTGACCGTTCCATTTCGATAGAGTCCGCTGTCGTGCTAGGGCATTTTCTACAGGGTCGGTAATTCAGGATCCCGGCGCGACTGAACAATAGCATGCACAGTCTGTTCCAGGCTTGCCATATTCCGCGCGTGCCAGGCCCCTTACCGCTGCGCCCCTCGCCATGCTACTACGCTGAACTCGCCCCACTCTTCCCACTACACTGACGCGTACCGCGTGGAGCAAGCTCAGTTAGCGGTACGCGTCAGTGATGCCAGAATCGGGGACGCAAGGACGCTTCCCCTCCAGCACAGGTTCCCCCTCTCTGACGGACCGTCCTCGCCGTAGCTTCTGCTGCGCACGCGCTACACACGAACGTACTTCTACTCTGCCCGTGTGAGTGCATGCTCGATTTCACGCGCGCTACACACCAAGCGTACCTCTACCATGTCCGTGTGACTACCTGCTCGACCGAACGCGTCGGCGACGCGTTCCTTCGATTTTCACCAATTTTCATGTTGCCGAAGTTTCGGAAGCACGAGTCGGAAAGTCGGGATCTGGAGACGGCGCGCATTTGAATCCCGGGACGGCGCGGCGCGGCGCGGTGCACATTTTGCTATAACTTTTGATCTAAAAAAGATATCGAAGCGAAATTTGGACTAAATTTTTTTTTAAAAACCGGGTTTAATGGTTCATCCTAAAATATGTTTTGTATTTCTTAAAAAAATTTTCTCGTTGATCTTTAAAGTTAAGGTAGTCCAGAAGGCCCCCAACACAAATTGATTTTTAGTCGAACCATGCTCAATAAACAATTACGAAAAAATTTATAAATATTCCACATAATAGCACACATGATTGAGATTTTTTTCAGATTTTTCAGATTATGCAGACATGTTTAAAAAAATTGAAAATCTCGAAACATTCGAAGAAAATGCATATTTCGTATTGAACTTTTCGTGATACCAGTTTTATAAAAATTCATTAGTCCGATATTATTGAAACAATTGTCCTTAATTTTTCTCAGAATTTTTTATAAATTGTATCGTTAAAAAATCAAAATCAATTTTTTCGATACTTCTTTGTTGATGTATTATGTAATACTGAATATTTTTATAATCAGAAAAATAATGTACAGACTTGATAATGCAATATAAAATATTTTATTTACGTTATATTTCAATATACATATGTGCATCACTCCTAACAATTTTGGTAATCACATAATTATTGTAACGACATTTTACATATATCAGGTCGTTAAGTATGAAACTAGACAAATAAAACACAAATTTCAAACACATTTGTCGATGACAGACATTTATCCCTTATGTCGGGAAAGCATTTATATGAAAATTCATCGCCCTCGCAAAGTTATAATCAATTAACTTTGCACTCGTTTTCGAACTACTGAGGTCGTGTTTTCTTCGTTAATCGTTCGATAGCTTAGTTCATATAGTAAACAGCCAACAGTATGGATGAAGAGAGTGGAAGAGATGAGAGAAAGGATGAGCAGCGGAACCGGGGGTCCAGAGTGTGTGAATGAGTGAAGAAGAATGTGTGAGGAATGAGTGAACGGTGTGCTCTCTCTCTCTCGTGTTTAAGTGTAAATTTAAGTTAAGAATGAAGCGATAAGGAAGGTGAAGTTTGTAAGCCGAGCGGAGGTCCGTGTTTGTACCCCGAAATGGGAAATAAAATACTATTATTATTATTATTATTATTATTATTATTATTCTTATTATTATTATTATAGTAAACAGCCTACAGTTTCTTTGTCGCGTTTTTAATACTTTTTAATGGGTTTTTAACATTTTTTTATCTTATTAGGAATTTATTTTAGTGAGTGACCATATTCATCGATAAAAAAGGATAAGTATACGTTACTATTTATATTGAGTCCTACAAGATTGCAATTAGAATTACGATTTTAATTATGTCTACTTTTTCTTTGAATATAGCAACGCGTGGGTGTCAGCGGTAATGAAATAGCAGATTCAAGAATGACTTCAAAGAAAAGCGAAGTGTATCGTTACATTAATATTTCATTCTGTAAGTACTTTGTAATTATACCTTTGACTATGTGTTTTTTTATGTTGTAGAAAGGCAGAGGACCATTTAAAATCGCGGTAACGTAAAATCAATATTAGCAGATTCAAGAATGACTTGAAAGAAAAAAGATAAGTGTATGATTACATTAATATTTCATTCTGTACTTTGTATAATTATAACTTTAACTATGTGTTTTTTATGCTATAGAAAGGCAGAGGCCCATTCAAAATCGCGTGTGTGTTACAGAAAGGCAGGGACCATTTAAAATCGATTTTCGTAACCGGAGATGTATGAAACTTGACAAATGTGTTTGAAATTTGTGTTTTATTTGTCTAGTTTCATACTTAACGACCTGATATATGTAAAATGTCGTTACAATAATTATGTGATTACCAAAATTGTTAGGAGTGATGCACATATGTATATTGAAATATAACGTAAATAAAATATTTTATATTGCATTATCAAGTCTGTACATTATTTTTCTGATTATAAAAATATTCAGTATTACATAATACATCAACAAAGAAGTATCGAAAAAATTGATTTTGATTTTTTAACGATACAATTTATAAAAAATTCTGAGAAAAATTAAGGACAATTGTTTCAATAATATCGGACTAATGAATTTTTATAAAACTGGTATCACGAAAAGTTCAATACGAAATATGCATTTTCTTCGAATGTTTCGAGATTTTCAATTTTTTTAAACATGTCTGCATAATCTGAAAAATCTGAAAAAAATCTCAATCATGTGTGCTATTATGTGGAATATTTACAAATTTTTTCGTAATTGTTTATTGAGCATGGTTCGACTAAAAATCAATTTGTGTTGGGGGCCTTCTGGACTACCTTAACTTTAAAGATCAACGAGAAAATTTTTTTAAGAAATACAAAACATATTTTAGGATGAACCATTAAACCCAGTTTTTTAAAAAAAAATTTAGTCCAAATTTCGCTTCGATATCTTTTTTAGATCAAAAGTTATAGCAAAATGTGCACCGCGCCGCGCCGCGCCGTCCCGGGATTCAAATGCGCGCCGTCTCCAGATCCCGACTTTCCGACTCGTGCTTCCGAAACTTCGGCAACATGAAAATTTGTGAAAATCGAAGGAACGCGTCGCCGACGCGTTCGGTCGAGCAGGTAGTCACACGGACATGGTAGAGGTACGCTTGGTGTGTAGCGCGCGTGCAATCGAGCATGCACTCACACGGGCAGAGTAGAAGTACGTTCGTGTGTAGCGCGTGCGCAGCAGAAGCTACGGCGAGGACGGTCCGTCAGAGAGGGGGAACCTGTGCTGGAGGGGAAGCGTCCTCGCGTCACCGATTCTGGCATCACTGGTACGCGTCAGTGTTAGTGAGAAGAGTGGGGCGGGCTCAGCGTAGTAGCGTGGCGAGGGGCGCAGCGGTAAGGGGCCTGGCACGCGCGGAATATGGCAAGCCTGGTCTGTACAAATCTTAAGGGTGTGGGTCCCCAGTTGACCTTGACAACTTTTCGATGGTCACGCCAAAAACGAAAGAGCGGCCGCTAGTAGAACCTAAGTAATAACATTTTCGTCCAGTAGGGGAGCTGGGTACATTGTCTGCCGCAGAGTTGGGCAGTATTTAAGTCTGTGCTAATACGTTGCTATCGGTAACATTGGGCGCGACACCGAAGTGGTATTGGGGCCGCTTTGGCCCCAGCAAATCCGGCGTGACAGAACAATAGCATGAGACGTCTGTGTGCTTGAAGCGGGCCCTAGGATTCGGCAAGACCGCACATGTGGCGACCAAACCTTGGGGTTTTCCAGCCATCTGGAAACCAGAAACGGTGTAGCTTCGAATCATTTTCTGCCAGGGCGGCGAACGCTTCGGTCGCCGTGGCCAAGTGGTGCAATAAATACGGCCAGGTAACCCGACGCGCGACGGCCAGCCAGGCATATCGGCATGAAACCACTAACAAGTAAATTGCAGACCTTGTTTATTTTTCGTAATTGTTTCATGTAAATGACGCTAGCTGCTTCGTGTGGCGTTCTTCCGATTAAAAAAAGACTGTACTCAAGATAGAATTTGGACTGTGGATTTATTCAAAGTCTTCGAATAACGGCACAATCAATTTTCTACCAAAACCGAAATAATACCGGTATTCTTACATCTTTCAAGGCCTGTCGTTTTTTCCCGCATCAACCGATTTCGATGAAACTTTCACAGTGCACATTATTTATGCAGGCCTACAAAACGTACTTTTTAAATTTTCAATATAGGTGTTACGTCCCGGAGTCTGACTTTCGCGAAACTATCGTTCCGCGACCCATTCCCCTTACTGGACGCTCTCAAATGCGATACAACCTTTTGTCCACGCGGCACGTTACGTCCGACGTCTGACTGGGAACCACGACTTTCGCGAACATGCGTATTCTACTTAACGCTTACAGTAGATTCGCCCAAAGCGGCGGACGAGAGCAGAGATAACTGAGACGGCGCGAATCTTCGCAGGGAAATATTTAGCGACTTATCGGACAGTTGAGTATGACGATCGATGAGAGAATACAGGCAGGCTTCGTTTATGCGAACTGCTTTCGTTGCTCGTTGACGGCTGCAGTCGAATCAGGCTGGATCGTCGTAGGGAGGACGATGATCCTCACTCGTCCTGGGAAGATCACGTCGTCGGTGATCCTCGGTTGGCGGGAGATACCCCGCTGTTGTCCTCCGTCTCGCGTTCGTTGACGCGCACGAGCTTTCGTAATTGATAGCGACGAACGCGAATTGAATAGGAGAGTATTACAAGCTCGAGGATGTAGGGAGAAGAACTAAGCGAGACTCACTTATTAAATTAATAACTGGGAATATATTTGTAACGTATAAAATGAAATTATAATGAACTAGAAGCGCGTGATATAGCAGGACCGCTCTAAGGTGGATGAGAGCGAGGACTCGTCGGAGTCCGGACCGGGACATCCAGGAGGCGGCGAGCCTCGCTGGAGTCTTGAACGAACGTGTCAGACTGGCTGTCCGAATTGAACTGACTAACTGAACTCTTTTTAGGATCGTGAGGTCGAATACATAGAGGTGTCTTATTTTCTACCGGATGTCTCGTTAGACATAACGCTATGGATGTTATGAGAAGCGCGCGATTAATGATTACGGTGAATGCTACGTGATACTGCTACGGGGAATACATTAAGATATGATTATTATACAAGGGTTAAGATAAGAATGGGTATATGGTATGAGGTGAGAATCGGATCTGATGAACGGAGCGAAGTATGACTACTTATAACTAATCAATATTCTTAATAATTACGGTTACAATATCCTACTCTTATTGGCTATGCTTATAACCTATGGCAACACGTCGGCAGACGTGACAATAGGCCCGCGCGAAAAAGTTGTAAAATGTAACTTTTAGTATTTTCTCTGCAATTCCGACCAAATGCAATTTTTGAAAAAATTTCTTTTCACATCCTGCAGTAAACTAATTGTTCCAGCTCCCCCAAAAAATTCAAATCGTATAGTACAATATTAAAAAAGTTATCATCTTTTTTAGATCGTCCGAATATTAATTCGTGTAACTGTACGTATTAGGGGATAATTAATGTATTACTAGTTTATTGATTTATGTGTAGGTTTACTCTTAATGTAACTGTAAAGAAAATTACGGCAAGGGGGGAAGAACGTAACATTCAATTTGTACATATAGTTTCCATCTCTCTTGCGATCGATGCAGACAATTTTTATTTTGCACAAAGATCCGCAGTCTAGGAAAAATAATATAGATATAATAGAAATAAATAAAATTTAATATTTTTTTATATCGGTTTTATTATTTCGTTTTCATTCAGAATCGGTATTTGGAATTGTCGATAAAAAGGAAAACTGCTACATATTTGTACGATATGTAGAAATTCATTTCACCGACATTACCAATATAACCTCACCGACGGTGCTGCCCTGTATAACGGCATCCGCCGCTCCACACAGACTCCACGAGCTGCCTTCCATCTGGACGGAAGAAGCTGCCGTCCAGATGCTGTGACGGCGGACTTTGTACACCTGTACTCATTTTTGGAAGCCCACTGGCATGCACGCCACACTCTTTCCAGATGTACTCCACCCGTGGCTCCGAGCAGCCAAAAGCGGCGTCTGGAACGATACTGCCCTCCACATTCACTCCACGCTCTGCACTATTCCTGACCGTTCCAGACTGTGCTAGCAGGGCGCCCTTCAGGCGGAGTCCACATTGGGGAATGACCTCCTCCCACTACTCGGGGACGCCCGAATAACCGGAGGGGGTCGTGAGGGTGGAGGTACCGGTACCTCCTGGACTCACGGGAAGGGGGCCTGTTCCGGGGGTGTGCGTAATGCACCCTTTCGAGGAATGGGCCTTATCGCGAAAGAGATCCCCTCGTCCGCACCACCGGAGGGAGTAACATCCTAGATGCGCCATGTGCTTTATCGCACTCCGGCACGGACGGACGACGGGATCTCTTGGGTCATCGGGGCGTCGAGCTGGATCTCGGCGTCCCATCGGGTGATCCCGGGAGGGGGGAAACGCAGCCGCCGTCGCTGCGGTTCCTTGTCCGGGTAAAGGACTCTTTAGTTTGCTCCGTCTCCGGCGCGCGGACATTTTGGACCCTTTAGTTTGGTGTCCGGTGGGCTGGTCGTAATTCGTGAGGCTCGCACAAAGGCCAAGCGCTGCGGATCGTGTCTAACCCCAGGGGTTCGCGGACAAACCCCAGGGGTTCCCTGAATCTTTTACTCCCCTCTACACCTCAGGAGATGCCTATCCTAGAGCCGGTCCGTCGCCGGAGAAATTCCAAGCTCTCCGAAATCTTTCCGGCGCCGCTCCGGCGTGGCACAGGCAGAATATAACATGCTGTATTTATTTAAAAAGCTATTGACTAGAACTTGTCAGAGTTTGTCGTGTCAATAGGTGGCGAATACGTTGTTAAGGAATTTAAACGTTATAACAAAGAGTTTGATTTTTTTGAAAAGTTAGTACAATTATTAATTGATTACATGACGTGGAAAAAGATTTGTGGAAAATGCAATTGGTCGGAATTGCAGAGGAAATACTAACAGTTGTATTTCGCAATTTTTTTGGGGTGGCTCTTTATTGAAAATTTGAAGAGCGCGTTGTGTGGATCTATTCCTGGCCAGCGTTTCTCTTGCAAATTATTAGAAAAACATGAAAGAGGAAAAAGTAGTACATACTGTTTTTTATACGCAATGCAACGACATATGTAATTTTTTTGTGTTTATGATATTTTGTTAGATGTAAATCCGTATATTTTGTACAGCGACCCTCAAGGTCATGCAAGCTCGGAAACGAAAGAAGCATTTTGAATATTTAATACCAATGTGTTTGCAAGTATTTCAAAATGCTTCTTTCGTTGCTGACCTTGCATGACCTTGAGGGTCACTGCACAGTATACGAATGAATTCGACTAGACACGCGCTCTCATGTGACATAAGAAATAATAAAGCATTCTATTTAAAAAAATTGAAGGTCACCTTCATATCTAACAAAATATCATAAACACAAAAAAATTACATATGTCGTTGCGTTGTGCGTATAAAAAACAGTATATACTACTTTTTCCTCTTTCATGTTTTTCTAATAATTTGCAAGAAAAACGCTGGCCAGGAATAGTGTGAAACACCCTGTAGATCCACACAACGTGCTCTTCAAATTTTCAATAAAGGGCTAGTACAATTAATTGTACTAACTTTTCAAAAAAATTAAACTCGCGGGTAGCGGTTTTCATATCTTAGCCCACAGCTGTCCCGCTATCATTCGTACGGGGCAGTGTTTTGAACTAGTCAGAACATAAACAAATCCGCGAGCAACACAACACGCCTTTTCGGGCAACGTTGCAATCTATTGGTGTGATTTTTGAGCTAGTACATTATAATTTAGAATGTGGAAGTCCCTTCCAACACGTGTTGGCCACGTGTTTTCCTTCGTGCTTTTGTCGGACGGTGGTCATAAAGTAATTTATGCTCGTCAACGAAACTTATTTTTACGCTACCCTCATTTATACCTGTCTTTACCTGTAATAAAATTTATGGACTTAAGGTAACGGACGAACAGGGGAACACCTTCCATGTGCAGCTGTTTGTAGTTATTGGGGTGTTTCACATTTCATGTGTACCGTATGAAATTTTTAAACGGTGTGTACAAGGTCAATCAAGTTGCAAAGTGTCGCAGTGTAAAATGAACAATTTACTTACTACTTTCCTGTGCATACTCCCCTCTACGTGTATTCTCGAAGACTACATACAATGACTCCCACTAATATTTGGACACTCCAAAAAAGACGATAACTTTCCAAATATTGGACTATATGATTTGAGCTTTTTTAGAGTGTCTTTAGTTTGCCACAGCATCCGGCCGGCCCCAATGCTTAAGGATAGGGCGACGGACATCGGCGGCACCGGTCCGATTTCTCTCCGAAATTTTTCCTCGCGCCGGGCCGCAGCCGTCAGGTCATAAACTCTCGACGGGGGTCGCGGCTGCCTGCTGTGCGTGGCACAAAAAAAAGGTCCTTAGGTAAACTATCGGTAGGTCTCCTTTATAACATCATGGAAGACGGAAACGTTCCTACCGCTTGGTGAATTCTTCTTAAATAATGATTTAAAATAATTGCTAAAAAATATATTAGAGACATATCTTTGTTCTGCAAATTTTCCACCGGATCTAGTGTGAAAAAATGTTTAAATATATGGTCGTATTCTACGATTCTTGCTCTTTGAAATACCGTTCTTTTTTCATTGTTCGTAACAACTTGTTGCCATCATTCAGGTTACCTGTCAATTCCCGTATCTCAATGACTAATTAGCAACATGTGTTTTCGATATACAAGTAAAATTACTTGCTTATTTAAAATGCGCCATAACTCTTTCCTTCCAACCTAATACACATATGATATCAAAAATTATTTCGGATACACCGGAAAATAATAAAATGTTCATTTTAGGGAAACCAATAGTGTCATTTCGCCCACTACGATACTTTGCAACTGTACGCATCATGTAAAAATTTCATACGACACACATGTGATGTGAAATACTCCAGTAACTACAAACAGCTGTTAGGTTTGAATTGTTTGTTGTTTCGGGTGAATAAAATTGCTGAATATTCTTTAGACATTACACCTTCCACGTAGTGAAAAACATTTTCAATTTGTTTATGTCCATCAAGTAGTCCAATACACTGCCCCGTAAGTACGAGCGATGGGGGAACAGCGCAGTGGGTTCAGATATAATAAACCGCTACCGCCCACTACTATGTACGCGATTGTAGGGACTGGCAAGGCGCCATCTCGTATGGGTCCGAACTGTTGACATTCTATTGATACGAGCCTGAGAGTAAGGTTCCCAGGCAGGACGTATCTAGGTACGAACGCGCGGCCGATTGGATCAGAGTGGACGAGGCAGACCTCGTTTCACACGCACTTTCGGCTGTCGTCGAAATATTGGCTACAGCGGCCACACATACTACGTAGCATCCAACGTCAAAGTCAAAACATTGGGGTACGGGCGCGGGGCTGTGGTGGGGATGATAGCAAGACTTAGCGATAGGCTCGCTTTGTTTATGTGCCGTTCCCGGGGCTGTTCTCTATGGAGAGGTGTATCACAGTTCATTACTATTGAGTTGGAAGTCGGCACTTTCTCGGGCAACATGTGTTGACTGTAAAATAATTTGTAGGCGCCCCGACTTCTCCGGAGGAAAATAAATGTAAAAATGCTACATACAGCGACTCCCACTAATATTCGGACGCTCAAAAAAAGACGATGACTTTTTAAATATTCTACTGTACGATTTTAACTTTTTTGTGAAGCTATAGAGCAATTAGTTTACTACAGGATGGGAAAAGAAATTTTTTTAAAAATTGCCATTGATCGGAATTGTAGAAAAAATACTAAAAGTTGCATTTTACAATTTTTTTATGTGGGCCTATATTGAAAATTTAAAAAGTACGTTTTGTAGGTCTGTGTCAATTGTGAAAGTTTCATCGAAATCGGTTAAAATTCGTGAAAAATTAAAATTTTCAACATCTTTGAACGTTTGCAGTTTATTGCAACATCGACTGATTTTGAAGGAATTTTCAGAATTGACACAGATCTACAAAACGTATGTTTTAAATTTTCAATATAGGCCCACGTAAAAAAGAAAAAATTTCCTTTCGCGTCCTGTAGTAAACTAATTGATCTGGCTTTCTAAAAAAGCTCAAATCATATAGTCCAATATTTGGAAAGTTATCGTCTTTTTTGGAGTGTCCAAATATTAGTGGGAGTCATTGTATGTAGTCTTCGAGAATACACGTAGAGGGGAGTATGCACAGGAAAGTAGTAAGTAAATTGTTCATTTTACACTGCGACACTTTGCAACTTGATTGACCTTGTACACACCGTTTAAAAATTTCATACGGTACACATGAAATGTGAAACACCCCAATAACTACAAACAGCTGCACATGGAAGGTGTTCTCCTGTTCGTCCGTTACCTTAAGTCCATAAATTTTATTACAGGTAAAGACAGGTATAAATGAGGGTAGCGTAAAAATAAGTTTCGTTGACGAGCATAAATTACTTTATGACCACCGTCCGACAAAAGCACGAAGGAAAACACGTGGCCAACACGTGTTGGAAGGGACTTCCACATTCTAAATTATAATGTACTAGCTCAAAAATCACACCAATAGATTGCAACGTTGCCCGAAAAGGCGTGTTGTGTTGCTCGCGGATTTGTTTATGTTCTGACTAGTTCAAAACACTGCCCCGTACGAATGATAGCGGGACAGCTGTGGGCTAAGATATGAAAACCGCTACCCGCGAGTTTAATTTTTTTGAAAAGTTAGTACAATTAATTGTACTAGCCCTTTATTGAAAATTTGGGGTGTTACAGGGTGTTTCACACTATTCCTGGCCAGCGTTTTTCTTGCAAATTATTAGAAAAACATGAAAGAGGAAAAAGTAGTATATACTGTTTTTTATACGCACAACGCAACGACATATGTAATTTTTTTGTGTTTATGATATTTTGTTAGATATGAAGGTGACCTTCAATTTTTTTAAATAGAATGCTTTATTATTTCTTATGTCACATGAGAGCGCGAGTCTAGTCGAATTCATTCGTATACTGTGCAGTGACCCTCAAGGTCATGCAAGGTCAGCAACGAAAGAAGCATTTTGAAATACTTGCAAACACATTGGTATTAAATATTCAAAATGCTTCTTTCGTTTCCGAGCTTGCATGACCTTGAGGGTCGCTGTACAAAATATACGGATTTACATCTAACAAAATATCATAAACACAAAAAAATTACATATGTCGTTGCATTGCGTATAAAAAACAGTATGTACTACTTTTTCCTCTTTCATGTTTTTCTAATAATTTGCAAGAGAAACGCTGGCCAGGAATAGATCCACACAACGCGCTCTTGAAATTTTCAATAAAGAGCCACCCCAAAAAAATTGCGAAATACAACTGTTAGTATTTCCTCTGCAATTCCGACCAATTGCATTTTCCACAAATCTTTTTCCACGTCATGTAATCAATTAATAATTGTACTAACTTTTCAAAAAAATCAAACTCTTTGTTATAACGTTTAAATTCCTTAACAACGTATTCGCCACCTATTGACACGACAAACTCTGACAAGTTCTAGTCAATAGCTTTTTAAACTAGATGGTTATTGTTGCTCGCTCGCTTCGCGAGCTCGCGGATAGGACTGCTCTTGCGAGAGGGTTAGTGGTACGCATGGCTAGTAGTACCTATAGCTATTAGTGCTTTTTTTGATTTGGTGTGTGACTCTCCACGAGCCACACAAAGAACTTCCCGATTCGTTAGTTGCAGTATATTATTATCATTATTAAGTGTACGTTTTAAGAAGATTATACGTTTTCAGGGAAATTCAATAGTTTTCTACTTATCAAAATGTTTGCTATATGGCGTCGCATTAAACCAACATCTTAGGCTCGTTGCTCGCTTGGTTCCTTGTTATAGCATACTAATGTTGCAAAATAAATTGTCTTAATTAGTTTTTCGCAAACGATACAACTCCTCATTATCCGGGTTTGCAGTATTGACCTTGGTTTTCTTCGATACTGTTACTTTAACTTGTCCCAAAATATATAAACCGCGCTCAATTTTGAAACTCTGCTCAGTGCTACATACAACATTTGTAAAGTTCGCCTTTCTGATTTTTTAAAATTCAAACATACTTTTCTCGTATGTTTGTCCCTGACTTTTATGAATCGTAATCGCTTCAGCAGGAACCACTGGAAATTGACTACGTGTGATTTGATATTTTTCCTCATTCGACATATTTACATGATTCGAGATTTTTAGTATTAGTGTTAAATTTTGATGAATATTTGCATTTTTCATATAATCACGATAACGAGTTCTTACTTTCACTCCTACTCTGGCCAATTGAAAATCTAACCACAATATAGACGAAATTTTAGTATTTTCTTGAAAAGTAATAAATTTTAATATTCCGCATGTGTGTGCTCCATTAACCAATCCGTTTTCAACATCAATGTTATTAATAATTATCATATAGTTTATATTAATTTTCAATTTAATCTCACTTAATAATTCGTGTTTTACTGATTGTTTTTTTAAAGATTGTAATATAAATTTTTTTTTGTACTTTCATCGATATTCTTTGAAAATGTATTCTCGGGAGTAGAGATGATTAACTCACTTTTGCATTGGGATAATTTTCGATTATTGTAAGCGGAAACATTAGCGTAAGGTATAAAAAAAAATTTTTTTTTTAATTAAAAAAATTTTTTAAATTTAAAAAAAATGAAAAAAAAAATTTTATGTGTAATTACGTTTGTTTCTTCGGTGGAAACTTTCCGTTCTCTCGTATAAATTGCATTGTAGAATCAACTCCTTTCGAAAAAAACTAAAAATCTAAAAAACTACTTGACCAATATGGACCAAAATCTAATCAGCTCTAAGTTACGACGGGGCACATCGATTGCATCATTCATCATTCTGATCGCGTTGTTACTTTTTCAGAAAACGTTAACGAAAAATTTGATACCATAGAAACAGACATACGCACACACACACACACACACACATACGAACATTTTGCTGAAAATAGTCTAAAATGACTGCAATGACCATGAAACGTGAAGATCTGCTAAAAAATCGATTTTCGATTTTCGGGGTCATTACAATAACTTCCCTATAAAATCAGGAAGTTAATAAATACAGCATGTTATATTCTGCCTGTGCCACGCCGGAGCGGCGCCGGAAAGATTTCGGAGAGCTTGGAATTTCTCCGGCGACGGACCGGCGACGGACCGGCTCTAGGATAGGCATCTCCTGAGGTGTAGAGGGGAGTAAAAGATTCAGGGAACCCCTGGGGTTTGTCCGCGAACCCCTGGGGTTAGACACGATCCCCAGCGCTTGGCCTTTGTGCGAGCCTCACGAATTACGACCAGCCCACCGGACACCAAACTAAATGGTCCAAAATGTCCGCGCGCCGGAGACGGTGCAAACTAAAGAGTCCTTTAATCGTTCCAGACATTGTCGGGGATCGTCCGACAGACGAACGCATGTAAATCGCGAACGGTTCGCTCGCCGATGAAAGATTTTCCACGGCGGATTTGCGGAATCCGCTTCCCGGGACACACGTGGTCGCTCCGATAAGTTTGAATCGAGTAAACGAAGATTCTTGATAGGCGGATTTTCTGAATGAATTTTATATGTGCCGGGTCAGACTTGGGTCGATTTGTTAAAATTCTCCCGTAATCATCTGTGTAATGTGATTTGATGCTCCAGAAACTGGGTGGTAGTGTCTTTAACTCTTGTTTCTTTCTGTGTCTAGATGTCGATAATTGAACGGAGGATCGTGAAGAAGAACACAGAAAGGAACCAATGTAGTATTATTAAAAAGGTTGACGACACGGAGAATCCTAAGGGAATCATTATTTTGAAGGATTTACACGATGATAGATATTAGGAGGACGACGTAAGTAATTATCAAAGTATTTAAATAAAGTATCAAAGTATTTAAAGAAAAAGAGAACGTTTGTAAATTTCGAGCGACAGGTTGACGTTCGATTTCATTGACGATTTAAACGAGTTAAGATTGGAATGTTTTCTTGCGTAGAACACGTAGTAAATAAGCTCTCGTTATTAAGCGCAGGTGTTCGTTAATGACGTCTTGTTTTCACGGAAGCGTGCCCGCCCGGTTTTGCATTTCACGTGCTGGAAAGGAGCCGCGACGAAAGAGTGCGTGAACATTATAAAAATGGACGGATCTGTGACGAACGACACAATTATCGGAGTGGCATTGGGAGGCGAGAGTGTGAAACACTTTCCTCGATGGGTCACCATCGTTGCAGCTGTTTGCGCGATTATTTTCAGCGTCGTTGGAGTCGCGGGTAAATGTTTATTTCCATTAGTACAAATCCATTTAGGGGAGGATACTCGATACTCGAGGATTCCGGAGACAGTCTCTAGTTTCCCTAACAATAGGCTACATTATTCATGATTCAGTCCATCAAGGAATTAGAGTACGCTTGTGTGCTCGCGATGGTTGATTCTTTAATTAAACGTTCCAATTCTGCGGTCAGACTAACTTCTGTTGACCCATGGCTATTAACACCCTTAACTCGGGCCACTGGAGTGTCAGGAATTGGGATTATTAATGTCTCCTTTTTAAATTATCCACTTGGGTGCAATTTGTATGCTCCTCCAAGGTGCTGGCTACTCTTTAATTCTTTGCGCGATCATTAAAACGCACTGTTGGCTTATTAAGACAGAAATGTTGTACAGGGTGTCACAAAATTATATGTCGCGGACAGCATAGCGCGATTCTACACCCCCGATTTAGTCGAAAATGACATAAGGTACGCAAAATTGATATTTAACGTGAAAAACAAGGCAAAAAAAGAACAAAAAACTTTTAAGATTAAAGATTTTTTTAAATTTAAGATTTTTAATCGTAAAATAATTTGGTGTTCTTTTACCTTGTTTTTTCACGTTCAAGGTCAATTTTTCGGGGGGTTCCTTATGTCATTTTCCGTAGAATCGCGCTATGGTGTCCGCGATATATATTTTTGTGACACCTTGTACGTGGACTGCGGATCTTCATACAATTATAGATTCAGAAAATTTTCAAAAATACTGACAATATCAAATTCTACCGAATGTAGTACGATTTTTAATTATTTCAGATCTGAAAAGGCTGCTGCCACGGAAAATAAGATTTTGCTTGATTCGACTTTCTTAAAAGTCGTCTACAAAAATTGCAAATTGCAACTTGTAAATCTACTAATAAAATTTTATACAAATTGCAAATTGCAACTTGCAAATCTACTAATAACATTTTTATACAAATTACAGGTAATCTGGTGACAGTGATCGCGCTGCTAAAATACACAAGACTGAGAAGACACGCGACAACAGCGTTCGTGATCAGTCTCAGCATCTCCGATCTAATTTTCTCGGCAGTGAATCTCCCACTGACTGCGAGCAGATTTCTGCGAGATGCCTGGGTGTTGGGCGAAACACTGTGCAAAATATTCCCGCTATTGTTTTACGGGAATGTCGCTGTCTCGTTGCTCAGTATGGTGGCGATCACGGTCAATAGGTTCGTATGTAAATCTTACGATGTTTGATACCGTGCACGTGTTTGTAATTTCGCTTACTTTTAAATACGCTGACTGAAATTTATACGCAAGATCCATTACACGAACTCAGCATATTCTTTTCCTTTACTAGGAACCTAATCACCCTCTGCTCATCCCAATAGTATCAAATGCACGATGAATCAGGTTCGATGATGCGCGCTGATCGATCACGTGTGCTCGCTCATATACATAGATCAATACCTAATAAGCTATGTCCTTGTGATGTAGCATGTTCTCAGATATTTTCGAACAAATTTTAATCTCTGCCAACTTCTTCTCTTGTTTTTTAACACTAAACCTACCTTTTAGCTTACAAATATGGCAAGGCTCTATTTATTTCGATTTTGTGCCATTTTCAGAATTAATTTCCATGTAAGCAACTTCATAATTTGAATCTCCGGCTGATAGATCTGTCACAGCGTTAATCATCGTACAAAAGAATCTATTCGTCGATGTAAAAAGAAACAAGCTGTGTGACAAATTTCTTGAAACACAGAAAAATAAAAAAGAATTAGTTCTTAAATCAACTCTTAATTCATTCAATCAACTTTTAATTCGTTAAATCGAATGACACGGCAATTATAAAAAATCTATTGGGTTGGCGAGAAAGTAATTTCAGTATATTTTTAATCAAGCAATAAAATAATTCAATAATTGTAAGATGAAACATATAAAATCGTCTAGTATAAAACTAACTTCTTAATTTTTATTTTGCATAAACCCGCAGCCTGTTAACGCCACCGTTTCATTCCAGGTACATCCTAATATCAAGATCGGAGATGTACGCGCAATTGTACACAACGAAGCGCATAATAATCATGTTAATCACGATCTGGACCGTCAGTTTCTCTATCCTCCTCCCACCATTGCTAGGAATCTGGGGTCAAATGGGCTTAGACACGACAACCTTCTCTTGTACGATCCTGAAGAAAGATGGTCGCAGTCCGAAGAAGTTCCTTTTCGTTCTAGCGTTCCTCGTACCTTGTGTAGTGATTAGCATGTCTTACCTGTGCATCTACTGGCGTGTAAGAAAGAGCAGGAAGAACCTTGAAGCTCATGGAGGCATTTCTCGAAGAAAAACCAACGGTTTCCAGCGAAGAGAGGACTCCAGAGTAACAAGACTGATGCTGACTATTTTCCTCTGCTTCATTCTTTGCTTTATGCCTCTGATGCTGGCGAACGTGATCGACGACAAGATCCACGTACCGATTCTCCACGTGATCGCCTCGATCCTCGCCTGGGCATCATCTGTGATCAACCCTTTTATTTATGCAGGCACTAATAAATTGTACAGAGAGGCCTACAAACAAGTTTTGTGTCCAGTGTCCAGCAAAACGCCCACAATCGGACCTAAACCCACCCATTCGCATTCGAGCAAGATTTCCACGCCTCAGGGAACCTGAGATCGATTATGGTTTCGGGATTTCAGTGCTGAGAGTGTCTTTCTAAAGGCGCGCAAGTGTTTCGCGAACTTTGAACGCTTTCAGACTTATGTGTCCGAAGATTTTTGCGGAAACCGAATGTTTTGTTTAGTTTAGCGTGAATGGAGGACTTACGCGGTTTGCAGTTGTATAATCGTTAATTAAAATAATAATGAACGTGGTTGTGAAATTGCACGGACAATGTTCAATATTGAAAATGAGAAATGATAGCGAAGAAGTGACGGGATCTATTAATTTATAGCGGACTATTAATTTATAGCTCTGTTTTAAGTAGTGGATAAATAAACTTTTCTATTCGCCTTTAGCGTACAATTATTCGACAATTTCTGTAGAAAAAGGTACTTACGCTCTGCAGTAGATTGGGATAGATATTGTACACGTAATAAATGATCCATAATTTGGTAACTACGGACACCGACGAGATACTATTAGGCTGCGTTTATAGTTCCTGACTCGCGTGCTTTTCGTCTCGCGTGCTTTTGGTCTCGCGAGACAAGCGGGTCATAAATTTCGAGCGGGTCGACGGGCCCACTGTGCGAGGCACGAAAAAAGGTCTCTACGGCTTCACGGTTCGTTTAGGTAAACTACCGATAGCTTTCCTTTAAGGCGGTAGGATATCTTCGGAGACCTTTTTTTGTGCCACGCACAGCGGGGGGCACAGTGGGCCCGTCGACCCCGCTCGAAATTTCTGACCCGCTGTCTCGCGAGACCAAAAGCACGCGAGACGAAAAGCACGCGAGTCAGGAACTATAAACGCAGCCTTAAGCACCCGTCAAAGGCACGGACAATTATGTATATACCTCATAGCGGCACTTTGTTCTGGAAAGAAATATTAGATCGAGTTGAATTAAAAATCGAAAAGCGCAATCTGCAACTTACGCTCGTTAACCTAAGTCTACTGACCGCCTATTTGGGTCCTCCCCATGCGTAGGGGTGACTGGGCACGGCGTGTATTGCTTAGTAAAGCTTATTAGAGCTTATTACTATGTGCCAAATGTTGGCTACATACCGTTCTACTAAAGAAATGGCAACGGCCCGGTAATAAATTAATAATGGTACAGTAAAAAAGAAATTACTGAAAAACTACCAGATGGTCGATTGTACCATAAAGTCATTCCAAAAGTAAAATTCGCGAGAATGTAAGAGGAATTTCTGGATCATAGAATGTTTCCCCGTAGGAATGTTTAAACGTTCCACGACTCATGGATACCACCACATGAATAAAACAATAGAATTCCATCGTCAGCTCGAACAATATTGACTCGATAAAATTTTTTACGAAATAGAATCACAAGTCTAAAAGAAAAAGTTGGAAATAGTGTCGAACAATTGTTCAATTTTTGCAGCATCTCCGCTGATCGTTGGGGCGACGAGGCCTGCCCATGTGTATCTGCAACTAACTATTTCTACTAATATATCTACAGACGAGTATAGTGACAAGGTAGTAACGAATGAAATGACTTCGCATCCGAAGATGCGAGGCCATTGTAGTTGCCCTCTTGAGCGACAGTTTGTCGAGGCCACTTCGGCATATAGAGACGTATCACAAGTCTCGAGAGAAGCCGATTGTTCCGCTGGTGCAATCGAGCAGGTGCGCAACGTTTCGAAACCCTAATTCGCGCGCGTTCGCGTCCACGTCCGCGAAAAGCTACACGAGCAGGAAGAATCGAGCCCGAAGCATCAATTCGAACGTCATGCCTTTGTGCTTCATTTTTATTTCCTATCATTTCCGTTATTTCTTCCTGCAAAAATAAGGAACGTGTAAAAAATGAGAATATCCGTTTGTTATTATTAGACAGCGCGTCTTTATGCGAAATAAACATTTATTTTCTTTCTTAATATGTTTAACAAGTTGTAAAAATAATATCAGATTGCATAAGTTTGTGCCCGATATGTATAGTCACCATTCTTTTCTACAATTAGAAAAGAATAGTGTCTATATAATTTTTTTTACTGAAAATCGGGCACGAATTTATGCAATCATCTAATATAATAGTATTTTAAAATTCTTCTAATGCGTTTACTGTTTTAAATTACAACCACTCATTTTTGTCGTAAACGCATAAAATCCGCTGTCTAATTATTTTGCACGAGTTGTTCGCTCGAATATAAAAGTATATACTTTTGTAAGTTTGTTAAGATGGTCTAGCGATTGTCCTTTACTCAAAATTGAGTACAAATTTTTAGTGGTCACTCCCGGTAGTTTCGCGATAAAATCGTGAATGTACGAATTAAATTTGTCTGTATCTATCTGCTTGTTTTCTTCAACTCCGACCTGGGAAGCTGTAATCGAGTTTGGTTGGGGTCTTCCTTGATGCAATATTTTATGGAACATTAACAAACGCGATAAAATATGTTTATTATGTTTTATGAGATGTTTGCTTTATTACCTTCAACTCAAGCTGTTGCGTGAGGTCCTGGCGACCATATAAGTTCCAATCGTGGAAAATGTACAGTCAACAGTTGCAATTTCGAAGTTATCGCCATGTTTTGTACATCTAAGCTGGCGTAATAGTGTCCCTGTAATTAGATAATTCATTTTTTCAAATGAGGTAACAATAGAATAGAAAAACCTTCTTTACAATTCCTACTACTGGCTATTCTAATAATATTTCTTATCTGTAAAATGCAGAAATCAATCTACCTGGAAACAGAATGCTTTGTTCGGATCAAACTCAATTAAAAGCATCGGTTGGGCATAATGTCTTGTCATGGAAACAACCTGATTGTATAATCTGCCGCTGATTATAATGAACCAATTAAATCAGAAATACTTTTCCTTTCCACGCATATTTCCGGCGACAAAATATAATCGCCAACCTAGAAATTGAAAATGGGATTTAGGTTCAATAATATATTCACCCCTTGCTGTATCCTTTTCTTTCAAATATGTCTTAAAAAAGAACATTTATATTTTTCGTATGGCTACATTTATTTTAAGGCGTAACAGTCATATTTGTTACACTTTCTCTAAAACCTTCACACGAGTGTGACTCGTTAAAATTCTCGATACCAGCAACGTTATAGGTTCAACTTTTATCCCCCTCGTATAAAGTATCGCAGAAAGTTCACTTCTGAATTCCCTTATATCAACTATCACATAGTGTTGGTAACTTCAGACGGAGCATATAATCCACCTTTCCGTGTATTCTCTTCAGTATTCGCATCTGTTTGCACTGAAAGATTGAAACAATCTCCAGTTTTACCATCTTGGTCTTCCGGTACAACCGTTATTTAAAATCGGGCGAAAACAGAATATATTAATGCACAAACGAACAGAGTAATATACAATAAGTATAACATTACCTTTTTGACATTGATCAATTTGTCGAATGCTTCCTTTTCTCGGCGCAACGATGTGAGATATTCTTGTTCTTCCACAGCACACACCTCCGTAGATTAAAAAATACACTTTCAAATCTATCGATGGATTATTATTTTGGTAAACCTACAGAATATTACTTGTTCAGACATGTAACTTTGTTTAGAAAGTAACAAAATCTTTTCTTTTATACATACTTCGATTTGCCGCACAGCAGAAATGTCACCTACATACATACATGATAATATTTCTTGGCGTATGTTCTTCTAAAGCACGCTGCAAAAACATTGGATCATCGTTCTTTTTCAAAGACTGTATTAAAACAATGGGTGCGTCCACTGTCCTGTTGGTTAAATCTAATTCTCCGATCTGTTGAAATATTACGATACATAACGATCTAACAATGTAAAATACATTACTCGATTTCCAGAAAACAATGTAGTGAAATATTACTTGCGAGCATTCTTCAAATAAAGTTTGATGACCGTCCCTTTCTTCCGCTGAATCCGTTGACTACCTTTGGAAACTTTTTGACTTAATGTTAACATGTAAGTATCTTGCTCGTTCTCGTCTGTATCGTTGTTAGCGTTCTCTTCCGATGTGGATACTTTCTCAGCAGTTTTTTTCTCTGTTTGTAATAATTATAATGTATAATTATAATAATTAGACTGCGGATCTTTATTTATTCCAGAACTACAAGACTACTACCACTGAAAATAATAATTTTAATATTATTTAATCTTAAGATTCTACATGATTCTACTTTCTTAAAATTTGCCTACAAAAATGAAAAATTGCATAACCGTCCGCAGTTTAATAATTAGACTGCAGATCTTTATGCATTTATGGCTGAATTTTGTAGAATTTTTATTTGGTTTGGATCTCCAAAGGCTGTTTCGATTAAAAATAGGATTTTATTTCATTCCGCTTTCTTACAATTGAAAAATGCTTATTATTACCTTGTATTTTGCATTTCCTTCTGGGAAAGTTTCTTCATTGACTCGTACAGCAAATACTCGTTAGGACCCATGATTAAGTAATTTTTTAATTGGTGGCATGTATTACGATCGTGTACCACAACAAGAATTTTCTCACCATTTTCGTTGTCTTTTCTCATTTCAATTTGATTTTGAATTTCCAAAAGTATTTCGGTCAAGGCAGCCCATTTAGGATTTGGCTCTGGTTTCAATTTTATTTAAGAGCGACAGAATTATCATCGCATTCAATCGATTTCGCATGGAACAATCCTGTTATATCTATAATCTGTACACAGTACACACTTACCACCAGTTTCCTCATTGTAAACCCTATTCTTTGCATTTTTGAATACATAATACGTCCACAGCATCTAAGATTAACCAACCACTGTTTTTCACAGCATACTCCATGGTGCGTAGACGATTCAACATCGAATAAAATGAGACGCAATCCTCGTATGTCAAAGCGAGCTGTACAGTTTCGCACAATATTCTCTCATTGATCAAATATTAACTTGTTAGATAATATTTTATATATAAATACTTACGCGAGAAGAGCTCTTAAAGTTTTCAAGTCGGACAACAATTGTTTTGATGTTGGACTAAGTTGATGCCAAATAGGATCTAAGTTGCGATTGCAGTTGTTTGTGGAACTTTTTAGCGATTGCATTTTCAGTGTTCAATTCGTCTAATTCTAACTGTAAAAACACATTATAATTGAATTCTGATGGTAATACATATATGGTACACACACACACACACACAATGGTAGATAATAAATAAATTCAAATTCAACTTTCATGTAATATGATACGAATCAATACTTACATATTTATTGAGTCTTTTCAATTCTTTCTCTACGTAATTCATTAGATCGAGTAAACAATTTTGTATACTCATCATTTTTGGTGTGATCTTTGCAAGCAATTCAATCACCTCAGGCTGCAAAATGTAATTAGTAGTTGTCGTTTACAATACACAGTGTGTGTTGCGTTAAAAAATCATAGACTACATAATTTAGTTACCTTGTGTTTTCCTAAACTGCTATGTACAAGCGAATGGAAGCGTGGCCATAAGTACAACTTCTTAACGAATGAAGCCTTCATTATGCGTTCTACTTGCATATACCTGACAGTGAATGCTAACGCTGAAGTAGTATAAATGCCTTGATGAAGCCTGTCTAGAAAAATTCAATAAAATGAACAATCGTGCTTCATTTTATGTTGTACAGGAATGTATTATGTTTCATTGTTAATACATACTTTATTAGTTTGTCGATATAAACGAAGAGAGAATGCTTTTTGATATGAACGTAGAATGTTATGCGCTCTATATACAAAAATGCCAGTAATTAAATTTAATGGAACTCTATTTTTCAATAAGTCCACCACAAAAATTCGACCCGATATAAACAAAGCTCCACCTTCTAGATACATTAATGTCCTGTAGTACATACAAAGATTAAAAAGAAATGAGAAGAGCACGTAAAGAAACAAATTTCTATGCTCGAAATGAAAAACTGATTTAAACCTCTCGTCGGAATTGCATTCTGCGGTTACAACACAGGGTAATTGTTCTACACCAAATTTCTTCAATCTATCGATAAAGTACTGTTCGTCGCGTGAGCTGTATAGTTCCTAGGACTATGACCAAATTTCCTGGGTCTATGTAAGCTCTTAGTACATTCGCAAAGACAGTTTCTATGCCAAGTCCCCTAAAATAAATAAGAAATTAAAATGTGAAGAATATTTTATGGTAAAAGCCGAAAAGTGAAAATGTAGTAGGTACTTTGCTGTAACAACGAGACCATCCTCGTGCAGTATTTCTAAAAGCATTTGATTCTCGTATTCCAACATGTTTGCTTTTTAAATTGTTCACTATAATTATTCATTCATCAAAACAGTATTTGTAAAAGTATATCTAAAAGTTGCCACACAATAAACACTGAAACCGGTGAAGTTTGGTCCTGAAAGAAAGCTTTTGGATAATTGAATACTTTTGGATAATTGGATACTTCAGAAAACATACCTTATTGTTATCGTCTTCTTGGGCATCCTCTGAATTTTTATTGTAAAATATAGTTTCCGTATTCTCTCTGTTTCGTACACTAAGAGAATATATTTACTAACTTCGTGAGACGGATGTCCATAAATTCCTACGCTAACTGGTCTCTGAAAGCTAAAAATTTCCAATTATTAAAATCTTTTGTCGTATAGATGATTTTACACTAATTCGAACAATTACCTGTCAGGTATAACAACTGTGTCTTTTCCACAAGTAGCGGATTGTAGACAATATTAATCATGCTCGTAAGTTGGTTTTGTTGTTATTTGGGAAGCATATATATATCTGCATTCCCAGTGCTGTAAAATGTAAAATAGAAACATTTTGTTCGCATGGAAGTCAAGAAATGTTCGCTGATAAACCGTGCGACTATCTCACTGATGTGTTCGATTATTGAAGTTTCAAATTATTTATCTCGAAGGGGTATTCTCCTTTCCAGGATTGCAAGGGTGCGGTCTGTGCCTTCTCATTTCAGATCGTAGTCGGAAGCACTAGATAAGAGATTAATCTAGACCGCAGTCTCCCTCAAAAGTCCTACTTATACATTTACAATGTGTACTTTGCATTATTCGGAAGTATGTAACTGTCGCAGCTTTACGATAGCTACGTGCTACCGAATAATGCAAATTACGCGTTGTAAATGTAAAAGTAGGACTTTTGAGGGTGACAGCGGTTTAGGTCGATCTTTTATCTAGCGCTTTTGACTATTTACTCCTTGGATTTCGACAATGCTGGAAAGTGATGAGAGAATGCAATGTGTCTTATATATAATTGAATTATTAAGATTATACAGTATTACTTACTCAGACGTTACTATTATTTTGATGAATCCATCATGCGTTAGGCTATACTATTTACTTGTACGAACCTCCGGTAACCTCATCAGGTATGTAATGCAGTAGTTTTTCTTGAAATGTTAACACGCAGGGTATATACCAGTATATACTTGCTACAAAAATGATTGTCTTGAAAAAAGCTAACAAATCATCTTACCATCGTCTTATTAAATCAACTTTCTCGTAAATGTCAAAACAATTCGTACTGTGTTACCGATTGAGGAGCGCGATTGTTTGTTTTGTTTTTGTTAGACATTTAGAGTTAGCGAATATATACAATATATAAATATACATATATATGTATTATCACATAATTAACAACATCATTATCAACATCATTGAATGATGAGAATATATAATATTTATATATATTGTTTATAGTAATCAATAGCCATGATTTATAATTGGATTTCATATTAATCGTAATTTTCTTAATTGGATTACGTTTGGCCTGGTTTGGCCCAACTCTGCTGGAAAGTAATTTATATTACTGTTTTATTGTGATATAGCAACTGCTATTAGTTGGGGGGGGGGCGAAGACGACCATGCATACTATTGCCAGAGAGTATATCTATTGCATACGAAAATCCAGGAGTAGTATTTCAAGATTGAAAGCTCACTCTATATTCTATATGTATATATATATATATATATATGCTCGGAGCAACTACGGCCGCTAAGGGGAGCGAGACGCGCGGCCGGGAGAAGTGGGGGTATTCCTTGAGAATCCTTAGCTCGCCAGCTCGCGTGCACGCGTGCTATTGCGTGCTATTTCTGTCCATGCCTGCCCTACTCTCAATGTCCACAGCGTGTTTAGAAAAAAAAGTAAACAGACGCCGCGCCGAAACAGGCTTATTTACATTGTCACGGAGCGTGCATAGTAAGGGGACACTTTTTTTGTGACAGCGTCAACGCACAGTGATCGATTCCTCGATTCTAGGTGGACAAAATTCAAATTTTTGTGTTCTCTTGTAGTAATAACGCTTCATTTCTCAGAAATCATGACAAGTGTATAAAAACTACATGAATTTAAACGAATTATATCATTTATTTAAAATGGACAAATATAACAATTAATTGTAACGTTTGTGAAAATAACATAAATTAAATACTGTATAGTTTTTGTCTAAATACGTGAATAAACAATACACAAAATGGAAAGAATTAATCTTAACTCATATTTAAAAATTAGATAAAGTTCTACAAAAATATAATACAAAATTACAAAATTATAATAAGGAATGTGCATGACACAAAGGTGGATATTCTAAATTATTATAAATTATAATTGTCATATGTAATTCTCGCAGTCTGAAGTACATATTCTGTAAACTTTCTATCGTCAATTTCAATACCACATGGAATAGTAGCATACTCCATGTCTTTTCTAAAAAATGATATAAATGACAAACGGGGCAAAACGGGTCAACGATATTTAGTATCATTGTTTTGAAATAAGTATTCTTCAAAACTATCAAAGAACCAAGTCCGGCCGAGTCCGGGAAAACTAAGTTATACTATTTGACCTCTTCTTAAATAATATTATTAGTTAACCTGTTGTATATAATTTACACGGCAAAATAAAATTATACCGATATGTAAAAATGAAATACTTACCTTCGCTTACGCGCTCCATTTTTTACATAATAATTTAAACAACAAACAAACAAGTTATACGATGAAGAAGAATTAGCTTATTTATAGTATTTCGCACAGGCAAAACTTTAGCACCGTATTATCGTCGTAATAACCACGTGCAATGGAAATATTACGTTATATATCGAATAAATTAATATTCGTGAACAAAATAGAACGGCAGCGAAGATATCTGAAGTTGATCAAATTTACCATTTTGTCCACCTAGAATCGAGGAATCGATCACTGTGCAACGTGCCGAACGTCGAGCAATCACATCGAGCGAATGCTACGAAAATAAAACAATTCTTCGACATGATTTCCAACTTTTTCTTTTAGACCTTGTTGTTCGAGCTGACGATATAGGAGTCTATTGTTTTCTCCATGTGCTCTGCTCCTATAGCAAAGTACCAACCTCTAATGAATCTTAAAATTTAAGATTCAGATATTCCAACTGCGCAGAAATAACTTAAGTAACAATAACAACACAAAAAAATATAAACATAGGTTTTGCCGATGTCGCGGATGTCGTTACAATTCAGTCATATTGTAATTTATAATTCTAATTCTTCATTCAATTCAATTACAATGTAATTCGTAATTGCAATTGCAGTATACAATTATAAAACACATTGTAATTAAATGATGTAAAATGTAATCCGTAATTGCAATTGGAGTACAATTATAAAATACTTTGTAATTAAATTACATTAATTACGAATTGCGATGTAATTAAGTTAAAATTAAAAATTAAAGAATAATAAAGTAACAGGTTAGAAGAGGTTGGAAAATCCATGTGAAGGTTTCAAACAAAAACTTCTACGTTACACATTTTCCAAATTTCAAACATAAACATGAAATAGCGTTACGTATTATAAACGAGGACGTGAAATAGAAACTACGCCGCACAGAAAGCAAACAAGTATATATATATGAAAGAAAAACATAAAAATATATCGCACTTCTTCAAAGTTCTGGGCTATAATTTGGAGAGCTGTATTTCAATTATATTGTATTTCAATAGCACATCTACATGATTAAAATACTTATTATTGGTAATTAAATTAATTGCAAGAAAAAGAAAAATTTTCGAACCTTTTTTTAATGCAACGTATAGCCAATCGAGAACTGATCAACTTTTGTTGAAAATATTTTTTTGTCAGATTATCGCAAGTACTTGAGAAATCGTGAAAAGTGTTACGTGGGACACCCTGTGTATTACACAGAATACAATTCTTCTTTCTCTTAAATCGCATTTCTTAAGTCAAACAATTGCTTTTTCCAATGTAATAACGTTAAAAATTACTTGATATACGCACCCGTGGTAAAATCAACAAGTGTATAACTTTCCTCCTCACAGTAGAAATGTCGAAAAATTCGGTTTTTATTGTTTTTGACAATTATATCCCACAACAAAAATCTGAAATAAATTGACGGCACTGCCTGTTATAGTACTTTATCAGGGAGCCAAACAGTAGAATGGCGTTTTCATATTTTCGAGAAATCTGCATTTTTCCGATATTTTGGGGGGTTTTTCAATTTTTACGATCACAGTTTGCAACAAAAAAAAATCTGAAAAATTCTCTAAAACGCGCATTAGCACTGTGGGTCGTCAGGGGCGGCCATTACAGTATTTCACGCGTAGATCCGAAGCCCGAGGACTATTCGCGGATTAGGATTCGCGCGTGAAGCGCGCCAATGAGGATAAGTTGTGACTACGGCGGCGGGGGGAAATAGGATCGACGCTCCGCCGCGGAGCGTTACCGTGAAGACGGGATGGCAATGTCGCGCTGGCTTTCGTAACGGAAGGTTGTCGCGGTTGTAAAGTGTCGTGATTCATCGATTGAAGAGATCGTGGCCGATTCGGGATTCTACTGACAACGTAAGTACAGACATCTTTTTCTGTAACCATTCTGTACTTGTATCCTTCCACTTTCGTATAAAAATAGTCTTATTACACTATATACATATACACTGTTATGCAAAAGAATGAAGCACCCGGCCATATTTAGTAGAAAAGCGTTAAAAATCAAATAAGAACACAGTAAGCTTTGAAAAAGGATTCCGCTGTTTAATTGAATAGTTCTGAGAATATATGTGTTATTGTGGATTATCTAATACTCTCTTTAAATGCAATAAATCAATCATTGTACAATACAATTTCTATATATAATGATATTATTTGTCATTGTGTCTTATAATTATACTGAGTGCTTGTTTCTTTTGCACAGTGGTGTATATACTTATAAGAAGAATTAGACATAGTCGGTTTATATACGTTGTTGTCAAATGATGTTAATATTTTAATATCGAAATGTCTCTAAAAGTCGTTATAGTTAAAGTTGTTGTAGATCAAAGACGTTAACGGTCAAAGTCATTGCAAAAACGCAAGAATTCGGGCCATTTAGATTTGTTATTCCCATAACAGGCGTCTCGGCTAGGGGGAGGTCACCGCGTCCGGCAAGTCGCGTAAATAAATATGTATACCGTACCGAATTCGTGTTTCTAGCTGTTGAATTATTTATTTATTATTAATTGTGATTTAGTTTTTAACTGTTGTCTATATTATATGTAATTGTTGTTGTAATTATAACTATTGTATATGTAATTAATAAATTTGCTCTTTCTGTTGCAGATTCCGAAGAGCAGCTTGGTAGCCGAGATCGCTGATTTCGAAAATTGAAAGCGAGACGCAGCGGCAGCGTCGTGTCGTATTTTCTTCAAGGAGGAAAGGACGTGAGCGTGAGTATTTACCTATTATGTACCTTCCAAATTAAATTGTGTTATTGAATATTCACTAATGAACAATTTATTAATTCCATTTGAATTCTTTACTTATTATTAATTCGGATGTAGCCAGAGCTGGGGAAAATAGTATTTTAAATAGTAAATAATCCTATTTATTTTTTTAAATATATGTACAACTCTGAAAAGAAAATATTTTACTTGATGCAGTCATTTTTGAAAATAAAATAATTTATTCGAGGCAGTAATTTTTTTGAAAATAGTATTTCATTTGAAGAATATTGAAAATATTTGTATTTTGTCTTTATACATATATCTTCAATTTCAATTTTTAATATTGCTGAAAATAATGGTACGAATTCTATTGTATTTTATCTTATATCTTAAATAGAAGATTATTTAATATTTTGTTTCCTTTTTTGATTCCAGGACTTCACAACAACTTTACATCAACCCTAACGCAGCTTGACACCAACCTCAACGCAGCTTGACACCAACCCCAATGCTGCTTGACACCAACTCCAACACAGCTTCACTTCAACACCTACGCAGCTCGACACCAACTCCAACACAGCTTCATTTCAACACCTATGCAGCTCAACACCAACTCCAGCACAGCTTCACTTCACCTCAACAAGTAGTAAGTGAACAAACAACTGTCTTTCTTACTGGTAGATTTTGACGAGTACAATGACTAATCACCGGATCAATCATATTTACCATAACATATATATTTTCTGTCGAAAATCAAATGGACTCGATATATCCCGATGGAATTTTACAATGATTTTTTAATACCTTGTTTCCTTTTTTATTTCAGGATTCTACGCAGCTTCACTTCAACACCTATGAAGCTCGACACCAACTTCAACACAGCTTCACTTCAACACCTATGCAGCTCGATACCAACTCCAACACAGCTTCACTTCAACACCTACGCAGCTCGACACCAACTCCAACACAGCTTCATTTCAACACCTATGCAGCTCGACACCAACTCCAACACAGCTTCACTTCACCTCAACAAGTAGTAAGTGAACAAACAACTGTCTTTCTTACTGGTAGATTTTGACGAGTACAATGACTAATCACCGGATCAATCATATTTACCATAACATATATATTTTCTGTCGAAAATCAAATGGACTCGATATATCCCGATGGAATTTTACAATGATTTTTTAATACCTTGTTTCCTTTTTTATTTCAGGATTCTACGCAGCTTCACTTCAACACCTACGCAGCTCGACACCAACTTCAACACAGCTTCACTTCAACACCTACGCAGCTCGATACCAACTCCAACACAGCTTCACTTCAACACCTACGCAGCTCGACACCAACTCCAACACAGCTTCATTTCAACACCTATGCAGCTCGACACCAACTCCAACACAGCTTCACTTCACCTCAACAAGTAGTAAGTGAACAAACAACTGTCTTTCTTATTGGTAGATTTTGACGAGTACAGTGACCGTGGAAACGCTAGGCGTTCCTGCTGTTAATATAATCTGTTTCTTAGCTAGTTAGGGTCGCTTTTTGTACGTCGTGTTTGTTTTTATAAATTTAACAATTTCGATAATATGATAGATTCTCGAATTTGTTAAAAGATAACAATCTTCCTTAATTTGGTGCATAATTATTAGAGTCGTTTTTTATCATCAAGAATATCATTTGTATTTTAAAATTATTTTAAATTGATCGGAAGCATTAGATATCAGGTACAAAAAGACAATTCGCGACGGATAGATTCTTTAGACAAAACAAGTTAACATATATTACTTTTATAAGTACTTTATGTTTAGTACTTTTTCCATTAGTTCGAAACGTTGCTTTGTCCAAAGGATCTTCCGAGGGTTTTTGAAATACATATTTCTATAAAAATTGAGAACAAATAAATCAATAAATTATTGAATATTTTTATTAAAATCTTTCTTAGTCTCTTTTCGCTCAACAATTAAATTTTCCTGAGCATTTTCATTAATTTAATATTTGATTTGTAAATTGAGATTATATTTTGAGTTGAAAGTAGAGTCATTTTGCAAAAATGCATGAACGTTAGCCCGTACAAAATCTAACGGATTCTTTTAGTTAGGATTTTCAGAATAATGAGGTTCCCTGCTCGTTGCCCGAATCCTCTCGCGTGCCCAGGTGCTACTCAGGAGGATGACAGCAACGGGCACATGGAATATTATTTTTTAATCGTATGTGTGGCGACTGACAATCGTTAGTGTATCGTGCACGACGCATTTTCCACTTCTGTGTGTGTGTGTTAGGAAGTGGAATTGCGTCGGTTTCTTAAACTAGATTCGGTAGCGCATATTCCCGTTAATCTGTGATATGCTACATGGCTTCTCGTGGAATGTGTGTGCGCGTAGCTTTCTCATTTCATTAAAAATAACATGCAATATTAAAACTTACGCGCGTAATTAAATTCAGCGTTAATTCAGCTGTTATTTCGATTTATCCCGCAATGATTACTAACATTGTCAGTCGATTTCAGGAAAACTGGTACGTAGTACCTTAGAGTGTGCTTGTGATTCGAACGTTAGGGTGTCGGAGGCGTCCCGGGATGTTCTCTCTAGGTGTTAGGCTGTTGCACCCTGGCGTCTGTGTGAAGATCGTGTTGCGAATGTGTTGGAGAGCTTGTCTTTTGCCATCTTTAAATATAGGGCTAGGTAGGTAGGTAGCTTACCTTTTCTTGGTGTGATTGTTTATTGTAAGTAGGTAGGGGCCGGGGCTGGCTACCGTTTTCTCTTTCGGGTAGGCCGCGATTCGTACGGTAGTCAGTCACTGGAAGAGCTCGAAGTTTCGTCTCGATTCTTCCGGCTCGTGTAGCTTTTCGCGGACGCGGACGCGAACGCGCGCGAATTAGGGTTTCGAAACGTTGCGCACCTGCTCGATTGCACCAGCGGAACGATCGGCTTCTATCGAAACTTGTGATTTGTCTCGGAAGTCGTCGATCGTTTTCGCTGTGAGCACGTTTAGGGTTTCAGTTATTTGGTGGAGCGCCGAAGAAAAAGAAGAGGCTATATGCCGAAGTGGCCCCGACAAACTGTCGCTCAAGAGGGCAACTACAATGGCCTCGCATCTTCGGATGCGAGGTCATATCGTTACTACCTTGTCACTGTACTCGTCTGTAGAAATAGTAGTAGTAGAAGTAGTTAGTTGTACATATGGGCAGGCCTTGCCGCCCCAACGATCAGCGGAGATGGGCACGTCCGCGATTTGCAGTAGCGTTGCGAAAAAATCACCGAGATCAAAGTTAGCGTTGCGGTTATGCTCGCGATTTCCATTCACTTCATCAAGTATATTCAATTAACTTCAATTTCCATTGTATTCAATATGTAGCGTTGCGAATGAAATAGTCGCGATTCCCTTTTCCATTTTTATTGTTACTTGAAGCAATTTTGAGATATTCCAATTTTGTAAGAGTAAAGTTTGCATAGTTGATTTGCACAAAATTGACAGTCATCATTTGGATCTATGTGTATGTTCGTTGAATTATCGTTGCGCAGCAGAAGAATCGCGTTTGCGTTCGAATCTTTCGACATTTCAGGCGCCCATGCTCCAGCTGCAACGAGCCACTGCAAAAGCGGTCCACGTAGTCTATGCGGCAGTCGGGTGCGGTGTAGGTATTTTCGATTTCGGTTAGAGTTGCGAGAAAATCATAATTTGTTGTCGCGATTGTTTTAGTGTCGCGAAAAATACCACCGCGTTGTCTATAGGCGGAATTAAAGTGGACGCGATAGTTGAACGATCGCGTTTACACGCATATTGAAAAACGCACCTAAACGATTCGATTTAATTATAAGAGTCGCGACCTCGTATGAGAGTAGAGGATCAAGATGGCGGAACCAGTAGCGCACGGAGCATACGGCCATTAAATTCCAGAGATACTTAATATTACTAGAGTTTTTAATACCGTCAAAAAAATGTGGAGCATACGCCCACCGGACCACTACGTAGAGAAGAAATGTATTGGTACGTTCTCAGGCCAGGTTGCCGTAAGCAGTTAGCGCAAAATCACGGTGCACGTTACTACGTTCAATTCCCCGCGGTGTGCCACAACACGACACGTTTGCCGTTCCAGCAATGGAACAAGTGTTTCCGCTGTCGTTCGACAATACCGTACGCAAAAAGAAGACGTATTAAGTTACGTCACCTGTGGCGGTATGCACGACAATGCCATGGTGAGCATCGTATTAGCATCTAATGCGGTGCAAGCCATGGTGTTGGGCGTGACTTGCGATGGCGGAAAACACTGTAGCTTACCTGAACGTAGCGACGCGTGCCTTTGGCCATTTGATGGTGTGTGAGCGCTAAATGCAGGGAACGGACCACTGCGTTTCACCAGCATGTATACTTTTCGGACTAATCCCCCACGACGTAGTGATTCGATCGCGTTGATAGACATACACGATGTGTATGTAAAACGCATCGAATCATTGCGTTAAGCGAAGTAGTTTTATCGACGGAATTTCATCGCGCCACTGGTTTTTGCAATTCTGCAATAATATTCGAGGTCGCGAAGTATTGTAGTCCCCTTCTCGTATGTTACTGTGAGAATTTGCAGAATCGAATCAGTTCAATGTGTCAGTTTTCAATAAGTGGTAGACAATTCCGCCTCCTAGAGTTGCAATAAATCAAATGCCGCACTGCACCTCAACACGCGACTGCTTCTAAAATAGAACAGCAATAGTTGTTCCGTATCATCGTTTTACTATATTTTTGTGATTTAAAGGTGCGCCTCTCCCTTTATTACTGCGATATTTACTGCATTCGCATAATGGTAAATACATATCTGCGTACAGTATGCAGCAAAATGTTTCAGAATCATGTGCTTTCTCGTACCGCGGGCTAATCAGTCAGGAGAATCGCTTAAGTAATATGAATAAAGCTATATGGACGCTTTTTTTTAATGACAAAGAGAAATGAAAACGATAGAACTGTACTAAGGTAAGGGAAGGGGGAAGAAAGGAAGCGAGGAATATATACACACACATACATATATGTTAAAAATTGAAAAAGACTCGTCCGCTTCGAAGGTTCTGGGGTAAGTGCCGTGGGGTCTAACACAGTCCTCTCACCAAAAGGCACCCTTGCCTTCCCCACTCCGTGGCCAGATCCTCTTGGAACAAAGTCTCAATTCTTTAGGGCAGCGTGGTCTTGGGTTGCATACCCTCGGCAAGTTTCACTCGTCACATCCTCATAAACATGACCTTCCCGAACGATAGCTGGATGGCCCACAGTGCCCACCCGCCATCGTCCGAGGACGGTTCTGTTTATTCTCATCCGTCTCTATTCAGGGCATCATGTACGCCCAGGTCCTACCATAAATCCTTCCAATCTTAAAGGTCTCCTCGACATCAGCCCTTGACTTTGCTTAAAACACGTTGACGCTAACATATATATATATATATTCAAAATTTATTCGAACGGCTAGAAACACGAATTCGGTACGGTATATACAGGCCCGGCGTTACCTTTTGCTGGTCTCGGTTCAAAAATTTTGCGGGTCCAGAATACACATTCAAATACTATACTTAAATTTCATAATAAGGAATTATTTATTACAAATACAAAGAATGTAACATATATATATTTTGTAAGATGAATATTATATAATTTTTCTTGCTTTTTTCGCCGCAAATTCTTGGATTACGTCATCAAAATTGATTGTGTTTGCTAGTTCGCATTCTATTGAAAGAATAGCCAGAGATGTAAATCGTTCTTACAAGGAGAGGCCGCGGCCTTCGGGTCACCGATCTCGTTGAGACTTCGCACACTTATAGAGTTCGTTCTCCTGTTTACGAATATATACCATTATAGGGTCAGACGCTCAATAGTTTTTGAGATATTGACGATTAAAGTTTTATTGCTCACCTTAAATACAATATTTTTTGTAGATAATACCAAGAGCCGGCGTGGCGTGATGGTAGCGTGTGAACTTCTCACGCGGATGGCCAGAGTTCAAATCCTGTCAAGTGAATCGATTTTTTTTTCATTTTACTTTATTTTTTATTCATGAAACATTTACCTCGATGTATGTGTATGATATTAATTTCAATCAATTCGATTTCACGCACAATAATTCTATAATACTAACAGAAGTAGAATAGTTATAATAGAATACTTACAGTTATTGTTATGTGCAGCAGTGGTATTTGTCGTAGAAGCAAACAAAACATAGAAAAGCAAAGCATCTTGCACATCGTATTAATGCACTTTCACCACATGAACATTTGTTTTTTAACATTTCCATTGGGAAGCACACCTGATTCACGTTTTCAAAAATTTCTCTATCGTCGGATAGTCCAGCGGCGAACCATGCGTATTGCAACATAGGCTTAAAAATTACTGCTGACAATTGGGTGTGTATGAGGGAATGTATTTTAATGGCATCTTCTCTTCTTGAAATTTCTCGATTGTTTTCGATTAAATAGGTACAGTTTTGTATTCTTTTTAAAAAATTTTTAATTTGCCTGTAAAAGTACACGTCGCAAGGTTGTACTAGCGGTGTACATTTAGGCGGAATTATTCGTAGAGTACAGGTGGTGTCTCCTTCTTCCGTCACAAATAAATCGTCATACATTCCCACATTTGTCTGTCCTCCCCAGGAATCGATTAACAAGAGAAATTTGTTTTCTTCTACATAAGGTTGCAATACCAATTTTAGGAAGTCTTTATATATATCCTGTGTTAATTTTCCGGATTTTGAACAAGTTACTATTATATTTTTATGATGTGACGTAAGCTCATTTACTTTTTTCTGTACAAGTGGTCCGAATTTTGCTGAAGGTTCTTGCATGCATAAGAATACATGCGGTAACAGTTTTCCTGCCATTGTGATGCTGTACTGCGCTGTATATGTATGCGTGGTTTTTGAGATATTTCTTTTATTTACAACTACAGTTTTTTCTCCCTTATATGTCATTGTCCTTCCGAATGTTGACTGGTATTGACATCCTGTTTGATCCGTGTTAATTATATAATTTAAATTAAATTGCGGGGTCATACACTTTACTATTTTACGAAAATTTTCGGCGGCCTGCAGTATTTCGTCAAAATTTTTTGCTTCTTGTGAAGTAACGTACTTCGTGATTTTTCTCTGTCGGATATCGTGTTTTAATTTGAAATTCGTTACCCAAGTGTGACCAGCTTTAAAATGAAAATTTGTGGATTGATATTGATGTGCTCCTGCCAGTGCCCATTCTTGGAGGTGTCTCGTAGTTACCTGTTGACAACTTGCACGAGCTTCTTGAAATCGGTCGTACGTCCACTTATCAATCGCATAATATTTTTCAAATATGGTCCCTCCTTCTTTAATTTGTTTCTCCCAGCGAAGTAGATCTTCTTTTCTTTTCAACAATCTACTTCCTTTTGATCGGAGTGATTTTAAAGACCATAATGGATGACGACGAGCAATAGTAACTGTTTTTATTTTCACATCTAGCGGCACAATTTCTGTTTTCTCCATCTTTTCTTCCGTGTCAGACCACTCATCTTCAATAGAATCGTCACGTGTAATTTTCGTAAATACATTTTCCCTATCTATTTCATAATTACAAATGAGATCCTCCTCTGTAACTATTTCATGCTGCTGTATCATATCGACAACGAGTTCAAATATTTTTTCGCCTATTGCTATCGCTGCATGAGAAATTACAGACGATCCTTCCGCCGCAATTAAATTTTCATTTCGCAGGAGGCTTTCCGCATATATAAAAGCATCCTTTAAATATTGTTTCTGATTTTCAAGAATCGCACTTGTATCACTTATGCATGCATTTTCACTCGCGCCAGAAACACTACGAGATGAACATCTCGATGTAGACGCTCGCGTATTCATTTTTATAAGAACCTCTCGATTTCACTGTGGAACAAAACAGACTGATCAACTGACTCGAAAGATGCAGTTCGGAACTAGTGAATTGCATCATTTGGATATAAACAGTCAACATAAACAGAGATCAGGGAACCTCTCGAGTTCGGCGAAACTCTTGAGAGCACGACGCGGTTTGTAAACATCGGGTTACAATACTTACCCATTGGTGTTCGCCGTGATAAATTTTGAATTTTCTTGTGAGAAGATTGCATTTGAATTTTTTTTCTTCAACGCGTATAATAATAAGTACCGATTTACAATTAGAGTATTTTATTTAAAAAATAGAGATAATGCAATTTTATGCGTGAATTCGAATTGATTGAAATTAATATCATACACATACATCGGGGTAAATGTTTCATGAATAAAAAATAAAGTAAAATGAAAAAAAAATCGATTCACTTGACAGGATTTGAACTCTGGCCATCCGCGTGAGAAGTTCACACGCTACCATCACGCCACGCCGGCTCTTGGTATTATCTACAAAAAATATTGTATTTAAGGTGAGCAATAAAACTTTAATCGTCAATATCTCAAAAACTATTGAGCGTCTGACCCTATAATGGTATATATTCGTAAACAGGAGAACGAACTCTATAAGTGTGCGAAGTCTCAACGAGATCGGTGACCCGAAGGCCGCGGCCTCTCCTTGTTAGCTTATTGTCGATCGAAGATATTTTTTTATTAGTTTCAATCGCGAGAAACTTCATTCAGCTGAAGCCACGGTTACTAGCGTAGTTAACATTATTTGTAATGCAATTAATAAATTTGGATACGCTTCCGAAAGATTGTTTTTTATAATGTATCTCATCGCATCTAGAGCCGAATAATTGGCTTGTGTTATCGATCGGAACATCTTAATCTCTTCATACATTTCAGTTCCGTCGATATCTCCTTCCAAATGTAAGTGAAGATCTTGACAACGTTTTAATAAATATTGGTCATCTAAATTCGTAATCTCATTCATATATAGAAAACCAAAAATTTTCTGGTGATTTGCATATATTGCATAAAAGCGAATAGCCCTTACACTATCAAAACGGCATTCCCACCTAGTTTCCGATAATGGTAATAGTTTCCCACCTGTTCTCTAGAGAAGTGATATTTAATATTAATATGTTTCGATCTCTTGTGATTGCAAGGATTTTGCGCTATACTTATACAGCCGTTATTATCCTCATAAATAATAATAGGCTCTGAAATATTTATATTTATGCTAACTGCTAAGGATTTTAACCACAATGCTTCTCTTATGGCCTCGTAGAGTGCCATATATTCTGCTTCAGTAGATGAAGTTGCTACCGATGCTTGTCGCTGAGTCAACCAACATATTGTGCATCGTTCAAATAACTGAAATAAATATCCTGATGTACTTTTTGGATCATCTTTATCCTGACCTCCCCAATCCGAGTCAATAAAACCACTTATAATTTCTTTATAATTTCCTTATTTATAGCATAACTTCAGATCACTTGAACCTTTCAGATATCTCAGTACCTGTTTCAAATTTTGCCAAAGCTCTCTATTCTCTTTATTGGTATACCTGCTCAAAATATTTATTGCAACACTTAAGTCAGGTCGCGTACATACCATTATGTACATTAAACTACCAATTAAATTTCTACATGGGGCCTCAAATTTTTCATCTGAATTTAATGCTAAATGGTTTAATTTACTCGGAAGAGGTGTACTAACAGGTTTACAATCATTCATATTGAATTTCTCTAACTGTTTTTATATATGCACTCTGATCTAGCGTGATTTTACCGTGACTTCTCTCAACTTTTATTCCCAAAAAGAGTTTAATATCACCTAAATCTTTCATACAAAACTGATTCGTCAAATAATTTTTAAAGTTAGTCATGGTTTCCTTATTAGCAGTTGCAATCACAAGATCGTCTACATATAATACCACATATATGTATATTTTTAGATATATTTCCTTTATCTAATAGATAAATACAGCGATCAACTGAAGAGCTTCGAAAACCCTTTTCTACAAGACATTTTTCAAACATTTCAAACCAACATCTCGCTGCCTGTTTTAATCCATATATAGCTTTATTTAATTTGCAAACTTGATTATTTTTACTGACGACTCCTCGAGGAACTTTCATATAAATTTCTTCTTTTAACATACCATTTAAAAATGCCGTCTTCACATCCATATGATGTATTATTAAATCAAATTGATTTGCAAAAGCTATTACAAATCTGAAACTTGCTATTCTTGCAACAGGTGCAAATGTTTCATTATAATCTTCTAAATATTGTTGACTGAACCCTCGAGCAACAAGTCGAGCTTTATATCTTAATGGATTTCCATATTCATCATTCTTAATTGTAAATATCCATTTACAGTCAACAATATTTTTATATTCAGGCTTTGAGACCAAAGTCCATGTATTATTTGTTAAAAGTGAATTTATCTCTTCATTAATAGCTTGTTCCCATTGAGTTCTATCAACTCTAGTTTTAATTTCATCATATGAACTGGGAATTTTGCATATTAATGATTGTGCACACATAAGAAGATCATCTTGTAAATTACTTTCATCATAAGAAATATTAGGTTGATTTTTGATTCTATCACTCCTTCTAAGATTCTGTTTTTCTGGCATTTCTACTTTATCATTTTTAGATAATGACTTTTCGTGCATTTCTATTTCTTTTACAGATTCATTAGGTTCATCTCCTAATTTCTTTTCAGGAATTGTACTCGACTTTGATATGTCTGATTTATCATTATCAGATTTATGAGGCTTTTCATTCAATTTTACTGATTTTGAACATATGTCAGATGCATCAGTTTTATTTCCAAGACCAGTATTATCCCTTTCCATCCTCATTTCTGGACGAGTTTTTAAATAATTAACTTCATCAATTATCACATCCCTAACTACCATAAATTTACCAGTTCTCACGTCCCATACTTTATAACCGTTTGGTTCATAACCAACTAGAATACCTTTTGATGATTTCTCATCAAACTTGGTTCTTCCAAATTTGCTATGAACATATACGGTAGACCCGAATATCTTTAAATATTTAACTTTGGGCTTTTTACCATGCCACAATTCAAATGGTGTTTTATTTACCTTTAAAGCTTTAGTTGGGGTTCGATTAATTAAAAACGTAGCAGTAAGAACTGCCTCGCCCCAAAATACTTTATTCAAATCAGCACCACTAATCATTGTGCGTGCTTTTTCAGTTACTGTTCTAATCATCCGTTCTGAAACACCATTTAATTGAGGGGTACGTGGAACTGTTAAATGGTAACTAATACCTTTTTGCACGCAATAATCCTTCATCTCATTTGATAAATATTCTCTACCATTATCAGAATATAAATTTACGATTTTTAAATTAAAATGAGATTCACTATTTGCAACAAAATCTTTAAAAACAGAAAAAACATCTGACTTATATGAGATTAAATAAGTTACACAATAATGAGTGAATTCATCTACAAATATTACATAATAATTTTTATCATCAATCGTGGGCGGAGTGATAGGCCCACAAACATCTGAGTGGACAATAAACAATGGTCGTTTTACATGACTTTTATCTTTTACTTTTTCAAATGGCAATCGTGCTTGTTTTCCTTTTATACAAGCTTCGCATAAATCATTATTAGGTGCAATATGATTAAGATATTCTATATCATCGACCATTTGTTTATTCTTTAACTCTAAGGATTTTGATCTTCCTATGTGTCCCAAACGCTTATGCCACAATTCATAATTAGTATTATTTACATTATTTATTTGAATATTAGTCTTTCTTACCCTTTTCTGGACAATCTCGAATTCAATAGCAATTAAATTGCTTAAGGGCTTACCAGTCATTATAGTCTTTCCGTTATTTAAAACAGTCGCACCATTTTCGTCGAATAAAATCGTCATACCAGCCTGCTGCATCCTTCGTACCGACAGTATATTGTATGGAACTCCAGGACAATAGAGAACATTTTCAAGTACACCATTTACCATTTTGTTGCTGATTACGTGAATTGTCCCCCTCTTTGTTGCTGTAATAAATGCACCATTTTTCGCAACAGAAATATTTAACGGCGGTTGTATAATTGTAAAATCAGTAAACAAATTTTCCTGATTGACAAGATGATCAGAGGCTCCCGAATCCAATAGAAAAGTCACTCCTTTTCCAACCTCCAGCTGATGATCACCGGCCATAAACACAAAAGCTGAATCATTGTTATGCATCTGCTCCGTCATTTGTACCGTTTGAACTGTCCTGTTTCTTTCTTCTTTGCGTTGGATATTTCTTTTGTAATAATAACAATCTTTTATTTTGTGGCCTCTTCTTCCACATTGATGACACTTCAAAGTTTGGTGATTGTTATTTCGGGGTAGCTTCTTTGATTTCCATTTGCCATGATTACTCTTGAATGCTTTTTGTAGTTCAGTAGTGTTTTTGTTGAAATTTTTCGAGGTATGCACATGTAATACTTTTGAACTCGTATCTCTACTTTCTTCACGTAATTTCACTTCATGATCTAAGAGTCTGATTTTCACGAAGGCTAGTGTCAAATTATCATCTGACAGTGTCTCAATTGCTGTAATGACACCATCATATGAATTTGGAAGGGTTAAGAGTAAATGTGCCATCTGCTGCTGATAATTCAGTGATCAAATCATCGAATATAGTAAAATGACACACCAGAGTCTTATCACCTTGTAATTTTAGACTGAGTAGTTGTCTTCGTATAGCTAGTTGAGTAGCTATACTTTTCCGTTGATAAATAGCATCCAGATTATTAAAAATTTCTTTTGCTGTGCTTGCTGTACTCGCGAACCCAACGAGAGAATCAGATAAATATTCTACTATTGTGTTTTTCGCAATTCTTTCTGCTCTCATCCATTCTGCAGTTAACATTTCTGGAGCTACTTCATCGATCACTTTTATTACATCAAGTTCGCTCATTAAACCACGTACTCTTAGTTTCCAGACACTATATCGTTCACCATCAAAAGGTTTAATATTTCTTTTAGCTTTTGTGTGGATTTTCCATAATTTATCCTTTTATAACACTTGATAACGAATAGTACTGAACAATACTTGATAACGAATAGAACTGAACAATATAAACTGTATATATAATTCAATAATAACAAATCTAATCAGAATACTTTCTCAAACACTTTCTCACTATTATTTTATAATAACTATATAATAAAGACAAACGTTTCTGGGCCCATAACCTATTGGAAATATGGGTTAAATAAACTGAACTATGTTTAGAATCAACAAACTATCATTTATTTGATATGCAAGGAAGGACGTCGTGACACGTTGAATAACAGAATGAAAGTGAAGCATGAAACAAAAATTAACTATGAAGTTGTATTCAATTATATAAAACAAATTTATTTTTGTTTTATTGATTATATAATTTCAAATACACCAACAGTAATACAAAAAAATTGTTATTAACATTTTTTATACAAAAAGGATTAATAAATCATATACATTTCACATTTTTCTTTATTATTTAGAGGTTGATATTTAAACTTAAATTGCGGCCAAGGTAGCCGAAGTTGGCCGAGATTTTTTACACAAAATTACTTCAATATAACACCTTACTAATACAAGTAGTGCCATACCGTAGCTCCTTAACACTTTTAAGATTTGCTTCCATAAATAAACAATGAGCGTTACGCAAAGATGCTTCCGATTATTGGTTTGTGGGAAGCAGGATATGGTATTTAAAATAAAAATCGCGTTAGTAAGATTTACTATTGCACAACGGTTCTCTCTGCCTTCTCATAAGCGACTGACTAAAAACGACTGCAGAGAGGGTGTCTCTACCGACTGCAACCGAAAAGAAAGAAAGAGCAGGTCTGTTGGGCTGAAGGCCCTTAGCTTTATCTGCTTTCCAATAGCACATGGCTTTTGGGAGTTTTATTACCGATGTCCTTGGGTCTAAGAGGCCTGGAGTAGGAAATAAACATTTGACCCTCGGTATCTACCTTAACACATAACTGAAACGATGTGATGCAGTATTAATTTTTGCTCTTATATCAATACCGATTAATCCATATTAATTAATGTTAAACAACTTTATTGAAAAATTGTTTGTGGCAGTCAATAGTTTAAAGCATGCATAATAACCCCTATAAATTGCAGAGCTGTAAGTATTCAATTATAGACGCAATAATTAAATAACTATGGCATTGAAAACTGATGATTTCCCAAGAGAGAAAAATAGGTTACTTGCCATGCGTATATCTCCGTAAAAATTTTTTTTTAAAATCGGACTTTGGCACATTATACATTCACTATTTGGTAATACAAAAATAATATTTTTTTTTTTAAATCAAAAATTTATAAAATCGATTTTTGGCCGCCTCTGTACCACTGTGCGCCGCATCGTGGTTATCCCAATCGCTTACATGGGACATTACCCAGCTTGAAGACACCGATTTTACTGACATTCTTATAGAATATTGGTATCTTAAGGAAATGAAAGTCATATTTTTTCGCATCCGTAATTCGCTTTCAAGGGGCAAAAAATTCAATGAAAGTACAAAATCTGTAATTATATATGACTTTCGCTGGTTATTGATTCGTTGGTTATTCGAATGAAATCATTCGGCCAGGATTGTGGCGAAAACGTGGCGAGAACGACTTGTGCCGAGATCGTGTCGAGGCAAAACTACGAGCCCTCACGCGCAAGTGTGGCGTGGCCACAATCTATATCAGGCGTGGGCACGGGTGGAGCCCCTCAAACGCCTGCTTCCCCCAGCAAGCTTCCTTTCGGTGGCGCTCCTCGTGGCTCCGATGCACGAGGCCTGCGCACTGCTTGCGACAAGCGAAACGCGTCCTTCCTACATAGTAACGACAGATGCTGGTGGGGGACAGTGGGCGCTACGGTGGGGACAGTTTGCCTCAATTGAGGCAAAATTGCCCACGCCTGATCTATATATACTCTACCCAACGAGAGAGCAGTACCGCGTAAAGACCAGTTTTCGTTTGTCGCTGCGCATCTTCGCCCTAATTGGTTCAAGAAAGTGGGGAGGGGATAGTGGAGTGAGAGATGATAGGCTCGCTGCGCCCCCACCATCTTCCAAGCTGCGCGCAACGGTACTGTTCTATCGTTGGATATACATGTAGTCATCGTGTGTTTAGAACAGCTGCGAGCGACGTTCGGCCACTGTAGTGCCCGTTAGGTGGCCTCGGCCCGCTGGGCTCGAGATGTGGCTATCGGCACGCTTTGCTGTATGGGGGGGAGTCCTGAAATAAAAAAATAAAACAAAACATATTAAAATCGATTCGTACAATGTCATTGGCATATAAAAACATTATAATTTAAATGCTATTTAAATGATTTCCGGAATAGAACTTGTAGGATGTACAATTTTTCATTAATACTTTGAAAGGAAATGTTCTATAATAAAGATTAATTGTAAAAATGTCTTGGTAGTACCAAGTTGGTACTCACATTCTCTCCCCCTTGAATACAACACAACACGTTGCTCTCGATCTCAGTATCGATGTCGTTTTTGGTCGTCAAGGTAGGCAGAATTAGACATCCAGCATTAGACAGCATTAGGCATCCACCATTAGACAGCATTAGACAATAGGTTCAAAATATTTTGTACCCTTAGGGCTCTGTAACAGAAAGAATAAATCCATTTAATCTCAATAGGAATTAAATAATTAAAGTTGAATATTTATTAATTGTACTTACGCTCGCGTCCTCTCTTGCTTGAAGAAGACACCGAGTAGCATCGAGTAGTCTCGTTAAACGATATTTTAATATCGAATAATACTGCCGTATTATAGTGTAATAAGACTATTTCTATACGAAAGTGAAGGATGCAAGTATAGAATAGTTAAAGAAAAAGATATCTGTACTTACGTTGTCGGTAAAATCCCGAATCTTCTTACGTAAGAAGAATTAGACATAGTTGGCTTATACGTTGTTGTAAAACGATATTTTAATATCGAATAATACTGCCGTATTATAGTGTAATAAGACTATTTCTATACGAAAGTGAAGGATGCAAGTATAGAATAGTTAAAGAAAAAGATATCTGTACTTACGTTGTCGGTAAAATCCCGAATCGGCCATGATCTCTTGAATCGGTGAATCACAACACTACACTGAGAAAAAAAGTAGTTACTTCAATAACACGCGTGTTATTGTAATTTTTTTACTTCGATGAATATCAATGTATTCTTTCCAATAGTATGAAATTTAGAAGCAAATCGTGATGTATTTGAAATGTCTATCATGAAATGATTGAAAATATTATTTGATTCAATACCGTATATTATTATTCGTAATATTTCTTTTTTTCCTTCAATCAGATATGTTGTTAAAAAAATTTGAGAAATGTATTGATTTTTTGTAATTGATAGAAATAGTTAAGTTGTTGGGTGAATAACAGGGACGGTTCAAAAGAAGCAGACAATGCTCAATTCTAAATTTTCTTGACTCAATGATACGAAAATTTCAAAATAATTTTAAATAATTTTAAACAAATATTGAAGCAAGCATTAATGTGTTCCTATTGAAAGTATCTGACGGTATCTTTTCAATAGAATACGTCACTTATCTCAATAATTTTGCTGCATTTAAATCGATAATATATTATTTATAAAATAAGGAAAACTGCATTGGTTTTTTAGTATTGGCAGAAACATTTTCATTGTTAGTCGAAACCCGACTATGTCAAAACAAATTGAGAACGCGAAATGTAACGTGTCTGCACAAAAACAGACGCGGATATCTACAATATAAATATTATGTAGGTAGTTAGATCGTTTCGGCGTGTCAAAGACGCTGTGCCGCGCGCCGTCTCTTTTTGTTGATACCCGCTCTCCTTCTCGGAGAGCAGTTATACACCGTGTACATATTATGTAGAGGTGTTACGACTAAGCACCTCTGTAAGGTTGACGTTTTGTGATAGATAGAGGTTAGTTCGTCGTTAGATATTTCGTTGTTGTTATATATTTTATAGATACATCAGAAGTGGTCGCCCAAAGTGTCGAGTGGTTGCAAAAAAATAATGAACCGTGGAATCTTGTTAAAACGCATTGGGAAGTTACGAATCGCCTAAGGAAAAAAGAATTCATCGCAGGCACGACTGAAAAATTAACAAACATCTTCAATAAATGGCGTGTACTGCATCACCCAGAAGCTTGGAATTTGATAAAATATGATTTTTTAAATAACTACGATTTTTATTCCATCGGTTGCTTTGTTAATTTATTATGTAGCGGCAACTTCCTACATGCGCCACAAGAGGGACAGTAGTCGAAAAACCTTTCCCGCAAGTACTCGGTTCCTCAATGATTTGTATACAGGGTGGTCCACCTAAGTCAGGCCACCTAAATATTTCCTCTAATTGTGGGGGTACAAAAAATATTTTGTATGCTATTTGAATGGTTTGAAAAAACCATTCTATTGCAAAAAATGTTTTTTTTCTAGGGTCATTTTTTTCGGAGTTTACAAGGTTATCGATGTTTTTTTGCGTATAATTGTATAATTTTTATTATTGCATCGTGTAGCTGACGTAAAAATACGTTCAGTTATGTACATTACATGACCTTGAAATTACCTTTAAGTTCAAAAATTAAATGGAAACGAATAATTTATGTCCATCGACACTTTAGAGACGAAGACGTCGTTCGGGAATCTGTAAGAGTAAATAAACATGTTTACCATCACACTCTACGAATGACTTCTGACACCACAGAAGTCTGATCACTTTCAAATAGTTCGTCATTATATCGATATTATCCTTCACGATGAGTTACTCAAAGCAAGAGAAAATTAATATGATTCTGATTTATGGCAAAAGTAATCAGTGTTTAAGACAAGCTGTTCGATTATACCGAGAGAAATTTCCTGAACGCAACTGTCCATCGCGTAGTACATATGGAATGGTGATTAAACATTTTTTTGAAAGTGGTAGTGTAAATACGAAGAAGCGTACGCGAACCCATAATGTTACAAACCAATTAAATACTATGGAGGGTGCTGTTATGCTACTTTCGATAAGAGAGCTATCGGTTATCCTATTTGTTAGACGCTCACTGCGGCTCACGCTGCTAACCCTCGCAAGGCGGATGCTTTTGCTAATTTTATGGTATATTATTGGTATACATATAATCTGATGGTAGCCAGATTTATTTGAATCCTTAAGCTATGTCCACACTGAAGAACACAGAAGAAGCATATAAATAAGGAAATATGAAGTCGTCAATTTAGTTGAGTTTAACAATACAAATTTTAATTTGAATCAAGCTTTTTCACAACAACATTTTTATTCATTTTAATACACAGTTTCACGTGTGTATAAATTATTTCATGCAACAGAGAAGCGTGGATGAAAATATTATTAAATACATAGATGTATGACAGTAATGAATTCCATGGCATACAGCTTTGCCAAAGTTATTAATAACAAAGTGTTGCTCGATGTTGCTTCAATGTGGACGTATTTTTACTCCTGTAAGATCAACATTTTTGGTAAAACGGAAACAGTTGACGATTTGAACTGGCTACAAGACAATTAGAATACAGATGGAACGTTTGTAACTCCTGGTCAAAATGGACCCCACTTTCGCCATCCGAGTGTTAGAGGCTCACCAAGTGAGTTTGAACATTACGCTAAGGAATCTTCCGCGGGAAGAATTAGGGAGAATTGGTGGCATAAGTCGATTAGGGCACTCTCGGGAGAAACCAATTAGCTTCGGTGCAATAATCTAGAAGTGGTGGGGGATAAGAAGCCTTTCCGATCGATTACATCGCGTCGATAATCATGCCAACTGCCGCTGCTAAATATGAATACTTTCGCAAACGGGTTTTTAACGAATGTATATCAAAGCTGTGAGTGATTGTTACTGAGAAAAGGCACAAATGGACTGAAATATTCAGAATTTTTAATCGGTTATGACCCATAATCTAATTAACCAATTTCTAGCAATACAAATTTTTTAAATTTTCGTTACCGACCCAATTAAGCAACTTTTGCTATTTTTTCTTCGTAATTTCGACTGAACGTAATTTGTACAAAATTTTCAATAGTTATTCATAATGTTATTTTTATTTGTTTATGTGACTGACTGTATATTACAATAAAAATAGCTAGAAATCTGAATAAATGCATGCTTGCCATGTTTTTAAAATAAGGTACCTTTTCGTAAATAATTACCTAGTCCACTTTAATTAACTGGAAAGGGGAGTCTCGTTGCCTTTATAGCTCGCAAAATCGACCCACGTGCTCGTTAAACAGAAGTCATACTACACGCTATCGTATTATAATGTGACGACATTTGTGAGAATCCTTGCCATATTTATAAAGTGTAAACGCCCCATACTCTTACCGCGCGTGTGCTCTACTTTGCTCGATTCATTTCAGGGCTCTACGGATTCATTGTAATTTGTTAGTAGCATTGTTGTTAGCAGTTTACAAACGAAGCAGGCGACAAATACTTGGTAAACACAAGCATGCGGTAGAAGCATGAAAAACCATCGATACATCTGTGAAATCCGATATGGAATGCACTTCTGTGCTGTAGCATAACTGTTTTAAGCTGTTATGCAGTTCACATGTTTTGTTGTTACATTTTATGCTGTTACACATGTTTTCGACTGAATGCGGGAACCAGATTTTCCTGGTTAGGATTCGATTCGACATGAGAGGAACCGAGTTGTTTTAATTAGCAAATAAACTGAAAAATGATTCCATATCCGACTCTCGATTTTCTCTGACGAAGTGAAAAATAAAATGTACTCACCGAATAGGATCTATGGTACTATGACATATATGTGTGCTACTAGCGGGGGTTGCCACACGTGTACGCAGTGCATTTTTCTCTAAAACTAGTATGTACGTAGGTACGTGTACGTGGATTGATATAAACAAAAATAAACGATGAATCGCAAAGTAAAAAAATGAAGGAAAAAGAGGAAAGAATGTATTGTGACAGAGAGAGTATGTATACAAAGCAGTGGTTCTTCATCAGTGAAAATTGGTAGTAATTGTCTAGCCAATTGTGAACAAGACACATTTCAACCCTTAAGTGGACCTTCAAAGTGTACTTTACAAATGCAACTGTTTTGTTCTTTTTGTATTGTATTACTTTTTGTCGGAAATTCATAAAATCCGCAGACGAATAATGAATATAAAATTTTTTGAGTTCGATGTTAATATCATGTACATGAAAGGGTAGACAACCACTGTGTTAGGGGATAGTCAATGTACAATGGTGGCTAAAAACTTGACCACTTGCAATTAAAGACAACATGGACAAAACACATAATTTAATTTAATAATTAATTTTTTTGTAATGATTCGAATTCAAACGACCCTATTATCACGGATAAAATGTTTTTAGATGGTCAAAAATGAACAATCTGTTTACATACATGCATAGGTTAATCATAAAATCATTTTCAAAATCATCCTGAATAATTTTAGTTTTTTATAACAAAGATTCTGATTTCCTAAAATTAAGTAGCCAACATCAATACAATTATTGAATAATTTTCCTCTATAGTTTGACTCTTTCTTCCAATTTCAATCTTTTTCCAAAAAGTTACAATTTGTTAAAACATGATGAATTTCATAGTTTAATAAATCACGTTAGAATTGAAAAGATAGCTGTGAAAACGAAACTATTCAGTGCTCGTAGCATTGTTGTTTACTAACGCAGTGTTTAGAACAAACACTGGACTAATTCAATTTAAATTTGATTATTGCATTTCTTCGTACTTCGTCCATATATCAATTAGAAATGTCGAACAATGGGCGAACGGTTTGCATGATACGAAAAAATAGCAGATGTTCGTTCCTGTAAGAACAACAGTATGGTGAACGAGTTAACGTGAAAGAATAGATGTGGCGCGTGCGAGACAAGTGAAACGAGAAATAGAAAAAAACAAATAACAAAACACATCCGTGATTTCTATCAAAGACTGTCATCTATTCACATACATTCCTCCCAGATTTGAACGACACAGTTTGCCGGTATATACAATCGAGAAATAAAATACGCTGTTCGTTAGCCAATTACAACACGGAATATACATATTTATAAAACATACAGTGCACACGAATGGGAAAGATGAATCTTATAAGTAACACGTGCGTATAATATGTACATATGCATACGGTACACTTGGCTCCATAGATTCACTTATAGATTACAAGAGGAAAAGCTGTTTCTATTGATTAACGATACAATCTACACGTAGACGATTCGGGTAAAAATCATTTACATACAATACCGCAAGAACCACATTTTTACAAAATTCACCAATTTCAAGAATTTTCAAGTGTGATTTTCGAAAGAGTATTAATTGTTGAAAAGGTTATAATGTTTGATAAAAAGTACTTACTGACATACTTTGATTCACAATCACCTAGTAGCAAATTATATTGCTCCTTGGTTTTGTATTCTTACATACTCGGAACGCGTAGTTATACATGGTGCCCCCAAAATGTACTTCCTTGAAAGAGGTGATTCCTGAGGTCATTTCAAGTAACTTTTCCCTCTGCGAAAATGTTCTCCGCGGCTTTGTTAAGGAGTTATTAACGAAAAATCAATCAGATCAGGGGAATTGACTCGAATTGAGGGGAAACCGTTACCCTCTCTCTCTCTCTCTAGTCCAGCGCTCGGATTTACTTACTCGCGACGCCCGAGTTTCGAAGGCTACGCCCCCTCGACTCGGTCGCGCGTCTCGCTCCCCGTAGAGGGGGTAGTTCGGAGCTCCTCAGGCGCGTTCCATACTCGCTATTCGTGGCGCCTAGGGGAACCAGGGCCGCCACGGGGAGCCAGCGTGCGGCCGGGTCAGGGGGCATATCCTTCGAAACTCGGCCATCGCGAGTAAGTAAATCCGAGCGCTGCTCTAGTCGCGCGACATTGTAATACAGGCACGACAGATACGGAACTTTGCGGAAGCGTGAGGGAACAGTGTCGTGGAAGAGGGAGAGGGGGAGACGAATATTATAATCTAGCGACTGTGGCCGCTTTTTTCTTTTTTGGTCCGTGTTTTTCGTAATACAGTAAATCCTGTATAGTCGTAAAAAGGTCGTACACGATGAATGCAAAAAAATACCCCCTCCACTGCAGTAATCTGATCTCGGATAGGGTATATCGATGGGAATCACTACTAATGCGACGCGGAGGGACGTCTATACCAATATAAAAGTTTTTTTATTATAACTTATTTTTTTATGGGACTTTCATTAACTTATTTCTGGCATTTCTGGCAATCCCTGTGTATCAATTTAGATCTCTAATTATCCCATCCCCATAGCAGCAAAATATTTGCGAAGCCCCTAGCCTCGTTGTCCCATCGCAAACAAATATCCAGAAAAATCCTGCTGCCCGTCCCCTGGCCTAGATACCAGAGATCAAAACCGAGGATCATTTTTCAGATCCGCGAAAGCAGGAGAGTATTTCGGTGTCGAATCGTAAACAAAACCTCAAAATATATATATATCCGCGAAGAGGAATTGCATGGATGGCGGCGGAGCGAGGGGAGGACACCCGGTTGGCGACGCACACCCTGGACGTTCCTCTATCTCTCTCTGTCTGGACGTTCAGTTATCACGAGGTCTCTCCGCCTCTTCGAGAATCTGGCGCCCGGTAGACCCGACCCGTGTTTTCACGTATGTACTGAAGACGAGACGCGAGATCATGCGGGTTGCACGCGCGTACGTCCGTTTCTCAAGGCTCGAACGTCCGAGAGCACGACATCGCGAGGAGAAAGCAGAGAACGTGCAACCGTGGTGGATGGTTCAATCGCCTGCCAACCACATCCGAACTGCTCGAGCAACAGCATCCGACTCCAACTTTTTATTTTTTTTTTTATCGTGTGGAAATGCGTTACGCATACCCCGAGCCCCCTGGGGGGGAGCCGGGGTTATGTGGGGCTCCCTCGAGGAGGGGGTCGCCGAGCCAACAAGGCTCGCCGATCCCCTCCCCCAGAGTACCCACTAAAACCACACGCCCGCCTTAAGCTACATGGGAAGTGCCTGGATCACGCGAGTATTCAACAGGACACTTCCCAGCTCACATGCATCCCGAGGGGAGGGGTTAGCTCCCCCCATGCCTGCTCTAACCGGACCCCGGGCGGAGGGACCCGCCCGGTGTACCCATCCCTGGAGCCTTCGGATTGGGCTTCCCGAGCCCCAGCTCGGTCCACCCACAGCTCCCGGAGCCTTTCTGCCCTGCTCGAGCGGTGGACCCGAGGGTCCTCGCCCGGCCAAGGCATAGCCGCTGGTGACGATCTCTGGGTCGCCAGGTTTAAGCAGGGGGTGTCGACTCTGGCACTTTTTTGAACCACTGTTCAGGGCGCCCTCTCAGCTAAAGATGGGCCGAACCGAACTAAAACGTATATGTGTGTTGGTGATCACACAAACGTGTACTCACACATAGTTAACCTCGCATGTACGTGTAATCGTATTCATCGCTAGCTATTTATAGTTATGAATTGGGTTTTTTAGAAAAATTAATTTACAACGGTTATGTATGTGTACATATTTATTATTTATTTATTTATATTTATTGCAATATAACATACTTATTCCCAATAAACATACTTATTCGTAATATAACATCCAATAACATCTTCATAATAACTTCATAAATAATACACACTTTTTTGCTTGTTATTCCTCCTGTTTTGTGGATTTTCCATTCATTCCAAAAAGTAACTGCAACATATAAGAATAAGATAATTCAATTATATAATTATTAAAAATAGAAATGTATATTGATGGAAATGGTTATGAATAGTAGACACTTAACTTATTCAATTTGTAGATGCGTTATTTTTGCATTCTTCTTCTTCTTGTAGTTGCGCCTTGGCATCCTTTTTTGCTTGTTATTCCTCGTATTTCATGGATTTTCCATTCGTTCCAAACTAACTGCAACATATAAGAATAAGATAATTCAATTATATAATTTATTAAAAATAGAAATGTATACTGATGGAAATGGTTATGAATAGTAGACATTTACCTGATTCAATTTGCAGATGCGTTATTTTTGCATTTTTCTTTAAGGCTTTAATCCTTAAGCCTTTAAGCCTTATCATTTGGGGTGAAGTTTTGATTTTGGGATACGCAAGCGTTTCTTATACTTCGATAATGCTCTTTGACAATGGTCACTTTAATAGATTGATTTTTACTATATCAAAAAAAGAAAATTGATTAGTTATATATATAACACATTATTTGCTATATAAACCACTTGGTTTAAAGCAATAAATAAATATAACACATTATATCAACATATGTATGTAATGATATTACCTTTGCCTTTCTATCCATATTAGACAGCTGCATTTGTAGAAATAATTGCTGCGCTGGATTTAATTTTCTGTACCCCGTTAAGCCATTATCTCTTATGAATTTATTTGCTGACGCAAGACGCATTTTATAACTTTTTAATTTCTTGCGAGCATTGTATAGTTGGTTCTTCCATTGTTTGGCAATATCAAAAAATTGTTTGGAATTTGAGGTCATAGTTGTTGGAATCCTATATCGAAATGCGTTTTTCCTTCTTCGTTTAGTAATACTCATCTCTGCTTTAGCTTCTTTATCCTATCAAACATCATTAGCATAAACTTTTATTGTTAATATTGGGTCATTGCATGTTATCTATTACCTTAATATACATACCTCTTGTTGAAGATTTAATGCAGTATCATCTTCTGGTGAATCAACGCACATTTCTTCCTGTAAATGTGTACCCAATTGCTCTGCAGCATCCTCCACATCGTGGGCATGGTGCTGTTTTGGCAAAAGCGAACTTGGACCTGCATCTTCAGCTTCTTTATCCTATCAAACATCATTAGCATACACTTTTATTGTTAATATTGGGTCATTGCATGTTATCTATTACCTTAATATACATACCTCTTGTTGAAGATTTAATGCAGTATCATCTTCTGGTGAATCAACGCACATTTCTTGTAAAAGCAAACTTGGAATTGCGTCCTGCTTTAATTTGCGCCTGACTAATGATGGAATAACATCATCTTCTGTGAAATGCAATGCGCATACATAAAACTTCTTCAACTCGTGTCCAAATAGCCCATCTAGTCTTGGAGAATTTACGGCTTCCTTCCATTGCAGTGCTCGAACTGGGTCTTTAGGAAAACCATGTGCAGGAACCTTCCAACCAGATTTGCAACCAGGCACTACACACACGTATCCAGGCATCTTGCAGCTTTATACTTTATAAATACTACACTTTCAAGTTTAAAAATACAAAAGAGAACACACTTATAACACACAATTATATAAATTTTAAGAATTCGCAAGAATAATCGGTACTCCAAATATTGAGTCTAGCGTAATCTAACTGAATCTAACGTGATCTAGCGATGTCAACGAGCGCATCAGAAATGGCTGGAAATGGCCGAAAAACCGACGCCAACCGACGCCGCCAGCAAAGAGTGGGGTGGAGTGGGGATACAGTTTCTATTCCCACCGCCAGGTGCCGCCAGGCCACTACTGTGCTGCCACCAAGCGTAAGGACCGAAGAACATCACTAAATTCTTAGCCACTTTTTAACAAAGGAGTCGACAGCCCCTGGGTTTAAGGTCGTTGCCCACTAGACGCCTCCTCTGCTTACCTGCACCATCGCTCCGTCCCCGTTTTGGGTTTCTTCTGTCTATTACATTGGGACTGCTCCTACTATACCTGCCATGGCGCAGCAATAGCGCAGCCCCAGCGGGCCTACTCGTCGCCCCGGAAAAAGTGCACCCACCAGACTGCAGCGCGGATTGACCGCTTTGCCGCACCTCGCCGTTTTGGAGTTCTTCTGTGTATTTCAGTGGGACTGCGCCTACTGTACCTGCAATGGCGCAGCAATAGCGCGCCTCGACAGAAGGAACATTCTCGGCGAGAATGTTTTGCTCGCCAGCACCGTTATTTCAAGGTTTATAATGTTATATTGTTATAGGTTGTTGAATTCGTCTCGATACCAGTTAGAATATTATGAAATAAAAAATATATGTTAATATTTAAAAAATTGAGGTAACCTTCAGTTTTTTATAAAAAAAAAATTTACTATTAATTTTTGATATCGAGATTTGTACAAAAGTGAATACTGATCAACTTTTGTTGGAAACATTTTTGCAGACACCATAAACAATAGTCTCTTTTTAATTTAATAAAAAATATCATTTGAAAAAAGTTTATATTTTATCACAAGGAATGCAGTAATCGTTGACTTTCATAGAAATTATTCGGGAAATCTAGTTCATTAAAAATATTAATTTGCATATGTTCTAGTTACAAATAATCATTATCGATGATAATCTGACTTGGACCTTATCGATGATAATTTGACTTTGACCTAATCTGACTCTCGCATGATCAGTAGCACAAATAAATTTCTGTCCTCGACAATGTGATTACTAATACTAATAGCCAAAAATTATTTCCATCATCGATAACGGTTCCTTATGACCACAAAGAATTGTTGTCGTTTATAATAGATATTTATCAGTCAAAGATAGTCTATCATCGATAATAATTATTTGTAAGTAGAACATATGCAAATTAATATTTTAAAACAACTGGATTTTCCGAATAATTTCTGTGAAATTCAACGATTACTGCCTTCCTTGCGATATAATAATATGAACTTTTTACAAATGATTTTTTTTTATTAAATTAAAAATAACTATTGTTTATGGTGTGTGGATAACAATTATCGCAAAATTGGCAGTATATTTTACGTTATGTGAATACAATTTCTTTTATAAGTATTTAAAATTTGGAAATTAGTATAACTGAAATCGTCATTGACTGACAAATATACGAAATCGACGAACCAATTCTAGTGTTTGCGATCTTCATTTTAGTCGTTTTTACGAATCGTTAAGATCGTCTCTCGCATACCGTACGAACAGCACATCCAGCAACCGGCAAAACATTCTCCCCGAGAATGTCCCTTCTGTTGATGGAAAATTGCGGGTAAAATATAAGATAAGAAAAACGCGGGAATTTATTACACAACCCAATAGTTACAAATAATCATTATCGATGATAGACATTATCTTTGACTGGTAAACAACCATTATAAATGACAACAATTCTTTTTGGTCATAAGGAACCATTATCGATGATGGAAATAATTTTTGGCTATTAGTACATACTAATTATGCGAGAGTCAGAATAGGTCCAAGTCAAAATCATGTTTGTGGATATACATATCCGAAATAGCACGTTGATGTGGAAAACAAAAGAAGGGACTCGCGCGAGCTTCGAAAATTTTCTTTTCGTCCCTCTAATGAAATCGTAGTCGTTACAGTAAAATAAGAAGCGATTGTGTAGGCAGTGCTAAGTGCTAATGTTCGCCACTCGAAAGTAACTGCGCCCAAACCCCGGTAATCTGCAATAACCAAATCACTTCAGCGTGTCTTTAGAATACATTAACTATCGCCAGAAAATTCCGAAAAAGTCCACGATGTCACCGAGTCATAAAGCAATAAAAACTCGACCGTACGCCCCAACATTATTACTATTGTCGGACTCGGACCCGGACCGTCTACCTGCGTATAGTGAACTGGTGCCCTACCGTCGAACCTACAGAGGTGTCTTGGCAAAATATCTTCGCTCGACACGAGTTGCCGCCGCGCAGTGGTGTTCACCACTAGAACGGTCTGGATTAGCTCGTTCGACGGGTTACAGTTACGGCGCGGCGAACGACCGCGCTAGTGGTGAGCGCCACTGTTCTGGCGCGGTGCTGGAGTCGTCTAGTAGGCGGAAGAACTACCAGCGCAGCGTCAATTTGCGGACGGAGCGATGGTGCAGGTAGGCAGAGGAGGCGTCTAGTGGGCAAAGAAATTTCTAAAGGATGCTGCACTTTTCCTGTCAACTTTTTGTTTCTATAAATGTGATTGTTCATCAATCAATTATTTATTGCGTTTCGACAATATACTCAGAGCCATCAGATTAGGACTTATGTCCCCACTCTACCTTCCCCTTCTACGACGCTATTCGCCACGCTTCCGCCGTGGCCTGGTCACGTGACGAGGGTTACTTCGATGCAAATTGTCTTTGTAAATCGACGCAAGTTTCTTATTCCCGACAGCAATAAAGAAGTGGTTGCGGTAAAAATCGGTGAATACATGGCTTAAAATTGACCGTGCTAACACGTTCACGTAATTTATCGCGCTTGGCTTGCTTGCGTGCGTTTGTCATTGTCAGGAGGTTTGGTCTGTATTCATGAAATTCTGCGTGCAACCGAGCAGCCATTAACATTTACGATACGTCGATTGCATGGAAATGTCTCTGGACATGTCGTCGATTAAGAGTACCTACAATCCGGACGAGATTTGCAGGTTGCTATCGCGGACGGGTTCAAGGTTTTCCTCCGTCCCATTTTTGGAACACCCTGTAGAACTACAGAACCATCAATCCCCGCCAACGGGGAAACGTTCATCACACTAAAGGCGGGATCTTCTAAGCGCGCTGAACGCAAACTTGGCGTCAAAGCAGAAGCAGAAAGTTAGGACGAATGGATTGCAAAACTCTGCATCCAAATACGCTTAGGATATCCCACCGGGAAAACTCGGTTTTTTCCAGGATTGCAAGGGTGCGGAATGCGCGTTCTCATTTCCCGATAATAATACAAAGATGGGGTTTTTTAGTAGTCAAAACCGTTAGATAAAAGGTCGATCTAGACCGCGATCGCCCTCAAAAGTCCTATTTTTACGTTTACAAGGTGTAATTTGCATTATTTGGCAGCGTAATTTGCACTATTCAGAAGCATACAGCTGCGCATGTAGCTATTTTTATAAAGCTGCGACAGCAACATGCTGCTGAATATGTAAATTACGCCTCGTAAATGTAAAAATAGGACTTTTCAGGGCGATCGCGGCCTCGATTGATCTTTTATCTAGCGCTTTCGATTATTAAAAATCCCCCATTATCGAGAACGCGCATCCCGCACCCTTGGAATCCTGGAAAAACGAGTCTACCCCCTTAACACTAACCTACCATTACCGGTCGAATGACCGTTCCCACATTTTGTATTTTACAATTACTGAATTTATGTACACAGTATGTAGCCACACAATGTAGCCATTTTTAGGGCTCGGCAGGTTTAATGTTAAAGCCGGTGAATTCGGTGAATCAGCGGGACACACGTTATTATAAGTAACTCGCTCGACGATCTCTCACGAGTTCCTCCATTGTTTTCAGAATTGCCAATTTGGACGTACGATGGAAGCTCAACGTACCAGGCAGACGGGGCGAACAGCGACATTTACTTGTGTCCGGTGGCGATCTACAACGACCCATTCCGTCGGGGGAACAACAAGCTGGTGCTGTGTGACACCTACCACAGCGATAAGACCCCGACAGCCTCGAACAAGCGGTTCAAGTGCAATGAGGCGATGGAGGCGGTCAAGAACGAGGATCCGTGGTTCGGTATCGAGCAAGAGCATACTTTCCTGGACGTCGATGGTAGGCCGCTCGGTTGGCCGAAGCACGGGTTCCCGGGTCCCCAGGGACCTTATTACTGCGGCGTGGGAGCCGATAAGGTGATCGGCCGCGAGATCGTCGAGGCCCATTATCGGGCTTGCCTTTACGCGGGCGTCAAGATCGCTGGGACTAACGCTGAGGTGATGCCGTCCCAATGGGAGTTCCAGGTCGGCCCTTGCAGCGGCATAGCCGCTGGTGACGATCTCTGGGTCGCCAGGTTTATCTTGCACCAGGTGGCCGAGGAGTACGGCGTGGTCGTGACCCTTGACCCGAAACCGATGGAAGGCTCATGGAACGGAGCTGGCGCGCACACCAACTTCTCGACGAAGACGATGCGCGCGGACAACGGGATCGCGGAGATTGAGAAAGCGATCGACAAACTGAGCAAGCAACATCTCAGGCATATCCAGGCGTATGACCCGCGCGGAGGGAAGGACAACGAACGCCGTCTCACCGGGAAATGCGAGACAAGCAGTATATGTACATGATTTCAGCGCCGGCGCGGCGTGGCTAATCGCAACGTCAGCATTCGTATTCCGCGCGGCGTCGCCGAAGACAAGAAAAGGGATACTTGGAGGATAGGAGACCCAGCAGCAACTGCGACCCATACGCGGTCTGCGAGGCCCTCGTCCGGACCTGTGTTCTGAACGAGTAAACGGCTGGACCGATTGCTCGTTTGAATAGGGACCGGAGAGGGGAAACGAATTCAAACTCGTAACTGGTACAGTAAATTCTCTATAAACGCGAACGCATCGGGGGGATTTGTTCGCATTTTTCGATCGTGTTCCTACTTTTTTCGAGCTTCAAAGGCCGAGCCGAACGTAGAGAAGGACAGCGCGTGTAAAGCGAGACCACGCGCGGGCCTTTGAACTGTGCCGGCGACTGCGACTCTCCGCGTCTCTTTTTTTAGTATGCGCGCTATCCTTCCTTGCGCCCGAAACGTCCATCGTCATTTAAACCTCTACAGTTTAAATACCATCCAAGGAAAACTATCGAATTGGAACGTTTGCATCCGTCAGGAAAAGACACACTTTTTGTAGTTTTTGAACTGGTTTAAGTAATGTACTTAAGATTTATTTAATTTTGTTTCTTATCAAAAAATTGTAATGGAGCGAGCGACGCGCGTGACTTGACACGGTGTTCGGTTTTGCGACATGATCGGTCATAATTCATCGCGTCTTTATATTTGCGAAACCGAACGTTAAATAATAAAAATATAAAACAGTTCAGCATATTTTATAAAGTAATTTTTCTCGTTTTTTAATCTTTGCCTAGCGTCGAGATCGCAATTTCTATTTCTTTTTCACTCGCTATACATACTCTTATGTTCTAAAGTCACTTCATATGTACATACCGTCAATTAAACCACTAAATTCTGTTCAAATTATATCGTGTTTGGTATCATTTTAATCAGAAAAATGCCAGAAATAAGGTAGTGGAAGTCCCATAACAGAATCATGGAAAATGAAGTTTGACTGTTGGTGTAACGTTATGATGACTCACGGGCGTTTGAACTGTGCCGGCGCGCTGCGACTCTGCGTCTCTTTCTTTCACATACGCTGTCCTTCCTTGCGCCCGAAACTTTCATCGTCAATTAAACCACTAAATTATGCTTAATTTATACCATGTTTGGTATCATTTTAATCAGAAAAATGCCAGAAATAAGGTAGTGAAAATCCCATAACAGAATCATGGAAAATGAAGAAGTTTGACTGTGGTGTAACGTTATGATGACTCACCGGCGCGTTTGAACTGTGCCGACGACTGCGACTCTCCGCGTCGCGTTAGTAGTGGTTCACACCGATATACCGAGCCGAGTCAGTGTATTAGTTTGGAGGGGATATTTTTTTCGCGTTTATCGTTGAAAGATTTTCGCGTTTATAGAGAATTAATCTACTAAAGTCTGCATCTGTTACAATGAGTACATAATTTTACAGAGATTGGAGAGGTCTTGCCCATCTATCCAATTTGGGTGGAGAGGTGATGGCATTGTTGGCAACGCATCCAGATCCGTCTACTTATATTCTAACATCCTGGCAAAGGAAACAGAAGAATGTAAGAATTAAAGATTTCCAAGAAATATTGGAAGAACTAGACAGATGGGATATTTTGGACGATACGTCAAAACTATTCGGTTAGTGTTGAAAATATTGCCGCTTTTAAAAGCTATTTTTACATGTCTCATTCTACACTTTTGTTATAGAAAGGGATGCCAAGAAGTATTTAGAAGAAGTAGAAAGATCTCGAACAACAGCCAATGAAATTGTAAATGAGATTGACGAAGACCTTCTGACTAGAGGTAAAGTTTCTAAAACATAGCAACTTAAGGGGGTAGTCTTGTTTTTAGGATTTACGCCTCCCCATTTCTCGATAAAAGATCAATCTAAGCCGCAGTTATCCTCAAAAGTCCTATTTTTACATTTACAAGGTATAATTGGCATTATTCGGAAGCATAAATCTGTGCACGTAGCTATTTTCATAAAGCTGCAACAGCTACATGCTGCCGAATAATGCAAATTAAAGAAAAACAACTCCTTGAGGCTGTCTGAAGGTCTCAAATTTTGTTCACGTTGTGTAGCAAGTACATAGCTAACTTCTGAACAAAGTTCAAATCGTATGGTCCAATATTAAAAAAGTTCAATTTCTTTAACAGATGATGTCCTCAGAGTGGCGCAAGGTCTTGACAATCAGAATTACGATGCGTTTTTACTATACGCAGACGAAGATATGAATTTTGCCACTGAAATGATGAACAAACTAGAAAACGAGCATAAGTTGAAGGTAAATAAGTAAAATGGATACATAATTGTAACAAGAATTTATAAGTTTAATCTTTATCTATCCTTTTTCAGCTGTGTATAAAAGATCGAGATTTAATTGCGGGTATTACATTTGAGCACGTAGCTGTCATGAGATTAATCTCCGAAAGGTGTAACAGATTAATTGTGGTAGTTACATCGAATTTCTTGAGAAGTTCGGCAAATAAGTTCTTTTTGAACTATGCTCAAGCACTGAGCATTGGTACGTCTTATGAACGCTTTTAGTAAGTAAAATTATACGGTCCTGTATAATATCATAATATTCCATTTTCTTTCATTCCAGAAAAGTGCCAGAGAAAGATTATACCGTGCCTTTACGAAAAATGTCAATTACCGCCGCAGTTATGTTATGTATCCGTTGTAGATTACAACAGGGCAGGTTTGTACGATTTCTGGGGAAAATTGAGAGACTCTATTCGAACTCCGAGTCGAGTGACGGAAAACTTTGTGAAACATAATAGTAAGCAACCAGAACCTTTGCAAAACCAAGACCTTACGAAAACTACAAAGGAGGACATACCAGAGAGTTTGCCGAATTCGAATGACAATGTATACGATCCAAAAGATAACAATAATCTAAAAAGAATTGGTAATTCTTTGCAACAATTTATGAAAAAATTGATCCCGAAACCGGAGAATAATACGAGAGATTAGAAAAGCTGTCATGAGATTAATCTCCGAAAGGTGTAACAGATTAATTGTGGTAGTTACATCGAATTTCTTGAGAAGTTCGGCAAATAAGTTCTTTTTGAACTATGCTCAAGCACTGAGCATTGGTACGTCTTATGAACGCTTTTAGTAAGTAAAATTATACGGTCCTGTATACAGGGCCCGCTCTAGCAGTTACGTCGCCCCGGACAAAAAGACAAATTGCCGCCCCTTAAGAATATATATTTTTTTAAAATAACGGTACATATTTTTTATTGTAAATAAAAATCAAATCATTTTATTTAAATTTTAATAAAAGAGAGCATATATTTAGAAAGAAACATATAACATGACATAACACAAATTGTTAACCATATAATTTTTTACATTTTTAAATACTATTAAAAATGTGTATTATTGCACAAACAATTAAAATTCTATTATTTTGAAAATAAAAGAAGGTAACATCAACTACGTTAAAATCACAAAAAACATTTTTTTCTTACTTTCAGTTCTGCAAACTATTTTATTACATTTTTTAAATTTAAAAGAGGAAATAAGCAAGTCTATAACATGTTCAAACTTCAAACACAAGTTGAAGCAGCGCTCTGTTCGCGTGCTAATGCTATTCTGTTCAGAGAAGTATATGCATGTTCAAAAGTTCAAGCAGCGTTCTTTACAAATTCTGCGTCAATTTTTCAATAATAGTGTAAATATTTTTAGCTTTTAGACATAAACGATATAAATACGCCACGCACTGTAAATTGTTAGCGAACGAAAAAATCGATATGTGAAATTTTCTTTTAATTGGGTATTTAACACATCAATATTTTTCTCACACAGCCAAAATGGCGCCCCTAAATCTTGGCGCCGCAGGCAAATGCCCGGGTTGTCCCCCCCCCCCCCCCCTAGAGCGGGCCCTGGCACGTGATTCCCGAATAATGGTGCAGCACGTCTAAATAGAGAGCTGTTCAAAGAAGCTGTGTATCCAAATAAAAACTGTTTTCCAGATAGCTTCTATCCAGTTCGCTAACCACTAAGAGGCATGGAACAGTTCCCTCGTATGAGTAATGAGAATATACGTATTAGCGATGTCAGTAAGTATCTCTGCGCCAACTTTCAATTCCTGTTTCTGTGAAAATTATATCGATTTGCTTCGATAGTTGAAGTCATCGAAAACGATCCTGAGATCGCGAAATCTACGAGAACTCTACCACCGATGCAAGTGAATGCTGGACGGCCGTTGCCGTACGTCGAGATACTAGAACAGCCGGCTAGCAAAGCTTTACGTTTTCGCTATGAGTGCGAGGGCAGATCTGCTGGTAGTATACCCAGTGTCCACAGTACACCAGAGAATAAAACGTTTCCTAGTATAAGAGTGAGTATCGATAAAACTGTACCATTTACTGATTGTTTGTCTTATGTGATAATAATTAATGTATGGTAAAAGATAGTGGGATACAAAGGCCGAGCCGCAGTTGTAGTATCGTGCGTAACGAAAGATCCGCCGCATAGACCTCATCCTCACAATCTTGTCGGAAAGGAAGCATGCGACAGAGGTATTTGTAGAGTAGAGGTGTCATCGGAAAACATGACGGCGACGTTTGCAAATCTTGGCATTCAGTGCGTGAAGAAAAAGGATATAGAAGACGCACTTACAGTAAGAGAAGAGGGGCGCGTAGATCCTTTTCGAAGTAAGCTGAGAATGAAACAGGAAGTAATTTTATCTTTTTCGATAAATCAAGATCATGTGTGATTCTTTTCTTTTCCAGCTGGCTTCGAACATAAAAAACACCCTACCAGCATCGATCTGAACGCGGTGAGATTATGTTTCCAAGTTTTCATAGAAGGATCTCGGAAGGGAAAATTCAGTGTCGCGTTACCGGCGGTTGTGTTCGATCCTATATTTGATAAGAGTAAGTTCAATCGGCTGTCGTGCGGATTGTATTTATTTTTAGAACGAGCCATTCTACATCTGCCTTGAATATTTCAGAGGCAATGTCGGATCTTGTAATATCCGAGCTCAGTCATCATAATGCTCTGGTCGCGGGTGGTATGAAAATGATTGTGCTATGCGAGAAGGTTGCGAAAGAAGACATACAAGTCCGATTCTTCGAAGAGAAGGACGGGCAAATGGTGTGGGAAGGATTTGGCGATTTTCAGCCTAGTCGTGTACATAAACAAGTACGTTTTACGCTTTCATAATCATTAGACTGCGGATCTTTATGCGTTTATGAAGTAATTGGTCGGGTGAGATATAAAAGAATATTGTGATGTCGTTTTTAGTGTAACAAAGACCTGTTGCTCACCACCAATGCGGAACATTTTTATTTTGCATGAAGATGCGCAGTCTAATAATCATAAACTCGATATTCCAGTATCGCGGAGATGTTTAACGATATTCGATGATTGTTAACAGACTGCGATAACGTTCTTTACACCGACTTACCGTGGACAAACAGTGGACCAGACCGTTCAAGTATACATTCAGCTGAAGAGACCATCGGATGGAGCAACTAGCGAACCGTTTCCGTTTGAGATGTTACCACCTGGTACAGGTAAGCCTGCATTCTGGTCTTTGCGGAAAGCATTTGCTCGAAAGAGAAAACAGATTATAGTACATTTGGTAAAATCTTAGCCACCGAGTCTGCCTTACTCTCGAACGTCGCGCCTAGATACCCGCGCAATTTCGATGACTTTAACAATAACGCAGGGCCCGCTCTAGCGGTTACGACGCCCCGGGCAAAGAAACAAATTGCCTCCCCTTTTTAAGCACTAAGCACCGCGCTGAACAAAATGACTTTTTTTTTTAGCAAAATTGTCTGACAAGGGTAGTCTGAAATTTTCTATTAATTGAATATTTAAAACATCATTATTTTTCTCACACTTACAGCCAAAGCCAAAATGGCGCCCCTAAATTTTGGCGCCCCGGGCAAATGCCCGGGTTGTCCCCCCCCCCCTAGAGCGGGCCCTAACAGATTGGAGAGGTCTTGCCCATCTATCCAATTTGGGTGGAGAGGTGATGGCATTGTTGGCAACGCATCCAGATCCGTCTACTTATATTCTAACATCCTGGCAAAGGAAACAGAAGAATGTAAGGATTAAAGATTTCCAAGAAATATTGGAAGAATTAGACAGATGGGATATTTTGGACGATACGTCAAAACTATTCGGTTAGTGTTGAAAATATTGCCGCTTTTAAAAGCTATTTTTACATGTCTCATTCTACATTTTTGTTATAGAAAGGGATGCCAAGAAGTATTTAGAAGAAGTAGAAAGATCTCGAACTAGTGATGGGCACCATCGACTAAAAACTATCGACTAAATCGATAGTATTCAACTACTATTTTCAGTCGACTGATTTTTTAAACTATCGACTGAATTTAGTAGTGGTGGGGCATAGACATATAGAGATAGACTGCGCGGCCTGAACGAAGCGCTGAAGTCCACAATGGCGGCGTGCGAGAGAGAGAGAGAGCATTAGCCGGGGTCCATAGCGCTCTCTTTCTAATTGATGTGTCGACACATCATATACAGGGTGTCCCAAAATTCGTGAAAATCCCGAAAGGGGGTGGTCCCTGAGACCATTCTAAGAGACATTTTCCTTTGCACCAATGTCAACTGCGGCTTTGTTTAGGAGTTATTAACGAAAAACACGGACCAATCAGAGCGCGTCCTGGCCCGCCGCGCCGCGCCGCGCCGGCAAGCGAGTGTCGGTGGTACGCCGTGACATCGCAACGAACAAGAGTTTCTCGATAATGTGAATCCTCTCCGATTTCGATGAGCTTTGGATACGTTGTCCAGACCATGATTCTGAACAACATTTCTCTTTAGACATTTTGGCGATCGGTTTTAGTGTACGAGATAATCGTAAAAAAAGAGAAGAAGCAGAAACTGAGTGAATTAAAAACTCACGTATTCAGTCGTAAATCCATTTGCTGCTTCGAAATGTGTGTCACTGGGTCACTCGGTGACGAACTGCACAGATGTCTTCAGGTACACGGCAGTACCGAAAGCCAAGGGACGTACGGCCAGGTCGACGAACTGCACAGCCGGTGGTAGAAGGCCTAAGGGATGCGCGGTCAAGTCGACGATCCAGAATTTAACTTTCACTTTCGAATCGATAAATAATTCGTATGTTTATTTTACACAGATGCCTTGAAATTTTTCCACACTCACAATCACTGTTCACATTTGTCAACACATAGTTATGCACTAATAATAATTGCCATATCCCTTGTACTGCTGCACAAATCACAACAATCAGGTAATGCAATCACTAGACTGCGGATTTCATGCATTTGTAGCAAACATGAGTAGGTGCATTTTAATACAGTAGAGAGATTAAAATAATTTCAAAACACCAATGTATTATTTTCAAATTCTTAAAATGATCACAGTAAGAATCAAATATCTGTCTGGCTCCTGTCCCTTGTAATAGCGACAGCCAACATTCATTTTGCATAAAGATTCGCAGTCTAGTGATTAGTTTAAATATCACAGTCAAAAACACAGCTAATAGCAACCGTTAGCTTTGAATTTACAAGTCTTTGGAGATGTTCTCTCTACCGCGGCTCGAACGACACTGATTTTCCGCAAGATTTTTCTAAAGAATTTAGGAAGGGCATTTAGAGTGTCGAAATTCGAAATGCACGCTGTAGCACGAGAACGACGGGACGGTTGGACGAAAAACAGGATACGAGAAGGACCGCTTTAAGACTTATGGCAATCACATGTTTAGGTTTTCCTGTAGATTGGTACGCAGAGTCGATGGGTAACCGTTCGAAAACGTCGTCTGTCCTTCTTTTAGAAAGTTTCTTAAGGAAGGTATAGGACAATAGGGATGCTACGCTGACCTGACATTTTTACCCCTTGCTGGGTAAAAGGACGGATGACGTTTTCGAACAGTTACCCATCGACTCTACGTACCAACCTGCAGGAAAAACTGAACATGTGTTTGCCACAAAGCTTACAGCGGTCCTCCTCGCATTCTGTTTTTCGTCCAACCGTCCCGTCGTTCTCGTGCTACAGCGTGCATTTCGAATTTCGACACTCTAAATGCCCTTCCTAAATTCTTTAGTAAAATCTTGAGGAAAATCAGAGTCGTTCGAGCCGCGGTAGAGAGAACATCTCCAAAGACTTGTAAATTCAAAGCTAACGGTTGCTATTAGCTGTGTTTTTGATAGTGATATTTAAACTAATCACTAGACTGCGAATCTTTATGCAAAATGAATGTTGGCTGCCGCTATTACAAGGGACAGGGGAGCCAGACAGATATTTGATTCTTACTGTGATCATTTTAAGAAGTTGAAAATAATACTATGGTGCTTTGAAATTATTTTAATCTCTCTACTGTATTAAAATGCACCTACTCATATTTGCTACAAATGCATGAAATCCGCAGTCTAGTGATTGCATTACCTGATTGTTGTGATTTGTGCAGCAGTACAAGGGATATGGCAATTATTATTAGTGCATAACTATGTGTTGACAAATGTGAACAGTGATTGTGAGTGTGGAAAAATTTCAAGGCATCTGTGTAAAATAACCATACGAATTATTTATCGATTCGAAAGTGAAAGTTAAATTCTGGATCGTCGACTTGACCGCGCATCCCTTAGGCCTTCTACCACCGGCTGTGCAGTTCGTCGACCTGGCCGTACGTCCCTTGGCTTTCGGTACTGCCGTGTACCTGAAGACATCTGTGCAGTTCGTCACCGAGTGACCCAGTGACACACATTTCGAAGCAGCAAATGAATTTACGGCTGAATACGTGAGTTTTTAATTCAATCAGTTTCTGCTTCTTCTCTTTTTTTACGATTATCTCGTAAACTAAAGCCGTTTGCCAAAAAGTCTAAAGAGAAATGTTGTTCAGAATCATGGTCTTGACAACGTATCCAAAGCGCATCGAAATCGGAGAGGAGATAGTTCAGATAGTACATCGATCGATTTACAATTACAAGTTACTTATCTCGTAAACTAAAGCCGATCGCCAAAAAGTCTAAAGAGAAATGTTGTTCAGAATCATGGTCTTGTTACGTCGCGATGCTTCCTTTCGGAAAGTAGGCGCAAGGAGGATGTGAAACAGACGAGCGGCTATCTGTTTCAGGCGGGAGACGTTATTTCGTCAGTGGAGGGGTCCAAAAAGCAACAGAGGCCCAAGAATTCAGCTCTTCCACAGTTCAATTTTAACAAGTTGATTTATTAAAAAAAAGAAAGCAATTTACAAAAGAATTTTCAAGATACATACAAAATTATACTGTTGTCCGCGTAGGAGGATGGGGGAACAATAGATTCGCGTAATGTGCGAATCGGGGATCAGTTGTGGGGACGTTGCTAAGATTTGGGATAGCCTTTGGGACCTCGACGAGTTTAAGCTCCCATGAGCTTACGGACTGATGATCGACTATCTGAGTCGGCTCTGCTGGCGATGCTTCCTTTAGTATTAGCCCGTGGTCCTTGGCTGCCTTCCTCGATTTTTTGTGCTTCCTTCCTCCTCGTTTCACTCGTATCGGCCCAGTTGATACCTCAAGGTCAAGGGGAATGGTCATCCCTCGAAAGATGGGGAAAACGTTCCTTTTTGAGGAGGTACGTCAGGTCGCACTCGTCTGTGACACGGATCTGTATTTGTACCAGCACTCGGAATCCTAGGATTCGTTGTGCGCGGATCTGTATTTGTACCAGCACTTAGAGGAACGACCCTAAAGCAGACGGCTTTTTTTCTTTTGACCAGTCCCAGCGGGTGGTCTTTATGTTCTACCCTGCATATTTTTACTTTCGAGAAAGCTTTTTGCAGGGGGTAGGTCTAATCCCTCTCAGTTTTACCTGTGAGAAAGTGTGGAAAAAAAAGGGGCCACCTAGGTACAGGTAGCGTATTAATGCGGGTGTGATTTGAGGGGTGTGCTGGTGAGTGAGAGAGACAGCGCTATGGTGCTGCCGGTGTGAGAAAGAGGGGTGCGCTCGGCTGGTGGAGCGTGAGAGACAGCGCTATGGTGCTGCCGGTGTGAGAAAGAGGGGTGCGCTCGGCTGGTGGAGCGTGAGAGACAGCGCTATGGTGCTGTCGGCGTAAAGGAACGTTCACCGTGCTAACTGCATGGGAACGTTACACCTCCCCCCTGACGAATAAAAAATGAGATTCGTAGGATCTCATTTTTTGCGATGGCTACAGCTGAGCTGGGATCCTGGATTTCCTGCATCTGTCCATGTGCAAAATTCTCAATCTTCCATTGATAGATAGTTTAATGTTATTGTTTGGAAGTATTTCCATTACCCTATATGGTCCTGCATAATGGTCGCTGAATTTATTCTGCTTTGTTGCTAGTATAAAAACACTATCTCCTACTTTTAATTGTTGCGGGTGGATCTTTTTGTCGTAGTAGTATTTCGACCTTTCCTTTGCTGCTATCAGGTTCTTCCTTGCTCTAGTTTGGAGGTCCCTTAGGTTTTTTACGTGTTGGACTAACCTATTTTCGTAAGTTTCCTCGGGTTCCTCTTCTATGATGTCGGATGAGAAGGGTGGGCGAGCGATTTCCCCAAATATTAAGTGGTGTGGCGAAAATCTTGTTCCCTCGTGAACACTCGTATTATAAGAAAATATTGCTGCTTCGATACATTCATCCCATTGAACTCTATTATTTATATATTGCTTCAAATATTCCACGAAGACATGGTGCGCTCTTTCTAATGACCCATTTGTTTGTGGGTGGTATGGTGAAGTACAAACGTGTTGAATTTTAAACTTCCGAAATAGCCTTTTCATTACTGTTCCCGTTAGATTCGTGCCTTGATCTGTCAAAATGCATTTCGGTGTTCCGAAGCGGTATAGAAGGTTGTTTGTGAATGCTTTTGCTATTGTTTGTGCTAGTCCGTCTGGTATTGGTATGGCTAGAGAATATTTCGTCAATAAATCTTGTATAGTGAGTAGATATTTGTTATTTCTACGGGTGGTTGGTAAAGGTCCAACCATATCTATTGATATTTTGTCAAATGCTTTGCCCGGCGTGTCTGTAAGCATCATTGGTTGCTTATTCTTGACGCGGACTAACTTTTTTAGTTGGCAACTTATACAATTTTGAATGTATTGTTGGATGTCCTTTTTCATGCTATCCCAGAAAAAATATTGACGAATTCTAGCGTACGTCTTTGTAATCCCTTTGTGCCCAGATATAGCGGATGTATGGAATTCCTCTAGTATCCTACTTCTTTTTGAAACCGGTGGAATTTTAACAAGGTTTCTACAAACTGTAATGTGAATTGGCGCATGTGAAAATCTTCCTTCTAATTGTTCATTTAAGGCGGTCCAATTTACTCTATCTGATTTTGAAGGCTTACTAATAGAAAATGTACTTATTGCTTCTTCGTAAACTATATTTTGTAAATTCTCGAAGCATTCCTTTAATATTTCCCTATTAACTGGATCGTGTGACTCTCTAACTATTGGGAGCGCGATGTACATCTTCCTATTTATTGTACGGACGTCTGGTCTCCCTAATCTTAAATCCTTATGTGAAGGTAATTTTGCAAAGTCCTGGATTTGACGTGAGCCCTCATCAAATGGATCCCCGTTGATGGTTACGAAATATACCACATTATCCTTTCTTAAATATAAACAATCCCTAGTTTCAATAATATTAGTCGTAGGGGAATCTTCTTCGACTTCTGATTCCGTTCCTGTGTATGTTTCTTCATCTATTTCTTCCTCTTCTATTTCTTCCTCCGTTTCTTCTGCTATTCCCGGGGGGTTAGGGGGGGTTTCTTCCTCTTCTGTTTCTTCCTCTTCTATTTCTTCCTCCGTTTCGTCTATTATTCTGGGGATATTAGTGGGATTCCCGTCTTCTTCTATTCTTTCTTCTTCTATTCCTTCTTCTTCTATTCCTTCTTCTTCTATTTCTTCTTCTTCTAGGGGTTCCTCAGTATTCCCTCGGTTCTCCATAGGTTGTCGAGACCCTAAGGGCGACGATAGGAGGTTCTCGGGGGTACCAGAGGATCTTAAGGGATTTTCGGGGGTGGGAATTTCTTCGAAGGGTATTTGAAGGTCCGATATTTGCCGGGGTCCTAGGGACGGCGGTTGGAGTCCTTCTTGTGGAGGGTATTGAGGAGGTGTGAGGGGGAGTTCATCGTCTCGAAAAAGTTCAGCCAAACCAGCCCATGAGTCTTCGTCTATCTCTTCTTCTTCGCGGGTGTTCGTTACCAAGACTTGGGGGTTCCGTGAAAGCGCGTCCGCGTTACTATTAATTTTCCCCGGCTTATATTTGATTTTGTACTCAAATTCGGCGAGTTTAAGTCGCCAGCGGACGAGTCGGGATGTGGGATCTTTCACCCTATGTAGCCAAACTAAAGGTTGGTGGTCGGTTATTAATAAAAATTCCTTTCCGTAAAGGTAAGGGCGAAAATGTTGCGTGCAATATACGATGGCGAGGAGTTCCTTCTCTATTGTGGAGTAGTTCATTTCTGCTGTATTTAATGATCGAGACGCGTATGCTATAGGGAGGTCGTTACCGATTTCTCCCTGACTTAGTATACCTCCGATGGCATGATTTGATGCGTCTGTGGTCACTATGAATTGTTTGTTGAAATTCGGATACTGGAGAACCGGCTCCTGACAAAGTGCTTCCTTTAATTTACTGAATGATTGTTCCTGTTCGTTTTGCCAACTAAATTTAACACCCTTTTTGAGGAGTGATGTTAATGGTTTTGCTATACCAGAAAAATTTGAGATGAATCGTCTATAATATCCGCTAAGACCCAAGAACTGTTTAATATTGCGCGGAGTGCGCGGTTTTGGAAAGTTTTTAATTGCAGTGATTTTACTTGGGTCTGGCTTAATACCATTTTCTGAAATTATGTGTCCCAGATAATGGACTTCTTTGCGTAAAAATTTGCATTTGTCCGGTTGAAGCCGGAGGTTAGCGGATCGTAGACGTTCAGCTAATTTATTGAATTTAATAGAGTGTTCTTGCAGAGAACTCGCGTATAGCACTACGTCGTCCATATAAACGAACATTTCTGTTCCTTGTAATCCGGTTAATACAGTATCCATCAATTTTTGAAATGTAGCAGGAGCGTTCTTAAGACCGAAAGGCATTCGTGAAAATTGATAATGCCCATAGGGGGATGAAAATGCGGTTTTATGCGCGTCGGATTCTTCCATGGGAATCTGGTGGAAGCCGGATGCTAAGTCTAGGACGCTAAAATATTTAGCCCCGCCTAACTGGTCTAATATGTCGATGATATTTGGAAGGGGGTATGCGTCGCCTACAGTTTTTTCGTTTAGCTGTCGGAAATCAATAACCATCCTCCAACGTTTGTTGCCGGAGGAGTCTGGTTTTTTCGGAACTATCCAGATGGGAGAGTTATAAGGGGAGGATGACTCTACGATAATTTTCTGGTCGACTAATTCCGATATTTGTCGGTGTATTTCCTCTCGATGGATTGGGGGGAATCTATATTGTTTAATATTTACGGGGCCGCTATCGGTAGTGGTTATTTTATGCGAAGTTAAGTGAGTACATGGTAATTGATCATTTTTGCAGTGAAAAATGTCGTGGTGCTTCTGTATTAAATTTTCAACGTGCTTTCGTTCTTCAACATTTAAGTGATCTAAATCTATTGATTTGAATATTTCTGAAAAACGTTCGGAAGAGATTTCGACGGGAAGACAGGGGGTTTTGGGAATTTCTACCTCGTTCTTTGCGAGTTTAAGGGGGTTTTCCTCGTTCTTTGCGAGTTTAGGGGAATTTTCCTCGTTCCTTGCGAGTTTAGGGGGATTTTGGTTAATCTCCTCGATTTCTTCAAGGGATAACCAAGGGACTTCCACGTCAAATTCTACCTCCGACGTGTTAAATACTTTTATTAGAGCACGTCCATTTATATTTCTTACCACGCATTCTCCTGCGAAAATTTTGGGCCCGATATGCAGCCGAGGGAGATAACCCGTTCTAACTTGGGGGTTTTTTAAGAAAACCGGAACCGTCGTAACACTGCGCGGAGGTACCGTAATTTTTAGAGGATCGGAGAACCAAATTTTCATGGAATCTAATATAAGACAGCGGTCTTGGTATGATATGGTGGCATTAGATTTTCTTAAGAATTCCGATCCTAAGATCCCGGGGTAGGGAATTGGAAAATTACTTGGCACCACGTGAAATTCGTGGGCTTGATTTGATATTTGAATTTTTAAAGACCCCATTGTCTCAACTACTTCTGATGTAATGCCACTTAATCTTAGAATGATTCCATGGTTCAAGGGAAGATTCCCTATTTGACTTTCCTTAATTAAATTTGGCTCCGATCCGGTATCGATTAAGAATTTCGTTTTGCCGATTGGAGAAGCCAAGTTCATTTCGATAACGGGATCGAAATTACCTTTTATGTGGAAGGTTTTTCTTCCGCTGTAATCGTTAGTGTTGGACGATCTAGTTTCCCGTCTCGCCGGTCGTCCGTCGGCGAGCGGTTGTCGCGGTTTCCCGAGCCGAGTTGATTTTTCCTATAACACTGGGAAGCAGTGTGTCCGAATTTATTGCAATATGTGCAAGTTACCGGAGACGAGGGTCGATTTGAGGTATTACTATTTGTTCGATTCTGGGGGTTGTGGAAACACTGTGAGGCAGTGTGTCCAATCTTGTTGCAAATTGTACAGGTACTAGGTGGTACCCGATTATTTATGAAGTTCCTCGAGGGTGGGGGATTCCGCGGGATAAAGGGGGGCGCGGAAGAGTTTAGCAATGGTGGTGGCTTCATTCTAGCCTCCTCCTGCTCCATTTCGTTCGAAACGATGATTGCGTGATTATATGCTTCTGTGAGCGTTTGATACCCCTTGAAATTTAACAGGATTTTTATAGTGGACGGTAACCCACGGATAAAACAGTCCAACGTAAATTTATCGATCTCGGGGTCGGGCGATCGGCCCTCTTGTCGCTCCGCGTCTCGAACGGAAATTTTCAGGTCTTTCACCCTTTGTACGTAATCTATGATGTGTTCCGCGGGCTGTTTAAAGATATCCGCGAGTAATCCGCGGTAATGATAGGACGATTTTTGCGGTAATAGTTTAGACCGAAGGGTGGCTATTAGGTCATCTATTTGTCGGAACTCCTCTCCTTCTATTATGCAATACGCTCGCCCAAAAATTCGCGTTCTTATGGCTTTTACTAATTCCGATTCTTGAGAGGGTGATAGAGCATCCCGAGCTCGTCGGCATGCTTGAAAGAACCGGTCGATTGAAATGTTGGTTCCCGAAAAGGTTGGGATCTCCGAGAGGATGTCTCGAAGTCGCAGCGAAAAGGACTGCGGTGGTGCTTCTACTATCTTAACCGGTGCAACTGCTATCGGCTTTCCTTGGGACGAAGTTTCCGCGAGCTGTGCTTCTAAATTTTTCGTTTGTGCCATTAATGTATTGACAACAACCTCCAACTCCTCCTTTTCTTTTAGTTGCGCTTCTAAATGTTTTGTTCGTGCTTCTAATTTCTCGTTTGTACGTTCTAGTTCCTGTATCTTCTTTTTGTCCTCTAACCGGAGGTGAGCTCTTTCGTTCTCTAAAAACTCTTCAAAATTCTCTTGCGTTTCTCTAAATTTTTCTTCCTGTTCTCTAATTCGACTTTCTCTAGTTTTTAGTTGATTCGATAGTATTTCTAACTCGTCTTCACTAAGTGTGAGCGTCATCTTGAAAGATTTATTTTATAACTTTACTGGAAAAAACTGATTTTTCTTGTCTCTGAAGCTGTAACCTCCACGAAATAACGAAAAATCCCACCGCTGTCACCAATTTAATAAATTCTCCTGTTACGTCGCGATGCTTCCTTTCGGAAAGTAGGCGCAAGGAGGATGTGAAACAGACGAGCGGCTATCTGTTTCAGGCGGGAGACGTTATTTCGTCAGTGGAGGGGTCCAAAAAGCAACAGAGGCCCAAGAATTCAGCTCTTCCACAGTTCAATTTTAACAAGTTGATTTATTAAAAAAAAGAAAGCAATTTACAAAAGAATTTTCAAGATACATACAAAATTATACTGTTGTCCGCGTAGGAGGATGGGGGAACAATAGATTCGCGTAATGTGCGAATCGGGGATCAGTTGTGGGGACGTTGCTAAGATTTGGGATAGCCTTTGGGACCTCGACGAGTTTAAGCTCCCATGAGCTTACGGACTGATGATCGACTATCTGAGTCGGCTCTGCTGGCGATGCTTCCTTTAGTATTAGCCCGTGGTCCTTGGCTGCCTTCCTCGATTTTTTGTGCTTCCTTCCTCCTCGTTTCACTCGTATCGGCCCAGTTGATACCTCAAGGTCAAGGGGAATGGTCATCCCTCGAAAGATGGGGAAAACGTTCCTTTTTGAGGAGGTACGTCAGGTCGCACTCGTCTGTGACACGGATCTGTATTTGTACCAGCACTCGGAATCCTAGGATTCGTTGTGCGCGGATCTGTATTTGTACCAGCACTTAGAGGAACGACCCTAAAGCAGACGGCTTTTTTTCTTTTGACCAGTCCCAGCGGGTGGTCTTTATGTTCTACCCTGCATATTTTTACTTTCGAGAAAGCTTTTTGCAGGGGGTAGGTCTAATCCCTCTCAGTTTTACCTGTGAGAAAGTGTGGAAAAAAAAGGGGCCACCTAGGTACAGGTAGCGTATTAATGCGGGTGTGATTTGAGGGGTGTGCTGGTGAGTGAGAGAGACAGCGCTATGGTGCTGCCGGTGTGAGAAAGAGGGGTGCGCTCGGCTGGTGGAGCGTGAGAGACAGCGCTATGGTGCTGCCGGTGTGAGAAAGAGGGGTGCGCTCGGCTGGTGGAGCGTGAGAGACAGCGCTATGGTGCTGTCGGCGTAAAGGAACGTTCACCGTGCTAACTGCATGGGAACGTTACAGTCTTGACAACATATCCAAAGCTCATCAAAATCGGAGAGGGTTCACATTATCGAGAAACTCTTGTTCGTTGCGATGTCGCGGCGTACCACCGACACTCGCTTGCCGGCGCGGCGTGGCGCGCCGGGCCAGGGCGCGCTCTGATTGGTCGGTGTTTTTCGTTAATAACTCCTAAACAAAGCTGCAGTTGACATTGGTGCAAAGGAAAATGTCTCTTAGAATGGTCTCAGGAACCACCCCCTTTCGGGATTTTCACGAATTTTGGGACACCCTGTAGAAAGAGAGCGCTATGGACCCCGGCTAATGCTCTCTCTCTCACTCTTTGTACCGCGCGCCGCCATTGTGGGCTTCAACTCGCCCATAAGACGGCGCAGTCTATCTCTATATGTCTATGTGGTGGGGTTACTATTTTCAGTCGACTGTTTACACGTCGCCATCTTGAAATTTCAAGTGTCAGTGTCAGACGATGAAACGAAAAGGTTAGAAATACATAATTATGACAGGACGTGCAAATATGCAAGTAATGAAATATGTAATAGATATTTCAATACTTTAATTCATATTGGATGTTAAAATCTTATTGCTATTTATGCAATATAAACTATATATGTGATATAAATAAATTGTGTACATTTATATTTATAACATAGTGTATGAATTTATTATTAAATAAAGACAAAATCATTCAATCACGAAATTTAATATCTCTGTACTGTCCCATACTGTCCTACTATTCATTTAACTAGCGAACATCGAGAATAAGAGTGAATAAGAGTAAATACGAGAATAACCTGTAAACTACTGAAAACTATCGACTAAATTCAGTTACTGAATCAGTCGCTTAAAACTATCGAGCTATTGGTTGAATTTTAACGGCGGATGTTTTGAATAAATTTTATAAGATTTACTATCAAATACATTCACTCATTAGCGATATCGAATTATTAAAAATTATAAAAAAATTATTTTTATTATTATTAATTATTTAATTATTGTCTGGTATATTTACCCCAATTTACTCTTACTGTGCCTATAATACTAAGTGAGCACTGCAGTACAATGCTGTAAGAGTGAGTGAGAAATGAGATCTATACGTAGGCATAGACTATAGCCCGCAATCTAGACGTATAACCACTAAAACGAAATTTCAGTCGACTAAAAACTATCGACTAAATATTCGATAGTATGTAGTAACTAAATAGTAATTAGTCGATAGTTGAATTTAGTCGATAATGCCCATCACTATCTCGAACAACAGCCAATGAAATTGTAAATGAGATTGACGAAAACCTTCTGACTAGAGGTAAAGTTTCTAAAACATAGCAACTTAAGGGGGTAGTCTTGTTTTTAGGATTTACGCCTTCCCATTTCTCGATAAAAGATCAATCTAAGCCGCAGTTATCCTCAAAAGTCCTATTTTTACATTTACAAGGTGTAATTGGCATTATTCGGAAGCATAAATCTGTGCACGTAGCTATTTTCATAAAGCTGCAACAGCTACATGCTGCCGAATAATGCAAATTAAAGAAAAACAACTCCTTGAGGCCAGTGGCGCACCCAGGGGGGGAGCCAGGGGGCCAAGTCCCCCACCAAGAAAAAAATGTTCAGCTTCCAAAATTAAAATCGCGGAATAGCCCTGGGTACCGTTGATAGATATTTTGGCTTAAAAAAAAGGTCATCACGCAAAACCTAGGGCTGGGTTCAACTCGGCCCCCCCCCCCCCAAGATTACATCCTGGGTGCGCCACTGCTTGAGGCTGTCTGAAGGTCTCAAATTTTGTTCACGTTGTGTAGCAAGTACATAGCTAACTTCTGAAAAAAGTTCAAATCGTATGGACCGCTGACGGTTCACCAAGTATGACACACACATTGTTTCTTTGCACTTCATTGTATATTTATCATTTACACTAACAGTCCAATCAGTTACTACGTATTCGGCCTAATTAAACTAGTATAATATTATATGTGATCGCATATACGACAAAATACACAATTACTCTGTAGTACTTCGTAGGATGTAAAGAAACGCATAGTTTCCGTATCTCTATGCGTAGACGCGCAACAAGTATGTAAATGAAGGTTTTATGTAATGTTTGCTTGCTAGACTCTTGTGACACACGAGATGTGCAAATGTAAATTAAAATTGATATGAAATATTATTATTTGACTATCATTAAACGAAAATTAAAAACAAGAATGATAACAATTTGTTCCAGAATGATAATCTATTTATCGTTGCCGACAATCATTGTAAAATCTGTATATAAAGTGGTAGAACCAGTTGAATTTGTAATGTACTAAAGTCGGATTAGTTTTAACAGAGCGACAAATCTCGATCTAGTGAAAAGTATTTGATTCCGCTTCATACTGTTTCCTAGACATACAACAAATGACATTAAATCGTTCTCAAGCCAAGTACTTCAGTTCATGAAATTGTTACGATTCTAAACCCATTAAACGCAGTTAAAATATATACATATATAGATCCATAATACATATGAATTGTATTTTTTAAGATGTTACAGTACTATTCACACATTTCGATTGACAGTGATCTAATGTATGTAGAAAATGAATGAGAAGACACCAACGTCACTTGTTGTATTTTTGAAGGATTGCAAAGCAATTTTCGTAAAGGAAAATTAATGTAAAAACTTTATCTGCCCCCGAGACGCCGTAGGTCTAGTTCAAATGGAACTGTGAATGAGAGCGAATGAGTGCGCGCGCGCTTGTCATCAAATAAATCAGCAAACGTTCAATTCAATATATGTAAATGAAGCATTTCATGTGTATGACCGAACACTTCTCATAAATATTTGCATCTTAAATGAAGGACATCAACTCGTACTACTCTCAAATGATTTTTGTAAATAATCTGATATGTAATATACTATGAGTCTGTGTATGTACTTTAAAATTAACGAGAGAGACAGAGTTCGAAGTCAGGCAACTCTTCCCAACAAAATCATTCGGTTCATATATAGGTTTTCCTTTGACATGTTACTCATTCAATCGTTTGTATAAATTCAATTTTCTCAACACGTAGAACCTCAGTTGTAGAATTTTATTGTAATTTAATTAAAACAAAGTAATTAAAGAAAGTACTTTGTATTGATCACTGTTATTTCTTACAATCCCCTTTGCAGCTTGAAAATGTAAACAAACGCCGCGCCGGGACAGGCTTACGTTGCCGCTGAGCGTGCAAGAATACGAAAAATTCAATACAGTATATTAGCGATAGTGTTTTGCAAATATCTCGAAAACTAAAAGCGGACCCCCCTATATTGGAAAAGGAAAAAGTTGTTCAAAATGTGTTGCTGTATAACATATTAAAATTTCATCAAAATCGGAGGACGCAGACCTGTTCGCAATAATTACCAAATAATCTTTTATTTGCAAATAAGAAATAATAAATGCATCATTTTTGGAATTATTTAAATAATTTTTATTTAAATAAAAAGTTTAGTTATTATTTGCAATTAAAATCACACGTTTATATGTATATTATTTGAAATAGGTGTTGGAGACTGTAAATCAAATGGGAAACTTTCTTCCAGCAGATCTATTAATGGGTCTATTAACTTTTTTCCGTGTAACATTTTGTTTATTTTCTCGTTTCTTTGTTATAATAAATGGAAGCTTATGTTAATTTGTTGTTCTTCATTCTTTAATAAGCCCCTTTTAATTTCCCATCAGTTTTAACTCCATAAAGTAATAGTTTCCTGTAAAATCCGTATCAATGCCTCCGGATCGGAAACTTTCTGCCAGGGGTTGTATTAATTCGAGTAACTGTAACTTTTTAAATGTTGGACTATACGATTTGGACTTTTCGTGAGAAGTTGGAGAAATTAGTTTACTGCATGATGTGAAAAGATATTTTTCCAGAAATTGCAGTTGGCTGGAATTGTAGAGAAAATAGGTACTAAAAGTCGCATTTCACAACTTTTTTATGTGGGCCTATATTCAAAATTTAAAAGATAGTTATAATAATTAACCCTTTGCAGCCGCTTTAACTTCGGAGCTGTTTTAACACGAAAATGAAACATCTCGTTCTAGGTAGAATAATTTCGTTCTATACGATTCTTTTCATTTGATGGATATGAAATTGATTGTAATACCTCAGACAATAATTAAAGGTTTAGTAATTGATTAGCTACCAACATGTTTAACAATGTAAACAATATTTTGAATAATGGGACAGCAATTTTTAGTGGTGATTTCGAGTCACCACTGGAGTGCTAAGGATTAAAGATGGTAGAAATTGCAGGATATTACAACAATGACAAATATTATAAAGCAGATACGCTAACGTTACCGTTATCGCGTCAGAAGGAATAGCTGCAAGCTGCAAGCTGCAAGTACAATTGTATAGAATTTCGGGGAAAACTTGGAAGAGTGGGAGGGTTGCCGGAGTATTAATTATGGCGTGGAAGAACCAACGAATAATCACGGTCGCTTAGACTGGCCGGACTATGACAGGGTAAGACGTGGTTTCCCTCGGGTCTCAATTATCCATCGGGCCTTAATTTGTCCGGGCTGTTTGTCTCTCGATCAAGCCGGTTCGTCGAGGTCCTGGTACTATGTACTTTGGAAATGAAATGAATGATTATGTGAAAATTTGCTTGTCAAACGAACATTCCGGGAAAAGGTTCAGGTAATTTCGTGCAGGAGTTTCATTGTGGGGAAGCACAGCGCGCGCAATAAACAGAGTTCGAAAATCCAGAGTTGTTTTGGTAACTACCCAGAATTTTTATTGGCCCTCGCGACGGTCAAAGTAATTGCCCAGTTTTATTTACGTTTTATTACTTCGCCGCGTACCCTGGTATAAAGCAATTTAGATATCGTGAAACGGTTCGAATTTCTTTTATTGCTGTTCTTGGAAATTCTGAAATTTTCAACAAATATACACGATCAGTGTCTGTACGTTTACTATACATATACGTCAGTCAGTCAGATCTGCTTCGAGCCGATATCGATTGCAGCCTGCACTCGATGCTCGAAGCTGAGTGTGCTTTTCAACTACTTTATTCGGAAATAGATCTATGATATTCTGCTTGTATAGTAGGGTGCTTCTTAATTTTTGACCAACGAATTAAATGCACCGCACCCCCCAGAATTGTTCCTTTAAGTGAGAAAAAATTTGTGTAAAGTTTGAGATCGATCGGATAAAAGGATCACGTTACCCAAAGCGAATGAAAATTTTGAAAATTTTGAAATTCACCTCAACTATGGAACATGGCACATCGTTGGATTTGTCTTTTTTTTCTGAATAGGAATATGGAAAAATTATATGATCTCCTTTAAATAAAAATAACGATGACCTTAAAATTTCAAAAATATGATTTCCAAAAAATTCTTTTATTTTGCCATTATATTTACCATATTGAACAATGCAAATTTCTCCTCTGACATTTTTTCGTACAATCACAAATAACAGAGATATTTAAACATTTCCATGTATTACATTTTATTTATACCTGTACTGAAACAAGACTTTAAGAAGCCTAAAGTGACAGTTTAGCTACATTAGCATTGAACAATAAACAAAATCAACTTGTACTTTGCATTACAAAGTACTTTTGTCAACTGTTAAGTAAAGTTATTAAGTAAAACTATTTCTGTTACCACAATTTTTTGTCAACTGGCTTTGGTTTGCAAAATATGAACTGAAAATCACTTTCGCAAGGCAGAAACCAGGTACAGTTTCGTACCTGGGTACTGGGTACCCTCGATGCCGTCCATTAACATAAATAAAACGCTATAAAACATTTCGTCGGGATTAGGACCCCTCAAATGAGGGTAGCGAGGGGCAGCGGACCCGTTTACAACTCTCCGTACTGAACACTGGACCCATGACGACGGTCAGGTACGAGGGACGTTTAGTACACGTGCACTGAACACTTACTTGGAGTTCCTTCCTCCATTTGATGTACGTTCGAATAGTATGCGGTTGTAGAGCTGGTTTCTGCACGCGCGTACGAAGTTTTCGCCAAAATCTCGCAGTGTTTAGTCACACAATCAAATATTTCAGCATGTCATCTCCGGTGTAACTCATGCTTGTCAACCAGACGTTCTCGCGAGTTGTTTGATGGCCAAGGGGAACCGCGCATGTGATCCAACGGTACCACTTCGAACTTTAGTTTGTTCTTAACGCAGTCATGCGGTGATTGCAAGAATGTAATGCAGAAACCGAGTTGCGTTAAGAATATCTCATCACCTTGGCATTAAGAAGTTATATCAGTTGGTAACAAAGTGGAATCTTTCACAAGAATGCAATTTTGTAAGATCCGGCTAAACGTAGCGGATCTTTATGCAAAATAAATATTTTCCACCTGCATCGCAACAAAGTGGAGTGAAATAGAAATTGATTTGCTTTCAAAATATTTTTAACAGGTTGAAAACACTGTAACAGTAATGTTAAATTCTTCTAATACTCATTCTTGCCATAAATCCATAAAATCCTTAGCACTCGAATTGCTGTACAATTATTCCAAATATTATTTACATTAATAAATGTGTTGGTATTATACAAATAAATTATATTAAAGATGTGCTTCAAGATTTATAAAGAAAATTTTATTGGATAGAAAGATTTATATATTTTGAGTTAATACACGGTTGTTGGAAGTTAATCGCTAAAGTATTCTCAAGTTATTAAAGCGAATGTAACCATTTCGGTCACGAAAGAAATCATTCACGGACCATGTTCTTCCACAGCATTCCGAAAACCAGCGTTGCATAAATTTACATACACACTGACAATTTTGAAATGAAATTTTTAGCTTCTTTCGGGAAGGTTCCGTTTTGTCTTTTCGTCCAGCTATCGATAAATGTTTATTCAATTACAATTGAAACGACAATTATTAAAAGAGGAAGTTGTGCAATTGGTTCGAACAATTTTTACCATTTCTGAATATTTTACCAAATCAATTCTCTTTACAACACAACGTTTACAACACAAGACAAATTCAATTTCCCATCGTCTCGCTCGAAGATGCGCAAGCAACATTTCAATGCAATACGTGCAGGTACACTCCATAAAACCCCGAGCCCCAACGCATTCAAACTTCCACCGTACAGAGCGGTGCAATTGGGCCCAAGTGGTTACCTGGGCGCGCAATCAGTCTCCAGAATCCACCCTTACCATAAAACCATCGAGGAGTCCGTGTTCGCCCGTTCCGAACCCCCTTTGTCCGCTGTCCCGTTACGTTCTTTTCGCTTCGCCGTGGTCAACGATCGTAAATCGGGCCCGATCGCGTTACCATTCTAATCTGTTGGGCCTGTAGACGTGGGTCCGGCAGCTTTTAGCACCTGTCCAGGGACGCGAGATCGAACCAGGTCGCGAAAACCGTGATGTATTTATACACTCCGGGACAAAAAGATAGCACAACATCTATTTTTCCTTATTTGGTACATTAAACTAAAGAAAATGAATATTTTAATATGTCAACATATTCTGACATGCCTGTACGTACACAATGTACTGAATATTATCCACCATATAGAGTTTTTCGTGCCGATTCCAAATCTGGTTTTAATTTGTTTCCATACGCACAGTTTTTGAGGAACATGGCTTTGAAAAAAAAACATATTTTTCAACGTTAAACGAATATTGTGATGTCATTATAAAAGGTATTGAATTGTTCTTTGCAGCAAAAGATTCTGTAGACTTTCCCGAATACAGTGATATCCAATATTAATACATTATGATTGTTTAAATATGTTTAAACAATGATTAAAGACGGAGAGACACCACTTTTGCACCAATTTTTGAGGATATTTTTCAAATTATCTCAAAAATAAGGGTGCAGCGGAAAATCGAACTATACCACGCGATAGAGCAGACTTTTATCTTGAGAAATCACGCTTTCAAGTTCGCAACGTCGACGTTTTTTTCGCACAAAAAGGAAAATGCCAGTGACGGGATACGGCGCGGCGCGCGATCGGCCGTACCAATGGTGAGCGCCAGTGGCGGCAACTCATGTCGGGCGAAGATATTTTGCTTTCTGGTTTGAAAAAAACGTCGACGATCCAAACTTGACAGGGTGGCTTCTCAAGATAAAAGTCTACTCTATCGAGTGGTATAGTTCGAATTTCCGCTGGACCCTTATTTTTTGAGATAAATTCGAAAATATCCGCAAAAATTGGTGCAAAATGGTGCATCTCCGTCTTTAATCATTGTTTAAACATATTTAAACAATCATAATGTATTAATATTGGATATCACTGTATTCGGGAAAGTCTACAGAATCTTTTGCTGCAAAGAACAATTCAATATCTTTTATAATAACATCACAATATTTGTTTGAAGTTGAAAAATATGTCTTTTTTTTCGAAGCCTTGTTCCTGAAAAACTGTGGGCGTATAGGAAAAAAATTAAAAACAGATTCGGAATCAGCGCGAAAAACTCTATAAGAAGGACCCTAAAGTAATTGGGGAACATAAAAAAAGTTGAAAGTTGTTGGACAGTGTAATTCTACTCCATTCAATAAAAATAGATAAGTTAATGAAGCCTCGTTTCATTTCATTCATACATGTTAAGAAAGACACACTAAAAATATGTTTATAAAAAAATTGAATTTCTAATCTTTCATAAACAGAAATTCCTTACATTAATTTCAGATTGTGCTATCTTTTCGTCCCGGTGTGTACTAACGATCTTCTCTCATTGAGAAGCGCACTTCGCGCGAGACTCGACGTCAAATGGGACCATTGGATCTTGCCCCGCGTTCAGCCCTCCCCTCCACACACGCGATTGATCGCCCACCAAATGGGTAAAGGTGAGCGCATACTAGATGGTCGCGGGAAGGCCGCGGGAAGGCCAAAGCCGCCGATGGACGTCCACGCGGGAAGAAATCTCTAGCGGGCCGACGGCTCCACAGCAGGGAGCAGGGCTCCCTGAAAGAAAGGTCCCTTTCCCTAAAAGAGGTGGGGAGCCCACGGAGACCTTTTTTTCTGCCACGCACAGCAGGTAGCCCTGCTCCCTTGCCGCATGGACGTCCATCGGCGGCTTTGGGCGTCCATCGGCGGCTTTGGCCTTCCCGCGGCCTTCCCGCGACCATCTAGTATGCGCTCACCTTAACGTTCCGGATTCCGGGCCCCCTACGAGGAAGAGCTTCTCACCCGACCACTTGCTTCACGCCCTCCCTTTCACTCCAACTCTAATCTCCATTCCACTTTATTCGTTAACGCGACCAACATCGATTTTCCCGATCGTGGGACCCCCTCTTTCCAGCTTCTCTCTTTTCGTTTAACCCCCATTCTCGTTTTTATACAGGTTCCGCACTCCGAAGTCGCCCTTTTGCAAGTCAATTTCACTCTTTCGCAAATCAATTTCACCATTGAGCATTCAGACCTACGTATAATTTAATCGAAATAAATAAATAACATCAATTTTATATATTCTTAATGGGTGAAATTGATTCGCAAAAGAGTGAAATTATTGTCACGAAAACCTATAAAGTTTTTAGCGTCAGAATCTGCTCCTTTCCGAAGTTTTTCTTCTGTTTTATGCGACCGAGCAACATTTTGCTCGCATGATCATCCAATTAAGCAAGCACAATGAACTCGAGTGTTTGTCTATGATAAATCGCATGCATGGTAAAATAATTATACATATCTCGCTCGCAGTTCCTGTCAATAGTTTCGCGTTTAGGGAGCGTTTCACATTGATCGAAACGGCAACTCGGATGGCAACAAACATGCAATACGGCAAGGAAAGGTCGGACAGACAGGTATAGACGCTTCCGAGGATTTATACATATTGTCTTCAATGTCGCCGGTCGTTTTATCCTGCCATAGTCCGGCCACTCTAAGCGACCGTGATTATCCTTACGGGCACCGTCGCATCGGTTCTTCCACGCCATAATTAATACTCCGGCAACCCTCCCTCTATTCCAAGTTTTCCCCGAAATTCTATAGAATTGTACTTGCAGCTTGCAGCTTGCAGCTATTCCTTCTGACGCGATAACGGTAACGTTAGCGTATCTGCTTTATAATATTTGTCATTGTTGTAATATCCTGCAATTTCTACCATCTTTAATCCTTAGCACTCCAGTGGTGACTCGAAATCACCACAAAAAATTACTGTCCCATTATTCAAAATATTGTTTACATTATTAAACATGTTGGTAGCTAATCAATTACTAAACCTTTAATTATTGTATGAGGTATTACAATCAATCCAAACCAAAACACTTCGTGTAAAGGTTGACCAAGTTCCCCGGCCCATCCACTTCAGTGATATGAAGGATGGACCAAGTTCCTCTTGCCTATAAAGGCTGTGATATCGGGAAAGACCAATTCCCAGAGGCCAATAGATAGATAGATAAAGATATTTATTCCCCTTAGGGTTTTAAATCCATTTATACATCTTATCCTTATAACCTACTTCACATTGTTGCAATTACCTAATTCAAACTTTATAACCTAGGGAATTTGGCGTCTGCGCTGGCACTACTATTTTGACTTGCATGAGAAAAATTTATACATATCCGGATACGGCGCAGAAGGAGACGATTCTGCAGGAGACGAAACAACGGCAGATTTAAAAAAATTCATAATATTTTTGCTTGAGCACTAGGGTATGCCCAACCACATGACATATGTGGTATTTTGATTTAAAGAAAAAAATTTTTTTTTCGGGTTTTTCGAAAAATATTGTGAACAAATATTGTGATGTTATTATAAAAGATAATGTCCAATATTTCGGTAACGTGAAAACCGGAGGAACGCGTCAGCGTCGATCAGTCGAGCAGGTAGTTCACACGGACAGAGTAGAGGTACGCTGGTGTGTGTAGCGCGCGTGCAATCGAGCAGGCACTTTCACGGGCATGCGCGGTCGACACGGATACGACGGTACGTCAGGGAAGGGGAAACCAGCGACTCAGGGTCAGGGGAACGGCCGGGCCGGATGGGATTGTTGGCAATTTTCACGCGCATGCGCGACGATTCTAGCCTCAGACGGCCTCAGTCAAGTACGAAGATCGGGTACCTTGGTCGCCCTGCTAATTTCGCTCCATACAGTCTCCCACTACTTTCCCCCTAATAGTTCCCCACTTTCGGACGTAGACGTAGACACGACCCTGACGAAACTCGCGCATGCGCGCGAAAAGCGCCAACAATCCCAACACAACGGCCCACGCCCACGGCCCACGAATATCCCATCATTCCCATCACTGCCTTACGCTCAGTCAGTCACATTCGTCACAGTCAGTCAGTTGCAGTCAGTCCTGTAGGTTCCATGGTCGGGTTAAGTCAGGAAGAAGAAATGTCAGGTGACCAGTCAGCAGTGCCACTTGTTGCTCTATCTACAGTGTCCAAAGAAGTGATCTCCACGTTATTAAACCCTCCAAAAGTTATTCCGACCGAGAATGGATTACCCAGGTAATTAGTCGATTAATTAATTACGAGTATATTCAAAAAGAAAGTTCGCATTAATTGCATGCAAACAAGAAAAACTTCACCCATTCGTTTCTATATACATACAGTAAATTCTCTATAAACGCGAACGCATCGGGGGGATTTGTTCGCATTTTTCGATCGTGTTCCTACTTTTTTCGAGCTTCAAAGGCCGAGCCGAACGTAGAGAAGGACAGCGCGTGTAAAGCGAGACCACGCGCGGGCCTTTGAACTGTGCCGGCGACTGCGACTCTCCGCGTCTCTTTTTTTAGTATGCGCGCTATCCTTCCTTGCGCCCGAAACGTCCATCGTCATTTAAACCTCTACAGTTTAAATACCATCCAAGGAAAACTATCGAATTGGAACGTTTGCATCCGTCAGGAAAAGACACACTTTTTGTAGTTTTTGAACTGGTTTAAGTAATGTACTTAAGATTTATTTAATTTTGTTTCTTATCAAAAAATTGTAATGGAGCGAGCGACGCGCGTGACTTGACACGGTGTTCGGTTTTGCGACATGATCGGTCATAATTCATCGCGTCTTTATATTTGCGAAACCGAACGTTAAATAATAAAAATATAAAACAGTTCAGCATATTTTATAAAGTAATTTTTCTCGTTTTTTAATCTTTGCCTAGCGTCGAGATCGCAATTTCTATTTCTTTTTCACTCGCTATACATACTCTTATGTTCTAAAGTCACTTCATATGTACATACCGTCAATTAAACCACTAAATTCTGTTCAAATTATATCGTGTTTGGTATCATTTTAATCAGAAAAATGCCAGAAATAAGGTAGTGGAAGTCCCATAACAGAATCATGGAAAATGAAGTTTGACTGTTGGTGTAACGTTATGATGACTCACGGGCGTTTGAACTGTGCCGGCGCGCTGCGACTCTGCGTCTCTTTCTTTCACATACGCTGTCCTTCCTTGCGCCCGAAACTTTCATCGTCAATTAAACCACTAAATTATGCTTAATTTATACCATGTTTGGTATCATTTTAATCAGAAAAATGCCAGAAATAAGGTAGTGAAAATCCCATAACAGAATCATGGAAAATGAAGAAGTTTGACTGTGGTGTAACGTTATGATGACTCACCGGCGCGTTTGAACTGTGCCGACGACTGCGACTCTCCGCGTCGCGTTAGTAGTGGTTCACACCGATATACCGAGCCGAGTCAGTGTATTAGTTTGGAGGGGATATTTTTTTCGCGTTTATCGTTGAAAGATTTTCGCGTTTATAGAGAATTAATCTACTAAAGTCTGCATCTGTTACAATGAGTACATAATTTTACAGAGATTGGAGAGGTCTTGCCCATCTATCCAATTTGGGTGGAGAGGTGATGGCATTGTTGGCAACGCATCCAGATCCGTCTACTTATATTCTAACATCCTGGCAAAGGAAACAGAAGAATGTAAGAATTAAAGATTTCCAAGAAATATTGGAAGAACTAGACAGATGGGATATTTTGGACGATACGTCAAAACTATTCGGTTAGTGTTGAAAATATTGCCGCTTTTAAAAGCTATTTTTACATGTCTCATTCTACACTTTTGTTATAGAAAGGGATGCCAAGAAGTATTTAGAAGAAGTAGAAAGATCTCGAACAACAGCCAATGAAATTGTAAATGAGATTGACGAAGACCTTCTGACTAGAGGTAAAGTTTCTAAAACATAGCAACTTAAGGGGGTAGTCTTGTTTTTAGGATTTACGCCTCCCCATTTCTCGATAAAAGATCAATCTAAGCCGCAGTTATCCTCAAAAGTCCTATTTTTACATTTACAAGGTATAATTGGCATTATTCGGAAGCATAAATCTGTGCACGTAGCTATTTTCATAAAGCTGCAACAGCTACATGCTGCCGAATAATGCAAATTAAAGAAAAACAACTCCTTGAGGCTGTCTGAAGGTCTCAAATTTTGTTCACGTTGTGTAGCAAGTACATAGCTAACTTCTGAACAAAGTTCAAATCGTATGGTCCAATATTAAAAAAGTTCAATTTCTTTAACAGATGATGTCCTCAGAGTGGCGCAAGGTCTTGACAATCAGAATTACGATGCGTTTTTACTATACGCAGACGAAGATATGAATTTTGCCACTGAAATGATGAACAAACTAGAAAACGAGCATAAGTTGAAGGTAAATAAGTAAAATGGATACATAATTGTAACAAGAATTTATAAGTTTAATCTTTATCTATCCTTTTTCAGCTGTGTATAAAAGATCGAGATTTAATTGCGGGTATTACATTTGAGCACGTAGCTGTCATGAGATTAATCTCCGAAAGGTGTAACAGATTAATTGTGGTAGTTACATCGAATTTCTTGAGAAGTTCGGCAAATAAGTTCTTTTTGAACTATGCTCAAGCACTGAGCATTGGTACGTCTTATGAACGCTTTTAGTAAGTAAAATTATACGGTCCTGTATAATATCATAATATTCCATTTTCTTTCATTCCAGAAAAGTGCCAGAGAAAGATTATACCGTGCCTTTACGAAAAATGTCAATTACCGCCGCAGTTATGTTATGTATCCGTTGTAGATTACAACAGGGCAGGTTTGTACGATTTCTGGGGAAAATTGAGAGACTCTATTCGAACTCCGAGTCGAGTGACGGAAAACTTTGTGAAACATAATAGTAAGCAACCAGAACCTTTGCAAAACCAAGACCTTACGAAAACTACAAAGGAGGACATACCAGAGAGTTTGCCGAATTCGAATGACAATGTATACGATCCAAAAGATAACAATAATCTAAAAAGAATTGGTAATTCTTTGCAACAATTTATGAAAAAATTGATCCCGAAACCGGAGAATAATACGAGAGATTAGAAAAGCTGTCATGAGATTAATCTCCGAAAGGTGTAACAGATTAATTGTGGTAGTTACATCGAATTTCTTGAGAAGTTCGGCAAATAAGTTCTTTTTGAACTATGCTCAAGCACTGAGCATTGGTACGTCTTATGAACGCTTTTAGTAAGTAAAATTATACGGTCCTGTATACAGGGCCCGCTCTAGCAGTTACGTCGCCCCGGACAAAAAGACAAATTGCCGCCCCTTAAGAATATATATTTTTTTAAAATAACGGTACATATTTTTTATTGTAAATAAAAATCAAATCATTTTATTTAAATTTTAATAAAAGAGAGCATATATTTAGAAAGAAACATATAACATGACATAACACAAATTGTTAACCATATAATTTTTTACATTTTTAAATACTATTAAAAATGTGTATTATTGCACAAACAATTAAAATTCTATTATTTTGAAAATAAAAGAAGGTAACATCAACTACGTTAAAATCACAAAAAACATTTTTTTCTTACTTTCAGTTCTGCAAACTATTTTATTACATTTTTTAAATTTAAAAGAGGAAATAAGCAAGTCTATAACATGTTCAAACTTCAAACACAAGTTGAAGCAGCGCTCTGTTCGCGTGCTAATGCTATTCTGTTCAGAGAAGTATATGCATGTTCAAAAGTTCAAGCAGCGTTCTTTACAAATTCTGCGTCAATTTTTCAATAATAGTGTAAATATTTTTAGCTTTTAGACATAAACGATATAAATACGCCACGCACTGTAAATTGTTAGCGAACGAAAAAATCGATATGTGAAATTTTCTTTTAATTGGGTATTTAACACATCAATATTTTTCTCACACAGCCAAAATGGCGCCCCTAAATCTTGGCGCCGCAGGCAAATGCCCGGGTTGTCCCCCCCCCCCCCCCCTAGAGCGGGCCCTGGCACGTGATTCCCGAATAATGGTGCAGCACGTCTAAATAGAGAGCTGTTCAAAGAAGCTGTGTATCCAAATAAAAACTGTTTTCCAGATAGCTTCTATCCAGTTCGCTAACCACTAAGAGGCATGGAACAGTTCCCTCGTATGAGTAATGAGAATATACGTATTAGCGATGTCAGTAAGTATCTCTGCGCCAACTTTCAATTCCTGTTTCTGTGAAAATTATATCGATTTGCTTCGATAGTTGAAGTCATCGAAAACGATCCTGAGATCGCGAAATCTACGAGAACTCTACCACCGATGCAAGTGAATGCTGGACGGCCGTTGCCGTACGTCGAGATACTAGAACAGCCGGCTAGCAAAGCTTTACGTTTTCGCTATGAGTGCGAGGGCAGATCTGCTGGTAGTATACCCAGTGTCCACAGTACACCAGAGAATAAAACGTTTCCTAGTATAAGAGTGAGTATCGATAAAACTGTACCATTTACTGATTGTTTGTCTTATGTGATAATAATTAATGTATGGTAAAAGATAGTGGGATACAAAGGCCGAGCCGCAGTTGTAGTATCGTGCGTAACGAAAGATCCGCCGCATAGACCTCATCCTCACAATCTTGTCGGAAAGGAAGCATGCGACAGAGGTATTTGTAGAGTAGAGGTGTCATCGGAAAACATGACGGCGACGTTTGCAAATCTTGGCATTCAGTGCGTGAAGAAAAAGGATATAGAAGACGCACTTACAGTAAGAGAAGAGGGGCGCGTAGATCCTTTTCGAAGTAAGCTGAGAATGAAACAGGAAGTAATTTTATCTTTTTCGATAAATCAAGATCATGTGTGATTCTTTTCTTTTCCAGCTGGCTTCGAACATAAAAAACACCCTACCAGCATCGATCTGAACGCGGTGAGATTATGTTTCCAAGTTTTCATAGAAGGATCTCGGAAGGGAAAATTCAGTGTCGCGTTACCGGCGGTTGTGTTCGATCCTATATTTGATAAGAGTAAGTTCAATCGGCTGTCGTGCGGATTGTATTTATTTTTAGAACGAGCCATTCTACATCTGCCTTGAATATTTCAGAGGCAATGTCGGATCTTGTAATATCCGAGCTCAGTCATCATAATGCTCTGGTCGCGGGTGGTATGAAAATGATTGTGCTATGCGAGAAGGTTGCGAAAGAAGACATACAAGTCCGATTCTTCGAAGAGAAGGACGGGCAAATGGTGTGGGAAGGATTTGGCGATTTTCAGCCTAGTCGTGTACATAAACAAGTACGTTTTACGCTTTCATAATCATTAGACTGCGGATCTTTATGCGTTTATGAAGTAATTGGTCGGGTGAGATATAAAAGAATATTGTGATGTCGTTTTTAGTGTAACAAAGACCTGTTGCTCACCACCAATGCGGAACATTTTTATTTTGCATGAAGATGCGCAGTCTAATAATCATAAACTCGATATTCCAGTATCGCGGAGATGTTTAACGATATTCGATGATTGTTAACAGACTGCGATAACGTTCTTTACACCGACTTACCGTGGACAAACAGTGGACCAGACCGTTCAAGTATACATTCAGCTGAAGAGACCATCGGATGGAGCAACTAGCGAACCGTTTCCGTTTGAGATGTTACCACCTGGTACAGGTAAGCCTGCATTCTGGTCTTTGCGGAAAGCATTTGCTCGAAAGAGAAAACAGATTATAGTACATTTGGTAAAATCTTAGCCACCGAGTCTGCCTTACTCTCGAACGTCGCGCCTAGATACCCGCGCAATTTCGATGACTTTAACAATAACGCAGGGCCCGCTCTAGCGGTTACGACGCCCCGGGCAAAGAAACAAATTGCCTCCCCTTTTTAAGCACTAAGCACCGCGCTGAACAAAATGACTTTTTTTTTTAGCAAAATTGTCTGACAAGGGTAGTCTGAAATTTTCTATTAATTGAATATTTAAAACATCATTATTTTTCTCACACTTACAGCCAAAGCCAAAATGGCGCCCCTAAATTTTGGCGCCCCGGGCAAATGCCCGGGTTGTCCCCCCCCCCCTAGAGCGGGCCCTAACAGATTGGAGAGGTCTTGCCCATCTATCCAATTTGGGTGGAGAGGTGATGGCATTGTTGGCAACGCATCCAGATCCGTCTACTTATATTCTAACATCCTGGCAAAGGAAACAGAAGAATGTAAGGATTAAAGATTTCCAAGAAATATTGGAAGAATTAGACAGATGGGATATTTTGGACGATACGTCAAAACTATTCGGTTAGTGTTGAAAATATTGCCGCTTTTAAAAGCTATTTTTACATGTCTCATTCTACATTTTTGTTATAGAAAGGGATGCCAAGAAGTATTTAGAAGAAGTAGAAAGATCTCGAACTAGTGATGGGCACCATCGACTAAAAACTATCGACTAAATCGATAGTATTCAACTACTATTTTCAGTCGACTGATTTTTTAAACTATCGACTGAATTTAGTAGTGGTGGGGCATAGACATATAGAGATAGACTGCGCGGCCTGAACGAAGCGCTGAAGTCCACAATGGCGGCGTGCGAGAGAGAGAGAGAGCATTAGCCGGGGTCCATAGCGCTCTCTTTCTAATTGATGTGTCGACACATCATATACAGGGTGTCCCAAAATTCGTGAAAATCCCGAAAGGGGGTGGTCCCTGAGACCATTCTAAGAGACATTTTCCTTTGCACCAATGTCAACTGCGGCTTTGTTTAGGAGTTATTAACGAAAAACACGGACCAATCAGAGCGCGTCCTGGCCCGCCGCGCCGCGCCGCGCCGGCAAGCGAGTGTCGGTGGTACGCCGTGACATCGCAACGAACAAGAGTTTCTCGATAATGTGAATCCTCTCCGATTTCGATGAGCTTTGGATACGTTGTCCAGACCATGATTCTGAACAACATTTCTCTTTAGACATTTTGGCGATCGGTTTTAGTGTACGAGATAATCGTAAAAAAAGAGAAGAAGCAGAAACTGAGTGAATTAAAAACTCACGTATTCAGTCGTAAATCCATTTGCTGCTTCGAAATGTGTGTCACTGGGTCACTCGGTGACGAACTGCACAGATGTCTTCAGGTACACGGCAGTACCGAAAGCCAAGGGACGTACGGCCAGGTCGACGAACTGCACAGCCGGTGGTAGAAGGCCTAAGGGATGCGCGGTCAAGTCGACGATCCAGAATTTAACTTTCACTTTCGAATCGATAAATAATTCGTATGTTTATTTTACACAGATGCCTTGAAATTTTTCCACACTCACAATCACTGTTCACATTTGTCAACACATAGTTATGCACTAATAATAATTGCCATATCCCTTGTACTGCTGCACAAATCACAACAATCAGGTAATGCAATCACTAGACTGCGGATTTCATGCATTTGTAGCAAACATGAGTAGGTGCATTTTAATACAGTAGAGAGATTAAAATAATTTCAAAACACCAATGTATTATTTTCAAATTCTTAAAATGATCACAGTAAGAATCAAATATCTGTCTGGCTCCTGTCCCTTGTAATAGCGACAGCCAACATTCATTTTGCATAAAGATTCGCAGTCTAGTGATTAGTTTAAATATCACAGTCAAAAACACAGCTAATAGCAACCGTTAGCTTTGAATTTACAAGTCTTTGGAGATGTTCTCTCTACCGCGGCTCGAACGACACTGATTTTCCGCAAGATTTTTCTAAAGAATTTAGGAAGGGCATTTAGAGTGTCGAAATTCGAAATGCACGCTGTAGCACGAGAACGACGGGACGGTTGGACGAAAAACAGGATACGAGAAGGACCGCTTTAAGACTTATGGCAATCACATGTTTAGGTTTTCCTGTAGATTGGTACGCAGAGTCGATGGGTAACCGTTCGAAAACGTCGTCTGTCCTTCTTTTAGAAAGTTTCTTAAGGAAGGTATAGGACAATAGGGATGCTACGCTGACCTGACATTTTTACCCCTTGCTGGGTAAAAGGACGGATGACGTTTTCGAACAGTTACCCATCGACTCTACGTACCAACCTGCAGGAAAAACTGAACATGTGTTTGCCACAAAGCTTACAGCGGTCCTCCTCGCATTCTGTTTTTCGTCCAACCGTCCCGTCGTTCTCGTGCTACAGCGTGCATTTCGAATTTCGACACTCTAAATGCCCTTCCTAAATTCTTTAGTAAAATCTTGAGGAAAATCAGAGTCGTTCGAGCCGCGGTAGAGAGAACATCTCCAAAGACTTGTAAATTCAAAGCTAACGGTTGCTATTAGCTGTGTTTTTGATAGTGATATTTAAACTAATCACTAGACTGCGAATCTTTATGCAAAATGAATGTTGGCTGCCGCTATTACAAGGGACAGGGGAGCCAGACAGATATTTGATTCTTACTGTGATCATTTTAAGAAGTTGAAAATAATACTATGGTGCTTTGAAATTATTTTAATCTCTCTACTGTATTAAAATGCACCTACTCATATTTGCTACAAATGCATGAAATCCGCAGTCTAGTGATTGCATTACCTGATTGTTGTGATTTGTGCAGCAGTACAAGGGATATGGCAATTATTATTAGTGCATAACTATGTGTTGACAAATGTGAACAGTGATTGTGAGTGTGGAAAAATTTCAAGGCATCTGTGTAAAATAACCATACGAATTATTTATCGATTCGAAAGTGAAAGTTAAATTCTGGATCGTCGACTTGACCGCGCATCCCTTAGGCCTTCTACCACCGGCTGTGCAGTTCGTCGACCTGGCCGTACGTCCCTTGGCTTTCGGTACTGCCGTGTACCTGAAGACATCTGTGCAGTTCGTCACCGAGTGACCCAGTGACACACATTTCGAAGCAGCAAATGAATTTACGGCTGAATACGTGAGTTTTTAATTCAATCAGTTTCTGCTTCTTCTCTTTTTTTACGATTATCTCGTAAACTAAAGCCGTTTGCCAAAAAGTCTAAAGAGAAATGTTGTTCAGAATCATGGTCTTGACAACGTATCCAAAGCGCATCGAAATCGGAGAGGAGATAGTTCAGATAGTACATCGATCGATTTACAATTACAAGTTACTTATCTCGTAAACTAAAGCCGATCGCCAAAAAGTCTAAAGAGAAATGTTGTTCAGAATCATGGTCTTGTTACGTCGCGATGCTTCCTTTCGGAAAGTAGGCGCAAGGAGGATGTGAAACAGACGAGCGGCTATCTGTTTCAGGCGGGAGACGTTATTTCGTCAGTGGAGGGGTCCAAAAAGCAACAGAGGCCCAAGAATTCAGCTCTTCCACAGTTCAATTTTAACAAGTTGATTTATTAAAAAAAAGAAAGCAATTTACAAAAGAATTTTCAAGATACATACAAAATTATACTGTTGTCCGCGTAGGAGGATGGGGGAACAATAGATTCGCGTAATGTGCGAATCGGGGATCAGTTGTGGGGACGTTGCTAAGATTTGGGATAGCCTTTGGGACCTCGACGAGTTTAAGCTCCCATGAGCTTACGGACTGATGATCGACTATCTGAGTCGGCTCTGCTGGCGATGCTTCCTTTAGTATTAGCCCGTGGTCCTTGGCTGCCTTCCTCGATTTTTTGTGCTTCCTTCCTCCTCGTTTCACTCGTATCGGCCCAGTTGATACCTCAAGGTCAAGGGGAATGGTCATCCCTCGAAAGATGGGGAAAACGTTCCTTTTTGAGGAGGTACGTCAGGTCGCACTCGTCTGTGACACGGATCTGTATTTGTACCAGCACTCGGAATCCTAGGATTCGTTGTGCGCGGATCTGTATTTGTACCAGCACTTAGAGGAACGACCCTAAAGCAGACGGCTTTTTTTCTTTTGACCAGTCCCAGCGGGTGGTCTTTATGTTCTACCCTGCATATTTTTACTTTCGAGAAAGCTTTTTGCAGGGGGTAGGTCTAATCCCTCTCAGTTTTACCTGTGAGAAAGTGTGGAAAAAAAAGGGGCCACCTAGGTACAGGTAGCGTATTAATGCGGGTGTGATTTGAGGGGTGTGCTGGTGAGTGAGAGAGACAGCGCTATGGTGCTGCCGGTGTGAGAAAGAGGGGTGCGCTCGGCTGGTGGAGCGTGAGAGACAGCGCTATGGTGCTGCCGGTGTGAGAAAGAGGGGTGCGCTCGGCTGGTGGAGCGTGAGAGACAGCGCTATGGTGCTGTCGGCGTAAAGGAACGTTCACCGTGCTAACTGCATGGGAACGTTACACCTCCCCCCTGACGAATAAAAAATGAGATTCGTAGGATCTCATTTTTTGCGATGGCTACAGCTGAGCTGGGATCCTGGATTTCCTGCATCTGTCCATGTGCAAAATTCTCAATCTTCCATTGATAGATAGTTTAATGTTATTGTTTGGAAGTATTTCCATTACCCTATATGGTCCTGCATAATGGTCGCTGAATTTATTCTGCTTTGTTGCTAGTATAAAAACACTATCTCCTACTTTTAATTGTTGCGGGTGGATCTTTTTGTCGTAGTAGTATTTCGACCTTTCCTTTGCTGCTATCAGGTTCTTCCTTGCTCTAGTTTGGAGGTCCCTTAGGTTTTTTACGTGTTGGACTAACCTATTTTCGTAAGTTTCCTCGGGTTCCTCTTCTATGATGTCGGATGAGAAGGGTGGGCGAGCGATTTCCCCAAATATTAAGTGGTGTGGCGAAAATCTTGTTCCCTCGTGAACACTCGTATTATAAGAAAATATTGCTGCTTCGATACATTCATCCCATTGAACTCTATTATTTATATATTGCTTCAAATATTCCACGAAGACATGGTGCGCTCTTTCTAATGACCCATTTGTTTGTGGGTGGTATGGTGAAGTACAAACGTGTTGAATTTTAAACTTCCGAAATAGCCTTTTCATTACTGTTCCCGTTAGATTCGTGCCTTGATCTGTCAAAATGCATTTCGGTGTTCCGAAGCGGTATAGAAGGTTGTTTGTGAATGCTTTTGCTATTGTTTGTGCTAGTCCGTCTGGTATTGGTATGGCTAGAGAATATTTCGTCAATAAATCTTGTATAGTGAGTAGATATTTGTTATTTCTACGGGTGGTTGGTAAAGGTCCAACCATATCTATTGATATTTTGTCAAATGCTTTGCCCGGCGTGTCTGTAAGCATCATTGGTTGCTTATTCTTGACGCGGACTAACTTTTTTAGTTGGCAACTTATACAATTTTGAATGTATTGTTGGATGTCCTTTTTCATGCTATCCCAGAAAAAATATTGACGAATTCTAGCGTACGTCTTTGTAATCCCTTTGTGCCCAGATATAGCGGATGTATGGAATTCCTCTAGTATCCTACTTCTTTTTGAAACCGGTGGAATTTTAACAAGGTTTCTACAAACTGTAATGTGAATTGGCGCATGTGAAAATCTTCCTTCTAATTGTTCATTTAAGGCGGTCCAATTTACTCTATCTGATTTTGAAGGCTTACTAATAGAAAATGTACTTATTGCTTCTTCGTAAACTATATTTTGTAAATTCTCGAAGCATTCCTTTAATATTTCCCTATTAACTGGATCGTGTGACTCTCTAACTATTGGGAGCGCGATGTACATCTTCCTATTTATTGTACGGACGTCTGGTCTCCCTAATCTTAAATCCTTATGTGAAGGTAATTTTGCAAAGTCCTGGATTTGACGTGAGCCCTCATCAAATGGATCCCCGTTGATGGTTACGAAATATACCACATTATCCTTTCTTAAATATAAACAATCCCTAGTTTCAATAATATTAGTCGTAGGGGAATCTTCTTCGACTTCTGATTCCGTTCCTGTGTATGTTTCTTCATCTATTTCTTCCTCTTCTATTTCTTCCTCCGTTTCTTCTGCTATTCCCGGGGGGTTAGGGGGGGTTTCTTCCTCTTCTGTTTCTTCCTCTTCTATTTCTTCCTCCGTTTCGTCTATTATTCTGGGGATATTAGTGGGATTCCCGTCTTCTTCTATTCTTTCTTCTTCTATTCCTTCTTCTTCTATTCCTTCTTCTTCTATTTCTTCTTCTTCTAGGGGTTCCTCAGTATTCCCTCGGTTCTCCATAGGTTGTCGAGACCCTAAGGGCGACGATAGGAGGTTCTCGGGGGTACCAGAGGATCTTAAGGGATTTTCGGGGGTGGGAATTTCTTCGAAGGGTATTTGAAGGTCCGATATTTGCCGGGGTCCTAGGGACGGCGGTTGGAGTCCTTCTTGTGGAGGGTATTGAGGAGGTGTGAGGGGGAGTTCATCGTCTCGAAAAAGTTCAGCCAAACCAGCCCATGAGTCTTCGTCTATCTCTTCTTCTTCGCGGGTGTTCGTTACCAAGACTTGGGGGTTCCGTGAAAGCGCGTCCGCGTTACTATTAATTTTCCCCGGCTTATATTTGATTTTGTACTCAAATTCGGCGAGTTTAAGTCGCCAGCGGACGAGTCGGGATGTGGGATCTTTCACCCTATGTAGCCAAACTAAAGGTTGGTGGTCGGTTATTAATAAAAATTCCTTTCCGTAAAGGTAAGGGCGAAAATGTTGCGTGCAATATACGATGGCGAGGAGTTCCTTCTCTATTGTGGAGTAGTTCATTTCTGCTGTATTTAATGATCGAGACGCGTATGCTATAGGGAGGTCGTTACCGATTTCTCCCTGACTTAGTATACCTCCGATGGCATGATTTGATGCGTCTGTGGTCACTATGAATTGTTTGTTGAAATTCGGATACTGGAGAACCGGCTCCTGACAAAGTGCTTCCTTTAATTTACTGAATGATTGTTCCTGTTCGTTTTGCCAACTAAATTTAACACCCTTTTTGAGGAGTGATGTTAATGGTTTTGCTATACCAGAAAAATTTGAGATGAATCGTCTATAATATCCGCTAAGACCCAAGAACTGTTTAATATTGCGCGGAGTGCGCGGTTTTGGAAAGTTTTTAATTGCAGTGATTTTACTTGGGTCTGGCTTAATACCATTTTCTGAAATTATGTGTCCCAGATAATGGACTTCTTTGCGTAAAAATTTGCATTTGTCCGGTTGAAGCCGGAGGTTAGCGGATCGTAGACGTTCAGCTAATTTATTGAATTTAATAGAGTGTTCTTGCAGAGAACTCGCGTATAGCACTACGTCGTCCATATAAACGAACATTTCTGTTCCTTGTAATCCGGTTAATACAGTATCCATCAATTTTTGAAATGTAGCAGGAGCGTTCTTAAGACCGAAAGGCATTCGTGAAAATTGATAATGCCCATAGGGGGATGAAAATGCGGTTTTATGCGCGTCGGATTCTTCCATGGGAATCTGGTGGAAGCCGGATGCTAAGTCTAGGACGCTAAAATATTTAGCCCCGCCTAACTGGTCTAATATGTCGATGATATTTGGAAGGGGGTATGCGTCGCCTACAGTTTTTTCGTTTAGCTGTCGGAAATCAATAACCATCCTCCAACGTTTGTTGCCGGAGGAGTCTGGTTTTTTCGGAACTATCCAGATGGGAGAGTTATAAGGGGAGGATGACTCTACGATAATTTTCTGGTCGACTAATTCCGATATTTGTCGGTGTATTTCCTCTCGATGGATTGGGGGGAATCTATATTGTTTAATATTTACGGGGCCGCTATCGGTAGTGGTTATTTTATGCGAAGTTAAGTGAGTACATGGTAATTGATCATTTTTGCAGTGAAAAATGTCGTGGTGCTTCTGTATTAAATTTTCAACGTGCTTTCGTTCTTCAACATTTAAGTGATCTAAATCTATTGATTTGAATATTTCTGAAAAACGTTCGGAAGAGATTTCGACGGGAAGACAGGGGGTTTTGGGAATTTCTACCTCGTTCTTTGCGAGTTTAAGGGGGTTTTCCTCGTTCTTTGCGAGTTTAGGGGAATTTTCCTCGTTCCTTGCGAGTTTAGGGGGATTTTGGTTAATCTCCTCGATTTCTTCAAGGGATAACCAAGGGACTTCCACGTCAAATTCTACCTCCGACGTGTTAAATACTTTTATTAGAGCACGTCCATTTATATTTCTTACCACGCATTCTCCTGCGAAAATTTTGGGCCCGATATGCAGCCGAGGGAGATAACCCGTTCTAACTTGGGGGTTTTTTAAGAAAACCGGAACCGTCGTAACACTGCGCGGAGGTACCGTAATTTTTAGAGGATCGGAGAACCAAATTTTCATGGAATCTAATATAAGACAGCGGTCTTGGTATGATATGGTGGCATTAGATTTTCTTAAGAATTCCGATCCTAAGATCCCGGGGTAGGGAATTGGAAAATTACTTGGCACCACGTGAAATTCGTGGGCTTGATTTGATATTTGAATTTTTAAAGACCCCATTGTCTCAACTACTTCTGATGTAATGCCACTTAATCTTAGAATGATTCCATGGTTCAAGGGAAGATTCCCTATTTGACTTTCCTTAATTAAATTTGGCTCCGATCCGGTATCGATTAAGAATTTCGTTTTGCCGATTGGAGAAGCCAAGTTCATTTCGATAACGGGATCGAAATTACCTTTTATGTGGAAGGTTTTTCTTCCGCTGTAATCGTTAGTGTTGGACGATCTAGTTTCCCGTCTCGCCGGTCGTCCGTCGGCGAGCGGTTGTCGCGGTTTCCCGAGCCGAGTTGATTTTTCCTATAACACTGGGAAGCAGTGTGTCCGAATTTATTGCAATATGTGCAAGTTACCGGAGACGAGGGTCGATTTGAGGTATTACTATTTGTTCGATTCTGGGGGTTGTGGAAACACTGTGAGGCAGTGTGTCCAATCTTGTTGCAAATTGTACAGGTACTAGGTGGTACCCGATTATTTATGAAGTTCCTCGAGGGTGGGGGATTCCGCGGGATAAAGGGGGGCGCGGAAGAGTTTAGCAATGGTGGTGGCTTCATTCTAGCCTCCTCCTGCTCCATTTCGTTCGAAACGATGATTGCGTGATTATATGCTTCTGTGAGCGTTTGATACCCCTTGAAATTTAACAGGATTTTTATAGTGGACGGTAACCCACGGATAAAACAGTCCAACGTAAATTTATCGATCTCGGGGTCGGGCGATCGGCCCTCTTGTCGCTCCGCGTCTCGAACGGAAATTTTCAGGTCTTTCACCCTTTGTACGTAATCTATGATGTGTTCCGCGGGCTGTTTAAAGATATCCGCGAGTAATCCGCGGTAATGATAGGACGATTTTTGCGGTAATAGTTTAGACCGAAGGGTGGCTATTAGGTCATCTATTTGTCGGAACTCCTCTCCTTCTATTATGCAATACGCTCGCCCAAAAATTCGCGTTCTTATGGCTTTTACTAATTCCGATTCTTGAGAGGGTGATAGAGCATCCCGAGCTCGTCGGCATGCTTGAAAGAACCGGTCGATTGAAATGTTGGTTCCCGAAAAGGTTGGGATCTCCGAGAGGATGTCTCGAAGTCGCAGCGAAAAGGACTGCGGTGGTGCTTCTACTATCTTAACCGGTGCAACTGCTATCGGCTTTCCTTGGGACGAAGTTTCCGCGAGCTGTGCTTCTAAATTTTTCGTTTGTGCCATTAATGTATTGACAACAACCTCCAACTCCTCCTTTTCTTTTAGTTGCGCTTCTAAATGTTTTGTTCGTGCTTCTAATTTCTCGTTTGTACGTTCTAGTTCCTGTATCTTCTTTTTGTCCTCTAACCGGAGGTGAGCTCTTTCGTTCTCTAAAAACTCTTCAAAATTCTCTTGCGTTTCTCTAAATTTTTCTTCCTGTTCTCTAATTCGACTTTCTCTAGTTTTTAGTTGATTCGATAGTATTTCTAACTCGTCTTCACTAAGTGTGAGCGTCATCTTGAAAGATTTATTTTATAACTTTACTGGAAAAAACTGATTTTTCTTGTCTCTGAAGCTGTAACCTCCACGAAATAACGAAAAATCCCACCGCTGTCACCAATTTAATAAATTCTCCTGTTACGTCGCGATGCTTCCTTTCGGAAAGTAGGCGCAAGGAGGATGTGAAACAGACGAGCGGCTATCTGTTTCAGGCGGGAGACGTTATTTCGTCAGTGGAGGGGTCCAAAAAGCAACAGAGGCCCAAGAATTCAGCTCTTCCACAGTTCAATTTTAACAAGTTGATTTATTAAAAAAAAGAAAGCAATTTACAAAAGAATTTTCAAGATACATACAAAATTATACTGTTGTCCGCGTAGGAGGATGGGGGAACAATAGATTCGCGTAATGTGCGAATCGGGGATCAGTTGTGGGGACGTTGCTAAGATTTGGGATAGCCTTTGGGACCTCGACGAGTTTAAGCTCCCATGAGCTTACGGACTGATGATCGACTATCTGAGTCGGCTCTGCTGGCGATGCTTCCTTTAGTATTAGCCCGTGGTCCTTGGCTGCCTTCCTCGATTTTTTGTGCTTCCTTCCTCCTCGTTTCACTCGTATCGGCCCAGTTGATACCTCAAGGTCAAGGGGAATGGTCATCCCTCGAAAGATGGGGAAAACGTTCCTTTTTGAGGAGGTACGTCAGGTCGCACTCGTCTGTGACACGGATCTGTATTTGTACCAGCACTCGGAATCCTAGGATTCGTTGTGCGCGGATCTGTATTTGTACCAGCACTTAGAGGAACGACCCTAAAGCAGACGGCTTTTTTTCTTTTGACCAGTCCCAGCGGGTGGTCTTTATGTTCTACCCTGCATATTTTTACTTTCGAGAAAGCTTTTTGCAGGGGGTAGGTCTAATCCCTCTCAGTTTTACCTGTGAGAAAGTGTGGAAAAAAAAGGGGCCACCTAGGTACAGGTAGCGTATTAATGCGGGTGTGATTTGAGGGGTGTGCTGGTGAGTGAGAGAGACAGCGCTATGGTGCTGCCGGTGTGAGAAAGAGGGGTGCGCTCGGCTGGTGGAGCGTGAGAGACAGCGCTATGGTGCTGCCGGTGTGAGAAAGAGGGGTGCGCTCGGCTGGTGGAGCGTGAGAGACAGCGCTATGGTGCTGTCGGCGTAAAGGAACGTTCACCGTGCTAACTGCATGGGAACGTTACAGTCTTGACAACATATCCAAAGCTCATCAAAATCGGAGAGGGTTCACATTATCGAGAAACTCTTGTTCGTTGCGATGTCGCGGCGTACCACCGACACTCGCTTGCCGGCGCGGCGTGGCGCGCCGGGCCAGGGCGCGCTCTGATTGGTCGGTGTTTTTCGTTAATAACTCCTAAACAAAGCTGCAGTTGACATTGGTGCAAAGGAAAATGTCTCTTAGAATGGTCTCAGGAACCACCCCCTTTCGGGATTTTCACGAATTTTGGGACACCCTGTAGAAAGAGAGCGCTATGGACCCCGGCTAATGCTCTCTCTCTCACTCTTTGTACCGCGCGCCGCCATTGTGGGCTTCAACTCGCCCATAAGACGGCGCAGTCTATCTCTATATGTCTATGTGGTGGGGTTACTATTTTCAGTCGACTGTTTACACGTCGCCATCTTGAAATTTCAAGTGTCAGTGTCAGACGATGAAACGAAAAGGTTAGAAATACATAATTATGACAGGACGTGCAAATATGCAAGTAATGAAATATGTAATAGATATTTCAATACTTTAATTCATATTGGATGTTAAAATCTTATTGCTATTTATGCAATATAAACTATATATGTGATATAAATAAATTGTGTACATTTATATTTATAACATAGTGTATGAATTTATTATTAAATAAAGACAAAATCATTCAATCACGAAATTTAATATCTCTGTACTGTCCCATACTGTCCTACTATTCATTTAACTAGCGAACATCGAGAATAAGAGTGAATAAGAGTAAATACGAGAATAACCTGTAAACTACTGAAAACTATCGACTAAATTCAGTTACTGAATCAGTCGCTTAAAACTATCGAGCTATTGGTTGAATTTTAACGGCGGATGTTTTGAATAAATTTTATAAGATTTACTATCAAATACATTCACTCATTAGCGATATCGAATTATTAAAAATTATAAAAAAATTATTTTTATTATTATTAATTATTTAATTATTGTCTGGTATATTTACCCCAATTTACTCTTACTGTGCCTATAATACTAAGTGAGCACTGCAGTACAATGCTGTAAGAGTGAGTGAGAAATGAGATCTATACGTAGGCATAGACTATAGCCCGCAATCTAGACGTATAACCACTAAAACGAAATTTCAGTCGACTAAAAACTATCGACTAAATATTCGATAGTATGTAGTAACTAAATAGTAATTAGTCGATAGTTGAATTTAGTCGATAATGCCCATCACTATCTCGAACAACAGCCAATGAAATTGTAAATGAGATTGACGAAAACCTTCTGACTAGAGGTAAAGTTTCTAAAACATAGCAACTTAAGGGGGTAGTCTTGTTTTTAGGATTTACGCCTTCCCATTTCTCGATAAAAGATCAATCTAAGCCGCAGTTATCCTCAAAAGTCCTATTTTTACATTTACAAGGTGTAATTGGCATTATTCGGAAGCATAAATCTGTGCACGTAGCTATTTTCATAAAGCTGCAACAGCTACATGCTGCCGAATAATGCAAATTAAAGAAAAACAACTCCTTGAGGCCAGTGGCGCACCCAGGGGGGGAGCCAGGGGGCCAAGTCCCCCACCAAGAAAAAAATGTTCAGCTTCCAAAATTAAAATCGCGGAATAGCCCTGGGTACCGTTGATAGATATTTTGGCTTAAAAAAAAGGTCATCACGCAAAACCTAGGGCTGGGTTCAACTCGGCCCCCCCCCCCCCAAGATTACATCCTGGGTGCGCCACTGCTTGAGGCTGTCTGAAGGTCTCAAATTTTGTTCACGTTGTGTAGCAAGTACATAGCTAACTTCTGAAAAAAGTTCAAATCGTATGGACCGCTGACGGTTCACCAAGTATGACACACACATTGTTTCTTTGCACTTCATTGTATATTTATCATTTACACTAACAGTCCAATCAGTTACTACGTATTCGGCCTAATTAAACTAGTATAATATTATATGTGATCGCATATACGACAAAATACACAATTACTCTGTAGTACTTCGTAGGATGTAAAGAAACGCATAGTTTCCGTATCTCTATGCGTAGACGCGCAACAAGTATGTAAATGAAGGTTTTATGTAATGTTTGCTTGCTAGACTCTTGTGACACACGAGATGTGCAAATGTAAATTAAAATTGATATGAAATATTATTATTTGACTATCATTAAACGAAAATTAAAAACAAGAATGATAACAATTTGTTCCAGAATGATAATCTATTTATCGTTGCCGACAATCATTGTAAAATCTGTATATAAAGTGGTAGAACCAGTTGAATTTGTAATGTACTAAAGTCGGATTAGTTTTAACAGAGCGACAAATCTCGATCTAGTGAAAAGTATTTGATTCCGCTTCATACTGTTTCCTAGACATACAACAAATGACATTAAATCGTTCTCAAGCCAAGTACTTCAGTTCATGAAATTGTTACGATTCTAAACCCATTAAACGCAGTTAAAATATATACATATATAGATCCATAATACATATGAATTGTATTTTTTAAGATGTTACAGTACTATTCACACATTTCGATTGACAGTGATCTAATGTATGTAGAAAATGAATGAGAAGACACCAACGTCACTTGTTGTATTTTTGAAGGATTGCAAAGCAATTTTCGTAAAGGAAAATTAATGTAAAAACTTTATCTGCCCCCGAGACGCCGTAGGTCTAGTTCAAATGGAACTGTGAATGAGAGCGAATGAGTGCGCGCGCGCTTGTCATCAAATAAATCAGCAAACGTTCAATTCAATATATGTAAATGAAGCATTTCATGTGTATGACCGAACACTTCTCATAAATATTTGCATCTTAAATGAAGGACATCAACTCGTACTACTCTCAAATGATTTTTGTAAATAATCTGATATGTAATATACTATGAGTCTGTGTATGTACTTTAAAATTAACGAGAGAGACAGAGTTCGAAGTCAGGCAACTCTTCCCAACAAAATCATTCGGTTCATATATAGGTTTTCCTTTGACATGTTACTCATTCAATCGTTTGTATAAATTCAATTTTCTCAACACGTAGAACCTCAGTTGTAGAATTTTATTGTAATTTAATTAAAACAAAGTAATTAAAGAAAGTACTTTGTATTGATCACTGTTATTTCTTACAATCCCCTTTGCAGCTTGAAAATGTAAACAAACGCCGCGCCGGGACAGGCTTACGTTGCCGCTGAGCGTGCAAGAATACGAAAAATTCAATACAGTATATTAGCGATAGTGTTTTGCAAATATCTCGAAAACTAAAAGCGGACCCCCCTATATTGGAAAAGGAAAAAGTTGTTCAAAATGTGTTGCTGTATAACATATTAAAATTTCATCAAAATCGGAGGACGCAGACCTGTTCGCAATAATTACCAAATAATCTTTTATTTGCAAATAAGAAATAATAAATGCATCATTTTTGGAATTATTTAAATAATTTTTATTTAAATAAAAAGTTTAGTTATTATTTGCAATTAAAATCACACGTTTATATGTATATTATTTGAAATAGGTGTTGGAGACTGTAAATCAAATGGGAAACTTTCTTCCAGCAGATCTATTAATGGGTCTATTAACTTTTTTCCGTGTAACATTTTGTTTATTTTCTCGTTTCTTTGTTATAATAAATGGAAGCTTATGTTAATTTGTTGTTCTTCATTCTTTAATAAGCCCCTTTTAATTTCCCATCAGTTTTAACTCCATAAAGTAATAGTTTCCTGTAAAATCCGTATCAATGCCTCCGGATCGGAAACTTTCTGCCAGGGGTTGTATTAATTCGAGTAACTGTAACTTTTTAAATGTTGGACTATACGATTTGGACTTTTCGTGAGAAGTTGGAGAAATTAGTTTACTGCATGATGTGAAAAGATATTTTTCCAGAAATTGCAGTTGGCTGGAATTGTAGAGAAAATAGGTACTAAAAGTCGCATTTCACAACTTTTTTATGTGGGCCTATATTCAAAATTTAAAAGATAGTTATAATAATTAACCCTTTGCAGCCGCTTTAACTTCGGAGCTGTTTTAACACGAAAATGAAACATCTCGTTCTAGGTAGAATAATTTCGTTCTATACGATTCTTTTCATTTGATGGATATGAAATTGATTGTAATACCTCAGACAATAATTAAAGGTTTAGTAATTGATTAGCTACCAACATGTTTAACAATGTAAACAATATTTTGAATAATGGGACAGCAATTTTTAGTGGTGATTTCGAGTCACCACTGGAGTGCTAAGGATTAAAGATGGTAGAAATTGCAGGATATTACAACAATGACAAATATTATAAAGCAGATACGCTAACGTTACCGTTATCGCGTCAGAAGGAATAGCTGCAAGCTGCAAGCTGCAAGTACAATTGTATAGAATTTCGGGGAAAACTTGGAAGAGTGGGAGGGTTGCCGGAGTATTAATTATGGCGTGGAAGAACCAACGAATAATCACGGTCGCTTAGACTGGCCGGACTATGACAGGGTAAGACGTGGTTTCCCTCGGGTCTCAATTATCCATCGGGCCTTAATTTGTCCGGGCTGTTTGTCTCTCGATCAAGCCGGTTCGTCGAGGTCCTGGTACTATGTACTTTGGAAATGAAATGAATGATTATGTGAAAATTTGCTTGTCAAACGAACATTCCGGGAAAAGGTTCAGGTAATTTCGTGCAGGAGTTTCATTGTGGGGAAGCACAGCGCGCGCAATAAACAGAGTTCGAAAATCCAGAGTTGTTTTGGTAACTACCCAGAATTTTTATTGGCCCTCGCGACGGTCAAAGTAATTGCCCAGTTTTATTTACGTTTTATTACTTCGCCGCGTACCCTGGTATAAAGCAATTTAGATATCGTGAAACGGTTCGAATTTCTTTTATTGCTGTTCTTGGAAATTCTGAAATTTTCAACAAATATACACGATCAGTGTCTGTACGTTTACTATACATATACGTCAGTCAGTCAGATCTGCTTCGAGCCGATATCGATTGCAGCCTGCACTCGATGCTCGAAGCTGAGTGTGCTTTTCAACTACTTTATTCGGAAATAGATCTATGATATTCTGCTTGTATAGTAGGGTGCTTCTTAATTTTTGACCAACGAATTAAATGCACCGCACCCCCCAGAATTGTTCCTTTAAGTGAGAAAAAATTTGTGTAAAGTTTGAGATCGATCGGATAAAAGGATCACGTTACCCAAAGCGAATGAAAATTTTGAAAATTTTGAAATTCACCTCAACTATGGAACATGGCACATCGTTGGATTTGTCTTTTTTTTCTGAATAGGAATATGGAAAAATTATATGATCTCCTTTAAATAAAAATAACGATGACCTTAAAATTTCAAAAATATGATTTCCAAAAAATTCTTTTATTTTGCCATTATATTTACCATATTGAACAATGCAAATTTCTCCTCTGACATTTTTTCGTACAATCACAAATAACAGAGATATTTAAACATTTCCATGTATTACATTTTATTTATACCTGTACTGAAACAAGACTTTAAGAAGCCTAAAGTGACAGTTTAGCTACATTAGCATTGAACAATAAACAAAATCAACTTGTACTTTGCATTACAAAGTACTTTTGTCAACTGTTAAGTAAAGTTATTAAGTAAAACTATTTCTGTTACCACAATTTTTTGTCAACTGGCTTTGGTTTGCAAAATATGAACTGAAAATCACTTTCGCAAGGCAGAAACCAGGTACAGTTTCGTACCTGGGTACTGGGTACCCTCGATGCCGTCCATTAACATAAATAAAACGCTATAAAACATTTCGTCGGGATTAGGACCCCTCAAATGAGGGTAGCGAGGGGCAGCGGACCCGTTTACAACTCTCCGTACTGAACACTGGACCCATGACGACGGTCAGGTACGAGGGACGTTTAGTACACGTGCACTGAACACTTACTTGGAGTTCCTTCCTCCATTTGATGTACGTTCGAATAGTATGCGGTTGTAGAGCTGGTTTCTGCACGCGCGTACGAAGTTTTCGCCAAAATCTCGCAGTGTTTAGTCACACAATCAAATATTTCAGCATGTCATCTCCGGTGTAACTCATGCTTGTCAACCAGACGTTCTCGCGAGTTGTTTGATGGCCAAGGGGAACCGCGCATGTGATCCAACGGTACCACTTCGAACTTTAGTTTGTTCTTAACGCAGTCATGCGGTGATTGCAAGAATGTAATGCAGAAACCGAGTTGCGTTAAGAATATCTCATCACCTTGGCATTAAGAAGTTATATCAGTTGGTAACAAAGTGGAATCTTTCACAAGAATGCAATTTTGTAAGATCCGGCTAAACGTAGCGGATCTTTATGCAAAATAAATATTTTCCACCTGCATCGCAACAAAGTGGAGTGAAATAGAAATTGATTTGCTTTCAAAATATTTTTAACAGGTTGAAAACACTGTAACAGTAATGTTAAATTCTTCTAATACTCATTCTTGCCATAAATCCATAAAATCCTTAGCACTCGAATTGCTGTACAATTATTCCAAATATTATTTACATTAATAAATGTGTTGGTATTATACAAATAAATTATATTAAAGATGTGCTTCAAGATTTATAAAGAAAATTTTATTGGATAGAAAGATTTATATATTTTGAGTTAATACACGGTTGTTGGAAGTTAATCGCTAAAGTATTCTCAAGTTATTAAAGCGAATGTAACCATTTCGGTCACGAAAGAAATCATTCACGGACCATGTTCTTCCACAGCATTCCGAAAACCAGCGTTGCATAAATTTACATACACACTGACAATTTTGAAATGAAATTTTTAGCTTCTTTCGGGAAGGTTCCGTTTTGTCTTTTCGTCCAGCTATCGATAAATGTTTATTCAATTACAATTGAAACGACAATTATTAAAAGAGGAAGTTGTGCAATTGGTTCGAACAATTTTTACCATTTCTGAATATTTTACCAAATCAATTCTCTTTACAACACAACGTTTACAACACAAGACAAATTCAATTTCCCATCGTCTCGCTCGAAGATGCGCAAGCAACATTTCAATGCAATACGTGCAGGTACACTCCATAAAACCCCGAGCCCCAACGCATTCAAACTTCCACCGTACAGAGCGGTGCAATTGGGCCCAAGTGGTTACCTGGGCGCGCAATCAGTCTCCAGAATCCACCCTTACCATAAAACCATCGAGGAGTCCGTGTTCGCCCGTTCCGAACCCCCTTTGTCCGCTGTCCCGTTACGTTCTTTTCGCTTCGCCGTGGTCAACGATCGTAAATCGGGCCCGATCGCGTTACCATTCTAATCTGTTGGGCCTGTAGACGTGGGTCCGGCAGCTTTTAGCACCTGTCCAGGGACGCGAGATCGAACCAGGTCGCGAAAACCGTGATGTATTTATACACTCCGGGACAAAAAGATAGCACAACATCTATTTTTCCTTATTTGGTACATTAAACTAAAGAAAATGAATATTTTAATATGTCAACATATTCTGACATGCCTGTACGTACACAATGTACTGAATATTATCCACCATATAGAGTTTTTCGTGCCGATTCCAAATCTGGTTTTAATTTGTTTCCATACGCACAGTTTTTGAGGAACATGGCTTTGAAAAAAAAACATATTTTTCAACGTTAAACGAATATTGTGATGTCATTATAAAAGGTATTGAATTGTTCTTTGCAGCAAAAGATTCTGTAGACTTTCCCGAATACAGTGATATCCAATATTAATACATTATGATTGTTTAAATATGTTTAAACAATGATTAAAGACGGAGATGCACCATTTTGCACCAATTTTTGCGGATATTTTCGAATTTATCTCAAAAAATAAGGGTCCAGCGGAAATTCGAACTATACCACTCGATAGAGTAGACTTTTATCTTGAGAAGCCACCCTGTCAAGTTTGGATCGTCGACGTTTTTTTCAAACCAGAAAGCAAAATATCTTCGCCCGACATGAGTTGCCGCCACTGGCGCTCACCATTGGTACGGCCGATCGCGCGCCGCGCCGTATCCCGTCACTGGCATTTTCCTTTTTGTGCGAAAAAAACGTCGACGTTGCGAACTTGAAAGCGTGATTTCTCAAGATAAAAGTCTGCTCTATCGCGTGGTATAGTTCGATTTTCCGCTGCACCCTTATTTTTGAGATAATTTGAAAAATATCCTCAAAAATTGGTGCAAAAGTGGTGTCTCTCCGTCTTTAATCATTGTTTAAACATATTTAAACAATCATAATGTATTAATATTGGATATCACTGTATTCGGGAAAGTCTACAGAATCTTTTGCTGCAAAGAACAATTCAATACCTTTTATAATGACATCACAATATTCGTTTAACGTTGAAAAATATGTTTTTTTTTCAAAGCCATGTTCCTCAAAAACTGTGCGTATGGAAACAAATTAAAACCAGATTTGGAATCGGCACGAAAAACTCTATATGGTGGATAATATTCAGTACATTGTGTACGTACAGGCATGTCAGAATATGTTGACATATTAAAATATTCATTTTCTTTAGTTTAATGTACCAAATAAGGAAAAATAGATGTTGTGCTATCTTTTTGTCCCGGAGTGTATAAATACATCACGGTTTTCGCGACCTGGTTCGATCTCGCGTCCCTGGACAGGTGCTAAAAGCTGCCGGACCCACGTCTACAGGCCCAACAGATTAGAATGGTAACGCGATCGGGCCCGATTTACGATCGTTGACCACGGCGAAGCGAAAAGAACGTAACGGGACAGCGGACAAAGGGGGTTCGGAACGGGCGAACACGGACTCCTCGATGGTTTTATGGTAAGGGTGGATTCTGGAGACTGATTGCGCGCCCAGGTAACCACTTGGGCCCAATTGCACCGCTCTGTACGGTGGAAGTTTGAATGCGTTGGGGCTCGGGGTTTTATGGAGTGTACCTGCACGTATTGCATTGAAATGTTGCTTGCGCATCTTCGAGCGAGACGATGGGAAATTGAATTTGTCTTGTGTTGTAAACGTTGTGTTGTAAAGAGAATTGATTTGGTAAAATATTCAGAAATGGTAAAAATTGTTCGAACCAATTGCACAACTTCCTCTTTTAATAATTGTCGTTTCAATTGTAATTGAATAAACATTTATCGATAGCTGGACGAAAAGACAAAACGGAACCTTCCCGAAAGAAGCTAAAAATTTCATTTCAAAATTGTCAGTGTGTATGTAAATTTATGCAACGCTGGTTTTCGGAATGCTGTGGAAGAACATGGTCCGTGAATGATTTCTTTCGTGACCGAAATGGTTACATTCGCTTTAATAACTTGAGAATACTTTAGCGATTAACTTCCAACAACCGTGTATTAACTCAAAATATATAAATCTTTCTATCCAATAAAATTTTCTTTATAAATCTTGAAGCACATCTTTAATATAATTTATTTGTATAATACCAACACATTTATTAATGTAAATAATATTTGGAATAATTGTACAGCAATTCGAGTGCTAAGGATTTTATGGATTTATGGCAAGAATGAGTATTAGAAGAATTTAACATTACTGTTACAGTGTTTTCAACCTGTTAAAAATATTTTGAAAGCAAATCAATTTCTATTTCACTCCACTTTGTTGCGATGCAGGTGGAAAATATTTATTTTGCATAAAGATCCGCTACGTTTAGCCGGATCTTACAAAATTGCATTCTTGTGAAAGATTCCACTTTGTTACCAACTGATATAACTTCTTAATGCCAAGGTGATGAGATATTCTTAACGCAACTCGGTTTCTGCATTACATTCTTGCAATCACCGCATGACTGCGTTAAGAACAAACTAAAGTTCGAAGTGGTACCGTTGGATCACATGCGCGGTTCCCCTTGGCCATCAAACAACTCGCGAGAACGTCTGGTTGACAAGCATGAGTTACACCGGAGATGACATGCTGAAATATTTGATTGTGTGACTAAACACTGCGAGATTTTGGCGAAAACTTCGTACGCGCGTGCAGAAACCAGCTCTACAACCGCATACTATTCGAACGTACATCAAATGGAGGAAGGAACTCCAAGTAAGTGTTCAGTGCACGTGTACTAAACGTCCCTCGTACCTGACCGTCGTCATGGGTCCAGTGTTCAGTACGGAGAGTTGTAAACGGGTCCGCTGCCCCTCGCTACCCTCATTTGAGGGGTCCTAATCCCGACGAAATGTTTTATAGCGTTTTATTTATGTTAATGGACGGCATCGAGGGTACCCAGTACCCAGGTACGAAACTGTACCTGGTTTCTGCCTTGCGAAAGTGATTTTCAGTTCATATTTTGCAAACCAAAGCCAGTTGACAAAAAATTGTGGTAACAGAAATAGTTTTACTTAATAACTTTACTTAACAGTTGACAAAAGTACTTTGTAATGCAAAGTACAAGTTGATTTTGTTTATTGTTCAATGCTAATGTAGCTAAACTGTCACTTTAGGCTTCTTAAAGTCTTGTTTCAGTACAGGTATAAATAAAATGTAATACATGGAAATGTTTAAATATCTCTGTTATTTGTGATTGTACGAAAAAATGTCAGAGGAGAAATTTGCATTGTTCAATATGGTAAATATAATGGCAAAATAAAAGAATTTTTTGGAAATCATATTTTTGAAATTTTAAGGTCATCGTTATTTTTATTTAAAGGAGATCATATAATTTTTCCATATTCCTATTCAGAAAAAAAAGACAAATCCAACGATGTGCCATGTTCCATAGTTGAGGTGAATTTCAAAATTTTCAAAATTTTCATTCGCTTTGGGTAACGTGATCCTTTTATCCGATCGATCTCAAACTTTACACAAATTTTTTCTCACTTAAAGGAACAATTCTGGGGGGTGCGGTGCATTTAATTCGTTGGTCAAAAATTAAGAAGCACCCTACTATACAAGCAGAATATCATAGATCTATTTCCGAATAAAGTAGTTGAAAAGCACACTCAGCTTCGAGCATCGAGTGCAGGCTGCAATCGATATCGGCTCGAAGCAGATCTGACTGACTGACGTATATGTATAGTAAACGTACAGACACTGATCGTGTATATTTGTTGAAAATTTCAGAATTTCCAAGAACAGCAATAAAAGAAATTCGAACCGTTTCACGATATCTAAATTGCTTTATACCAGGGTACGCGGCGAAGTAATAAAACGTAAATAAAACTGGGCAATTACTTTGACCGTCGCGAGGGCCAATAAAAATTCTGGGTAGTTACCAAAACAACTCTGGATTTTCGAACTCTGTTTATTGCGCGCGCTGTGCTTCCCCACAATGAAACTCCTGCACGAAATTACCTGAACCTTTTCCCGGAATGTTCGTTTGACAAGCAAATTTTCACATAATCATTCATTTCATTTCCAAAGTACATAGTACCAGGACCTCGACGAACCGGCTTGATCGAGAGACAAACAGCCCGGACAAATTAAGGCCCGATGGATAATTGAGACCCGAGGGAAACCACGTCTTACCCTGTCATAGTCCGGCCAGTCTAAGCGACCGTGATTATTCGTTGGTTCTTCCACGCCATAATTAATACTCCGGCAACCCTCCCACTCTTCCAAGTTTTCCCCGAAATTCTATACAATTGTACTTGCAGCTTGCAGCTTGCAGCTATTCCTTCTGACGCGATAACGGTAACGTTAGCGTATCTGCTTTATAATATTTGTCATTGTTGTAATATCCTGCAATTTCTACCATCTTTAATCCTTAGCACTCCAGTGGTGACTCGAAATCACCACTAAAAATTGCTGTCCCATTATTCAAAATATTGTTTACATTGTTAAACATGTTGGTAGCTAATCAATTACTAAACCTTTAATTATTGTCTGAGGTATTACAATCAATTTCATATCCATCAAATGAAAAGAATCGTATAGAACGAAATTATTCTACCTAGAACGAGATGTTTCATTTTCGTGTTAAAACAGCTCCGAAGTTAAAGCGGCTGCAAAGGGTTAATTATTATAACTATCTTTTAAATTTTGAATATAGGCCCACATAAAAAAGTTGTGAAATGCGACTTTTAGTACCTATTTTCTCTACAATTCCAGCCAACTGCAATTTCTGGAAAAATATCTTTTCACATCATGCAGTAAACTAATTTCTCCAACTTCTCACGAAAAGTCCAAATCGTATAGTCCAACATTTAAAAAGTTACAGTTACTCGAATTAATACAACCCCTGGCAGAAAGTTTCCGATCCGGAGGCATTGATACGGATTTTACAGGAAACTATTACTTTATGGAGTTAAAACTGATGGGAAATTAAAAGGGGCTTATTAAAGAATGAAGAACAACAAATTAACATAAGCTTCCATTTATTATAACAAAGAAACGAGAAAATAAACAAAATGTTACACGGAAAAAAGTTAATAGACCCATTAATAGATCTGCTGGAAGAAAGTTTCCCATTTGATTTACAGTCTCCAACACCTATTTCAAATAATATACATATAAACGTGTGATTTTAATTGCAAATAATAACTAAACTTTTTATTTAAATAAAAATTATTTAAATAATTCCAAAAATGATGCATTTATTATTTCTTATTTGCAAATAAAAGATTATTTGGTAATTATTGCGAACAGGTCTGCGTCCTCCGATTTTGATGAAATTTTAATATGTTATACAGCAACACATTTTGAACAACTTTTTCCTTTTCCAATATAGGGGGGTCCGCTTTTAGTTTTCGAGATATTTGCAAAACACTATCGCTAATATACTGTATTGAATTTTTCGTATTCTTGCACGCTCAGCGGCAACGTAAGCCTGTCCCGGCGCGGCGTTTGTTTACATTTTCAAGCTGCAAAGGGGATTGTAAGAAATAACAGTGATCAATACAAAGTACTTTCTTTAATTAATTTGTTTTAATTAAATTACAATAAAATTCTACAACTGAGGTTCTACGTGTTGAGAAAATTGAATTTATACAAACGATTGAATGAGTAACATGTCAAAGGAAAACCTATATATGAACCGAATGATTTTGTTGGGAAGAGTTGCCTGACTTCGAACTCTGTCTCTCTCGTTAATTTTAAAGTACATACACAGACTCATAGTATATTACATATCAGATTATTTACAAAAATCATTTGAGAGTAGTACGAGTTGATGTCCTTCATTTAAGATGCAAATATTTATGAGAAGTGTTCGGTCATACACATGAAATGCTTCATTTACATATATTGAATTGAACGTTTGCTGATTTATTTGATGACAAGCGCGCGCGCACTCATTCGCTCTCATTCACAGTTCCATTTGAACTAGACCTACGGCGTCTCGGGCAGATAAAGTTTTTACATTAATTTTCCCAGTCAGTGTTCAGTCAGTCCTGAGTGAGTCAGTCCAGTTCAGAGTTCAGTCCAGTTCAGTCTTCAGTCACCAGTGAAATATGAAATACATTTTAGTGACCGGTGGTGTAATAAGTGGTGTGGGGAAAGGCGTCATTGCCAGCTCCTTTGGGGCGCTCCTGAAGGAGTGCGGTGTTCGAGTTACTTCAATCAAAATAGATCCCTACATAAATATTGATGCCGGGACATTTTCGCCCTACGAGCACGGTACGACATTGAATTTTAATCTTTGTCTCTTTTATCCCGATAGAACCGAACGTTCCGGATATGTTTAGCGCTATGGCAACATGTTTTCTATAGCCATGCGGTCAGGAGTCATTTTATATGTTGATTACTCCCGCGCATTACTCAACTCTCACTCTAGCAAGATTTAAATATCGATAACATTGCGATTATTAACTTTTATGTTATATGACAGTTATCGTCAACGATTATGTTCAACAAATATAATTCATTAATTAATAAATTTTCAGCCAACAACCGTAGTCCTGTTGAATGCACCGGTTCTCGTTAGATCACCGAAGTTAAACAACGTGGAACGTGAACGGCACTGGGATGGGTGACCGTCTGGTAAGAAACCGGAAAGTGACCCACCCGGGGTGTTTTTCACGTGTTGTTGGCAAAAGGTGGTTCGGAACCCACCATAAACAGTAGGTCCCGCTGAAAAGGCGATGGTGAGAGTGGAAAGAGAAAAGAGGAGATTGGGTAAATGAATTTGAAACTCTGAGGGGACCAAATATCATAAGCCACAATTAATAAATGTTCAATGTTACGATCTTGTATTCCTTGAATATATTTATGAAAGTATTTTTTCCAGGCGAAGTATATGTTCTTGAGGATGGAGGCGAAGTCGATCTCGACTTAGGCAATTACGAACGTTTCTTGGACATAACGTTACACAGGGATAACAATATCACCACGGGGAAAATATACCAAGAGGTGATATCAAAGGAAAGGCAGGGTGGATACTTGGGAGAAACGGTACAAGGTATAGACAAAATAGAACTGGTTGTAATCTTTTGTTGTAGAGCGTACATCGGTAAAGTAACAGTTATTTAAATTTGTGTTTAGTGGTACCTCATATAACAAATGCCATCCAAGACTGGGTTGAAAGAGTGGCAAATCAACCCGTAACGGAAGATGGTGGTCAACCCGAAGTAATATATCTACATACTGCTTATTGTAAAACTCCATACTTCTAATACTTTCTAATATAGATTAATGTCTTGATTGTTGCAGGTTTGTATTATCGAGCTAGGAGGCACAATAGGAGATATCGAAGGAATGCCCTTCGTCGAAGCTTTCAGATGGTTTCAATCTAAAGTGAAAAAGGAGAATTTTTGTTGTGCTCATGTGTCTTTGGTACCACAAGTACGTAGCTATATGTATTTCTTTAAATAATCCTTATTCATTGTTTAGATCTTGACCTTGAACTTGAGCCAACTGCTAACATAAGCTAGTTTATTCTTAGATCATAGAATCATGTGCAGTGAGAGACAAACATATTTCTACAGTAACCATAGTTTATTCCTTTCTGTATATACTAATTAAAAGAAGTATATAGTCACGAATATATTTTGTTTTTAGCCACGGTCTACAGGAGAACCAAAAACAAAGCCCACGCAATCCAGCGTGAAGGAATTGCGCGGATTGGGCTTATCTCCTGATATTATAGTGTGTAGATCGGAGAAGCCTATTGGCGACACCATCAAAGAAAAGATTTCGAGTTTCTGCGGTGTTGCTCCGGATCAGGTAAACGGATCAGCCTTTTTCTACCTGTTTTTCTTTGAATTTGAAAGTCAATTAATAATGCTAATGTAACGATTGATTTTCCTAGGTCATAACTATACATGATTTATCATCTATATACCGTGTACCATTGTTAATGGAAAGTCAGGGTGTAATCGAATTTTTAAAAGAGAGACTACAATTAAATATTGGCGTGCCACGTCCGCGATGTTTCATGCGAAAATGGAGGGAGTTGGCAGATCGAATAGATCACGTACGAAAGGAGGTAAACATTGCTTTAGTGGGAAAGTATACCAAGTTAGAAGATTCCTATACGTCCGTGAAAAAAGCATTGCAACACGCTTGCGTCGAGGTTGACTACAAACTGAATTTAACGGTAAATTACTCTATTTACGCTACTATACATTATTTTATAACCGTAATGACTCTACGTTACAATATATCGTTATTATGTTTAGTACATAGAAGCTGATAATTTGGAACAAAGCAAAAAGCTGTCCGATCCTGTACTGTATCACGAAGCCTGGCAACAGCTTTGCAAAAGCGAGTGAGTACTCGCATCGTTGCCGATTTTCATTTTCGAAAACAGTTTCGCTTCACGGTTTCTCTGAAATGATTTCTATTATTTTCAGTGGTGTGATCGTGCCAGGTGGTACGTTTAGAAACGTTAGCCACAGGTAACGACAGCACGCCAAGGGTGCTCTTATTAATTTACTTGAAATATTAATTGTACTTCAAATGCGCTCATTCAGCCCTCTCAAAACTAATGAGATTTCTACAGTGTGTCGAGTTGTTTGCATTAGCACGTTGCAGCCGTCATCCGGCATTCTGTTAGTGGTTACATACCGACAAAACTTGATAAACTATGACATTTATCATTCGTTGAATTTAAATGGACGAATGTAAATGAACTATTATCGTAGAATATGATCCAGTCAAGTTTTCAAAATAATTGTACAGTTCGCATGTTCAACTGATACGAGCGAGGGTGAATTGTGGTCGTAACGAAATAGATTACAGTATGTATCTTTCAATCGGCACTTAGATCGATATATTCATGAGATAACGTTGTCAATACAATGAAACATCCCAAACTATATCTTCGTTGACAATTACAGAGAAAAGTCCGCCGGTCATGTTACCGGTTTTAGATTTTTTGTTTTACAATTATTGAATTTATAAAGGTGTTTTCGTGGGAATTCATTGAATAAATTTTTTATTCCAGTACATATTATGTATAATTAGACTGCGGATGTTTACGCAATTTTCATTCTTCCAGGCAAATTTCAAGAGAAAGTGGAAACGAATAAAATATTATTTTCAGTGGTACATAGTATGTAGCCTTTAGAGATCTGATGAAACAAATCAAAATCGTATCAAATTCTTCGGAATTTTATATTCTAGCATTTTTAAAATATTTTTTGAAGCCATAAATGCATAAAGATCCGCAGCCTGATTATAATAAAAATTGCACAAAATATGAATAAATTTAATCTTGTTACATATTTTTATAATACAATACACATCGGTCGCGTTTGATGGTCGGTAGATTTAGCGTTACCGGTACACATTTTGCTTTAATTTTCGGGATTCATTGTGCGCAAAACTGATGATACAACCTAATATCGCGAGCACGTTTTCCGAGAGCTAATAATAGTTTTTCGTAATACATGCAAACAAGACAATTTTACGTCAGTATTATTCACAATGAATATTACGTGGCGACGATTCACTTTACGGATCGCCGCGCAATATTATCCGAATTGTGAGGCTCCCGATTCCATTGGTGGATTAAATCAATTGGCAAAGTAAACGCGTGCTTATGTTAGTAGTCAGAAAACTCATTAGTAGTTTATACAAAATAAAAATTTTCCACCTGAATTGCAACAAACCGGAGTGACGTAGAAATTTATATATATATTTTCTCTCTTAATATATTCAATAGTAAATTGTAATTTTTTAATCTAGAGTAAATTTGCTCACTGTCCTCCTGATTTTTCATCTCCATTGAATTATGTACGTAGTTCTTTTTGAAATACAAGATTTTAAGTTAGATCTTTTTTGAAATACATGATTCTAGAATACAGTGATTCTGCGATCACTGTGATAAATCACGGTTAGTGATTTCGCACACCATCGCTAATTGTACATTTTAAAGAATATTTGATCTCTTCGAGTGAAAAGATTTGCGCTTAACCAGTGGTAAATGTTACTGTCAGGTAGGGTATCGATCATTGGAAATGACGATCCGGAATATTTGCTGTATCGGTGCTGGGTACGTTGGCGGTCCTACTTGCAGTATTATTGCTTTGAAGTGTCCGCTAATCAAAGTGACTGTCGTGGACAAGAGCAAAGAAAGGATCGCCCAGTGGAATTCGGATAAGCTTCCCATTTATGAGCCCGGCTTGGATCAGGTGGTCAAAATGAGCCGCGGGAAAAATTTATTTTTCTCAACGGACATTCACACCGCGATCAAGGAGGCGGATTTGATATTCATTTCCGTCAACACGCCGACGAAAACGTTCGGCAACGGGAGAGGAAGAGCAGCAGATTTGAAGTATGTCGAGAGCGCGGCCAGAATGATCGCAGAAATTGCGACCGGGGACAAAATCGTTGTCGAGAAAAGCACCGTGCCGGTTAGAGCGGCGGAAAGCATTATGAACATTCTGCGTGCCAATCACAAACCAGGAGTTTCGTATCAGGTAATGTTACAACCATATTTTTATTTACTCAAATTTTCGCCTGATCAATCACGCGCTGCGGTCACGTGAGTTTTCATTCACCCCCGCGGGAATCATCGACTTTGTTAGATAAAATTTTACTCTAAACGGGAAATACAGTTAGGAGCGTAACTGATCACACTCACACACACTTTAAATCGGAAAAACTCTTTTACGAATGAACAAAACGATTTCAATTTCTCTGTAAGGCTAGAAGAATTAGTTTAATAAATGACATCTAATAAATATTTCTAATATATCGTTTACGAATTATAAACGATCAACTGTGGTAAAAATTGCAATTTTTCATGATTTTCTGAGTTGGAAATAGAAATCAATTTGTTCGATTTTGTTTTGTAATTCTTTGCTTTTTTGTAGGTATATTACATATGTATGTATTATTGAATATTTTTATATTCAGAAAAATAATTTACACTTAAAAACGCAATGTTGGACTAATTCCTCAAAAATTGCCGTTGCATACAAGGAACAATGGCGCCGAATTTAAAGGAGTACATACTCTTCTTGGTGTTTTTGTGAACAGGACTCGCGGTGCGTCCGCTGATTTATTTTTAGAACAGCCTATTATAAACAATTGGTCCTCGAAGTAATTCTGTGCTGATACGCTTATGGGTGGGCAGCACACGTGTTTCCAAAATGGGACTACGGGGTTTCCTGTACAACACATGCCAACTGTTCAAACTTCCGTATCGAAAAGCACACCGATAAAGATGATTGGATTTACCCGTTTACAAATAATTGAGAAAATACGCTATTCGTAAAACTAATATTACGTTGAGCTCTACGTGAGTTACACTTTCTTTTTTATTTGCAATTTTTACGTTACATTCATTGTCATTATTCAATTATAATGCAGCATCCTAAATAGCTTACTTCTGATTAAGAATAATATATTAAAAGCTGAAGGCTTTCTCTTTTTCAAAAGTAACGATTGCTGAAACAAAAACATTGAGTTTCCTATGCATTTCAAATTTCATCGATATCTCGTGAGCCGAGTATAAATTTTCTATACGTGTTCACAATTCTTATCAGGGTGATAAGAACATCGTCATTATATTATTTGGAATGTCGTAAAATGTGTGACAAAGTCATTATTGCACAGTATAATATTAAACATATTAACAAAGAAAATAAATTTCTATTTGACTCTAGTTTGTTGCAATTCGGGTGGGTCTACTCGTATCCCTTGGGTCGGTTTATAATGGAAATGGGTATTTATAATGCAGAAATAACGCACAAGAATTCAAACTGTCTGTTCTTTATTTAACCGAAGAAGAACTAGTCAGAAGACGTCTGTATCGTTAGCGAGCCGAAACTGAAGTGAAGCTACAGAGAAAGTTTTAGGGGAAAGAAAAACCCCTTGTTGGGTCCACTCGGAAAAACAGATGTGGGAGGTCCCTTAATTTATTACTCAGGGCCTCTTTGTATTTGAAGGTTGCAGGCCTTCCACTTCTGACCTGAGTCAATGACAAAGACCCGAGGACCGTTAAAATATTCCGGGACACTCTTAGTATCCTTCAACACTCGACTTAGTTTTGCAGATATTCCAACAGTTTATAATGAGTGCTCCGAGTACTCGGATACCCGGGATAGTGAGAGTTCTAGTTGGCACCTGTTGAATTAACACCGGTCGCGTCCGAGGGGCGTCCGCTATCCGGCGCGGCGCGGCGGGGCGGGGCGGTCGTGTGATCATGACCCTGTTTTCTCTCTTTCCGGCCGCGTTTTTACATTTATCACGCGCCGCTTGATATCGTACGTCGGTGCCAAGTCGGATGTGTCGCGATTTCGATCAGGGTAACATAAGTAGGAGAACAAAAACCATCATGTTTTCATTTCAGATTCTGTCGAATCCTGAGTTTCTGGCGGAAGGGACCGCGATCGAGGACCTGCTGTGCGCAGACCGAGTTCTGATCGGCGGCGAGGACTCCATCGAAGGTCACGCCGCTATGGAGGAATTGTGCAAGGTGTACGAACACTGGATCCCCCACGTGAACACATCTTAACGATGAACACGTGGAGCTCAGAGCTATCGAAGCTGGTGAGAGCAAATCCATGTTCCGAAAATCCTGATAGCAATGCGCGCGACGCGATGTTCAAGCACAGGTGTGCAAACCGGTAGACTCTCGAGCCGCGAAAAAGTCCTACGTCAAATACTGCGAATCAAAAGTTAACGCAGACATGTTTCGAAACATGTCCACTGTTCTCTTAGCATATATCACTTTAGAAATGTGCAACGACGTGTATAAATATTTGGGTGCTTAAATTAGCCCACGGTAAATCTTTGACTCGGGTCATTGGCGCAAATAGTTGACCAGAATTTGTGTTAGAACCTTGTAGATCCGGTTATGTAAATAATAGAGGTACATACTGAATATGTGTACCTTATTAATAGACAGGTACATCAATAGGCAGTCTACTCCTCACTATTTCATCCAATTTTTCAAATTTATCTATGTAGAGTCTAGTCAATAATTTAGGCATCTTCATTTTCTGTAGAATGGCAAAGTCAGAATGTTGAATGCCCTTCTACCGTCTACACGCAGTATCAGTTAATATCAGGCAAACTATGAAAAGATTAAATCGAGTCTACTGGCAAGCACACTTGTGTAAATCGGTAGCTAACAAAGCAAATTTGTCAGCGTCTTTCGTTTATTTTTAAGAATACGTGCACCGATAATGGAGCCATTCGGAGGCCAGATCGGTTAATTGCATGTCGAATTTTTCGACATTTTACTGTCAAAGCAATCGACCGGTGCTTAATCCCTTGCCGTATCATTTTCTTTACAGTTACAGTGATTAAAACATCTAAATATTTAGCGGTTAAAACCACTAAAAATTGCTGTACCATTATTCAATGACTAAACATTTACGATTAAAAAAGTATTATACATATATGTATACGCGAGATATTATATCATTTTCATATTCATAAAAATCATATGTAGAATGGAATTATTCCAGATCGAGATGAATGTTTAATTTTCGAGTTAAAATAACTCCGACTGCCAAGGGTTAAATAATGATTTTATGCGAGAACGGTTTGATTGTTCGAATTTTGCTGTGCACTGTGTACGTGAATCGCCAGGCGTTCTGAATTTCGGCTGCGTGTCGCAACGTCGCGTCGCGTGGCATTCTCTTGGAATTAATGTTTGCCAATTGTTCGCGTGGTAATAGGCAGGCCGGGGTTGCGCAATTAAGTGAGAATTGAATTTCAATTTTAGGCCGCCAATGCGTTTTTAGCGCAGCGCATATCCAGCATAAATTCGCTGTCGGCGGTGTGCGAGGCGACGGGCGCGGACGTCTCGGAGGTAGCGCGAGCTGTTGACCTTGACTCCCGAATAGGATCGAAGTTCCTTCATGCTTCGGTGGGATTCGGCGGCTCCTGCTTCCAGAAGGACATACTCAATCTGGTGTACATGTGCGAGTGCCTGAACCTGCCGGAGGTGGCTGCCTACTGGCAACAGGTCATAGACATGAACGAATACCAGAAGTCAAGGTACTCCGCGAAAAAAATCGAATCGCTGTTCAACACCGTTACGGACAAACGGATCTCTATGCTAGAGTTCGCCTTCAAGAAGAACACCGGAGACACGCGTGAGTCACCGGCCATTCATGTCGCCAAGACCCTGCTTGACGAGGGTGCCATGCTTCACATATACGATCCCAAGGTGATTTTCTTTAATGAGCATCCACGGTGGCATCGTCGTACAGCCAGCCGCGGGCCGCGCAAGGCCTTCAGTATATCACGGCAAATATTAACCCTCAACCGGACACGTGGTTATCCATCAATTCCCTTTAGAAACGACTAAAACAAAAAAATATTAACAGACGATCTCAGAATTTATTCTTAGTGGTTAGGGGTGTGCCCGAAAATGCGTGGACCTCGATGGTTGGGACGAGTTCGATACTAGACAGCGGATTTTATGCATTTATGACAAAAACGAGTAGGTGTAATTTGTAACAGTGAAAATATTCGAACAATTTAGAAATACATACTGTTAAATGGAAATACTGTATTATTTTCGATTTATTTAATATAGTAAGAAAGAAAATAAATTTCTATTTCAATCCAATTTGTTGCAATTCAGGTACCAAATTTTTATTTTGCATTAAGGTCCGCTGCCTACTTGTAACGGTAATCGAGTACTGAGAACCCTGAAATTTTCGAGAAACCCGAAACCTTCGAGAATCTCGAACATTTTCGAGTTCTTGCGTACACCTCTATTAGTGATATTTCTCTTATTGATATCATGGCAGATCATATGTTTGAAACTATCGTTGGCAAGAAAGTAATTTCGGTATTTTATGGTGAAATAAAACTCAATTGCAGAGCAGGACATCCGGAACCTCCTCGAGCACGAGGAGATCGGCGACCGGAAGCCTTCCGTGTTCCTGCGGCGTCTGCAAAGCCTCGCCGACGGTACCGTGACGGACGAGTTCCTCAAAACGCTGTGGATGTCGCGCTTGCCGACGGGCGCGCAAACAGTGCTCGTAACGCGGCAGAAGGACCCGCTTTCCGACCTCGCAGCCCTCGCCGATACCGTCATCGAGGTGTCGTCTCGCCCGCAGGTAGCTGCAACGTCGACAAGCCGAACGGACGATACCCAAGCCGCGATAGCGGAACTCCGTCGCGAAATCGCCGCTCTCCGCGTCGGAATGGACACCCGCCGCGCGCGGTCCAAATCTCGCGGCCCTCGCGGAAGAAGGGCGTCGAAATCGCGAAACCGAAACGATGAGGTACCACCTGGTGACGGCAGGTGCTGGTATCATTGGAAGCATGGTCCCGCCGCAAAGAAGTGCCGCGACCCCTGTTCCCACGCGACGGGAAACCGGCGGGACGGTCGTTAATGGCGGCGAACGACTCTGCGCCGTCTACAAGCCGCCTTTTCGTGACGGACCATAGCACGAAAATCACATTCATGGTGGACACAGGATCCGACCTGTGCGTTTTTCCGCATTCGCGTGTGAGTGGTGCACGCGAAAGGACGACATACGAACTTTACGCCGCGAACGGCTCGATGATTGCGACGTACGGCTCCGTGAGGTTCAAGTTGAACTTCGGCCTGCGTCGGGTTTTTTCGTGGCGGTTTGTGATAGCGGACGTTACCACTCCGATAATCGGCGCCGATTTTTTGAGCCATTACGGACTCCTCGTCGATATGCGCGCGAAAAAACTAACAGACGGTGTTACGACTCTGACGGTGGCCGGCCGCGTGGTGATGTGTTGTGCCGAGAGTGTGAAGGCGATTGCCGGGGAATCCACCTTCCACAGGATTCTCGCAGAATTCCCGGACCTCACGCGGCCGTCGGGTGGACACCGCACGGCCAAACACGCGACGAGGCACCACATCCGGACCACACCTGGCCCGCCGGTATCGTGCAAGCCCCGTCGGCTGGCGCCGGATAAGCTCCGCATCGCGAAGGCCGAATTCGAAGCAATGGTGAGGGACGGAACAGCGCGACGATCCGAAAGCTGTTGGTCTTCGTCTCTACACCTGGCTCCGAAAGTCGAGTCTACTTCACGTATTGTGATCTATTTAGTGAAAGGTGTTGTGTTTAATTTTGTGGTTATTTTATCAAAAGAAGTTTACTTAAAAATGGTAAATATTCATTGTTTATTCTCCACATGATTATAGATTGATATGATGCGATTTATGTTATTGTTCAGTCGCCAAGGAAAGTTACGTCTACAAAAATGGTATGTGGCATATCCTGATAAGAAAAAGAAAAAAATTACAAGGGAATTGATTACGACAATATTAGCGCGAAAGCCGAAAATGTCCAGTTTCCTAGAATGGAAAGATGTTAAAGTTGTCTATAAAAGATACGCAAGTTTATATTTTTTTTGTGCAATTGAACAAAACGAAAATGAATTGCTCACTTTAGAAATTATACATCGTTACGTTGAATTATTGGATAAATATTTTGGAAGTGTATGCGAGTTAGATATAATTTTCAACTTTGAGAAAGCATACTTTATCTTAGATGAACTATTGCTCGGCGGTGAAATTCAAGAGACTAGCAAAAAAAATGTGTTAAAAGCCATTGCATCTCAGGATTTACTACAGGAGGACGAAGCTGTGGAAGGTGCCCTGCGGGAGATAGGGGTTTTGTAGGTGCTGCGTTCTTGCATGCCCGTCATGGCCAATGTGACAACCCACATGAATCAAGACTTGGAGCAGGCTCACCCGCTGCATGATGCCATCATACATCTCTACTTTTTCTATAGTTATTGAGCATCAGTTTTTTACTTAACATTGAGAGCCCCTACGAACCTAGCATATAAACCCATATATTTTTATATAGGCGACAAAGAAGAATAATATAATATATATATATATATATATATATTATATCATAATATAATATATATGTATAGTAGCTCACATAGAAAGTCCTGTTAGCGACAAAATTGCTTCTCATTTGATTTTACTTAGCGGACATTAGATCTAGCATAGTTTAGTCCCGTATTGCGAGGACAATTGCGGATAAATATCCGGTGCCGCACATCGAGGATTTCGCGCAGCGCTTAGGCGGGAAAAACGTGTTCTCAACAATAGACCTGGTGCGCGCGTATAATCAAATACCGGTGAACCCGGAAGACATTGCGAAAACCGCGATTACGACCCCGTTTGGTCTTTTTGATTTCCCCTGGATATCTTTCGGACTCCGAAACGCGGCGCAGACATTCCAGCGGTTTATGGACGAAGTGTTACGCGGCCTCGACTGGTGCTACGTTTACATAGACGATATCCTGGTCGCATCGAGCACAGTCGAGGAACACAAAGCGCACCTACGCGAACTCTTTTCCCGCCTGAACGAGTACTGTGGTGAGCTGACGAGAAGATCCCCGGGGGGGCACAGAGGCAAGAGGGGTCTCCAGCTAGCGCCGCCTACCCCCACCTCTGACGGTCCTTACTCGCCGCCTACCCCCACCTCTGACGGTCCCGTACTCGCCGCGTGACCACGCCCTTTCAGCTGCTACGTCACACGACGCATAGTAGTAGGATTCCCGTATTTACAGAGGGCTACGATGTTTCACGACTTACAGCCAATATTCAATGCCGTGAATACGAGGATCCTATTGCAGTCATGAAAAGTGACAATTTACACAAGGAGAATGCAAAGCCTTCGCGTCACAGATTTAGTTGAGACTTTACAGAGTTACAGATCTTGTTCCCCTGATTACGAATATACCCCATTATAGAGGCAACTATTCAGTAATTTTCAAGATATTTGCAAATTAAAGTTTTGTGGACGCAACATGTCAGTTTACATAGTTCACTCTTTTACTAAGTAATGGTGTGGCGTAGCGGCAGCGAGCTGAACTGCTATGCCGTGGACTCGGGTTCGAGTACCGTCGTAGTAACTTTTTTTATACTTTTTTTTTTAGCTTTTTACATTAGAGACAGAGAGCGAGAGAGAGCGGGAGAGAGAGAGCGAGAGAGAGCGAGAGACAGAGCGGGAGAGAGAGCGAGAGAGAGAGCGGGAGAGAGAGAGCGAGAGAGAGCGGGAGAGAGAGAGAGCGGGAGAGAGAGAGCGAGAGAGAGAGCGGGAGAGAGAGAGAGAGAGAGAGCGGGAGAGAGAGCGGGAGAGAGTTGTTGTTGTTAATGTCAATACTGATTTGAACATTTTACGTCATGACAACTTTTCAGCAGTATTCTGAATTTTGTGCCTACGCCGTTGAGTACCCTCACTGAGTACCCTAGGGTACGTCTGATTCCCTCTCTTCGTCACGCGACTCGAGTAGTGGGGGTGACTGCGTCGGCCAATAGAACGCTCTAGTCGAAACTGCGTGTGAGCCTAGGCGCCCCCCCTCCAAGCCAACCAATCGGGTGCGCATTCTTGCCTACGTCACCGCATTTCTGCCAGGGATCTTCTCGTCAGCTCACCACAGTAAATACCACAGCCTTGGCATCAGTGTTTCCGACTCATGCTTCCGAAACTTCGGCAACGTGAAAATCGAAGGAACGCGTCGGTGTCGATCAGTCGAGCAGGTAGTCACACGGACATGGTAGAGGTACGCTTGTGTGAGTAGCGCGCGTGCAATCGAGCAGGCACTCACACGGGCAGAGTAGAAGTACGTTCGTGTGTAGCGCGTGCGCAGCAGAAGCAACGGCGAGGACGGTAAGTCCACGGTCCGTCAGAGTGGGGGGTCCTCTGCCGGAAGGGAAAGGTCCTCGCCGGCCACAGCCTTGGCCTGTGATGCCAGAATCGGGGACGCGAGGACGCTTCCCCTCCAGCACAGGTTCCCCCTCTCTGACGGACCGTCCTCGCCGTAGCTTCTGCTGCGCACGCGCTACACACGACGTACTTCTACTCTGCCCGTGTAAGTGCATGCTCGATTGCACGCGCGCTACACGACAAGCATACCTCTACCATGTCCGTGTGACTACCTGCTCGACCGAACGCGTCGGCGACGCGTTCCTTCGATTTTCACCAATTTTCATGTTGCCGAAGTTTCGGAAGCACGAGTCGGAAAGTCGGGATCTGGAGACGGCGCGCATTTGAATCCCGGGACGGCGCGGCGCGGCGCGGCGCACATTTTGCTATAACTTTTGATCTAAAAAAGATATCGAAGCGAAATTTGGACTAAATTTTTTTTTTAAAAACTGGGTTTAATGGTTCATCCTAAAATATGTTTTGTATTTCTTAAAAAAATTTTCTCGTTGATTTTTAAAGTTAAGGTAGTCCAGAGGGCCCCCAACACAAATTGATTTTTAGTCGAACCATGCTCAATAAACAATTACGAAAAAATTTATAAATATTCCACTTAATAGCACACATGATTGAGATTTTTTTCAGATTTTTCAGATTATGCAGACATGTTTAAAAAAATTGAAAATCTCGAAACATTCGAAGAAAATGCATATTTCGTATTGAACTTTTCGAGATACCAGTTTTATAAAAATTCATTAGTCCGATATTATTGAAACAATTGTCCTTAATTTTTCTCAGAATTTTTTATAAATTGTATCGTTGTTAAAAAATCAAAATCAATTTTATTCGATACTTCTTTGTTGATGTATTATGTAATACTGAATATTTTTATAATCAGAAAAATAATGTACAGACTTGATAATGCAATATAAAATATTTTATTTACGTTATATTTCAATATACATATGTGCATCACTCCTAACAATTTTGGTAATCACATAATTATTGTAACGACATTTTACATATATCAGGTCGTTAAGTATGAAACTAGACAAATAAAACACTCAAACACATTTGTCAAGTTTCATACATCTCAGGTTACGAAAATCGATTTTAAATGGTGCCTTTCTGTAACATAACAAAAAAAACAAAAAATTAGTTAAAGTCATGATTGCAAAGTATAGAATAAAATATTAATGTAACTTTATAGTATGGTTTATACTTATCTTTTTTCTTTCAAGTCATTCTTGAATCTGCTAATATTGATTTTACGTTATCGCGATTTTAAATGGTCCTCTGCCTTTCTACAATATAAAAAAACACATAGTTAAAGTTATAATTACAAACTACTTACAGAATGAAATATTAATGTAACGATACACTTCTCTTTTCTTTGAAGTCATTCTTGAATCTGCTATTTCATTACCGCTGATACCCACGCGTTGCTATATTCAAGGAAGAAGTAGACCTAATTAAAATCGTAATTCTAATTGCAATCTTGTAGGACTCAATATAAATAGTAACGTATACTTATCCTTTTTGGTCACTCACTAAAATAAATTCCTAATAAGATAAAAAAATGTTAAAAACCCATTAAAAAGTATTAAAAACGCGACAAAGAAACTGGAGGCTGTTTACTATAATAATAATAATAATAATAATAATAATAATAGTATTTTATTTCCCATTTCGGGGTACAAACGCGGACCCCCGCTCCGCTTACAAACTTCACCTTCCTTATCTCTTCATTCTTAACTTAAATTTACACTTAAACGCGAGAGAGAGAGAGCACACCGTTCACTCATTCCTCACACATTCTTCTTCACTCATTCACACACTCTGGACCCCCGGTTCCGCTGCTCATCCTTTCTCTCATCTCTTCCACTCTCTTCATCCATACTGGAGGCTGTTTACTATATGAACTAAACTATCGAACGATTAACGAAGAAAACACGACCCCACTAGTTCGTAAACGAGTGCAAAGTTAATTGTTTATAACTTTGCGAGGGCGATGAATTTTCATATAAATGCTTTCCCGACATAAGGGATAAATGTCTGTCATCGACAGACATGGTGCGACTAGACTCCTGTCTAGCTTTCAAGGATGTGCGCACCACACACATGGAATTTAATAGGCCAGCGCCTATTTTATTCCTTTTTCGAGATTTTATGTCGGGAAGCAAAGAGAAAATTCGCTCGGCCTCGGCATTCGAGTGCGGAAGTCATCTGACCGTGTTTATTAGAGAAGTTAAAAGGGGGAAACGAAGAACATGATTCGGTTCTGTTTGGTTACAGATGTCTACATTCTACAAGAATGAAGAGATAAGGAAGGTGAAGTTTCTAAGCGGAGCGGAGGTCCGCGTTTGTACCCCGAAATGGGAAATAAAATACTATTATTATTATTATTATTATTATTATTATTATAGTAAACAGCCTCCAGTTTCTTTGTCGCGTTTTTAATACTTTTTAATGGGTTTTTAACATTTTTTTATCTTATTAGGAATTTACTTTAGTGGTGACCATATTCATCGATAAAAAAAGATAAGTATACGTTACTATTTATATTGAGTCCTACAAGATTGCAATTAGAATTACGATTTTAATTAGGTCTACTTTTTCCTTGAATATAGCAACGCGTGGGTATCAGCGGTAATGAAATAGCAGATTCAAGAATGACTTCAAAGAAAAGCGAAGTGTATCGTTACATTAATATTTCATTCTGTAAGTACTTTGTAATTATAACTTTAACTATGTGTTTCTTTTTATGTTGTAGAAAGGCAGAGGACCATTTAAAATCGCGATAACGTAAAATCAATATTAGCAGATTCAAGAATGACTTCAAAGAAAAGAGAAGTGTATCGTTACATTAATATTTCATTCTGTAAGTACTTTGTACTTATAACTTTAACTATGTGTTTTTTTTATGTTGTAGAAAGACAGAGGACCATTTAAAATCGCGATAACGTAAAATCAATATTAGCAGATTCAAGAATGTCTTTTTCGTAACCTGAGATGTATGAAACTTGACAAATGTGTTTGAGTGTTTTATTTGTCTAGTTTCATACTTAACGACCTGATATATGTAAAATGTCGTTACAATAATTATGTGATTACCAAAATTGTTAGGAGTGATGCACATATGTATATTGAAATATAACGTAAATAAAATATTTTATATTGCATTATCAAGTCTGTACATTATTTTTCTGATTATAAAAATATTCAGTATTACATAATACATCAACAAAGAAGTATCGAATAAAATTGATTTTGATTTTTTAACAACGATACAATTTATAAAAAATTCTGAGAAAAATTAAGGACAATTGTTTCAATAATATCGGACTAATGAATTTTTATAAAACTGGTATCTCGAAAAGTTCAATACGAAATATGCATTTTCTTCGAATGTTTCGAGATTTTCAATTTTTTTAAACATGTCTGCATAATCTGAAAAATCTGAAAAAAATCTCAATGATGTGTGCTATTAAGTGGAATATTTATAAATTTTTTCGTAATTGTTTATTGAGCATGGTTCGACTAAAAATCAATTTGTGTTGGGGGCCCTCTGGACTACCTTAACTTTAAAAATCAACGAAAACAATTATTTAAGAAATACAAAACATATTTTAGGATGGACCATTAAACCCGTTTTTTAAAAAAAAAATTAGTTCAAATTTCGCTTCGATATCTTTTTTAGATCAAAAGTTATAGCAAAATGTACCGCGCCGTACCGGGATTCAAATGCGCGCTGTCTCCAGATTCCGATTTTCCGACTCATGCTTCCAAAACTTATTCGGCAACGTGAAAATCGAAGGAACGCGTCGGCGTCGATCAGTCGAGCAGGTAGTTCACACGGACAGAGTTACAGATACGCTTGTTGTGTAACGCGCGGGCAATCGAACAGGCACTCACACGGGCAGAGTAGAAATACGTTCGTGTGTAGCGCGTGCGCAGCAGAAGCAACGCGGCGAGGACGGTACGTCAGAGTGGGGGGCCCAGCCGGCCGAGCCGCCGGAGGGGGAAGGTCCTCGCGTTCACGATTCTGGCTGGTGGGAATTGGGCATCACTGGGCCAGTCGCATCAGTCGCATTCGCGTCGCCGGGACTTTTGGCTACGCTAACGTCGCGCAGAAATTTCCAAATGACCGCGAAACGTGAGATCACGAGCTTCCTCGTTTTCGCGGCATTCTTACTGCTCGTCCAAACTGGTAAGGTTAACGCACGTAACTAAACGTCAGACGAACATCGCGGCATCCCTTGAGCGGGGCATTTTTTAATTCTATTATTTCATTCTGTATTTGGACAATTTCGATTGATCGTTGCAGCAAGAACGAACATCCGGTGAAAACAGTCTCTTAATATTTCAACGTTTATATGTGTAAACGGAAATATCGTGTTTGCGGGAAATTTAAAAATTCAAATGTTTGAGGACGCGTTAGCAAGATCGATTTGTTTAGATAAGAAACAGCGACAACAGTTGTTCTCTAGGGTGATGAATCATTTTCTCATTTGCAATTACATCGGACGATATCGCGCCTGTTTTGACACGTGCACCATTCGGTTGTTTATCTCGCGCAGATTTTCCTTGCTGTCGTTCGCCTAATCTGTCTCCGACGTGTCCTTGTCATGGATATCTATATCCATGGTCCTCGTCTCTCGCTACCTAAATAGAAATACACCGTTATTCTTCAGTGTTTTTGTTTACTTTTATATAATTTCAAAGATGCGCTTGTCTCGCGTTGCCGTTCGAACAGTGACACCGTGAAAAGACGAGATTCGAACTGACGGCAGGTGGTCCGTGCTCCGATCGTGCTACACGAAATTCATCGGCGAGTGATGGATAGATAATTACACTTTTCTTTTTTCAGCTCTGGGAATCACATGCTACTGTAAAGGACACTGCCCGGACGATCGACAGAATGGAACCTGCGAAGGAGGGTATTGTTTCAGTGCTGTGGAAGAATTTTGGGATGCAGACACAGGGGAGTACGTGCCGGAGTGGTTGTTCGGTTGTTTACCACTGGACGAACGAGGCTCCCTGCAATGTATGGGAACCCTGGTGCCCCACATGCAAGGGAAGAGCATAATATGTTGCAACAAGAGCGCGTTGTGCAACAAAAACATAGTCCCTGAATATGAACCCAGGCCAACGGCAGCACCGATTCCTATGGCCATTGCATCGGGCACGCCGCTTATAATATTGGCCACTGTTCTTTCCGTATGCCTAATGGTTATTTTGATAGCTGTGGTGATTCTATACCATAGATACAGAAGGAAAGAGAGAGTGCCTTCTAAGGACACCCTCAAAGACTTTATCGAGAGCAGCGGTTCTGGATCAGGGTTACCTGTATTAGTAGAACAAACTATCGCTAAACAATTGGCCTTTTCTCAGTGCGTCGGGAAAGGACGTTACGGCGAAGTATGGCTAGCAAAATGGAAAGGAGAGAATGTAGCAGTAAAAGTGTTCTTCTCGCTGGAGGAAGCATCTTGGTCCAGAGAGTCCGAGATCTACCAGACGATGTTGATGAGACACGACAATATTTTAGGATTTATCGCTGATGATATCACGGGACCAGGATCTTGCACACAGATGTTGTTGATCACAGATTACCATGAGAGAGGATCGCTACACGACTACTTGCAAACCACGGTCCTAGATCATCCTAGTCTATTAGCAATTTGTCTGTCGATAGTATCTGGAATTGCTCATCTACACACGGAAATCTGTGGCACACGACGGAAACCCGCGATTGCGCACAGGGATATTAAAAGTAAGAATATTTTAGTGAAGAGGAGCGGTGAATGTGCAATCGCCGATTTCGGCTTGGCAGTCAGGTATATAAGGTGAGGATCGTTGGAATAACAATTTCATTGAAAACGAGTAAACGGATATTGTGATTGTAAGATTTGATATCAGCCGTTCTCCCGTGATGTCGTGACCAACGAACAGCATTTGATTTTTATTATATACATGCAGACAAAGCGGAAAAATCGACATCGCTCCTAACACGCGAGTAGGTACTCGCCGGTACATGGCTCCAGAAGTCTTAGATGAAACATTGAACACATCCTCGTTCGATGCCTTTGAGATGGCAGATATGTATTCTGTGGGTCTTGTGCTGTGGGAAGCGTGTAGGAGATGCGAAACCGGTGGTGAAAATTCAATAGTGGAACCGTACGCGTTGCCTTATCACGACGATGTTCCGAGTGATCCAGACTTTGAAGATATGAAGTTAGCGGTGTGCGTAAAACGATTACGTCCGGTGATACCAGCGCGATGGGAGAATGATCCAGTAAGCAGGAGAATGATTGTTTACGCCGAACGTTCTTTTTTAGCAGGAGATTGTTAAATATTCGATGTCTGTTTCCTGTTTCAGATCCTCGTTGCTCTCAGCAAACTTATGGCCGAGTGTTGGCACGCGAATCCTACCGTTCGTTTGAAAGCGTTACGCGTTAAGAAGACAATGTCCACACTGATGTCCACCGTACCATAAACTTTTTACCTTTCTCCTTGGTGGCATTCAGTGGCCATAACATCACTTTACCAAACCCTAAAATTACGAACTCCAGGGAGGAAGTTCATTTTTGAGGTTTTGGCCGTGTTTTCGGGATTTGGGACCACTGTGCATCACTGGTGTCTACAAACGGAACGTCAAAAAACTGGCACCTCTTCTCAACATATTAGACAATGCACAACCATACAGTGCCAATGAGTTAGCATAGATTAAGTAAGTCAACGCACATATTATATTCGCCATTGGTCGATCGAATCGATCAATTTCCGTCGCAAGAACCGTATTTCTTCACAAAGGTCCGTATGTCCTCGCGAAAAGAATAGAGCAGCACGGAGGATCTGCCATCGTACCTGGGTTTTTGACAAGTTCGTGACTAGGATTAAGGATTAACACAATCTCGTTGTTTGGTGACGATTCCGCACGTGGCCGATCGGTTTTATGTATTTATGTATCTTCGTAAACTTGCAACACTCTTTAAAACCTCAATCCCGGTTAACGATTATTCACGCTATTAAAAATACGGTCACAAAAGAAAACGGTCGAAGAGAAGTCACCCGTGAACATTTAGTACGGTCCCAAGGTAATAAGACCCTTTATTACTCGAGACAGTGTGCCCAGATTCCACGTTTTTTTTCGCGCATGCGCGACTTTTCAGGCTCAGTAAAGTACGCTTCGCGAGGAAATGTGGCACCTTGAGCGCCATGCCGAATGGAACTGATTATGAAAAACGAATGAATGACAAGTGTATTTGTATATATATTCGTATATACATATGAAATATTGAAATATAATATATATATATATATTCAGATAATAATATAATTCCGACTTATTCTATTGTATTTAGAGGATGGGGAAGAGGGAAGGAGTGCTAAAATAATTAAGCAAGATAAATAATAAACAACAAAATATTTTATTTGGCAGACACAATGACAGCTACCGAAATCTATAAAACACATTTTTTAAGTTATCGTTACAGGCCCAGATAAAAAAGTTGGCAAAACATCATATTTTAAAATTTTGTATAATTCCTACCAATTGCAATCGTAATAAATTTTAGTTTACTTATTCTCTAGCGAACTAGTCGGTCTAACATCTTAAAAAAATTCAAGTCCTTTGGACCAATTTCTAAAAAGTTATGCGATTTTTAAGCGTGTCCACTTATTATCGCCGCTGACTGTAGCTGCCTCAGGGCTCTGCTACATCATCGCATCGGCCGCAATATAGCTACGTTACTGGTTTGACGCGCATGCGCGAAAAAAAACGTGGAATCTGGGCACACTGGCTAGAGGTCGGATAGCGAGGATCCGGGCGTAGACCTGACCTCGATACGCGCGGTGAAGGGAGTTTTCAAGCATTAGGGTGCGTTTAGGGTGAGCGCATACTAGAGGGTCTCGAGAAGGCCGCGGATCGTTTCGAGAAGGCAGGGGCCTTGGAGGAAGGGAGCAAGGAGTCCATGCGGCAACAAATCTCTAGCAGGTAGACGGAGAGCAAGGCTCCGCGGCCTTCTCGAGACCCTCTAGTATGCGCTCACCCTTATAGTTCCTGACTCGCGAGACAGCGGGTCATAAACGAGCGGGTCGACGGGCCCGCTGTGCCCCCCGCTGTGCGTGGCACAAAAAAAGGTCTCCGAAGATATCCTACCGCCTTAAGCCTGCCTTGGCTTCTCCCACTCTTACCACTGCCACTGCCGCGTGGAGCATGCTATGTACCGAGTGGCGCAGAAAACACCGTACGCTTATACAAGCTGATTTGCTTCGGAAAGTAGGCTATACTGTTATAATGAAATAAATTTATTCTTGTATATTGTTAAATAAACACAAATTAAGGTTTGAAAAATGTATGTTTGCGACCTGCTAATTACAATCATCGCTTTTGCTGGTAAATTCGCTTTCGCTTTCTATAATTAAATTTGCAAATTCTTGCGGTAACTTTCTTTTTTTTACATATTGCTATTAAAATTTTGTACAAAATCGTCGCGTTGTTTATAATATAATCGCTACATTGCATATTGTTATATACAGGAATAAATTTATTTCGTTATTGCAGTATACATATTACCGTTAGGTGGAATAGAATGCTAGCGAAAGCAATAGCAGTGATTGTAGTTAGCAGGTCGCAAATATACATTTTTCAAACCTTAATTTGTGTTTATTTAACAATATACAAGAACAAATTTATTTCGTTATAGCAGTATAGCCTACTTTCCAAAGCAAATCAGCTTGTATTAAGCGTGTTCCGTCGCAACGGATCGTCGTCCTACACAAAGAAATGTTTTTCCTCGCAAGAAATTCGTTAACGGAAATTCTCCCTTAAACATAAAGAACCATAGCATCTGCAGTGAACCATACTGCCTCGCGAAATAAAGAGCTTCAGGGTCGACTTCGTATTTATTTATGATATAGCCGTTTCCAACCGTTTTTCGGATTAGACGATTATTTATGCTACGGTCACTCAGGTACGGCCAAATGTTATTTTGTACATCCAGCAATTCTCGGAATGCTTACTTCGTCCCAGGTTAAGAATATTCACGGTCACTCAAGATACAACTCTAAAGAACCCTCACCGTCATAAATTACAACCCCAGATGTGTAAACCCAGATGTTTACGCCCGCGTTCGCTAAGCTCAGTCCAAGGTTAAACATTCAATTCTTTAAGGATACGGTCAAGGGGCGACAGTCAACCGTCGAGCGACGTCACTTACCGCTCTTGCCTTCATACCAGGTAGCACCCCACTCTTCCTTCCGACTAGACCAACCTCTCAGTCACTGTGGAAGGAAGTTTGAACAATTAAGGGTGTCCTGATTGGTAAACGACGAGTTGACTGAACCAACCCGGACAGTTCTTTCCCTCATTACAATAGATTCTACTTCCCTTTCCTCGTCTAAGGTCAACCTCTCCACCCACGAGGAGCCTAACCGACCTCTCGCCAAGGCCTACGTACGGTACTTTCAGCAGTTCGTTTCCGAATCTCTGAACGAGTAACACCTACCAGTCTGCTTGAGCGTCTCACGTGATTGCTGCATACACGATCAGCACATTTCACTACAATACAGATCAACACGGTTTGATCTGCGCGCGTCTAAGGCAGGATCTGTTGGATTAGCCTTACTGACGAGTTCACCAACAGATCTCGAACGAAACGCGATTCCTCCAGTCAATTCCTTGTCCACACGATCCATTTTACATTGAAATAGTTGTCTAAAATTAGTTTGGCGGATAACATTCGAACAGTCGCGAACCCATTTCTTTACAATCAAACATTTTGAAATCGGCAGTTACGCGAGCGAACAAAGCGTACGGTGTTTTCTGCGTCACTCGGTAGCATGCTCCACGCGGTACGCGGCAGCGGCAGGGGTAAGAGTGGGGGAAGTGAAGGCAGGCTTAACGCAGTTTGATGGCGAGGGACGGAAACGTAAGGGGCCGCATCTGGCAACCCTGACACAGAGTCACGTGAACAAACGAAAGGCCCAAGTGGCCAACACGTGCGTTCAATTTATGATCCCTTGTTGCACGCGGACGACGACCATCGACTTCGAGAACAATGCTTCCTTGAAAAACGTATTTTCCAAGGACTCGACAGACAGAGTTATTTATCCGAAACTCTTAGGGAGTTGTGCTTAATGATGGTCTTTAAGCCGATGGTCCAAGGGTTTGCAATTTGAGTTTCGGACCCTAATAAAAAATAATAAAGTGTTGGCCTTCTCGAGACCCTTGTAGGTGTAAGGAATATCGAAATTGCGAATGTCGAGAGCGGGCAGCGTGCGGCTCGACAGCGCGACGCGTACCCTTCAGGTAAAAACCCAGTGCACATTTGGGGGTGCAGGTAGAAAACACGCTGGCAACAAGGTGTCCTTAAGACTAGAGTTTACCTGAGCGGTCACTCTTCCAGTGACGCTCGGAGTGTAGAGTACTAAAAGATCTCTTCTTAATAAATCGCACCTTTGCGGACGGCTTCACCGTCGATCAGCGTATCATTTACCGCCCACACCTTTTAACCTAGCGAATAGCCGAGTTAGTAGGCTATTTCTTACATAGGGTCTCCAGGAACGATAAAACGTCGACGATCGCGAAGCGTAGATTTTTCACTTTTCGATGCTTTGCGTACTTTTTCTGATCGAAATCACTGCTGTTGAATCACATGTTGATAAGAGAATTGCCATACTTGCGATTAATTTTCGTTGGAAAGGTTTCGCTTCGAGCGACGTACGGGATTTTTCACTCGATACAATTTGCCCTCGACAATTAATTTTCCCGCTACGAACATTAAATATTAAATTCATAGCTGTACATCAAACAGATTCCTGGGAAAATGATCTACCAATTATGTTTGTTTTCCAGTCACAGATTCTCTTCAAGATTGTCAAATTCCCTCCGTCATAAGGGGATCATGGTTTTCATGGGAAAATGGCAGAAATACTTTGACGGAGATCAATGCGGATACAATGACCGACCATGGTTATTGTGTAAATATGCTTGAAGAGTACCATGTCAATTATACGTTCGTATTTCGACACGGACAGTGCTATCACTGTGTTAAGTTGATCGTTAGAACAGTGAATGTATTGGAAAAACTAGAAGGTATTAAGTTTAGTACTATACTGCTAATCTATCCACAAAATAAGAATTATTTGCATCGATTATATAGATACATGTCGCATATTATAATTCTATTTCTTCTGCTTTAGCGAGCTGTGTAAATTTGCCTGACGGAGACGAGCCCACTGTAGAGAATGTGTGCAAAGGTATAAATCCCAATCAACAGTTAATAACATTGTTCTCGGAAAATTACGTGCCTGTGAACTGTAGATCATCTCTGGAAGGTGTTTGGCAATTCGCGTATCAGGCAAGATATTTCGTTGTTCTCGTATACCTCTGCTATTAAACAGCAGAGAAGGATTCTAAACTGACCAATTAATTTTCCCGCTACGATTACAGAACCGATACAGGTTCAGAGGAGAGTGCAATCATCCGGACGCTCAAATCCGATCATGTCAAACTGCAGGAACATAGTTCTTAATAACCAATCAAAAGTTTAATATAACTTACAAGAAGTGTTCTGGAATGAAAGATACATTCGACGGAGGTAATATTATTAGTAGACAGTGGATCTTTATGCGTTCATGAAGATATTGATTGGGCGAAATATAAAACAGTACAATGTTTATTTCATTCCTGCTTCCCACGTTTAATGTAGAACATTTTTATTTTGCATAAAGATTCGCAGTCTAATTTTTATAAAATTGCCTGCCTATTCTAAACCATAAATGTTTCAGTGGTCGAGTACAGTTGCCTGGGAGACTGGTTCGTGGACAAGAACCATTTCTTCGCAATCGCGAATACGAAAGAGTCGAGAAAAGACGAAAAGTACAGGTGTTTCTTATAGAATCGAGACGACGACCTATACATCGGAGTCTCTATTACAGCGGAGTGTAATAAGTTGAAAACTGTTGAGAAAAGTCCCGAGCGTTTAAGGGTGACACCCGTTAAAGCGGAAGTGGTGGAGCCAGGATGTAGATTACCAGAACACATGAGCGGACAATGGATAAACACGGCTAACATTGACGCAGATATATTCATCAATGAAACACACATCATTGAAACCTGGTATCCTGACGAGGGTCGTTACAGACGTACGATTTACGTGTGTCGAGAGTCCAGGGACACCAGAGTGATGATGGCGAGGTTAACTGTTGACGGATGGTACAAAACACTTTCTATATGTATCATTTGCATTATACAATTAGTTTACAATTAATTTCTATAGTAATCAAGTGAATCGGGTTTTCAGTCAAAAAGATTACGTCTGCTTCGACTTCGTACGTCGACACCACAACATCATCAGATATCGACGAGGTATTGCAGTGATCAAGGACGACTTCCACACGGTCTGCTCCTGGGTACAGTTTCCCAACAAAGAAGAATGGAAATATGATTTATTCCTGTGTTAGTATGACAAACGATAGGTCGAAAACGTAGCTGTACATCATTTAATGAATCGAATTATAGCGAAGGATCCTGTACCGGTGCGGTGTCCCGTGGCTGGAAAATACATGTTCAACCAGAAAGGGGATATTCTGTTCGAGACTAGAATTTTGGGCGGGGTGACGCTATCGCCTCGTCCGAATATTTATTGCAAGCAGAACATTTCGGATTTCTCTGTGTGCGACACTGACCAGAAAGAAATCGCCATTGACGAGACCTACTGCCTGTCCGTCGATCATTTGGGAAGACCTGTAGACATTTACAGTAAGTTCTTGTCACTCGTAATGCATCAGTTGTGCTAAGTTGTTTGTCCTCTAATTCAGTTTTTTACGTACAGGTCTGCCCGATTACAAAATGAAATGCATCGGATTTTGGAAGTAGAACTTGAAATCGTACTTGATAACTTACGACGAGTTGGATCCTTTCAGCAAGTACCGTTGTGAAAGTCAGTGAAAGTGAAGCCCAGTGAACACCTGTGAACACCTGAGTGAAACCAAGCCAAGCCAAGCCAACACAAGCCAAGCTTCAGTTCAGCTCAGTTCTGCATCATTCTGTATCCACGCGCATTCACGTGTATTTAGTGAAAAGTACATATTTAGCTATGGTTGCGAAATTGTGCGTCGTTCTTAAATGCCCCGGCAATTATAGCAGCTTGTACAAATTTCCTAAGGACAGAAGACACGAGAAAAGAATTTCCAAATGGCTCTCTGCGGCTGGGAACAAAGACTTATTGCTTTTGCCAGAGAAAAAACTTTTAGAGCAGGCAATATGCATTAGACATTTTGAGGCCAAATATATTGGTTGGCGAGGAATTTCTCGGTCTGCAGTACCAAGTTTACATTTACCAGGTATTTATATATTATTTATTCATAAAGAAATATAGTTAAGAAATAGTGCTATAAATATGTGCTATAATATATCTTGTCTTTATATTCGCAGATCCTATTGAAGTCCCGCTGCATCATTTCTCGCGTGTAGAAACTGAAGATAATGAAAATGATGGTTTCAATGGAAGCAGAGCCATTGATGAACCTTCGACAAGCGGAAATAATCGTATTACCAAAGGTTGGTATAGGAGCAGTCTGTTCTTATTATTTATATCAATTTGAATTAAGCTTTAGTGACAAAAACTTTCTATTAGGTGTTGAGATGCATAGGAACCTAAAGCGTTCCATGGAAGAGACTACAGGAAGCTGCGGACTTGACTAAAGCGGAATCAATTTTGGAATTAACCGATTTGATAGGACCACACATCGTTGTGTTAAAAATACATGTGGACATAATAGAAGACTTCAGCGATGGTTTTATAAAACGTTTAAAAGATCTGGCTAGCAAGCATGACTTTTACATAATGGAGGACCGGAAGTTCGCGGACATTGGTAACACGGTGTCGTTGCAATTTTAAAAGGGAATCTATAAGATTGTGGAGTGGGCAGACATGGTTACTGTGCACGCGGTGGCAGGGAGAGGCATTATAGACGGCTTGAGTAAAGCCTTGGAAAATGTGAAGGAACCGCGGGGTATATTTATATTAGCTCAGATGTCTTCCAAAGGAGCATTAACAAACAATGAATACGTAGCGAACGCGTTAACGATCGCGCATAGCTCAAGCTTGGGGAAAAGCCTTGGGAAAATCCAAGGAAAACATTTAATGCAAAATGAATCTATGTATTTATGTACAAAATTTCAGCTGAATCCGATTTGACCGATTTTCGGAAATCTACCCGAAAAATGCATTGCATACAATTCTGTCCAACGAGACAAGACAGTAGATGTAAATAAACAAAAAGTTCACGTGACAGATATCTGCGTCTGCAACTATTAGTTGCGGTTTTTTAGGAGCGGTTTGGTACAGTTTGGTACTGGTACCCTTATCTTATGTCTGGAGAATTCGAATTTTCGCATGCTGCACACCGAAAAATGCCTGCGAACAATTCGCATTCCGAAGACGAAAGTAGGATTCTATCAAGATCCGAGTGTAAAAAGCGTCCAAAGAAAACTTATTTAAGTGTCAACGAGAAAAATTTTAGTTTTAACACACGTTGGATGATCGTTTCTAATTAAAATATAATTTTTCCAACGTCTCCAAATTATATCGTTCGACAACATGACAAAAGTGTGGCACTCGGTTTTACTCGCTTTCCTTTATCTGTGGCAAGGTAAGCTTCCGATAAATTTCAAAATCAAATACGATTGTTTACTACGTTTACACGATTTCTCAAATTTCAAATGAATTTCGTGAGCAACGAAATTGTATTTTGTCACAATAAAAAAATTTCATTAAGCGTAAATATTTTTGATTGAAGCGATAACGATTGATTTAACGATATCACAGATTCCTGGGAAAATGATCTACCAATTATGTTTGTTTTCCAGTCACAGATTCTCTTCAAGATTGTCAAATTCCCTCCGTCATAAGGGGATCATGGTTTTCATGGGAAAATGGCAGAAATACTTTGACGGAGATCAATGCGGATACAATGACCGACCATGGTTATTGTGTAAATATGCTTGAAGAGTACCATGTCAATTATACGTTCGTATTTCGACACGGACAGTGCTATCACTGTGTTAAGTTGATCGTTAGAACAGTGAATGTATTGGAAAAACTAGAAGGTATTAAGTTTAGTACTATACTGCTAATCTATCCACAAAATAAGAATTATTTGCATCGATTATATAGATACATGTCGCATATTATAATTCTATTTCTTCTGCTTTAGCGAGCTGTGTAAATTTGCCTGACGGAGACGAGCCCACTGTAGAGAATGTGTGCAAAGGTATAAATCCCAATCAACAGTTAATAACATTGTTCTCGGAAAATTACGTGCCTGTGAACTGTAGATCATCTCTGGAAGGTGTTTCGCAATTCGCGTATCAGGCAAGATATTTCGTTGTTCTCGTATACCTCTGCTATTAAACAGCAGAGAAGGATTCTAAATCGCCGTGTCACCGAATTGTTACCCGCCAAATTAATCTAGGGTAACCGGATCCGAAGGTTGATGAGCGGTGGACTGCGTACGATTCTAAGTTCAACGAAAGAGGCTGGGATCACGATGATCTCTGTATGGCACGAGAAGACTATCTGACGCTGCTCCTAGGTCCGCTCGCGCTGGTCACCTCGTTGGAGAGAAAAATCCTCGAGGGGATGGGTCCTAAAGTTTGACAGGGTCGTCCTCATTAGCCGATTGACTTGAGGGAGGAGGGTCTTCCGGACAGTCCTCCACGGTGGAGGTGGAAGTTCTTACCCCCAAGTCACTTGGGGAAACTACGTAAGGATGTCGCGTAAAGGTGAGCGCATACTAGATGGTCGAGGGAAGGCCACGGGAAGGCTCGGGAAGGCCAAAGCCGCCGATGGACGTCCGCGCTGGTCCACGCGGGAAGAAATCTCTAGCGGGCCGACGGCTCCACAGCAGGGAGCAGGGCTACCTGCTGTGCGCGGCAGAAAAAAAAGGTCTCCGTGAGCTCCCCAACTCTTTTAGGTAAAGGGACCTATTGCACTGCGTATTGCACGAATGGCCGTGGCCGGCCGTGGCCTAGTACGCGCAGACGACTCTTAGGTAAAATGGGCCACTGAATTTGCCACAAAATTGCCACTGCCTATTGCACAATGTAGATTTGCGTAAACATCATGCTGCACAATAATTATTGCGCAATATGCTTGATCGTGAATCAGAGTTGTGCAGAATTACAATTGAATTACTCCAGGAATTAATAATAAGAAATTAATAATAAAAAAGACAATTTCATTAGTTAAGTTCGCAAAAAATTCGATTTTTTTTGCAAAATTCTGGGGTCGTAGACAAAGAAAATAATTTATCGCTCTATCTCATTTCTATCGAAAGTTTTTGGATTTTGACACAGATTTCGTCCACATTGCCCACCGTGCGGCACACACGAGATGTGAAACACTCCAGTAACTACAAACAGCTGTTAGGTTTGAATTGTTTGTCATTTCGGGTCCATGAAATTGCTGAATATTCTTTGGGATAGCGTTTGTCACAAAAATTGCAACTTTCACGTCGCGAAAAAACAGAACGCGTGGAAGGAGGACGTGAGATGTCGTTTATTTTACCTAAATTGTTGTTGGGGTGTCGTACACTCCGAATGTGCAGTACACAGGTTGATACCGTCCATAGTAACTTTGTTTTTTTTTTCGTGCACTTACAATTGCCGAAATCGCCGGACGCGAAATGATTTTTTGATGAATTGTTGATTTTACAAATCGACGACAATGAGTTTTTGGGAGTTTATATTGGAAACATTCGACATCACAGAATTTCTCCTATCCGTAAAGACCTAAAAGTTATTTGTCTCCTACATTGTTCAAAATCAGTGGCTCGTAGGTAGAAGGCACCGTTCGTCCGTTAGCTTCAGCCTTAAGCCCCCATAAATTTTATTACTGGTAATAAGGACGGGTAAATACTGGTCTACTCTAAAAATGAGGCTACTGTAAAAATTTGTTTTTTGACGAGCATGAATTACTTCATGACCACCGTCCGACGAAAACACGAGGAAAAACACGTGTTGGAAGGGACTTCCTCATACTACATTATAACGTATCGACTCAGAAACCATAACAATACATAGATTGCAACGTTGCCCGAAAAGGCGTGGTGTATTGCCCGCCGATTTGTTTATGTTTCGAGTGGTCCAATACACTGGCCCGTACGAGCGACAGAAACAGTGCCATTCCTAGCGGGGGAGAGAACAGAATCTCATGATTTCGGAATTAATTCCCACGCGTGCAAGTCCGCGAGACGAGACGGACGCGCGTCCCGATCGTAGCTTCGTGTCCTTTTAAGTTAAAGGTGAGCGCATACTAGATGGTCGCGGGAAGGCTCGGGAAGGCCAAAGCCGCCGATGGACGTCCGCGCTGGTCCACGCGGGAAGAAATCTCTAGCGGGCCGACGGCTCCACAGCAGGGAGGATCGGGCACCTTGGTTGCCCCGCATAGCTTCGCACAATCTTTTCTTCTCGATTTTCAAACATAACGTTTAACATGCGTATGTTATATTAAAATTTGATGTGTGTATGTACATGTAATATATAAATATATTCTAATTGTATATATACAGTAGTGGACAAAAGTTTAAGACCGCTCTAAAGAAAACTTGCCCCACAAGCTACGGACTGTAGAACGCAGATACGTTCCTGGATTCCCCGCGCATGCGCGAGTTTTCCCGTACCATCTAGCAACACTGGTTGAGTGGCGTGGTCAGTCGTAGGCGTGGGCAGTTGGAGTAATTAACGTTGCGTCTTAACGCAAGGTATTTTCAGTTCTTATTAAGTGACCACTCGCCTCTTTAAAAATGGCCCAGGAAAATAACATTCGCGCCTTGTTGACAGTATTGTTCTTCCTCTTCTGCGTGCATCAAGGTAAATATTTATCAGTGTATCGATCCATTACAGTTTAGATCATAACCTTAACGCATTGTTTTGGAGAAAGGGTATAGCCGGATAAGATAGTCAAAAATGCCCTTGAGCCGAATTTTATCGACGATGTGCCATTCGATAGAGCACTTTATATCTATTGTGTAGTTGAGTAAAGAAAAGAAAATGTAAATGTATAAAGGTAAACAAAGGTAAAAGTTAATGAAACATCAAAAGTTTGTCATTCTAAATATGCTTTTATAGATCCGTTAGTTTACTTTGACAAGTATCGGAACATCTGCTTTCACTGTGAAATATTTCATTAGCAACCCTGAGTGGTACATACACGACAATTGTGCTGTTCCGCATAAGAGACGAGGTACCAAATTGAATGCCTCAAAAGAAGTAAACAACAATAGAGCCATTCCTACAACTTGAATTTCTTTCTCTTCTCTATAACAAAGTATTTAAAACTCGAAGACACATAAATGGAATTACTGCTGAAAATGTCGAGTACTGCCAGAAGTTCTTCCAATTTTCAACATAAATAAATCTTTCAATTCATCGATAAAATAAAATATGCTTTACAGAAAACACGATAAAATGAAACTGAGATAATTAAGATCCGCACAAGCTATGTATTATAATTTTTTTGCGAATTTCACCTTAAAATATTTTTTTTTTTAATGTAGATATTGCTTCTAAAAGAAATCTACAAACACACCATTGATTATTATATAGTCAGACATAAAAAAAAGAATTAATCAAGTAAAAAAAATGTGTTGGAATCCAACGATAATGTTATACAGACAGGCTATGGTGCGACTTCGACCGTAGGAGCAGAGATTTCGTTGCCTGGCCCAAGTGGTTTATGACACCCCCACTTAAGGAAAGGGACCAAAGGTTTTTCCAGGGACGAACCAGTCAGTCGTCGCTCTTATACAGTACAGTACACATCATAGCATCTTTTACGCTACAGCATTAGCTTTTCCTTATTTCAATACAGTTTATGTCTTTTTTCAATTCACACTACGATCACTGTTTAATCCACTGTGTAACTTTATTTGCATTGAATAAATAAAGTCATCTTATTTAATAAAATAAAGTTTTCCAACAAAATGTATACCTATGCCGGGAGCGAACCTAGTATAGGCCGGTCCACAATCGAACGCCTAACGCACTGAGCCAACTGAACTGTTGGAAACGTGATTGATATTTCTAGATGTAATGTTTATACTGTAGAAATATTAATTAAGTTGATTTCATTTTTTAATTACTTCTGTAGAATGCTCAAGGTTTATCAGAGCCTGATAGACTTACAGAATAAATAGAACGTAACAATTTTAAGGTTAGCTTAGTTCTTCGCGGAAAAAACGTCGAAAAAATCGGTTTTTATTTTTTTTAACAACGGCGCACCAAACCGAAAAATCTGAAAAAATTCATGAACAATACTTATAACAATATACTGCTACTGTAAAAATATAAAAGGTGACACTCTAGAACTTCCATGTGAAATCTGCATTTTTTCGATTTTTTTGAGGTTTTTGATTTTTTACAAGCAGGATTTCCATTTTAAAAATCTGAAACTAATTGCAAAGTATGTATTTGGGTTCTTGACATGTGTCAGATTTTTTTCAGAATTTCTAAACGTCATTAACTAGGGAAAATAGGCCAAAAACTGATTTTTCGATTTTACCCCATAACTACCCTCCCGATCGAGATACAGGGTTGAAATTTTGCACAGTATGTTTTTTCTTGGTGCTCTATCGAATGGCACATCGTCGATAAAATTCGGCTCAAGGGCATTTTTGACTATCTTATCCGGCTATACCCTTTGGCCTTTACATTTTCTTTTCAGCGAGTTGTTTTGTTGACAAATTAATAGACAACAACGAACACAATTCATTTGTGAGCTTTCTCAATGTCTGTGCTTACTAAACTGCAAACCATTATGTGCAAAAAGAAAGTTTTCTCCATCTATTGCACAAATAGGAACTATCAGATACAAATTTTTTCTGCTGAATAATGTTAATAATTCCAAAATGATCTGTTTATGTTCTTGAACTGTGTATTATGTTTTCCACTCTTTTAAATTTCTATTCATTTTTACTAGAATATTATTTTCAATGGTGTAATATTTACAGGATACTCAAGTCCTGGGAACATCAAGTGTTGGGTATGCAGGTCAGACTCAGATCCAAAATGTGCAGATCCCTTTGACAATACCACAGTGCCAATCACTGACTGTAAACAAGAACCAGATCTGGAGCACTTACCTGGCGTCAGACCAATGATGTGTCGTAAGATTCGCCAGAAAGGTATGTGAATGCATTAACTATGTAGGATATAAAGGAATGGTTTATATTTATATTTGATGGACCTTATCATTGTTCTTAGTCAATGGGGTATGGAGGTACTTTCGTAGTTGCGCTTACATGGGTGAGCCAGGAATTCAGGGTGACGAGAGATTTTGTCTCATGAGAACTGGGACCTACAACATATTTATGGAGTACTGCACTTGTAATAGCAAGGATGGCTGCAATGCAGCTCCGTACAATCACAGCAGTCTAATCGTCTCGTTGATAGCTGCCATAGTTTCGATGCGATACGTACTTGTCTATACTTAACAAAGTCGACCAAAGTTTTTATTGTTTAGATCTGACAAACTGAACCGATTCATCTTTTGAACATACATTTATTACAGTATAGAGATCCGCTCGTACTTACTTAAGGAGAGTTCTTTTTTTAACAATTTTATGATCTGAACGTCAGGGAAGTAAAGATGTGCAAATTTTCTTAGAGTCATAATATCGCTTGAAATCAATTTCAGTATTTTTTAAACGTATACAGAAAAGTGCCTTTTTACGCCTTGCTAGGGAAAATTTTTTAGACGAATTAAGAGAATATTTATATGAGATTTTTTAAACGATTGTACAATATCACTTTTTACCTTTGAGCCGGAAGGCATTCATCGTCGTTGTATCTTTTAGAGAAGTAGTTTTTATCGATGTAAAAACGTATGTTCGTGAACATACTCGTGAATTTACAGTGGCCTAGTACAAAATGTGAACGCCACGGCGTGCACTGTACTTGATCGATATTATAGACATTCATATTACACATAAGACTGTCCATTACCGTCCATTATTAAGTTCGTGAAGTTAGTTTTAATTATAAAAATGTCACGACGCTTCTTTATATTTTTATATGTACTTTCCCCGTGAGCGTTAGCTAGTTAAGGGAAAAGCGCAGCAAATAAAACATACCATTGGATACAGAAACGCACCGTTCCTTTTATGTGTTCTGTTACATGTGTACAATAAAAGTGATAAATACATATCTCGAAAAGTTCAATACGAAATATGCATTTTCTTCGAATGTTTCGAGATTTTCAATTTTTTTAAACATGTCTGCATAATCTGAAAAATCTGAAAAAAATCTCAATCATGTGTGCTATTAAGTGGAATATTTATAAATTTTTTCGTAATTGTTTATTGAGCATGGTTCGACTAAAAATCAATTTGTGTTGGGGGCCCTCTGGACTACCTTAACTTTAAAAATCAACGAGAAAATTTTTTTAAGAAATACAAAACATATTTTAGGATGAACCATTAAACCCAGTTTTTAAAAAAAAAATTTAGTCCAAATTTCGCTTCGATATCTTTTTTAGATCAAAAGTTATAGCAAAATGTGCGCCGCGCCGCGCCGCGCCGTCCCGGGATTCAAATGCGCGCCGTCTCCAGATCCCGACTTTCCGACTCGTGCTTCCGAAACTTCGGCAACATGAAAATTGGTGAAAATCGAAGGAACGCGTCGCCGACGCGTTCGGTCGAGCAGGTAGTCACACGGACATGGTAGAGGTATGCTTGTCGTGTAGCGCGCGTGCAATCGAGCATGCACTCACACGGGCAGAGTAGAAGTACGTTCGTGTGTAGCGCGTGCGCAGCAGAAGCTACGGCGAGGACGGTCCGTCAGAGAGGGGGAACCTGTGCTGGAGGGGAAGCGTCCTCGCGTCCCCGATTCTGGCATCACTGGCCAAGGCTGTGGCCGGCGAGGACCTTTCCCTTCCGGCAGAGGACCCCCCACTCTGACGGACCGTGGACTTACCGTCCGCCAGTGGCGCTCGGGACGGGATACGTCGCAGCGACGGGATACGGAGCGGCGAACGACCGTTCTGGTGGTGAGCGCCACTGGTGACAACTCATGTCGGGCGAAGATATTTTGCTTTCTGGTTCGAAGAAAACGTCGACCATGCAAACTTCACAGGGGGGTTTCTCAAGATAAAAGTCTGCTCTTTCGCGTGGTATAGTTCAATTTTTCGCTGGACCCTTATTTTTTGAGATAAATTCGAAAATATCTGCAAAAATTGGTGCAAAAGTGGTGCATCTCCGTCTTTAATCATTGTTTAAACATGTTTAAACAATCATAATGTATTAATATTGGATATCACTGTATTCGGGAAAGTCTACAGAATCTTTTGCTGTAAAGAACAATTCAATATCTTTTATAATAACATCGCAATATTTGTTTAAAGTTGAAAAATATGTCTTTTTTTAAAACTCCATTTTCTCAAAAACTGGACGTATAGGAAAAAAATTAAAACCAGATTCGGAATCAGCGCGGAAAACTCTATAAGAATCGCATAGTGGGAATCGAAATATACTTTTAAAAAGTTGAAATTTGTTGGACAGTGTTATTTAACTGAAATTTGTACGGTCTTATTGTTCAAAGAAGTATTAGATTACGTTATAAATCATTTCTACTTTATGTAGTTAAGTTGTATACATTGAGAAGAAAGACTAATCGATTTGATCCAAGTAAATTATCAAGTATATAAAACATTATTCTACTACTCTCTTTGCATGTGCAGGAGGTCAAATATCCTTCGATGTGTTTCCTGTTGGCTGGGATAAAACGTACTGTCTTAGACACGTTCAGGGCTATAATGAAATCCATTTCTTTGGTGACAAAACAACAGAAGGTGGTAATGATTAGGAATTTATGAGAGTGACCTAACTGTTGGAGATCGTGTCGCTTGTCCAGAAGATACGATCAATCAACTTAACGTTCTTATGGCACTCGTTAAAGAAAACAAAGAGAAAGAACAATTCTCTGTTCTCATGCACTGTGCATAATACATATATCGAATATTCATGTTTTACTTAAAACTCATAAGACATATTTTACGTGATGATACATCATTTTGTTTTTACTGTTGTATCGCTACACAATTTATCGCTACACAAAATAATATAATAGTAGAGGACGAAAACGGAAAGCATGATGTAGAAAAAGAAGAGCACACGCACAGTATTGGCATTATATGAAGGTCCAAAGCCTTAATGGCATACATAATAACGCAGACTCCGAATTGTGCTTCGAAGGGTCAACTGGCGAATAACTTTAATAGCGCATAGCGACAATGAAACTAATTCTTATAAATCTGTACAACATTACATTTTACCTATAAAACAGAGGAAGGGTAGTCATGTTCTAGTGAAGAACCTCAGGGTCACAAAGTTTGTATCAAAGCCGGGGTATAAACCACGGCAATGCAGGAGGGAGAGGGAGAAACCACCCCAGCTCCCATAAGCATAATGCAAATATTGAATTTGGTCCATGTTTTTCGCTGCGGACGCCATTATTGCAAAGGAAAATGTTGTTTCAAATGATCTCAAGAACCTCCCATTTCCGGATGTTGAAAGAATTTTGAGGCAGCCTGTAGAGATGCATTTGAATACGGATTTTATTTCGAAATCGGAATTCGGATCGTTTCATTTCGATAGAGTCTATATACAGTATTATACAGAGTCGGTAATTCAGAACAGTAGACAGAAAAATGCATTGCATACAATTGCATATAATACACCGTGATCTGTACTGATAATAGTGGTGGCAGAAAAGACCCCGGGCCGTGAACACTCTCATATCTTCTCTGTCCGAGGTTACGTCTCCTCTACATAGTTTACACGATTATGTCCATTTTCTATTTAATAGAGGCCCAACGATAAAATAATACGACCAAAATTCAAAAAATCATGTCTAAAAGCAAACTTCACCATCAAGTTGACAGCAGCATTGTCGCAGTGAAAAGCAAAGTAAGCTACTTTCTAATCGCTTCGATACATTCGCGTTACAATTTTATCGTGAAACGAGGATAAATTCTCGTTCAAACGATCTTTCAAAATATTTGTACCTTTTTCGTCTTTAATATTGTTACTTACGTTTCCCTTTTGTAGTTCGAATCTGATTGCATACGATTTTCAATCAACCGTAATGAACCTATTACTTACGACGACATCAGAAAATCATTGGCTAAAAGACATGATATAGGCCCAGATCTGAGCTTCCTGATTAGGTATAAGGATCCAACTGACGATGGTGAAGAATTACCTATTAATAATGACAATAATTTGGCGAGAGCGTTGGTCACAGCGAAACCACTTCTTAGGATTATTATACTCAGAACGGGTAAGATTCAAGATAGCCAGAATGGAAAATAATTTTAGTGATCTAAATAATTCTGGTACGAGTTCGTTTCAATTTTGTTTCAATTTCTATTGAAACAAAAACTATATAGCAAAATCGTCATCTTTGATTTTTATCTTAGTTAAATACCCTCTATAAGTTGCCTGTGAATATTTATATACATTTGTCCATTCCTGTATTAATCCCTTGCACTATGGTTTATTCTACGGTTACCGTGATCAGAACTTCTTTATCGATCATAATGTCCTAGAAAAAGAAAAAATCTGTGTCTATTGAATGCCTATATGTTCTCTAATGACTAGATTGTGGATCTTTATGCATTTATAGCAAAATTGAGTAGATGAAATTCAAAATTGTTGGCAAATTTTAAAAATTGAAGATGTCAATATATAATTTCTCCTCTATTCAAATCATTAAGGAATGAAATTATATTCAATTTAATTTCTATTTCTTGCAATCGAGACAGACAATTTTTATTTTGCTTTATTTATGCATGATATTATAGTGCAAGGGGTTAATACAAAAATACTGATGATATCGCTTTGTACTTTGATGATGTTGGAATATCTATGTTTTAACACATGTGATTCATCTATTTTATATGATAGTAGATGGACTGGAAGACAGAAATGGCTATGGAACAATGAAGCCAAAAAATTTAATATCCAGCATTCTGGGTGGTACACCTGGAAGACCAAAATCATTAGCAATCTCAAACCCTCATGATTTTAGGCAGGTATGTCTTACGTGTTTAACTTCAAATTAGATACATTTAGGTACGAAATATATTTATATTGTAAATTCTCTTTAACGATTCCAGGTATCAGCGATAATCGATGTGGATATGTTACCGGAAACCTTTCTCCGCGTACGCTTGTTGAAACATGGCTCTGATAAGCCATTAGGGTTTTATATTAAGGATGGAGAAAGTTTTCGTATTGTATCATCTTCCACGGGTGGTCATATTGAGAAAGTACCGGGTGTATTCATCAGCAGATTGGTACCAGGTGGTGTTTAGCTGAAAGTACAGGGCTTTTAGCGGTGGACGACAAAGATCTCTAGGTAAACGGCATAGAGGTTGCTGGAAAAACCCTGGACCAGGTAATTGTGATTATAGAGCCAGTTACAGTTTTTATTTTTTCAACGATTTAAGGGGGTAGGCTCGCGTTTTCGGGATTGCAAGGGTGCTGGACGCACCTTCTTATTTATAATGTAATTCGCATTATTCAGCAGCATGTAGCCGTCGCAACTTTATGATAGCTACATGCGCAGCTTTATGTTTTCGAATAATGCAAATTAAAAATATTGGGTTGGTAAGAAAGTAATTTCGGTATTTTAAGGTGAAATAAGACGCAATTTTGGGAACATTTTGAAGTTCTATGAGCGCGGAATTATGAAGCTACCAGAAAGATGGCGAAACATCGTCGTACAAGATGGAAAATATTTTACTGATCAAAGTTGATTGCTTGAATAGAAAAATTGGGTTTTATTTCACCTTAAAATACCGAAATTACTTTCTTGCCAACCCAATAGGACTTTTGAGGCGATCGCAGCCTAGATTGATCTTTTATCTAGCGTTTTTGCCTACTTGAAATCCCCATCTTTGCATTATTGAGAAATGAGAAGGCACATCCCGCCCCCTTGTAATTCTAGAAACGGGTCTAGTTCCTTAAATCGATATATTACGTTGAAACAATGTACTCATACAATTTGAATTTATTTGTTCGCTGTGTTAGGTTACCGATATGATGACTGCAAATTCTATCAATCTTATAATAACAGTAAAACCTGCCAATCAACGGGCAGCGTTAACTGCTCCAAGACGTGGATCATTTTCGCGTAATAGTCAATTATCGTCTGGTCGGGCGTTAGAAGGAAAAATGGGAACGATTCGGATTCGCGCTTTCGATTTCTCGCTCGCGACTCGCGGTGACGTGGGAGAGTACCACGCAGATCCCGGTCCGAGTGAAATTTTATCGGTATTTTGATATTCGATCTCGAGAGAGGTTTTGATTCGGGATTTAGGGGGGCGCCCGAACGGCTGGACCAAGTCCGCCTAATTCGGGTTGGATCGTTGGCTCGAACGGCTGGACCAAGTCCGCCTAATTCGGGTTGGATCGTTGGCTCGGACGGCTGGACCAAGTCCGCCTAATTCGAGGGAGAAAAGGATAGCGGGTTCTTGTAGGTACGCGATTTTCACTTCACTCGCACTTCGTTCCTGTCGCACGCACACACGTCACTTTTTGAGTAGATTGTTGTAAAACCGTACGTGAATCGTAAGGAGAATTTGGTAAACGGAGGCGTTCTCTCAGATCACGGGTGTTAACTATAAATACTTTATAGCGTCCCGATTTGTTCATCAATGAGAACTGGTTTATGGAATTCGGAACGTTGTAAGCGTAGATTAGAAAAGCTACGCGAATATTGAATAGATATTCTGTGCTACGTTCGTGACTCTAGATTAAACAATCTCGACCGACTGACTGACGATTTTGAAGTGCTCGAAATAAATTAATGAATTTGTATCTGACTGACTAAGAGACTAAGAGACTAAGAGACTAAGAGCCTAAGAGCCTAAGAGCGACTAAAAAAGGGGGGACTCTGCTCTCCGGTCCTGGCTTTTATAGGACTGTTGCCAGGTGGGTTTGTGGTGGGGAGATAATAGGAAGAATTTCGTGGTTGAGAGAGCAGGCAGTGGATCAGTGGGGGAAACAATAAGATCTTATGCCTGAGTGAGCAGGCCTTGAAATTGTTATTTCCAAAATCATTGAGGCTTGACGAGATCGCATTCCAAAGTGATGACGTCAGATGAAATCTTGTCAGACTTTAATATTAATTAATTATGCGTTTGTTTGTGACGCAAATATAAGGAGCGAGTCCGGTGACGGACGTTAGGACGTTACACGTCACCCCTCGGAGAAAAAAAGAGAATTCGTTCGCAAAGCAAACGAATTTGATTTTTTTTTGTTCGCTGAACGCGATAGACTCCCGCGAAGGGAGTGGAAAATACCAAGAAATTGCAAGGAGTAAGAACTAAAATGGCACTCACACACTGCTAACTGCAGTTGTGGAGAAAGAAAGGAAATGAAAATGTAGGCTCACATAGCGCAAACTGCAGCTATGGAGGATGAAATGAAAAGAAAAGAGAATGTAGGCTCACATAGCGCAAACTGCAGCTATGGAGGATGAAATGAAAAGAAAAGAGAATGTGGGCTCACATAGCGCAAACTGCAGCTATGGAGGGTGAAGTGAAAAGAAAAGAGAATGTGGGCTCACATAGCGCAAACTGCAGCTATGGAGGGTGAAGTGAAAAGAAAAGAAAATAGTTATATGAGAAGATTGGAGTTGGGACGGCCTAGTCGATGGTCACCACTTCTATTTCTGGCCGTGGTGGAGGCGACCCTGGACACACCGTACTTGTCCTTGGATTCCAGTAGTGGTCTGCTGGAATATCGATCACCGATCTTATGGTGGGTTTCCCTCGCGGTTTTGGCAACCAATTGTCGGGGTTGTCCGGTCGCACGTCCACTATTCGCAGGTCCTCCAGTCGGTGTTGGCGGGTAGGGCCCTGTTGTTCCGGTGGAATTCGTATCCGGAATGGAATGTACACAATGGTGTCTTCTTTTGTTTCCGGCTTGATGATCTCCGGAAATTTAAAGTTCCTCGGATCCCCCGTCTCATCCTTCGCGTGGAAGGCTCGTAGCATCTTCCTGATTTGGATTCTTCTGCCCGCTCGGTGCGTCTTCTTATATGCTCGGTTGTTGTTGTGATCCATGTTGATCGGTGGTTGATGAATGACTGATCGATTTGGCTGGCTGTTCTCATTCACGTAAATTCCGTATCAATGGGGGTATGCCTTGTTGAGGTACGATGAGTGGTATTAGGAGTGGGGGGTATGTGTCCCTTGGTTCCGGTTCGCTACGTGGTCTGGTGAATCGGGGAATATGTATTTTGTCCGAACTATTGCCAATTTTATACTGCAAATGATGCACTCCATGTATGGAGTTACCGTTAATATGTTATTGGCGCAGTTTGAGCACTTATTGTTTAAGTGTATGTGCGCTTGGTGAGGCATGCCCCGTTCCTCGATTTGGTTTGCAGGTTGTTGGTCTGCACATTTCTTGCATAATTCGTTGCCGCCTTCGTCGGTGTACATTATGCCATTGTAGCAATTAAATCCGTCAAATTGGAGTAGGTAGTTGCTCTTCTTCTCTGCAGAAGTAACGCGTCTTCGAGCTTTCAGGCACATGGTTGCTGTGTTAATGAACTGCCTCGTCGGATGCTGTGGAATATGTACCTCGGTGTTGGGGGGGGTATCCCCTCTCTTCTTCTTTCTAAAGCGTACTGGTGTCTTGAATGTACGATTTTTTTGCTTTGTTGGAATGAATGATTTTGGTACCCCTTCTCCAGGAAATTTTCAGGTTCTGTTGCGGTAGAACTTCTAATATTGTGTGTGGCCCTGTGTAATTATCTGCGAGTTTTCCTCTTTTTGGTTCGTTGAGGACAAAAATTGACTCTCCAGCTTGAAATTCGTGTGGGTGAACTTGTTTGTCGTAATGTTTCTTCGATTTTTCTTTTGCTTTGTGGAGATTGGAGCGTGCTATCTTCTGTGTTTCGGAGATGATTCGGTTGAGGTTTTCAAGGTAATTGTTGTAAGTGACTACTCCTGTGTCGTTGGTTCTGCTTTCTGTAGTTGGAGTTCTAGCAATTTTGCCGAAGACTAGTTGGTGCGGTGTATATCGCGTTCCTTCATGTACGCTTGTATTGTAAGAGAAGGAGGCGAGGTTCGTCCATTCGTCCCATTCTTTGTTGGCTGTTACGTACATTTTTAAATATTCTGCGAGCACGTGGTGCGACCTTTCTATGGAACCATTGGTTTGCGGGTGGATCGACGTGGATTTGAAGTGTCGGATTTTGAATCTTTTAGTGATTGTTTTTATGAAGGTGCTTACGAAGTTGGTGCCTTGGTCGGTGAGAATCGCTCGGGGGGTTCCGTAGCGACAAATAAATTCTTTAATAAACGCATCTGCGACTTGAACGGACCTTACGTTTGGTAATGGAATTGCCAAGGAGAATTTTGTGAGTAGGTCTTGGATTGTGAGGATGTACGAATTTCCTCTTCTGGTAGGTGGTAACGGTCCTACGATGTCCATGCCCACTTTATCGAATGCTGACCCTGGTGTGTCAGTTATTACCAGTGGTTGACGAGTTTTTACGCGTACTAGTTTCTTCCGCTGGCATTCGAGGCAGTTTTGTATGAATGTTTGTATCTCCTTCTTCATGGTTTTCCAGTAGTATTGATGACGTACTCGACTGTATGTTTTATTGACCCCTTTGTGTCCGGCGATGGCAGAGCAATGGTTTTCTCTGATGATGCGTTCTCGTTCGGTTTCTTCGGGGATTCTGACTGTTTGCGAGGTTATTGTTAATGTGATGTTGAATTCTGAGAGGTACGTGTTCAACAGTGCCAATATCAGGTTCCAGGGTTCTGTTCCGAGCGTGAGTTGTTTTGCGATGCAGATTGTTTGGAGATTCATTTCGCGTACGACGTCTTGTAGGGAGGCGATGCACTCTTCCAGGATGGATGGATCGGGTTGCATGAGAACTCTCTCTTGTAGCGCTAGGGCTATCAGCAATCTATTTCTGTTGTCGAATACTCTGGCTCTTCCGAGGGTCAATTGCGTCATTTGTGGCAAGATATTACCCTGGTCAAGGTTTTTTGCTCCTGCGTCGCAGGGTTCTCCTCTCGTTGTGACGAAGAATACATGGTTGTCGTGGATCAGGGTTAGAGGATCGTTGGACTCGATAATTCGGAAGCCGGATTCGTTATCGGGTGTTGTGGTGATCGGCGGTTCGTCTTCTTCTGATGAAATACTGGTTACCGAATCCGTGTCGGTATAAGTACTGCGTATATGTTCATCCGATATTTCTTCTTCTGGCAGTGAATCGTTTGCAGACGTCGATGCCTCGGTAGATGGAGATTGGGTTGGTGTATAATCGTCGTCATTTCCCACTCTTTCAGGTGTCAGTGTGTCTGGCGTAGTACTGGTTGATTCGTTCGATGGTGTTGTCGATTCTCGTGGAGGCGTGTATTTATGCCTCTTTGGATTGGGCACGTCTTCGTCGGAATCGCTGTTGCTGGTTGATCGGGCCCTTATGGGTAATATTTTTGCGTGGGTGATACGTGACAACGCATCTGCGATGTAGTTGGTTTTCCCCGGTTGATAGCGGATTTCATAGTCGTATTCTGCTAGTTTTAGTCTCCATCTGACTAAACGAGACGTTGGATCTTTTACACTGTGTAGCCATACCAGTGGTTTGTGGTCGGTGAATAGTGTGAAGAGTTTACCATACAGGTAGGGCCTGAAGTGTCCCACGCAGTATACGATGGCCAAGAGCTCTTTCTCAATCGTCGAGTAATTTTCCTCCGCGTTATTTAACGTTCTTGAGGCGTAAGAAATTGGCAATTCCTTTTTTTCGACGGTCTGGCTGAGCACTCCCCCGATGGCATTGCTGGATGCATCTGTTGTGACGTGGAATTGTTTACTGAAATCGGGGAATTGCAGGATCGGTTCCGTGGTCAGTTGTTGTCGTAGGTATTCGAACGATTCTTGTTCTTTAGGGCCCCAGGAGAACTTGTTCTTCTTCTTTAAGAGGTTGGTGAGAGGTTTCGAGATTTTCGAAAAGTTCGGTATGAACTTCCTGTAGTATCCGACGAGTCCAAGGAATCCTTTGATTTTCTTGGGATTGTTTGGTACGGGAAACTGTGCTACTGCCTCGATTTTCTTCGGGTCGGGTCGAACTCCATTCTCAGTGATGATGTGTCCCAAGTATGCCACTTCTTTTCGTAGAAACTCGCATTTTCCCGGTTGGAGTTTGAGATTGGCCTCGAGCAGTTTTTCGGCTAATTTCCTGAATTTGATTTCGTGTTCTCTGATGGAGCTTGCGTATATGACTATGTCATCCAAGTATATGAACATCTCTATTCCTTGGAGTCCGGAGAGGATATGGTCCATCAATCGTTGGAAGGTGGCGGGTGCGTTTCTCAGGCCGAATGGCATTCGTTTAAACTCATAGTGCCCATGAGGAGTGGAAAATGCTGTCTTCTGCATGTCGGATTCGTCCATCGGGATCTGGTGGAATCCTGACGCCAAGTCGAAGACAGAGAAATATTTAGCGCCGCCTAATTGGTCTAATATATCCGTAATGTTGGGTAGCGGATAGGCGTCGGGTATGGTTTTGGCGTTCAATAGTCGGTAATCGATTACCATTCGCCATTTCTTTTGACCGTCCGGCCCCGGTTTCTTGGGGACTATCCAGATGGGGGAATTGTATGGTGATATCGATGGCCTTATGATATTGTTGTCGAGGAGTTCGTTGACTTGCTTATTCACTTCTTCTTTGTGAATCGGCGGAAAGCGATATTGTTTTACGTTTATTGGTCGGTCGTCCGTCGTTGTTATCCGATGGGTGATTGCGTTGGTGCATCCAAGTTGACTTTCGGGTAGATGAAATACGGCGTTATATTCTTTCACAAGGTTTCTGACGCTGGCTTCTTCCTCCGCATTTAAATGTTCCGTGTTTAAATGTTTCATGATCTCGGTTGTTCGGTCATTGGCGTACGGGTTTGTATCGGATGATATTGGAGATTTAGTATCTTGGTGAGTGAGATGGCCAGGGAATAATGAGACGGGATTCGACGTATCCTCAGAGGATTTTTCTTCACAGATAGATAGAATCGGCTTGGATTCTTTAGAATAGAGCTCCGACATGCGAGAATTAGTAGAATTAGAATTGGAATTTGGTTCGCATGCCTCTGGAGAAGATTGAGACTTCACGCACAGCACACCTGGATTTGGTAAAGATTCAGTGAGTGGGTGTACTGTGGTGGACGAAATAGAAATAGAAGAAATAGGAATAGAAGAGATCTGTGAAGAAGGAATCGGTAGAGGTTCCTTGAATTCCTCGAACTCCTGGAGTTCGACGTTAGGTTCTCGCAGCATGACATTTTGATTTGTTGTATTGACTGCGGGGAGGTAGGATTTCCCTTGTTTCGATTTTATTATGGCGTGTCCCAAATGGACCCCTTCGCCGAGATCTTGGCGCGGCACGTAGCCTTCGTCAAGGTTTGGATTTAGAATGTGTACTGGAATGACCGTTTTGGATCTTGCCGGAAGCGTAATTTGTTTGTGATTGAGAAATGGAATAGTGGTGCCATGGAAACGGAGACAATTTTCTGAGTAGACGATGTCGACGGATTGATTTCGGAAGAATTCGGAGCCAATGATGCCCTTTTGAGGTATCGGTAGGTCGTCGGCGACGACGTGAAACGTCACTTTGTGATTGAATATATTAATTTCGAACGTGCCGAGAGTGGTGATGGTATGGCTCGTGATGCCCGTGATGCTCACTTTTTCTTGAGCGTTAATCAGCTCGGGTTTACTCAAAGCTTCTCGCTTTATGATGTTTATCTCTGATCCGGTGTCGACCATGGTTTCTGTTGCTTCTTTGAGATCAGCGGAGTGCAGCATTATTGCGGGTACGACCAGAGCTGATTTCAATTGGACTGCACATGCTCGTGTTCGTCCTGGTTCTCTTGTTTCGTGACTATCGGGAGGGCGGAGCGCGTCTGTTGTGCTGGTGCTCCACGATACGCGCTCGTAGTTTCTCGTGGGCGATCCTCGTTTCCCTGAAACCTTTGATTATTGTAGGCCCGTTTCCTACACTCCGAAATTAAGTGGCCCGTCGCTTTGCAATAGGCACAGATTTTCGTTCCTGCGCCTTGGAATGGTCGGGTGTTAGTTGCGTCGTTGTTGGCGACGCGGCGTGGTGGATCTGGCCATCGAGTTGGTCGACCTTGAAGGTCGTGCATGGGGCCGCGGGGCGGTCCACTGTCGCGGGGCGATCCATAATCACGGGGCGGTCCGTAGTTACGGGGCGATCCATAATCGCGGGACGGTCCTTGACCGCGAGATATTCCGTGGTCGCGACAGGCACGGGCTTCATGTCCCGGTCGGAGGCACATTTGGCACGTGGTTGGCGTCGATCGCGGGGCTGTTGAAAATCTTCGGCTGTCTCTCTCCATTTCTTTCGTGATTTGGATGGCGGAGTCGAAGGTCTCGGTTAAACCGTAACAGCCCTCGTGACGTATTCGAGTCCTCATGGTAGGGGGTAGCCCGTCCAGGAAGGACTCCAGAGTGAGGTCGTCGATGTCGTTGACGTGATTGTTACTCAGCGTACCGTATCGTTCCTTTTCGCCGTCGATAATAGCGGAGTTTAGATCCTTGACTCTCGAAATGTAGTCGAGGATATGTTCCTTGGGCTCTTTAATTATGTTGGCCAATTCGCCTCGGTAATGATTCGGAGTTTTTGAAGGTGAGAAGACGTATCTCAGTCTGTTGATCAATTCGTCTACCGATTGATGTATTTGGTCTTCGACGGCCAGAGCTGCGTGTCCTTTCAACCGATTACGTAACAGTTTGGCCAGGTTTGGCTCAGCTTTCGCAGGCAGCATTTCACGAGCCCGCTTACATGCTCGTGCGAATTGAAAAACGGTGATATTCTCGCCATCGAAGTGAGGGACGGTTTCCACTGCGTCCTTCAACGTAATTCGTCCGTATTCGCGGGATGAATGGGCCTCAATTCTGTGCGCGATCCTGTCCAGCGGCCTTGAACGATCGGGTGTCGGACTGCGCTCGGATGTGTGGGAGTTTGCTGGGCTGCCCAGATTCTCGATCATTTCCTGCAGTTTCTTTAATTTGTCGGCCAACCCTTCGACCGCGGTGAGGTTTGCTGCGGGTTCGGATTTTACGACAGGGACTCGCTCACGTCCTTGATGTGCGTTGTATTTGTCGAGCAGTTCTTGGTGTCTTCGCCCCATTGTTTCGAGTTGTTCCAGTAAAACGAGCTCCCTCGCTGTGGCCTCATTGAGAACCGACTGTACCGATGCAGGGTTGCTTGGATTCGACGTTCGAGACATCGTGTATGTTGAAAATTACGCAGGATGTGGCAATTGTGGGTGCTCCGTTGAGCAGTTCGAAATCCCACCGCTGCTGTCACCAATGTAACGTCCGAGGTCGGGCGTTAGAAGGAAAAATGGGAACGATTCGGATTCGCGCTTTCGATTTCTCGCTCGCGACTCGCGGTGACGTGGGAGAGTACCACGCAGATCCCGGTCCGAGTGAAATTTTATCGGTATTTTGATATTCGATCTCGAGAGAGGTTTTGATTCGGGATTTAGGGGGGCGCCCGAACGGCTGGACCAAGTCCGCCTAATTCGGGTTGGATCGTTGGCTCGAACGGCTGGACCAAGTCCGCCTAATTCGGGTTGGATCGTTGGCTCGGACGGCTGGACCAAGTCCGCCTAATTCGAGGGAGAAAAGGATAGCGGGTTCTTGTAGGTACGCGATTTTCACTTCACTCGCACTTCGTTCCTGTCGCACGCACACACGTCACTTTTTGAGTAGATTGTTGTAAAACCGTACGTGAATCGTAAGGAGAATTTGGTAAACGGAGGCGTTCTCTCAGATCACGGGTGTTAACTATAAATACTTTATAGCGTCCCGATTTGTTCATCAATGAGAACTGGTTTATGGAATTCGGAACGTTGTAAGCGTAGATTAGAAAAGCTACGCGAATATTGAATAGATATTCTGTGCTACGTTCGTGACTCTAGATTAAACAATCTCGACCGACTGACTGACGATTTTGAAGTGCTCGAAATAAATTAATGAATTTGTATCTGACTGACTAAGAGACTAAGAGACTAAGAGACTAAGAGCCTAAGAGCCTAAGAGCGACTAAAAAAGGGGGGACTCTGCTCTCCGGTCCTGGCTTTTATAGGACTGTTGCCAGGTGGGTTTGTGGTGGGGAGATAATAGGAAGAATTTCGTGGTTGAGAGAGCAGGCAGTGGATCAGTGGGGGAAACAATAAGATCTTATGCCTGAGTGAGCAGGCCTTGAAATTGTTATTTCCAAAATCATTGAGGCTTGACGAGATCGCATTCCAAAGTGATGACGTCAGATGAAATCTTGTCAGACTTTAATATTAATTAATTATGCGTTTGTTTGTGACGCAAATATAAGGAGCGAGTCCGGTGACGGACGTTAGGACGTTACAAGTGCAAATTTTAATTTGTACTTTGTCATGCTCAACTGAACACAATTAATATGTTCGTTCGTAAAAAGAAAATTGTTAGAAATAAGTAAAAAAATATAACATGACAATAACTAGTTAAAGGAAAGGCAGGTAAAGCATTGAAGAACCGTGTGGTTATCATTTTAACAATTTAGTATATGTATTATGTCACAGAATGAATCTGTTGAGTAGCATATTCTCAAAAAAGGGAGAGGGAGAAACCAACCCAGCTCCCATAAGCATAATGCAAATATTGAATATGTCTTAATCAACCAAACATCATGTTGTATTAGAATATACATACATATATATTTACGCTTAACCACGGTATACATAAGTAGAAATTGTTATTAAAGGAAGGAAGCGGTAGCCGCCTCAAGGCAGGACGACGACTATTCGTAACACGGTTGGCGCCCTATACAAAAAAGGAGGACCTGCAGTTCCTAACGTTTGCTACGGAGGAGCAAGCAAAAAGGGCGATGGCGGGTACTTTCACCGTATATAAGAGAAAGTTAAGGTTATTGCAAGGAGACCCTTGGCACGAATGGAAACTAATTAAGCAACGACCGGCTGTTAACCCATTCCCGGGACTGGATTTAACGGATAAGATACCCTTACCAATAGAATGCATAGCGCATATCGTGCAGTATCTACCGTTTCCAGACAGGGCCCGACTGGAACAAGTATCGCGGAGATGGAGAACGGAGACCTTGGCCTCGTTTCATCCAATTAGGCATCTGGGTCTTACCGATTGGCGCTGGCCGCAGGGCTGGTCGGGTAGAAAAGTAACAACAGAGGCATTCTATTGGTTGGTGCGAAGAGCACAAAATATTCAGAAAATAACGATTGCGGAAGAAACACTGACACCGCCCTTGCGACCACAGGTGATAGCAATAGCTTTAAAGGAGGCTCCGGAACTGACTACCATCGACTTTACTGCAGCGCCTATCAGACCATCGGCGATGAGAAATCTAGCGGAAGCGGCAAATAGGCTGGAACAATTAAGTATAGGCGAATGTTGCGGAAACGTGGAAATGGATCTGCAGCGGGTCCTGGAAGGAGCAGCGCAATTGACTTCATTCAGGGCGACGCGGACAGTTCTGAAAGGGCGACCTTTGCTGTGCCTGCGCGTAGACTTGAAACAGCTGACCTTAGACCGCTGTAAAGGACTGCGAGCAGAATTCTTACAGGGTGCAATGGCCAAACTCCAAAAACTAGAATACCTGGAGCTAAATCTTTGCGATCCACTCCCGAACTATGGCGCGCTGAATGCACTCAGGGAAAATATAGCAATACGGCAAACACGCATACAACATTGAGGAGCCGCAACAGGAGCAAGAGAGACAGCAAGAAGCGAACGCAGCGAACGTAGAAGTAGCGAATTTCGTCGAATCAGATGTTGGACCTATACTGACCTATAGGACAAATGACACCTATAACAAATCATTATGACAAGTTGACTCGTTTAAGTCTAACATATTGCGGATGGGTCACACAAACTATGATTCATGAAATCGCGGAAAAGATGCCTCTGCTCCAATGTATTAACTTAAGCGGATGCACTAGAAAGACACGAGAGAGGAGAGAGAGACGCGAGCGACAGACGTGGAGGGACGAGGGACTTCACGCTTCTGTCCGTGTATTTCATTTCGATGGTTTTTACGGGTCCGTACGTATCGTGAGTCGGACAGCAGGCCACGGTATCCTGGTGCACACCTTTCGAGACGATTTGCGAGTGGAACCGTGACGAAATTCGCATAACGTCGCCGAAAAACGCGAAGCGGCTGACACATCGGCCCAGGAGAAGGCAGATTGGACACACGGCACGGCACGGCACGTCGCGGCGCGGCGCGGCGAGGCGAGAGAGATCGTTGGAGCGAGAAGGACACGGCTTGCGCGCGAAACCAGGAAAGAGAGAGAAGGAAGGAAGGAAAGAGGAGGACACGGCGTGAAAGATAGGGGACTGACGTGTTGCAGCCGTATCAGACAGACGTGTGTAGCGGTCGAACGCACCGACGGGTATACACGGAACACGGGTTATTGTTGCGGCACGGGGAGAGCGAGTGAACTCGCGTGCGCGCGCGCGATCCACAAAAGTTTCACCGTTCCATTCAAGAATGTTTTAATTACGGGGAGGTGCCGCGGTCCTAGCGAGCCCTTCGCGACCACACTGGATGATACGCGTCGCGTCGCGTGTGCGCCTTACACACCGGGAGTGAGGATTAACCGTCTTTAACGGACGCGCGTGTGTCGTCGCGCCACAAGCAAGCAAACAAACCACCCGTATCACAGAAATGCTCAAGTTTATCAGGGGGAAGGGCCAACAACCCACGGCCGAGCGGCAGAATCTTTTCGCCTTTCAAAAGGTAAGTCCTTCTTCCTTTTCCTCCGCCTTCGGGCCCCCTCGATCGGGAAAAGATCTCGATGCGCCCACACCCGGCTTGTCGGAACACGCTGGAACACGCAGGACACTTTCTTCCGTTCATCTACTTTTGCGCGCGTGTACGTGTGCGCTGCGTGTGCGCCAATATACATACATATGTAGGTACTTACATACATTGGAATGGCATATTTGCTTTTGCTTTTCTTTTCTTTTTTTTTCGTTACCGTCGCGATTACCGAGACCGATTAGATTCGTATTCTGCGAGGAAACAATGTTATCGTGCCTCCGTGCCGCGTTCGTCGATAACAACGATACTCTCGTTTCGAGTGTGAAGGTAACGGTACAGAGGAGACAGAGTAGTTTGCACCGTTTTAGGGTGCGTTTATAGTTCGCTTCCCGCGAGAGAATTTCCCGCGACGTCTGCGACGTGAGCGGGTAAAAAGTCATAAATTTCGAGCGGGTCGACGGGCCCAAAGGTTTCTACGGCTTCACGGTTCGTTTAGGTAAACTACCGATAGGCGGTAGGCTATCTTCGGAGACCTTTTTTTGTGCCACGCACAGCGGGGGGCACAGCGGGCCCGTCGACCCGCTCGAAATTTATGACTTTTTACTCGCTCACGTCGCAGACGTCGCGGGAAATTCTCTCGCGGGAAGCGAACTATAAACGCACCCTTAGCCGTAACCGAAGGAAAGCGAGAGTGAAAATCGGCGTGATGCTGTTCTCGATTGAACAAATTGTGTACTAGAATCTATAGAAATTCCATTATTCTTTGCTTTCCCTTCATTTCCACCCTGCTATCCTTCGAAAGCACCGCAATCTTCTTCTAGTTCATTCCGATAGTTTTCATAGTTTGTACGCTCTGAACGTGTCAATCGAAATCGAAACAGCGCGTAGCGGTTCGGTTACTCTTGGCGTTGCTGGCTGGACAAATGATTTCTTCACGGTTCTGAGTTTGTTTTGGGTTTTAATTGTTTGATGCTGAAAAACAATTACAGAATTTTGCCTTTCAAGCTAGTTCTCTAGCTGTAATAGTTTTCAGGATACTCGATCAAATATGTCTTTCACTGAAAAAAGCGGCGAACGTATCGAGTTTCAAGGAGATCCATAAATATACCGCGAAATCGCGGTTTAAGTTGTAGGTATCAAATCTGCAGTCTAGCGATTACATACTTTTCTCATTGTTTAATTCAACTTTAAATTTTAAATGTATGTACATTTCAATGAAAGACCGCAGAGAAAAAGTGTCACACGATATACGTAGCGAGTCGAAATAGCAAAGCGTCTGGTAATTAATTCGACGTTGGTTATCTAAATGCGTGTGACTAAACCAACCGAGTCCCGGAGGACTTATGGCAGTTCAGAGTTCAGAAACTCGGGACTCGGGACCGTCGCACAATTTCCTCGAGCGCCTCCTATCGACTTCGAGCAGTTTTCAAGTGCATCGTGCACAATCGAACGCGAAGGGAAAATGCTAATTAGGTCCGTGCAGCTCGATAGACACCGCGTCTCATCGGCCAATCGCATACTTTATTCAGGCAACGATGGCAGATGTTCCCGCCGCTACGTAATCAAGAGATCGTTATCGTCTCGCAAGGCTGGTAATAAACGTCTTCGCATTTTTTTTATCGACGAACGTTCTGCTCTACGTCAGAAAAGTTTTCAAGTGCATATTGTACTTCGATGCTCGATAACTCGCAGACGTTCTCCTTTTCAATGAAATATTTCGATAACTCTGTTCGTCGGAGATGCGAGGTAGACGATAGAAACTGATAGAGAAAAAGAGAGAAAATCTTGCAGAATTGTACAACGATGCGATGCAGAGGGATCCAGGATTATTCTGTGCAGTGTGCATTCCTCGGTCCGCTCGACGAGCACAAACGGCTCGGTCAGCGCGTTAAGTCGGTCATTTTCGAAACAAGACCGCTGTTTGTTCACCTGTCCGGGGTTCGCGCCACGTTTTCAGACCAAGACGAGACTTTTCCTCGATTTTCCTTGACTAGACAACACTCGCAGATTCGGCAGACCAGGTGTTGAGCTCTACGGTCAACATGTCGACAGCGGAGAAAGGGCGGTCAAGAGAATCGTCGCGGTTCCAAATCAGGTGAGTGTGCATTTTACCAAATCTTTTTGGTTAATCGATAGAAATTTTATTCGAAATAAAAATTTTCGCACCCAAATGATTCGTGCCGCTTGTCGCGTATCGACAAATGGCCGAAACGGCAAGAATCAATTGGTGCGTCGGGGTACGTTGTAACCATAGAGGCGGATGCGCGAAGTTACGATTGTTTTAAAAGTCACACGCGTTGCACCGGTAGCGCGATACCGCGTTCGGCTTAGTCTCTCGTGCTGAATTGCGTAACCGTGTGTGCGACACGCGCGATGCATTTCTGCACGCGTGTGCAAGGTAAATAATACACGGACCAGCGGATCCCATTGTGTCTCCGATCGTAAAGGCTAAGTATGTATGACGCCTGCCCGGGCCACATGGTTTTCATCCAACGCGACGCGCGACGTCTATCAGACATCGATCAATCAAACTTTAACACAGAATTCGCATCGTATTGTTCCACAACGCATATTTTACAAATTGTCTTTCTTTCTTTTCGTTTAACTTTATCAATGGTGTAAAAAGGTATACATAATACCGTTCCCATTCATCGTCGTTCCTTTTTTCCCCCGTTTAGATGTATTCTGATCGTTACGGAACTGATTTTCGGAGCTAGGCCCGTTTAGGTTCTTTTTAGAAGATGCAAGGTTCGATGAACATTTTGTCTTTGCAATTTCTAGAAAATATATCCAGATTCGTTTGATTGTTAAAAATAATTATAATTGATTCGCGAGTCGTTCGCGTTTTTAGGAACAGCTGCGCCAGATCGACTCGCGCGTAGAGCTCGCATGCGCGCTAAAGGAAGAGGATTGCGTTGATAATTAATTACCGAGGCGGCTAAAAAAAGAGGCAAGCGGTAATAGGGAAAAGTGGTGTATAATTACCGAGAATATAATGCGAGATTACTTCACCGCTGTGTCGCGTCGCGTCGTACGTACATACGTAAACAACGACGAATTTTTTTCACGTTCATTTACCGTACAATTAGCGGTAAACCGTTTTTTTTAAATAAGTTCTCTTCTTCGCGGAATACACGAATAAAGGAGCAGCATCCGTGGTTCCGAGTCTCTCATTAATTTCATCCGGTATCGCGCGTCTCGGGAACAAGACCTTGATTAAGTGGCACACGGTGATTAAGAATCACGCGCGATTAAGGGGATTATATGAAATATCGCTAGATTCGGTAATTCGCGCCAGATTCCCAGCAGTTGGATAATGAACTTTTAGCTTCGAATCGATTTACAGCGAACTCCCGCGATACATGGTACAAGTACTGTTGTGAGCTGACGAGAAGATCCCTGGCAGGAATACGGTGACGTAGGCAAGAATGCGCACCCGATTGGTTGGCTTGGAGGGGGGGCGCCTAGGCTCACACGCAGTTTCGACTAGAGCGTTCTATTGGCCGACGCAGTCACCCCCACTACTCGAGTCGCGTGACGAAGAGAGGGAATCAGACGTACCCTAGGGTACTCAGTGAGGGTACTCAACGGCGTAGGCACAAAATTCAGAACATTGTAGAACAAAATTCACTCGCTTTCTCCCGCTCTCTCTCTCTCCCGCTCTCTCTCTCTCTCTCTCTCTCTCTCTCTCTCTCTCTCTCCCGCTCTCTCTCGCTCTCTCTCTCCCGCTCGCTCGCTCTCTCTCCCGCTCTCTCTCTCTCTCCCGCCCTCTCTCACTCTCGCTCTCTCTCTCCCGCTCTCTGTCTCTAATGTAAAAAGCTAAAAAAAAAGTATAAAAAAAGTTACTACGACGGGACTCGAACCCGAGTCCACGGCACAGTGTTGCTAGATGGTACGGGAAAACTCGCGCATGCGCGGCGAATCCAGGAACGTATCTGCGTTCTACAGTCCGTAGCAAACTTTTGTCCGCTACTGTATACATATATACAATTAGAATATATTTATATATTACATGTACATACACATCAAATTTTAATATAACATACGCATGTTAAACGCTATGTTTGAAAATCGAGAAGAAAAGATTGTGTGAAGCTATGCGGGGCAACCAAGGTGCCCGATTTCGTACTTCAGTGACGCTGGAATCGTCGCGCATGCGCGAGTTTTCCCGTACCATCTAGCAACACTGCCACGGCATAGCAGTTCAGCTCGCTGCCGCTACGCCACACCATTACTTAGTAAAAGAGTGAACTATGTAAACTGACATGTTGCGTCCACAAAACTTTAATTTGCAAATATCTTGAAAATTACTGAATAGTTGCCTCTATAATGGGGTATATTCGTAATCAGGGGAACGAGATCTGTAACTCTGTAAAGTCTCAACTAAATCTGTGACGCGAAGGCTTTGCATTCTCCTTGTGTAAATTGTCACTTTTCATGACTGCAATAGGATCCTCGTATTCACGGCATTGAATATTGGCTGTAAGTCGTGAAACATCGTAGCCCTCTGTAAATACGGGAATCCTACTACATACTATGCGTCGTGTGACGTAGCAGCTGAAAGGGCGTGGTCACGCGGCGAGTACGGGACCGTCAGAGGTGGGGGTAGGCGGCGCTAGCTGGAGACCCCTCTTGCCTCTGTGCCCCCCCGGGGATCTTCTCGTCAGCTCATAACAGTATATTAGACTACGGATTTTACGAGTTTAGAGTTTCGGGCACCGAGTTTCCGATCATCCTAATCAAACTGGAAAAAGAATTTCTAAATATCTCTGCTAGAATTCAAGATGGAAACAAACGTAACGACTCGGTCCGAATACTCCGATGAGTGTGTTTCCATCTCCAGTCATCGATAATAATATTAATATTCACTTTGAAGAAGCTTGGATGGTCGTGTTCGAAATGAGAATAGAAACAAGTTCGCGGGAAGGTCTCTTTATTCAATCGTAGTCGTTGCTTCTACAAGTCTCTCTGTAGCTTCTCCCCGACTCTGTCTTCGGTACGCCTTTTTATCCTTTTTCCGAAAGGCGGATTCTAAACACTAAACTGCACTGATTGGGCAGTTGATAACAATTGCCTCCAATCAGGCAGTTTTCTCGTTTAGGACACTCCCACCATCCTTGCGCCCGAGGCGCGCTTTTTCGGGGATGCAGAAAGTGACCGTTAGGGTTTTTATGATATAGCGGTATTTCCTCCAGGTCGGCGAGGTACTTACCGTGGCCTTGCATGGGCCCCTCGAACCTCGGTCGGCGCGACCCTTCGGAAACTCGGGGTTTACGATATCAGCATTTGCTATTGAGGCCGTCAACGAAAGATTCTACCGAACGGGACATACATTGTCTACAACATCTAAATTGTACGCGTTAAAAACGGCTTTCTCAAAAATAGCTTTATTGCTGCTTGCCTCGCAAACCGTCCTGACCATTTGCACGCCAGATGTTTTATGGTACGTGCTCCTGGCCGCTACATCACCCCCTTGCCAGTGCAAACGTCAACTTATTACTAACGGTGCTAAGGTATAACTAGTATTTACATTATTTACAATATGCACCTTAATGACCGACCTGCAATCTTGACGGGAATGTAACTCGTCTACCTGAACGCGTTCGCCCAGGCTCTCGCATCGGAGTCGGTCCTTTATCGCTTTCTGTTGTTTGCGTAGTATTTGTTAACGTCTGCCTTTGGCTTTGGTCTTCGGGGCACACTAACAAATATGCCGGTTTCAATCTATCTATCGATATAACTATATTTTTACCTCTAACATTTACAGTAAACGTTTTCTCTGCGCGGGAAATAATTGGGAACGGCCCTTCATACGGGTTCTGCAACGGGCCTTTTACCGCGTCGATTCTTACGAACACATGGGAAACTGTTGCTAAGTCTTTATACACGAAAACCTTTTTGTGTCCGTGTCGTGAACCAGTGACCGGTCGAAGGTCGCGAAAATGTGTGCGAAGTTGTTTCGCCATGTCTATGGGTTCCGAATTATTTACCGTCGCGCTCGTCGAAAAGAATTCTGCGGGCAAACGCAATTGCTCCCCATAAACTAATTCCGCGGTTGACGCTTGTAAATCTTCGCGAAATGCTGATCTTATTCCCAATAAAATCGCTGGTAACGCGTCGGACCAGCGTTCATCGTTATGACATTTAATCGCGGCTTTTAATTGACGGTGGAAACGCTCCACTAGACCGTTCGCAGACGGATGATACGCAGTTGTTCGCAAGTGATTTATACCTAATATGGTACTAAGTTGCCCAAATAACTGCGACTCGAACTGTCGTCCTTGGTCTGTCGTAATGCGTAAGGGTGTACCGAAACGCGCAACCCAACCTGCAACAAATGCTCTCGCGACGGTTTGAGCCTCGATATTTTCAAGTGGACACACTTCTGGCCAACGCGTGAAGCGGTCTACGCATGTTAAGCAGTATCTATTTCCGCGAGATACTGGTAAGGGCCCCACTAGGTCGATATGTACATGCTCGAACCTAGTGGACGGTGACACAAAGTTACCTACGGCGCTCGAAACATGCTTATTAACTTTCGCTCGTTGACAACTTAGACATGCGCGAGTCCATTCGCGGCAATCCTTATCTATCGACGGCCAAACAAAACGCTGTTTAAGAAGACGCACCGTGGCTTTAATTCCGGGATGCGCGAGTCCATGCGTTGAAAGGAACGCTTGTCGCCGAAAAGGTGTTGTAACGAACGGTCGCGTATTGCTCGTTGAAATGTCGCAATAAATTTGTTTATCGGTCCCTATTAAACTAACGCGTTTTAAAAGCAATGAGGTCCCAGACGTCGATAAGAGTTTCTTTAACTCCTCGTCGGACTCTTGTGACTTAGCTAGATCGTCGTAATTTAGCGATGTGGCAATTGACTCTACTCGCGATAGGGCGTCTGCCACCTCATTGTCCTTACCGCTAATGTGTCGGATGTCGGTAGAAAATTGGCCTATAAAATCTAGATATCTAAACTGTCGCGGCGTACATTTATCGGTCTTTTGTTTGAACGCAAACACTAGAGGCTTATGATCGGTGTACACTGTAAACGCTCGACCTTCTACAGCGTGACGGAATTGCTTCACCGCGGAATAAATCGCTAACAGTTCCCGGTCGTACGTACTGTACTTTCTTTGAGCAGGCGCCAAAGATTTCGTATGAAAAGCCAAAGGCTGCCACGAATTTCCTTGACGCTGCGAAAGAGTCGCGCCTATTGCGTAATCAGACGCATCCACCATGATTGCGAGTTGCGAGCAATCACGGGGATGCGCGAGTAATGTAGCGTTTGCTAACGCCTCCTTTAACTGCTTGAACGCGATTTCGGCCTCGTTTGACCACACGATTGGAAGGTCACTTTTGGCCTTCTTACCCTTGAGCAGTTGATTTAACGGTGATTGCAAGAACGCGGCGTTTGAAATGAATCTTCTGTAAAAATTTATCATACCGAGAAATCTTCGAAGTTCTTTGCACGTACGCGGTTTTGGGAAATCTAAAATCGCTCGGACTTTATCTTCAAGCGGTTTCGTGCCTCGGTCGTTCACAGTATACCCGAGAAATTTTACCTCTTTCGCGGCGAATACGCATTTATTCGGATTGACGATGATGCCGTATTCGTTGAGACGCTCGAAAAGTTGTTTGAGATGAGCCCTATGCTCAGCTTCGTCCCGGGAGGCTACTAATATATCATCAAGATATGCATAGCAGAAATCTAACTCCCTTATTACGGTGTCGACGAACCTTTGAAAAGTTTGCGCGGCGTTCCTCAAACCGAATGGCATTACCGTATATTCGAATAACCCGAATGGTGTCGTAATCGCGGTCTTCGCTATGTCTGCCGGATTGACGGGAATTTGGTGATAGGCCTTAACTAAATCTAACGTGGAAAATACCGTTTTTCCGTCCAACATCCGCGAAAAGTCTTCGATATGCGGTATCGGATAGCGGTCGGGAATCGTTCGAGCGTTTAGAGCACGGTAATCTCCGCACGGTCTCCATTCGTTGTCCTTCTTCGAGACCATATGTAGGGCTGATGCCCATTGGCTCTCAGAAGGTCGTATGTGACCTTGGCTTAATAGATTTTCAAACTCTGCTCTCGCGATCTTAAACATTTCCGGAGACAATCTGCGCGGTTTGCAGAATGCCGGCGGGCCGGAAGTTGTATCTATGTGGTGTACGACGTCGTGTTTTACCTTACGGGCAATCGCTGTTGGTCTCGTAATGTCTGGATATTTGGCCAGCAACTGGTGATAGGGTGAGTCTCCGGATATGGTTTTCACCGATTCGGTGTGCTCGGTGACTATCCTACCAGCAGCGAACAGCGACGTTGTCCGGTCGAGAAGGCGTCGTCCTCGTAGATCTACCAGTAAGCCGAAATGGCTGAGGAAGTCCGCGCCGATGATGGGCTTCGCGACGTCCGCGATGATGAACTTCCAGATGAATGCTCGGCGAAGGCCGAGGTCTAATTTGAGCGTTCGTATGCCATACGTGCTGACCACGGACCCATTAGCCGCAAACATCTCGTATGTTGTCTTCGTTAGTCGTTCTGCCACTTGTGTGTGAGGATACACGCACAGGTCCGACCCCGTGTCGACCAGGTATTCCTCCTTCGTTTTCTGGTCCACAACGAAGAGACGGCTAGATGTCGGTTGGTCATTGACAGCCGCTCTCAATGCCGAGTCTATTCGTTTCCCGACTTGTAGTTACACGGGGCACGGCATTTCGTGGACTCGCTCCCGAACGTCCTATGGTACCAGCAATGTTCCTTTTCTGCCGGTGAAAGCGAGCGTCTTCTTCCCCTGGATCCCGAAGCTGTCCGACGATATCCGCGACGCGAATTTTCGCGTGGACGCGCTTTCGCTAATTCGGCAATCCTGATCTCCATGCTCTCGAGCCTGTTAAGTAGCGCATCATTGATTCGGTCCTGGGATAGGGCTGCCACTTGCGTTCGGGGTCTCGAACTCTCGAAAATCTGGTCGGCGATCTCCGCAAGTTTGCTCAACTCTAGATCGGGTTGAGCCGTGACGATCGCACGCGTCATGTCCGGAAGGCGGCTGGCCCACAGCGTACGCAGAAACTCATCCCCGACCGTGTCTCTTGCGAGAGTCCGCATATGCCGGAGGAATTGTGACGGCGTCCTGTCACCTAGCTCTTCGTGTTCCAGCAGCTGTCGGATGCGCTGGGACTGAGATGCTGATATTCGGTGTAGGACCTCTTTCCTTAGCGTCTTGTACTTGTCCGTAGCCGGCGGGTTGTCGAAAATGTCCTGCACTTCCACTGCGTACTTAGGCTCTAACCGCGCCATGACAAAATAAAACTTCGTTTGGTCGTCCGTGATCCCATTTATAACGAACTCGGCTTCGATCTGATTGAACCAGACAGCCGGCTGTTCTGGTAACAACGGCGGAACACGTATGTTCATTCGGATCACTTCCGGCGCGGTCGAAGCTGCTTCGCTGCGTGTGGTTGGCATTTTCACTTTAAATCACTGAACGGTGCGATGTCTCGATTAACTACTTCACGAATTCCCGAACTTGCACTAACGTCGATGGTCACCAATTGAAGAAGCTTGGATGGTCGTGTTCGAAATGAGAATAGAAACAAGTTCGCGGGAAGGTCTCTTTATTCAATCGTAGTCGTTGCTTCTACAAGTCTCTCTGTAGCTTCTCCCCGACTCTGTCTTCGGTACGCCTTTTTATCCTTTTTCCGAAAGGCGGATTCTAAACACTAAACTGCACTGATTGGGCAGTTGATAACAATTGCCTCCAATCAGGCAGTTTTCTCGTTTAGGACACTCCCACCATCCTTGCGCCCGAGGCGCGCTTTTTCGGGGATGCAGAAAGTGACCGTTAGGGTTTTTATGATATAGCGGTATTTCCTCCAGGTCGGCGAGGTACTTACCGTGGCCTTGCATGGGCCCCTCGGACCTCGGTCGGCGCGACCCTTCGGAAACTCGGGGTTTACGATATCAGCATTTGCTATTGAGGCCGTCAACGAAAGATTCTACCGAACGGGACATACATTGTCTACAACATCTAAATTGTACGCGTTAAAAACGGCTTTCTCAAAAATAGCTTTATTGCTGCTTGCCTCGCAAACCGTCCTGACCATTTGCACGCCAGATGTTTTATGGTACGTGCTCCTGGCCGCTACAACTTTCTGAAAATACTTGACCACGTCATCGAATCGAGAATTAATTGATACGATTAAATAGAAACCCCTTTAGTCGCCGCATTACGGGACACGTAGAATCGTTATCTTATTTCTCAAGAGAATTGTGAGATAAGATAACGAGTCCCATGATTATAATCTCATCGCGACAGAATCAAACGAGACTAGATAGGAGGTATACTTGCACGATTATCGGGCCACGAGCCGTGTCGTCCACGTAACTGTTAGAAATCAAACACTTTCCTCGATGCAGCAGGAAAATCATCTGTTAAGAAAATCATCGTCTCTGAAATGCCGGAAAGGACGCGGACCTCACGCGTGTCTCGCGAACAGATTCGCAATCCCGTTAATCGCGTTAATTAAGGTTCATCTAGTCGTTCAAAAGTTCAAGAAGTCTCGAGTGTCCCGGCGAGCATCTCGACGCATCAACTGCAGAACTAGAACAGAACAGAACAGAGTAATAAATAAAGAAGAGAACAAAAAATGTTCCTGACCGCAATCAGAATCGTTTAACTGCACGCGTTAATAACGCGGGTGACCCGGAGCATTTTCCACGAAGCGGAAACGCTCTCGTGAAAAACGACGGACGACGGGGCATCCGATCCGCGTGAAAGTAAGGAAACACGGAGGCTCGCGTTTTTCTCGAGTTTTCACTCGGTTCGCCGCGCCGCTTGCAAAAAAAAAGGGACGCGGGAGTTGGCTCGTGAGAAACGGGCGGCATTGCAAAAACCACTCGGCGTACAATAGTTGACGCGATTATTTATACATGTACGCTGCGATACCGACGAAATCTAGAGAATTGTCGGCGCAACAAACCTCCTTTCCTTAGGTTAGCATACTATGGTTCCTATGGCTAGTCTAACCATAAAATATAAACCTGAATTGAAAATCAAAAGTGTCGTCGCACACCGTATTCGATGTTTTGCTATTGTGTCGGCACTAGTTGTGCTACTAGCAAGCCAAGTCGTAATGGTTAAAAAAATCGAGATTTTTCCCGCGAGGGAAAGGAGTATGGAGATCAAGTCCAGACCTTATAAGCTTCTGTTAAAAGAGGATTGTCCATTCGTGAAAACAGGGCCGACTGGTTACGCTGTTGGACAAGTCCGTGCACATGTGGGAGATCGACGAGAGCTCGATCATCGAAACGGAAACCTTCTCGTTAGAGGGTAAATTCAAAGTGTGTCCGCATTATGTTTGGAGTCGAGCGGCGAGAACCTTCTTCTGGGTACCGAGGATGGTAACATCTATCTCTTGAACATGAAGACCTTCACGACGTCGGACAACATCATCTACCAGGAGGTCGTCATACAAAAGTAAGAACACTTGTGCTTTCTTTAGAGCCTTGAAAAGTACTAGATTATTTTCCGCGTGAAATCGTGACCCGTTCGCGGGTCGCAGGACTTTGATCGCGTTAGAAACGCTGCGCGGCTAGCGTCTCTCGGAAACGATGAAATTTCCATGTCTTCTTTGCGACAGCGTACCAAACGACTACAAGATAAATCCGCGAGCGGTCGAGGCGATAGCGGAACAACCAGGTCATCCGGACAATATTCTGATAGGTTACAATCGTGGTTTAATGGTTCTCTGGAACAAAGCGACTCCGGGAGCTCAACAGGTGAGTCTTCGTTCTTATTGTTTCCCGCACTTCCCTTACATGTCCGTCAATGTACACACCAAAAACTGTATTTGTACTATACTATACTATACTATACTATACAGGGTGAGTCCGAAGAAACAGAACACCTAAATATCTCCGCCACGTTTCGTTGTAGAAAAAAACTGCTTAGGACAAAGTTACACTGTTTGAAGGGCCACATGTAACGATGCAAGGGAAACAATTTTCAAGGTAATTTTTCTATGAGATTTCAAAGTCATCGATGTTTTTTTAAATGGAATGATATATCTTCGTTAACGTAATGTTGTAGCTGACGAAATAACGAATTCATCCATGTAACATAATATGACCTACAAATGACCTTCAACCCAGAAAAATGGAATAAATAAAATTCAACGTGTAAGATTCATTTGCTTTATTTCTGTTACTCAAAATATTCAAAAATATTCCCTTGAGCTGCTATACATTCAAATGTATCGCAATACACAACATAATAACAGATTCGGTGTTGACAGTCCAGGTAGCATACGACGTCTTAAAGACGTCTATTTCAAGTCTGAAAGTCTTGCGCCCTAAGAAGACTCTTTAACGTTTACGTACTTAAGACCATAAACAGTGTGGTTTTTATATACCCATAATCTAGCAGTATTAACATTGGTATTATTTGTTCGAGTTAGTGTTTTTGCTTCAATTTCAATTTTTCAATTCCAACTCTTCAATTTTTCAAATTTCAATTTCAACATCAATTTCAACTCTTCAATTTTTCAAATTTCAATTTCAACTTCAATTTTTCAATTTCAACTCTTCAATTTTTCAAATTTCGATTTCAACATCAATTTCAAGTTCAATTTCTACTATTCTATTTCAACTTCAACTCTTCCATTTCAATTTCGACTTCAATTTCCATTTCAATTTCAACTTCAATTTCCATTTCAATTTCAACTTCAATGTTTCAATTTCAACTTTTCGATACCAACTTCAATTGTTCTATTTTGACCTCAATATCAACTTCAATTTCAACCCTTCAATTTCTCAATTTTTCAAATTTAATCCTTTTTTCTGGGTTGAAGATATATCATTCCATTTAAAAAAACATCGATGACCTTGAAATCTCATAGAAAAATTACCTTGAAAATCGTTTCCCTTACAGTGCCTTACACCGTTACATGTGGCCCTTCAAACAGTGTAACTTTGTCCTAAGCAGTTTTTTTTCTACAACAAAACGTGACGGAGATATTTAGGTGTTCTGTTTCTTCGGACTCACCCTGTACTATACTATACTATACTGCCGTGGAGCATAACAACACTGCTTACAATCAACACCGAATCTAATACTACACACACACGCATACACAGCTTGTGTCACCAAATATTTGTGGGGAAACGCTTAACCCATCGGTGGAGGAAATTGTGTTTTAATGATGCTCCTTTACCGGAGATAGCACTTAATCTACAGCAATCAGGGCAAATAGGAGACCCGACGACGGCCTCGTTAACGAAACTCGAAACGGTAACGGTAGCGCGGCGATTCGATTAGACTCGCTGTTCTAATACTAATCGCCCAGACTGGAATCGGTGCACTGGGTCTCCGAGACCCGTTTCGTTTCCTCGCACAACGACGGCTCCTACTCGTTCTGGAGTTCCGGGAGCGATACCATGCTGGAATCCACTTCCCCGTACGGACCGTTTCCATGCAAAGCGATCACCAAAATTCTGGTCTACCCGACCAAAGAGTGAGTACCAAACAGTGAAAAAGCTTAAACTTGATCTCTAGTGGCCCGTGTAACAAACATTTGTCCCTATTGTTTCTATAGACACGGGGAACTGATGTTATTCTCTGGAGGGATGCAGCGAGCCAGCTTCGGAGATCGTGACACCTTCACCGTCATGTCGAAAGAGAAACACGTCGCCTTCGACATCACGTCGAAAGTGATCGACTTCTTCACTGTGTTCCCGAATCCGGAAGAGGGCAAAGACCCCGCGGATGGGCCGGAAGCCCTCGTGGTCCTAGCCGAAGAAGAGATAGTGGCGATCGACCTAACGCACCCTGATTGGAAGATGATGGCGTTGCCTTACCTCGTGTCTCTTCACGCGAGCGCTGTAAATATGGTTTAACTTAATCCTCGGTCCCTAACCCCTTGGAGACCCTCGTGTCCAGAAATAATCACGAAATCGATTCAAGATTTCTTGCACCTCGATGTAATCTTTGTCGAACGTCGATCGCGTACAATCGACAAATATAATCTGAGGTAGGATTGTTTCAGGTGACCTGCTCGCACCACGTTCCAAACATTCCCGACGAGCTCTGGAATAACATCGTGGCGGCTGGCAAAGCGCAAACCGAACACTTGTACTCCGATAAACCCTGGCCGATCGACGGCGGCATCGTGAGTCCCAAGGCAACCGGTGACAAGCCAAAGGGCAGAGAGTTATTGCTGACGGGTCACGAGAATGGAACTGTCAGATTCTGGGACGCCTCGGACGTCGCTCTGACACCGTTGTACAAATACACCACGTCCATTTTGTTCACCGACGAGCACCTGGACGTTCTGGAGCAGCCGCCGGAAGACGACGAAGACGTGTGGCCTCCGTTCAGGAAAGTTGGAACTTTTGATCCTTACTCGGACGATCCGCGGCTCGCGGTAAAGAAGGTCTTGTTGTGTCCACTGTCGTCGACGCTGGTGGTGGCGGGTACCGCTGGTCACGTTATCACAGCTTCGATATCGTCCGAGCCAGTGAACAAAGAGATCAAAGCCGTCACCATGAACATCGTGAGCGACCGCGACGGTTTCGTTTGGAAAGGTTATGACCATCTGCCGGCGAGCAGTGATGCCGAAATCGTGGTACTGTGGTACTAAGCCGTGGTACGAGACCCCCCCACTATGACCTACCGTTGCCCCTACTGGCCTTCTCCAACTCGCTCGCGCGCTACACTCACCAACGGATACTCCTATCGGATAGGAGAGGTACGTTGGTGAGTGTAGCGCGCGAGCGAGTTGGAGAAGGCCAGTAGGGGCAACGGTAGGTCATAGTGGGGGGGTCTCGTACCACGGCTTAGTACCACAGTACCACGATTTCGGCATCACTGCCGGCGAGAACCGCCAGCATATCTTTCGCAGTTGGTTTCCAACCGCAGAGTCTTCTTCAATTGTACCCGCCGGCTGCGGTCACAGCCTTGGCTATGTACAGCGAGTGGGGACTGGTGACTGCCGGCAACGCCCACGGTTTAGCGGTTTTCGATTATACCAGATCGAAAGCCGTCACTGTCAAATGCACTCTCAACCCTAATGGTACATACTTGAAAATAATCGAAACGGAATTTCCGTTTCGTGGCGCTAGGCATTTTTTTTAGGCTAAACTTTACGTTTTATGAAAACTTGCGTTTCGTAGATCTCTCTGGGGCAGGGGACACGCCCACATCTCCAGAAAAAAGTCCTTCAAAAAGTCCCTAAGGGAATCCTTCAGGAGGTTGAGGAAAGGAAGGTCGCAGCGTAGAATGAACGCCGGAAGTCCGACGAGAAACGCACCTCCGGAGAAGAAGGAAACGTAAGTTGCTTCTCTTTTCGCCAGTTATGTATTTCTAACGTGTGAAATGTTCGATTTTTGCGAGTCCGATGATCGTGTTGTTATCGATTCGACAGCACGAGCGTTGCCTCTTCTTCAAGCGGCGAGCTCTCGCCGGTAGAATTGAAGTCCGTGGAAAGACAGGTGGAAGCAAGACCCGTAGACGACGCCCTTGGTTCGATGGTTCGATGTTTATACTTTGCCAGGAGTTACATAATCAGCAGTAAGCGCAACTTGGAAAATCGAGAAGACGGTATGTAATATCTTCTCGGAAACGCCGTTTAATAATCGTTTTGCTCTGTTACAGTGAGGAACACCACCCCCACGCTGTGGGCAGGTACCAACAATGGTACGGTCTACGTTTTCACGTTAGCGATACCAGCGGGCGCCAGGCGGACAGAGGAGGATGTAAATTGTACATTAGGGAAAGAGATTCAATTGAAGCACAGAGCACCCGTGATCGCGATAACGATACTCGACGGGTCGAACGTCCCGTTGCCAGAACCGTTCGAAGCCGAGAAAGGCATATGCCCCGGGCCCGACATGGCGTCCCCGCACAGAGTAGTGATCGCCAGCGAAGAGCAGTTCAAAATCTTCAATCTTCCGTCATTGAAACCGTTCTGTAAATACAAGCTGACCGCGCACGAAGGTTCCCGCGTGCGGAAGACCGGCTTCGCCAAGTTCACCTATCCCGCGGAATCGACGGGCACTCACGAGGAAACTTATCTGCTGTGTCTGACAAACCTCGGTGATTGCTTAGTGCTCAGTATTCCAGAATTCAGAAGGCAACTGAACGCAGCTGCCATCAAACGCGAAGACATCAAGTGAGCATTCTTTTTTTCACATAGATTTGTCGAGCGTTGCGCAGGCTGCTGTAGCTCCGAGATCCGTTGTTTCACTTATTTCTACCGTTCCCTGTCTTTTTTTTTTGTAGTGGCATTTCCTCGTTGACGTTCACGAAAACCGACGAAGCTCTGTATCTACATTCGAGCTCGGAGCTCCAGCGGATCAACTTGTCGGCGAACAACGAGTCGAAGATGCATTGCTCGCTGAATTTACCTCCGAACGCTAGGTCGCACACCAATAAGACCACCGGCAACGAGAAGGTGCAAGATCAAGGTGTTGTGGAGGGTGCAGCGGAAATTGAGGGCGAGACCCAAGGTAGCCAACCGGTCGCTCCGGTGCAGAGGACGATCACAGAGAACGGTATCGCCGCGCCGGTTCCAGTGAGTATACTACGCGTTGATCGCTGTGGCTCCGCGTCGATCTTTTATATCTGATTGATTAATCGATAGATAAGTTTACGGATCGTCCATAGGAAAATGTTTAAACGTGCTACTACTAAAATACGCGTCAGGTAAAAGGCCATATTATGAGACAGATGCTAGAGACAAACATGATATTTTAAATCATTTTAAATAATTCAAAACATAAAATGCTGCGAATTTGTGCGTTATTCAATTCTTTGGTGTTTCCTGAAGTATAAATAATTTTTCTAATATAATTTAAAAAATCTAAAAACCACTTTTTTCATATTTTAGTTTTTTTTAAATGAATAATATAACATTGTACATAAAATATTAAATAAACTGTAAAATAAAGTAATAAATAATTATACATAAAATATTAAATAAACTGTAAAGTAAAGTAATAGATAATTGTACATAAAATATTACATAAACTGTAAAATAAAGTAATAAATAAAACATCGATAAAACATAAATAAGATGGGAAATAAAAATTTAAATAAATTAATGATTTTCGTAACTTTAACATTTAATCTATTTTGTTTGTTCTTTGATTTTTTGTTGTATTTCTTTTATTTTTTCCTGTAACTTTTTTCTTTCATTAGCTAATTTCAGTTTCTCCTGTTGCAGTTTCTTTTTTTTCGAAATCTTTTCTTCTTTAAGTTTTTTGGTTGTTTTTCTTTCTCAAATTCCTGTTGCCACCAGGCATCTGAAGTTCCAGCTGATGGTAGCTTAGATTTGCTAGAAGATTCTACTTTAATTTTCTTTTTTGGTAAATATTGTGATGAGAAGGTAAATGCATTTGCAAAATTGTCATTCAGAATGTTACTATTGTCTATTGTGGAAAAATGTTGTATTGGCACCAAGGTGGCCGTATTCTAGTCTCGCCACGCCCCTTACCCTTCCGCCCCACGCTTCCCACTAACACTGACGCGTACCGCTAACTTAGCTTGCTCCACATGGTATGTACGCGTCAGTGTTAGTGGGAAGAGTGGGGCGGACTCGGCAGACAAGCTGGGCGAGGGGCGGAAGGGTAAGGGGCCTGGCGAGGCTAGAATATGGTGAAACCCTGCATGGGACAAGCGAATTATTGTACCATAAATATGGACTTCTAAAAGGCTAGCGTACATAATATGAGACAGCTTTATAATTAATAAAATTACGCCAGAATCCTAATCGTAGTTATTTAATTACAATCTATGACTTTTCACAGCTTTCGACCAAATTATTTAACATCTTTTAAAATCATTGAAATTTGTAAATACTTAAAACAAGAAGCCAAGTGTATTCGTACTTCAGCTCAGAGTAAGCTAATTAATTTTATACAGACTCGGAGAGGACGCTTCAACTTCATTTTTTTATATTAAATACATTAAATCAACATTAATATTTGTACACGTAGAAATTTGAATGGTCATATTTTTATATAAATATAATTTCATTTAAATTTTGTGATATGCATATATTTATAATATAATCCCCTTCCATTTTTCTTTTTAATGTTTCATAAATGGGGACATTGTCTGATAATACGGCCTTTTACCTTATAACCGCTTGCATATTTTGTAACCTGTGTATACATCTATGCATTTGCACATATATGTACGTGTCGCTTCGCTATCATCATCTCTGCGATTCATTAAACGATAGCTAGCCGCTATGTCGTAATTCACACACCCCCACGATATTAACACGAACGGGAGACGACACTGTATCCTAACTACAACCCCTCTAGTACCTATTCTTGAACACCTGTCTTTTAGCCGGTGACGAAGAATCTCCGAAGGAACCGTCATTAGCAATCTCAAAACCTCATGATTTTAGGCAGGTATGTCTTACGTGTTTAACTTCAAATTAGATACATTTAGGTACGAAATATATTTATATTGTAAATTCTCTTTAACGATTCCAGGTATCAGCGATAATCGATGTGGATATATTACCGGAAACCTTTCGCCGCGTACGCTTGTTGAAACATGGCTCTGATAAGCCATCAGGGTTTTATATTAAGGATGGAGAAAGTTTTCGTATTGTATCATCTTCCACGGGTGGTCATATTGAGAAAGTACCGGGTGTATTCATCAGCAGATTGGTACCAGGTGGTTTAGCTGTAAGTACAGGGCTTTTAGCGGTGGACGACGAAGTCCTCGAGGTAAACGGCATAGAGGTTGCTGGAAAAACCCTGGACCAGGTAATTGTGATTATAGAGCCAGTTACAGTTTTTATTTTTTCAACGATTTAAGGGGGTAGGCTCGCGTTTTCGGGATTGCGAGGGTGCTGGACGCACCTTCTTATTTATAATGTAATTCGCATTATTCAGCAGCATGTAGCCGTCGCAACTTTATGATAGCTACATGCGCAGCTTTATGTTTTCGAATAATGCAAATTAAAAATATTGGGTTGGTAAGAAAGTAATTTCGGTATTTTAAGGTGAAATAAGACGCAATTTTGGGAACATTTCGAAGTTCTATGAGCGCGGAATTATAAAGCTACCAGAAAGATGGCGAAACATCGTCGTACAGGATGGAAAATATTTTACTGATCAAAGTTGATTGCTTGAATAGAAAAATTGGGTTTTATTTCACCTTAAAATACCGAAATTACTTTCTTGCCAACCCAATAGGACTTTTGAGGCGATCGCAGCCTAGATTGATCTTTTATCTAGCGTTTTTGACTACTTGAAATCCCCATCTTTGCATTATTGAGAAATGAGAAGGCTCATCCCGCCCCCTTGTAATTCTAGAAACGGGTCTAGTTCCTTAAATCGATATATTATGTTGAAACAATGTACTCGTACAATTTGAATTTATTTGTTCGCTGTGTTAGGTTACCGATATGATGACTGCAAATTCTATCAATCTTATAATAACAGTAAAACCTGCCAATCAACGGGCAGCGTTAACTGCTCCAAGACGTGGATCATTTTCGCGTAATAGTCAATTATCGTCTGGAAGTCGTCAATCGACGCAAAGTGCTGCGACTGGAAGTGACGAAGATGCAGACGAAAATGTGGATTTAACTGGCGTAAATTTGCAGGATGATGCAACAACCTCTACTTCTCAACATCACCACTACCATCATCATCACCATCACCAAAATCATTTTAATCATGACCAGGGTGTGCTACATTTATAAATGGCAAGTAGAGCAAATTTTAATTTGTACTTTGTCATGCTCAACTGAACACAATTAATATGTTCGTTCGTAAAAAGAAAATTGTTAGAAATAAGTAAAAAAATATAACATGACAATAACTAGTTAAAGGAAAGGCAGGTAAAGCATTGAAGAACCGTGTGGTTATCATTTTAACAATTTAGTATATGTATTATGTCACAGAATGAATCTGTTGAGTAGCATATTCTCAAAAAAGGGAGAGGGAGAAACCAACCCAGCTCCCATAAGCATAATGCAAATATTGAATATGTCTTAATCAACCAAACATCATGTTGTATTAGAATATACATACATATATATTTACGCTTAACCACGGTATACATAAGTAGAAATTGTTATTAAAGGAAGGAAGCAGTAGCCGCCTCAAGGCAGGACGACGACTATTCGTAACACGGTTGGCGCCCTATACAAAAAAGGAGGACCTGCAGAAAACCTTGATGATTTCTATTATTTTCAGTGGTGTGATCGTGCCAGGAGGTTTTGGTAAAAGAGGAATGCTAGGTAAAATGCAGGCATGTAAATGGTGTAGAACGAATGACAAACCGTTTCTTGGTATTTGCCTGGGGCTACAAGTGGCTGTCGTCGAATTTGCTCGAAACGTTTTGGGCATGGAGACGGCAAACAGTACAGAAATTGATCCGAACACAGACTATCCTCTTGTTATCGACATGCCGGAGCATAATCCGGGTCAGATGGGTGGGACCATGAGAGTTTTACAGACTCGGTTTACAGACCATAATTCTGTCATAAGTTAGTAGACAAGGCAATACTTCGTAAATATAAATCGTATTCGTGTTGCCATACGTGTTTATGCTAATTATTTTCTGTCTAGAACAATTGTATGGAGATAAGGAGTACATAGAGGAAAGGCATAGGCATAGGTATGAAATTAATCCAAAGTATATCGACATCTTACAAGGGGATGGACTCCATTTCGTAGGTGAATAAAGTAGCATTGATTTCGAAGTCTTAGTGGAATTATTTGAACGGTCGTTCTTTAAACTAACGAAACCTTTTTATCGTCAGGTCACGACGTCGATAATGTACGTATGGAAATAGCGGAGTTAGAAGGGCATAATTATTATGTTGCCACACAATTTCATCCCGAATACTTGTCTAGGCCTTTGAGGCCTTCACCTCCATTCTTGGGATTCATTTTAGCGAGTATAGGTAGATTAAAGTATTACCTGTCCAAAGGTTGCAGCAGGCGTTCACCTAACCAAATTAGCGATACTGAATCAGGTAATATTGAACCCCTTAGACGTTTCATTCAATCTTGAAAGTATACACTTGTCCACTCTAGCTTATCGGAAAATGATCTTCCTTTCTAATAAAGTCACTTCTTCATTTCCAGGCCAAACTCGCTACATTTGCCACGTGTGTCACTGCCTGTTCGAGTATCCAAACCCTCTGAAGGTTCACCTGGCGCTAAACTGCAGCCGATTGGACATCAGCCACCTCTGGTCAGTTCTCGCATAGGAGTTCACTCTGACTCGAAGAAGGAGCCTATCCTTGAACCTATCGACTTTCGAGTTCGAGCTGCGAGAGACCGGTACGCGAGAAAGGAGCCTGCTTCTACTGCTTCAAAACGGGGCATCAAGCGAGAGATTGTCCAGAGAACCAGCAGAACAGGAGACCGAAGGTGGAGAACGAGACGGCGCAACCGGAGGTGGCGAACGTCTACGAGGAACCAGCGAGCAAGGAGGAATGTTACATAGAAGACATTCCCGAGAACATCAAGAATCTACGGGCGTTGCAGGTCGCGGACTTCAGTAGCAATCCAATTTTAAGGCTCCCGGCAGGCTACGTGCAGTTGAGGAACCTAACTGTTCTGGGGCTCAATGACATGTCCCTAACGAATCTACCGCCCGATATCGGATGTCTGGAGGCATTGCAGTCGCTGGAGCTCAGGGAGAACTATCTGAAATCGTTGCCGGAATCGCTGTCGCAACTTTATAAATTAGAACGGCTGGATCTTGGCTACAATGAGATCAACGAACTGTCGCCGCACATAGGCAGCTTGCCAGCGTTGCAGGAATTATGGTTGGATCATAACGGGTTGCAACACTTGCCGCCGGAGATCGGCGAGTTGAAGACGCTCGCGTGCTTGGACGTCTCCGAGAACCGTCTGGAAGACTTGCCCGAGGAGATCGGCGGTCTGGAGTCGTTAACGGACCTGTATTTATCGCAGAACATCATCGAGAAGTTACCCGAGGGCCTGGGGCAGCTTAAAAAGCTGACGATTCTCAAGGTCGATCAGAATAGGCTATCTACTTTAAATTCGAACATAGGCAGGTGCGAGAATCTGCAGGAGTTAATTCTTACTATAAATTATCTATTAGAACTGCCTGTAACTATAGGGAGACTTCATAATTTAAATAATTTGAACGTGGACGAGAACAAGTTGAAATCGTTGCCGCTCGAGATCGGGAACTTGAAGAAGTTAGGCGTACTATTTTTAAGGAACAATAAACTGCAGTATCTTCCGCCCGAGATTGGTCAGTGCACGGCCCTGCACGTCCTCGACGTATCCGGTAACAAATTACAATACTTGCCATACTCGTTGATTAATTTGAACCTGAAGTCGGTGTGGCTTAGCGAGAACCAAGCTCAGCCGATGCTCACGTTTCAAACCGACATCGACGAGGAAACGGAACAGGAAGTGTTGACCTGTTTCCTGCTGCCGCAATTAGAAGTCCATCCTGATGCCATCGAGGCCGGCGATTTTCGAAGCAGCGACGACGAGGGCTGGCAAGAAAAGGAAGCATCGCGAACTCATTCCGTCAAGTTCACGGACGAAGCTCCGGAAACCGAAAAGGAGACGCCGTTCTTGCGACAGAACACGCCGCACCTGAAAGAACTGAAAGCCAAAGCTCACAAACTGTTCAGTAAAGGGAAGAGCGACAGCCGGTCCGCGTCTACCGACGAGCAGGACGTGTCTCAGACGTTCGGCCTGGACAAGGCCGAGAACGATATATTTGGACAAGGCAACGACTTGGATTTGGACGCCTCGGAACAGGAGCCAGCGAAACCCGAGTCCGTTGAGAACGAGGAAGCGCAGAACCTACCTGGAGCGGACGGTAGCGAGGATGTTCAATCGAGCGTCGAGCCAGAAGTGATTCCTAATCAATATGCTACAGATACGTACGCGAACGCGAGGACCGACGTATCGGAGTCGAAGGACAGGAACGATAAGGAGGATGACGAGTCGGAAAGCGAAGAGGGACAGAGACACGTTGAATTTTCCATAGCCGAAGGAGCCGACTACGAATCTGCCGGCGACGCTAACAGACCCAACAGGCTTCATCGTAGAGACACTCCGCATCATTTGAAAAATAAACGCATACACGCGTCCGTGGACAAGGAGAAGGTGGCTTCCATCATCGCACAGGCACTTATGAAGAAGAACGATGACGCTCCTGCGCCCACGCCCGCAGTCACGGAATCTACTGAAATCTACGACACGCATAGTCAAGGTGCGACATCTGACGCTGAGCCGACGATAGAAGTCCGAGAAGAACAATATGAGATTCATATAGACAGAACAACTGGCGGTCTTGGATTGTCAATAGCCGGTGGTATCGGGTCAACCCCTTTCAAGGGTGACGACGAAGGCATTTTTATTTCCAGAGTTACCGAAGGTGGACCCGCAGATTTAGCAGGTTTGGAAGTAGACGATAAAGTGTTATCTGTAAATGGAGTTTCAGTAGTGAACGTAGGCCACTATGACGCTGTAGAAGTTCTAAAAGCATGCGGAAATGTTCTTGTACTAGTAGTTCAGAGAGAAGTGACGAGGATAGTACCGCCGTACGAACAGACATCGTCGAGGAAGGACTCGGTGTGCTCTAGTCTGAGCACAAGTAGAGCTCCAAGCGCGACCTCCCACGTTTCATCCACCGGTTTACCGCATAATTTAGAAAATGGCGACGCTTCAAATTTACCCCACGATGGAATTAAGTCCAAGAAAATTCCGGAACCCATATCCACGGTCGGTTCCTTCACTGAACTCGGCGAGTGATTCGCCGATCGTCTTGAGGCTGACTTTTTCTGTGGACAGCATTGCCGGTGGTTGACTGTCCAAAGCTGCTTCGCGTCTCGTCAATTCTCTTTCTCGTTCTAAAATATCGATTCTCTCGGCCAATAATTCGCGTTCCCTCCGTACGAGTTCTAACTCCTGCCGTGCGAGTTGTTCGCTCAAACGTGCGTTTTGTAATTCTGACTGGTTTTGCTCGTCGTTCACCTTATCGTTTGGTACGACGTTTCCCTCTTCTTCCATCCATCGTCCTTCAGGATCTGCTTCCATTAGCCTAGCCAATAATTCGTTCTTTGATCCTGACGTACTCCTGAAGATCTTGATGCCGATATGGCAGTTATCGGAAGAAGTATAAGAGAAGTTTTACGACAATTGGATCAATGTATAAAAACTCTAATGCCATTTCACCCTGAAATGCCTTTATCGCAATGGGATCGTTAGTACGCCATGTTGGTTGAAGATCATCAATTTAGCGGAAGACTGTCAAAGCAGTAATGTTTTACTGATGACCACCGACGAAGGTGTGATGCTAAAGGTTGCCAGGTATATCGCTCTGGGTGAACCTCTGCTTCTGTGGTTTACGGAGCACATCATAGCTTTGCTGAGCATGCCGTTCCTGACACCAACGCACATTCAAGGTAAGCTTCTAAATCATTGAACCCCTTAGACGTTTCATTCAATCTTGAAAGTATACACTTGTCCACTCTAGCTTATCGGAAAATGATCTTCCTTTCTAATAAAGTTACTTCTTCATTTCCAGGCCAAACTCGCTACATTTGCCACGTGTGTCACTGCCTGTTCGAGTATCCAAACCCTCTGAAGGTTCACCTGGCGCTGAACTGCAGCCGATTGGACATCAGCCACCTCTGGTCGGTTCTCGCATAGGAGTTCACTCTGACTCGAAGAAGGAGCCTATCCTTGAAGAACCTATCGACTTTCGAGTTCGAGCTGACCAGTTCTCCACAACCATCGGTAGCAAGAATATCTCCGATCCTAATCGAAAGCACGGCCTCCAATCATTCGTTGACCAACAACTCTCCAAGCTCCTCAAACCATCCGTTACCGTCATCATCATCATCACACATCCAATGAACCATCTCCTACTTCCTTCAATCAACCACCCTCTACTTTATCATTCAACCAACCATCTCCTTCTTCATCGTTCAACAAAACATGCACATCATCTCCTTCTTCATCATCCACGCAGATTTATCCTAACTCTTCCAGTCAAGTGGCGCCACTGGAAAAGGAACTGGGCTTCAGACATTCGGCGTTCAGGCCATACTTGCATCAGACCAACATGGTTTCTAGTATCTGTCCTCCACCAAGAGAAGGTAACGTTGTGGTACCATTCAATGCCCAGCCGAATCCTCCACCACTACCTGCGGACATCCATGCTGCTCAGATGGAGACGATTGTTAGCAACTTGGGAAAATCGGAGCAGGGACACCTGTGCATATACTGCGGGAAAGTGTACTCGAAGAAGTATGGGCTCAAGATTCATATCAGGTAAGCAGATCTCCTTGTGTTTATTCATTTAATTGTAGAGCTACTTATCACTGAATCAAAGCGTACCGTAGATTCAAAAGAAAACCACACTAGTGTACGAATGCTTCTTTCGTTCTCTAGAATGTAGACTGAACTCACGAATCTAGAAGATTCTGATCGTCGAAGGGTTAATTTTCCTAAATCTCCTAACCACGTTACTAATTGTTTTTCTCGTGTTCAGGACCCACACTGGCTACGAACCGCTGAAATGCAAGTACTGCGATCGACCATTCGGAGAGCCCAGCAACCTGAACAAGCACGTGAGATTGCACTCGGATGGAAAGACTCCATACAAGTGCGAACTCTGCGGCAAGATACTCGTACGAAGGAGAGATTTAGAGAGACACACCAGGTCGAGGCATCAAAATAACGTTGAAGAGGCAACAGACTCCTCGTCCGATGGAATCGATGTCCGTGCCACGAGTACCACGGACAATACCAGAGATATGTTCAAAGATAGAAGGTTGAATAAGCTATGGAATAAAGCAGAGCTAGCTGGTTTTACTTGTGAGCAATTATTGACCATTTTATAATCTTCGTAAACCTTCTATTTAGAAGTATTATGAGTCGTATAATTATACAATCTTCTGTCTGATCAGCCGAAGAATTAACAACTTTGAAAGAAGAATTCCAGCACCATCAAGATAAAGTTGACTGTTCGAGATTCAAAGTAAGGAGTTTACCGGTCGATGCGAGACACGGATGCATCGTACTACATATAGTGTATTGATTCGATAAACTTCTTTATCCAAACACATATTGTAATAAAAATTGTACGAAATGTAAATAAATAGAGTTTTTAGTGCTCGGTAGGTTTGGTGTTAAAAAAAACAAAAATCAATTTTTTGATATTTCGTTACCTTTTGGAGATGTATTATGTAATAGTGAACATTCTTGTATTCAGAAAAATATTGTACAATCTTTAAAAAACGCAATACTCTTAAAAAAAATCATTTTAAAAATATTTTATTTGCCTATAACCTATTTTTCACCGAGCGACGATCCCGTACTTCTCCGATGACGAATTCGAGGAGACTTGAGGTGACTTGAGGAGACTGAAGAAACCTACTTGGAGACTCTTGCCTTTATGACGTCTCTTCCGCCAACTTCAACTTCTGTCTCTACTTTCTAAATACTACATGTATTTGCATATTGTATGAATGATGTAAGTGTGCATGTCATATGACTGACAATGAGTGTGAGTGTGCATGTAATATAATTAAATAAAATTGTGTACTATTTATTTCATCCCCTGTTTCATATATTAGGTAGTGGTCTTTTAATTGCAGACAACTAATAAAAATATAATTAATAATTTCACAAAATAATACAGTGATTATTGTTTTAAAACTGATAAAAATAATGGTAAAAGATCAACTATGTATATCTAAACTCCTGTATGCTTTTACGATATAATGACAAGTCAGATCAATAATATACAGAATATTTTGAAAAAGAAATAATAATTGTATATTTAATAATAACGCATATACAGGGTGGGGCAATAACTATTAGCACCTCAGATATCTTCGAAACTATAAGCAGAGAGTATATGAGAGTGCTCACGCCCGGGTTTTGGCCGTGCCCATTATAGTGCTGCCCCCTACACTACTGCTTAGTCCGGACAAGACTCCGTCTCGAGACTTAGTCCGGACAAGACTCCGTCTCGAGACTTAGTCCGGACAAGACTCCGTCTCGACACTTAGTCCGGACAAGACTCCGTCTCGACACTTAGTCCGGACAAGACTCCGTCTCGACACTTAGTCCGGACAAGACTCCGTCTCGACACTTAGTCCGGACAAGACTCCGTCTCGACACTTAGTCCGGACAAGACTCCGTCTCGACACTTAGTCCGGACAAGACTCCGTCTCGACACTTAGTCCGGACAAGAATCCGTCTCGACACTTAGTCCGGACAATAACCTACATCATCTTTGGCCTTGATCAGAACGAACAGTTTATATCGTTTTATATAAAATATGTAACTAAGATATAGATCTAATATACAAATCTCTAATTAATATAAATGAAATATAACATTAATTATAATGGTAGAAGTGTATTTTAATTTTTTCCAATCTTTTAGTTTCAAACTCTAGTTGTAAAAAATAAAAAACCCGGAAGAATTCGAAGAAATACAGATTTCATATCGAGGCGTAAATGCGACCATCTTGAATATTATTAATTTAATAATGAGGTATTGTCATCAACACTATCTCCGATTTTTTCATATTTTTAGCTACAGTTATTATTAAGTGGGTATTCTGTAGTCTACACCACTAAAAAAATTGATTTTTTATTTTTTGCATTTTCTGAAAGTAAACAGGACTTTTTGAACACGAGGAAGGATCATTGTATGGACCTGGGTTAGCAGACTAGTTGTAAGTATATGCCATTCTCATATAACGGGTATGAGAAACTTTAAACACGCGTTTTTCTCGAAACAAAGTTTTTTTACATGGCTGACATGATATATCAAACTCTAGTGACTAGAGTCTAGTCGACCGATTGACTTCAAATTTGACGTACACCTTCAGTGGATGTGCCGATATCGTCTCTGAACCAGAATTATATAAAAAATTTTCTTATTTTTTTAGCTCGCTAAACATGAAACAAGCCAAGAAAATCGATATTCAATATTCAAAGTGCCACCATCATGTAAATCTCAAGAAAAATGCCACGAATATGTTGGTGAAAGTTCGTCATGGAATTAGTTATGTTTACACTTCTCGGCGTACGGAAAAACTCAAAGAATAATAGCCCTGGCGTATAAATGACCCTTGGCAGACCCGTGTTGGGGACTTATATCGATACATAAAATACGTACCCCCCGTTTCAGGTAGAGACGAGTCGAGCGGACCGCTATTATGAGCCGTTGTCTATACCGCTGGTCTCGAGTTGATATTTTTACCAGCAGACTGTATACGACTAAATGACCCTATTTATACCTCGAGAACAAGATTAGTAATCACTCTTGGCCATCGATACCTTTTTAATGAAGAGGTAAAAACTCCGAAACCCTCATCGGTTTGAATGGAATGAAATCGTCCTTTACCAGCGCACTGTGTCAAGAATGGTTCTTTATTACTTTATTGTCGGTGCCAAGAAGAATGACTCGAACATCTTTCTATGCTTTCATCAAAACGGGCTTCAAAGAACCCGAATTTGCACATATTACTAGTTTTAGACGCTCAATCTATCTAAACTCGGAAGACGTTGCCAAGATTCCCCAATCTTTCCTAATCTCACACGATAACACGCAATACAGAATCTTTGCAAGTGCAGATAAATTAAAATGCTTTCTCTGTGGCCTCGAAGAACATATTGCCAAACAGTGTCCTAGAAATGACAATACCCAGCAGAACAAGGATGAACCAAGCAGCAAGGAAGACACAACACCGAAAACTGTAATCATCCCAACAAGGACAGACATCCCTCAATCTGTAAATGCCGAAGCAATAGACAAACACTACGTCGAACCGTCACCTTCTTCTAACAAGAGGCCACTATCAACATCTGACAACAGTTCCCTACAAAGAAATAATGCCGATAACTTCAATAAGCCGAAGTCTCCTACCTGCAACCCTAACAAAAAAAACCCAAACGATCACAATCGACTGACACCGCAATTAAAAAAGTTGGTGAAATGCTGGAACCTGCCAAAAGTATCATCGAAGATGTTACTAACAATTTCCCACTGGATTTTATTCAATGTCAAAGCTTTCTAGAAAACGTTTTCGGTGTTGAAAATGCAATAGCTGTTGCCCAAGTATACACTCACGATACACAGGCATTAGATCAAATGATTAAAAAAATATACCCGACACTAAAAGACCGTAGCATTAAGAACAGACTTCACAGAATCTGCAAAAAACTAAGTAAAGATCTACCTAATGTCTACCAAGACGAACCACTCTCTATGAATTACTTGTCAACTCCTGCTGCATCTGACTTCGAATCTGACATTGATACCTCATAACCCGTCTCTCTCTCTGGCTCCCTTTATTTCTTCTCTTTGGTCTGTAATTCCTATTTAGGGTGCGCGTACAGTGGAGCCCACACAGACGAGAGTTTCGAGCGCCTCGAGAGGCATGTGTTGGTGCCAGTACGGCCGACTTCGCCGGAAAGTGTGCTTACAGTGGGCCCGACGTCAGACGAATCGGTCACGGTCCACAGGTAGCCGAATCTCTTCGGCCGCATCGAGAAGGGTTTCAATGGACAAACCCCATGGGGCCTCGACGTCTAACGATGTAGGAGGAAAATCAAATGATTTTGTTTTTCGTCCGGCGTAGGACGGTGCAGCGTTCACTTCAAATAATTTTCATGTCGCCAATTTTGAAGTATCCGTATTTTTAAAAACGGGTCCTTAAAGAGGATCCCATTTTTGCCCATCTCTGCTGGCTAGGGCGATGATGTGACGAGGGCCTCGGGAGCCTTGACCAAGTGGTGCAATAAACACGGCTGTGCAACGGGCAACCCGACGGCCGACGGCCAGCCAGGTAGCTCCGCATGAAACCGCTAAGGAGTGAATGCTGAACTTATTTATTTTCCGTGCTGCGCCATCACGAAACTGACACGAGCCAATTCGTGGCGTTCTGCCGATTCAAAAAAGCCTAAACTCGATAGAATTAGGATTGTTTCTAGTGGTTTTATCCGTGAAAGTAACCTCGAAATTTTTATTCAAATACATTTTCTGCCCATCATCTGTGCTAGGGCGACGAAGCGACGAGGGCCTCGGGCGCCTAGGCCGCGTGGTGCAATAAACACGGCCGGGCGATCTCCCGGCCAGCCAGGTAGCTCGGCATGAAACGCCTGTCAAGTAAATCCTGAACTTGTTTATTTTTCCGTGATGCCCTCACGAAAGTGCCACGAGCCAGTTCGTGGGGTTCTTCCGATTAAGAAAAGTCTAAACTTGATAGAATTCGGGCAGTGCTTACTGCTTTTACTCGTGAAGATATCTTGGAAAAAGTATCTAATTCAATATTTTTGCACATCATCGGTGCCCCGGTCGCCTAGGCCGCGTGGTGCAATAAACACGGCCGGGCGATCCCCCGGCCAGCCAGGTAGCTCGGCATGAAACGCTTGTCAAGTAAATCCTGAACTTGTTTATTTTTCCGTGATGCCCTCACGAAAGTGCCACGAGCCAGTTCGTGGGGTTCTTCCGATTAAGAAAAGACTAAACTCGATAGAATTCGGACTGTGTCTAGTGGTTTTACTCGTGAAAGTATCCTCGAAATTTTTATTCAAATACAATTTTTGCCCATCTCTGCTGGCTAGGGCGATGATGTGACGAGGGCCTCGGGAGCCTTGGCCAAGTGGTGCAATAAACACGGCTGTGCGACGGGCAACCCGACGGCCGACGGCCAGCCAGGTATGTCGGCATGAAACCACTAACAAGTGAATTGCAGACCTTATTTATTTTTCATATTTCTTTCATGTAAGTGACGCGGTTGCTTCGTCGCGTTATTCTGATTAAAAAAAGGCATGTGCATTATAGTGGTTTTATTCGTAAAATTATTCGTGGATTTATTCGAACTCGTAGAACGAAAATTGCAATTTTCCATGACATTCGGCCTTTTTACCACTTTTAATCGTTTATAACTCAAATCAACGAGATAATAATACGAGCTTACCAAACACATCTCTTAAACTTTCGTTATTGGCCGAGCTAAAGAAGTTGTAAAAATCAATTTTCACTATTTTTTTCGCAATTCCAATTTCCAACATATTTTTTACTCAATTTTCAACATATTTTTTAGACATCATTTACTAAACCATTTCTTATTCTAGCCTTACAGAGAAATTGAAGTCGTTTGCTCCATTCATAAAAAAGTTATTCTGATTTAAAATATTTTGTGTGTAATAAGTACAGACTGCGGATCTTTATGCAAAATAAATTCTATAAATAATTTAGAAGCAAAGTAACAATTTATATTCCTCATTAATACTTTTTTATATGTTAAAAATAGTGTATCGGCACTTAAACTCATTCAATCTTTTTTTATTGTGATTTTAATTGTAATTGCAATTTTAATTTTTATTGTGTTTATTGTGATGTCCGCTAATGTAAGTTTAATTAATCATTTACAATTCAATCAAATATGTTTTTTATATTTAAATGTATTAGATAATCAAATATTCCATAAATTCAATTTTTCTAACTATACAATCTATGTAAGCAAGTACAATTTTTAAATATGTTAAATTTTGCAACAATCGTTTTGAAACAAATCAAGTTTGAAACAAATATTTTTTTATTAGTTAACATCTTTTTTTAACAGAATCTTGCAAGAAAAATTGTCTGAACAAAGTATATTTTTGCTCAGATAAAAGTTTTTGTATAAACATCCTTTTATAAACAGAATTTTCTAGGTAAATTAAATTGTTTAGACAAATATAATTTTTTGAACATGTAAATAATCTGTATTATTTTTTAAATAGGTTTAAGTAGATTATATAATACATATTTAAATAGAGCAAAAAAACCTTCAGATTTGCATAATAAAATGCATTTTTCTATTTGCAGAATCATCGCTGTCATCCCTGCCTGACGAAAGTTCAGTACTTCCTCCACCGGCTTTCACCTAGTTAATTGTTGTTGTATTATAATAATTATTTATTTATTTGTTTTACATTATTTGGATTATATTTGTCTATGTATTATAATATGCATTTTTCTATTTGCAGAATCATCGCTGTCATCCCTGCCTGACGAAAGTTCAGTACTTCCTCCACCGGCTTTCACCTAGTTAATTGTTGTTGTATTATAATAATTATTTATTTATTTGTTTTATATTATTTGGATTATATTTGTCTATGTATTATAATATTTGTTTTTATGAGTGTGTGTGTGTGTGTGTGTAATAAATGATATTAATTTGTGATAATAAATGATTTTTTGATTTTCGATTAATTGTTTTGTTTCGCCTTTCTTTTATTTTCCAGTCCATAGTTAAATTCCGACTTTCAAACTAAATATAATTTCTAAAAGTCCTAAGTAAATAGTACCTTGTACATTGTACATACATTTTCTAGTTTGTTGCAAGTAGAGCTTAAATACTGTTCGATCTTTTTTGTTTAAACAAAAAATTAAATTAGTTATTACGTACAACGTGTCTACTTCTGCAATCCTGTCTTTTATTAGACCTTATTAAATAATTATTTTTTGCAGTTATTTTAATACACGATATTTCCTTCACTTCGTGAAAGAATCTTAGTTACATATTTTATATAAAACGATATGAACTGTTCGTTCTGATCAAGGCCAAAGATGATGTAGGTTATTGTCCGAACTAAGTGTCGAGACGGAGTCTTGTCTGGACTAAGTCTCGAGACGGAGTCTTGTCCGGACTAAGTCTCGAGACGGAGTCTTGTCCGGGCTAAGTTCGAGACGAGTTCTTGTCCGGACTAAAAGGCAGCCAAAAGTGGCACGGCCATAACCCGGGCGTGAGCACTCTCATATACTCTCTGCTATAAGTTTCACAGAAATATTTGCTGAATTAAAATTGCACAGTACGAAGGGGCCCATCCGGCGGCGATAATAGTTTTTTTTTGCAGGTGGAGGTACTTCGGAAATTTGAAGGTCACCTTCATTTTTTAAATGGAATGAGGTATTTTTTAATACATCAATCGATGCAGCTGGACATTCGTTATAAAAAGGTACTGACCTATGTATGTCGAAAAGTTAATAGTTCACGAGATATTTCAATTTAAATAACTCTAAAATACCATTACATAATTTTGCCATGGCTATATGTATAATTAATCGATATCAAATGTTTTTATGACGAAAAGAAGCTTAAACACGCCACGGATCGAATAAGTTAGGTTGTGCCAACATCGAAACGTTTTCTTTGAAAAGTTCATGAACTTTTATTTGCAACTATCGACGACGTATTCTATTCTGCGCGTCATTTTTAATATGTTTACGAATATCAGCGTACACATACCGTGCATGATTGTTTACATCTTTCTTAATATTTTCGTATCGGAAAATAATATCTTTAAAATTCAGATTAATTATGTTGATGTGTTAATATTAGTTACCAATATATGTACAAAACATAATTTTTAAAACTATACTTTTGTACATATATGTATATTGAGTATCTGTTTGCGTATTTTGGTGTGTGTGTGTGTGTATTTGTTTATTATATTTTATTGTATCATATTGTATTTGATTGTGTTATGTGACGCTCTGAGTGTTCAGTTCGTAGAATTCATTAATAAATCTCACTCTTGGCGGACAGCTTCACTGGCAATAACTGAATAGTTCTTATTTGAACGCCCACGCCAGTCATCCTTTCCCGTAGCGTATATATCTAGCTGATAGGCTATATTGTCCTACAATTTTATTGTATATCACTGTATTATGTATAATATATTTATTATATTCACACAATATTTTTAGTTCTACAATTTGTGTCATCTTCCCAATACTAAACTTTTTAAGATATGCATTGAAAAAGGTAGTTTCAAAACTTGCTATGTCCATTCCTTAAAAGTGTTAAAATAGATTATGATTTATTTTTTGGACATTTATGATTTTACTGGAATGTAACTCAGTAGTACAGATTTCAACATTTTTTTCAACATACATATTATACATAATAAGCATACTTCATTTCACAACTGAAACTCCCACATGTTACAATTCATTTTATTTATAATAAAGAATGTTGATAATATCTAGAACGATTCATATGATTCATTTCATTAGGTAATAGGTTCGATATGCGGCAATAACCTAAAACTTGTAATATGTCACCTGTCATTGTTGCGTCCCCATCGCGCAAGCGCAACGTGTCTCCAATGCGCCTTACTCGATCCCCGTCGCGCTTGCGCATATTGCTGGTCATCAGAGAAGGGGTACTGTATTCCCCTCGCGAGTCCCAAGGTCGGACTCGTCTGGCCACTCTGACCAGGCTTGCCATATTCCGCGCGGTACCAGGCCCCACCTCGCCACGCTACTACGCTAAGCCCGCCCCACTCTTCCCACTAACACTGACGCGTACCGTTAACTTAGCTTGCTCCACGCGGTACGTGTCAGTGTAGTGGGAAGAGTGGGGCGAGCTGAGTGATGATTGTAATTAGCAGGTCGCAAATATACATTTTTTAAAACATAATTTGTGTTTATTTAACAATATACAAGAATAAATTTATTTCGTTATTGCAGTATAGCCTACCTTTAGGTAGAATAGAATACTAGCGAAAGCAATAGCAGTGATTGTAATTTGCAGGTCGCAAATATACATTTTTCAAACCTTAATTTGTGTTTATTTAACAATACACGAATAAATTTATTTCATTATAGCAGTATAGCCTACCTTTCCGAAGCAAATCAGCTTGTATAAGCGTACGGTGTTTTCTGCGCCACTCGGTAGCATGCTCCACGCGGTACGCGGCAGCGGCAGTGGTAAGAGTGGGGGAAGCGAAGGCAGGCTTAACGCAGCTTGGGGGCGAGAGACGGAAAAGTAAGGGGCCGGGCACGTCCAGCATCTGGCAACCCTGGTGTGGACGGCCTTACTGTTTCCGCACCGCAGGAAGCGACGGGAGAGTCGGAGGCGGGTACACCTGTGGTATTGGGGTAGGATTGGGTGCAGGGGGGGGGGGCAGGGAATTGTACCCTGATAGCACAATGGACTCCACGGGATGTCCGAAAACGAGTACAGGGACACGATGGGATACCGGATCTGACCCTCCAGAACCCCGTCAAAAATTATACAGTATTGTAAATACTTGTACTAAGCAAAGAAGTAAAACCACAATAATTAATTAACTGAAACAGAATGTAACAGAAAGTAGAACGGAAAGATCTAGTAATGACCTTGGGGAACATGCGCAACTATACCAAAATAGGGAGGAAATTAATTCAGAAATTGAAAAACAAATTCTGCAGTAAATATGATCGCTTGTATACGTTAGACGAAAATACGAAATTCTCTCTGTACGAAGAGAATTGCAACAGAAATATAATTGCGATAAACGGGCGGTTCAATGAGATGAACGGGAGGGAGGAAATTAATTCAGAAATTGAAAAACAAATTCTGCAGTAAATATGATCGCTTAAAAATCCAGATTTCTTAAACCCACCCCAACTTGGCCATCATGCTGGTGGGATACAGGTAAAAGAGTCACTGCACATGGTGTGCGGGTTGTCGAGAAAACCCCAAGATGAATAGCTGCAGCTCACAACCGACCGTGGAGGTCTGCAAGGTTTATAACACCTAATTGCTATTGAGGCATAGAAAGATGTCCGAGTCTTTCTTCGTGGTTCGACAATAAAGTAATAAAGAACTAAATGCATTTAAGAGAGGCTTTCTCTCAAAAATATCAAGGAAATCAACGTCCGTAAAAAAAGACATATTTTTCAACTTTAAACAAATATCGTGATGTTATTATAAATGATACGGATGCTTCAAAATTGGCGACATGAAAATTATTTGCAGTGGACGACAGAATGAAATCTGTGAAGAGTTCTCTAATGGTTCAAAAGTTCTAACAAAATGTCACTGAATTCCTCGATCCGGACCACTGTGCGCTAAGGTGCAATGGCCTAACACCTAGAGCTAGAGAGAACGTCCCGGCACGCCTCCAACACCCTAACGTTCGAGTATCTCACGCAAGCACACTCTAGTCTAAAGTATGTACGTACCAGTTTTCCTGAAATCGACTGACAATGTGTGTGTGACATTGCGAAATACATAAATCAATAAAATAATTCCGATTATTATTATTATTATTACTTCGTAAATCTAGCAATTTTGAAATAAACTTTTCTTCTTTCCCAACGATTCGGTTCAGTTTTGAACCTTTTTCAAAGAGATTTACTAAACGGCGGCGCTGAAAACATCATTAAATTAAATATAAATCAATAAATTGATTGACAGGAATGTGCGCTATTGAATCTAGTTTAAATAACCGACACAGACGATATTCTTGATAATAAAAAACGAGTGTAGTAATTATGCACCAAATTATGGAAGATTGTTATCTTTTAACAAATTCGAGAATCTGTTATTGAAATTGTCAAATTCATAAAAGCAAACGCGACGTACCAAAAGACCCTACCTAGCTAAGAATCAGATTACTACTCACTACCCGCAGGAACGCCTGGCGACAACCTGGAAAGACAGTTGTTTGTTCACTTACTACTTGTTGAGGTGAAGTGAAGCTGCGTTGAAGTTGATGTGAGGCTGCGTTGCGGCTGGCGGTGAAGCTGTATTAGGGTTGACGGTGAAGCTCCGTTAGAATCCTGGAATCAAAAACGGAAACAAGTTATTAAATAATCTTCTATTTAAGATGCTGAAAAGAAAATATATACATACATAAAATGTAATATAATATGTATAGAAAATATACTCACACATCCTCTCCTGCTTGAAGAAAGCATTGAAGCTGTGTTAGGGTCGACGGCGAAGCTCCGTTAGAATCCTGGAATTAAAAACGGAAACAAGTTATTAAACAATCTTCTATTAATAATTCTTCTATGTAAGATGTTGAAAATACAAATTCAAACGAACTACGGTCGTTAATAAATCGATCGTCGGCTCATAACGACAACCAGCGAGATGAACAGACGACAATCGCCAAATCGACTCAGCTGGTCGCCGACGATAGATCGGCATCAACACCACGGTGCATTATACAGGTGTGCCGACTTCCCTAAAAAAACTGAGGCAGATGAGTCGTAATTCTCTGGCCGCCGCCAGACGGCGCATGGTCCCAGGTACTGTACATGTGCGAATGAGATTGAATGAGATTGCGCTGCTGAATACACACAATCACACTCATTCGCACACGTACGGTACCTGGGGAACCATGGGCCGTCTGGCAGCGGCCAGAGAATTACGACTCATCTGCCTCCAAATTTCAGCATTACAGAGATGCTAAGTCGGCACACCTGTATAATGCACCGTGATCAACACCAACGCATGTAATATCTAACCCAAGTAGCCACGTACGTCCCTAAAACGTACGTTTCAGGTCCAGTTCGCGTTCAAACGTCCTACGTCCATTCTGCGTACGTTGTAGGGACGTACGTGGCTACACGTGGCTACTTGGGAATTCATTCCTATAATATATTATTAAGGTATAAATTAATAATATCATAGTATTATATATTAACTATTTTAGGAATCGCGCGATATTTGATTCTGAAGATTAACAACTTTCGCATATTATGCAGGTTACAAAATGGGTTTTTACATACTGCTCTGGTTTTACACAATTTACATTTACTTCGCTTGTGATTAGTTACTGCTAGACTGCGGATCTTTATGCATTTACAAAAAAATTGAGTAGATGAAATTCAAAATCGTTGAAAAATTTCAAAAATTGAAAATGTCAATAAATGATTTCTGTTCTATTACAATCATTCAGGGAAGAAATAACATTCAATTTAATTTCTATTTCTTGCCATCGATGTATTACTACACAAAATTTACACGGAGCAAGTGTATAATGGCGTAGTGTCGGCGTCGCGTCGGTCTGCCGCATAGACATATAGTGTCTATGGTCTGCCGTTTCAGCCATTTTGAAATTATCTTATCTTGTGACGTCACACTGTCCTTTATCTTTTCCGAGCTGTACTCTCGGTTTTCCTATACACATACTATACCTATGGCGGGTCTATAGGTTGTATATGGTCTGTCCACACGCTGTCGATTTTGAAAATCATATAAATGTATGCTACGGTACAGTGTCCTTCTCTCTGTAATATATGAAAATTATATTAACTTTAATTAGTGTAAACGTATGAAAATAGTTGCATGTGTCGTCATAATATAACCAAGTATTTCTTACCTTTTCGTGTGATCCGAGCGGTGGTAAAATCCTGTCGGTGCAGCATTTTCAAATTTTCTTGTGATGAATGCTAAATTGTCATAAATAATAATTTAAAATATTACATTTTGGGGGGGGGGTAAACACGCTCATTAATATAATAAAATACTTTGTACACACCACACTGAGCTCCTTAGTTGGCCACTGCGTTCTCCGGATATGTCTCCGCTGGAGTTTTATCTTTGGAGCTATCTGCCATCCGTTGTATATGACACAACCATCAATAATGTTCAAGAACTCTGCAATCACATAAGAAATGCATGTAATACTATAAATAAAAACAGACGCTCTAATTATGGCAGCAAGGTGCTAGAAGCAAATAGTGCTAGAGCGTTTATTCCAGTATATTAGGTACGGTCTTATGAACAATTATAGTGCAGGATAAGGATTTGTGGATATGTGTGAGAAGAATTTAAAAGTGAAAGGGCATTGACCCCTTCTACTCGATAATTCCATAGGGCGGATATTAAAAATGCCCTTGTGGATTTTAACGAGTAGGTAGGTTCAATGTCGTCCACCGATTTTTTAAACATTTTCACCTCGCTGGGGCCCCAAATGAGAACCAAGGTATGCATGCGTTTGTCACTTGATACGAGACTGTCGCGCGCCTGTCTGACGTACGCAACGTATACTTTTGTTAGGGTGAGCCCACAGTGCATCCTACGACCGACAGACATGGTGACGTCAGAGCCGTCTGGCAGACATTTCAAATGTGTGGGTAGGCCCAGGTAGGCCCGTCTGTGAGGCCCTTCTAGTTTCGTCCTGCATCAACCGACAGGACGGCCCTCGCGCCATATATTTCGGTGCAGCGTTCACTTCAAATAATTTTCATGTCGCCAATTTTGTTTATTATTATTTATATTTACAATTATTTTTATTTTTTTTATTTTCTGGTGCTTTCATAGCAATGCACCTGTTTAAAACAATTGCAAAATAAACTATGAAAACAAATATTTTCTGAACTGAAATAATTTTTATTAAATACTCTGATGGTTTCACTATGAGTACCCAAAACTAAGTTTCATTAATTTGCTAGTTTAGCCGTTATAATTTAATGAAAAACTTGTGACACACACCTCATATTACACGTCCGTAAAACCAACAGTTTTCAAGATTTCAAAGAATTCTTTGAGATACGTCTATATTTTGCTAAAGACTGCAACATATTCAAATTTGAACAAAATTCGAAACAGTAGTCCTATCTCGCATGGAAAGATTCATGTGCACTAATTGTATATGTATATGTAGATTAACTCTCATGGAAGTATGGATACTCGAAAATAATTAAAAATTAAAACAATTAGAAGAAACTGCGATTTACATAGATCAATCGTAAGCAAAAAAATTCAAAGATTCGTATCTTTACATCTTTCAATGCCTACTACATCTGTTTCATGCTTCAATCGATTTCGATGAAATTTTGGGTATTTGGGTAGTGTCTTCATTTTCAAGTTTTAAAAATCTTAAGCTTAATAAATATGGATTCGAAAAAATCGTTTGTCTCGCTCTTTCCAGAACCATTGTTTAAATATGTTTAAACAATCATAATGTATTAATATTAGATATCACTGTATTCGGGAAAGTCTACAGAATCTTTTGCTGCAAAGAACAATTCAATGTTTTTTATAACATCACAATATTTGTATACAGTTGAAAAATATATCTTTTTTCAAACTCACTGAAAAACTGTGTGTCTAGGAGAAAAATTAAGGGCAGATTCTGAATCAGCGCGAAAAACTCTGTATGAATGGCATAGTGAGAATCGAAACGTTTTTTGGCTGTTGGACAGTCTGGACCGAACAATTCAATATCTTTTATAATAACATCACAATATTTGTTTACAGTTGAAAAATGTGCCTTTCTTACGAACGTGACTTCCTTGCAATTTTTGAGAGAAAAAGGGTGTGGGTCCGGCTTGAGCGAGAGTGTGGTGGCACCCTAACACACCGCTAGACACTGTATATGTACACGAGGATTGCAAGGGTTTCGTACTTTACAAAGTACGTCTCGCTAATGCACATTTGGAGCCTCTACGTAGTCACAATCGATAGATAAAAGACCCACCAATTGCCGTTGCTGTCTAAAATGGCCTACTTTTGCGTTTTCGAGGCGTAATTTTCATTATTCGGCAGCATGTAGCGGAGTTCGACAAAAATTGGGCGGCGCGACAGTGCTGCCACTGTCGAGACACATACATTTTCTTAAATATCGAGAAATTTAGGGTTCTTATAGAAAAATCAAACAGCAACAGAAGTTTTGAGGTCACATACAATGCCAATGCAACGTTTATTATGTTAAACCATACGTGTTTAAACACACACTTTGTAAAGTACGGAAACATACTCCTAAACGGAGGTTTAGGATCCAAGTATAGGTCCGGCATTTTTCGCTACGGGGCGCTAACATCTGATTCTGCTGTATCGGTAAAACAGTGGACGAGAAAAAGCATGTTCCCGGTAAGTTGGGCTTCATACGTAAACGTGACGTCACTATACGGCTCACGATGATGCAGCGTCAGTGTGTAACTGACAAACCATTTCTCTATTATACACATTTGGAACCACTACGTAGTCTCAATCGCTAGATAAAAGATCAATCTAATGCGTATGGTGTCTAAGATGGCCAACTTTTGCGTTTCCGAGGCATAATTTTAATTATTCGGCATCAAGATGTCTGTACCGCGCGGCGCACTCACACACTCGTCACTCGGGCAGCGTGTACGTGTGCCTAGGCGGATCGCAAGGGTCCGGTTCTAGTAAAAGTACGTCTCGCTAATGCACATTTGGAGCCCCTACGTAGTCTCAATCGCTAGATAAAAGATCAATCTATTGCACATGGTGTCTAAGTTGGACTAATTTTGCGTTTTCGAAGCGTAATTTTCAATCTTCGGCAGCAAGATGTCTGTACCGCGCGGCGCACTTACACACTCGCCGCTCGGGCAGCGTGTACGTGTGCCTAGCCGGATCGCAAGGGTTCGGTAACTGACAAACCATTTCTCTATTATACACATTTGGAACCACTACGTAGTCTCAATCGCTAGATAAAAGATCAATCTATTGCGCACGGTGTCTAAGATGGTCTACTTTTGCGTTTTCGAGGCATAATTTTAATTATTCGGCAGCAAGATGTCTGTTCGGGAGGCTCTGCAAGCAGGCTTGACTTTGACCAGCCATACCGCGCGGCGCACTCACACAGTAACCGCTCGGGCAGCGTGTACGTGTGTCTAGGCGGATCGCCAGGTTTCGGGAAGCTTCAAATCATTTTTCGTTCTTCGCCGCCTCCTGCACTAGGTATACTATATCTATATCTATGCCATGTAATACCTTCCTATACCTGGTATATCATAGAGCACTATAAGGGTCGTTACGGGGAGCGAGACGCGCGGGAAGCACGAACACTGGTTGAACAATGCTGGCGTTGCCGACAACTGCTGCAAACCATTTCTCGTCCTCCGCTGCATCCTCCGCCGTATCTTCCGCCGCATTATAAATTGTTATTATTATTCTATACATTATAAAAATTCAAGCAATTATTTTAACAATTAATTATTAGATTGGAACGAAAGTTCGTAGCGTTTTTAAATAAAAATTCAAAGATGAAATTAAGATATTTATGTATTCATAGGATCATTGAATAACAAATACATTATAAAAATTGATTTATTTATTAATAGTATATTTAAATATATATATATGGTTTGTACGCGCGCCGGTGAATCTCCGGGGAATGCAAAGTGCACATTTTATAATTTATAATTTATTATAATTTATTGTAAAAGTAAAAATTATACGGGCCGCCTCTTCGGCCTCCGTCGCGCCGCGCGCTGCCCCGCGTCCTATCAACCCTTTGAAGACTTCCTTCAGTGCCTGTCTCCTTAGTATTTTCTGCAACATATAATAAAAATTAATGATAATGAAAATAACATAGGATACCTAGTTGGGACCTGGGATTGAACACTGTTATGATATCGGTTCCGGTTCTCGAAACAGTTATGAAGAATCTAAATGGTGTTGTAACTGTTACGAGTATATCGGTTCTGGCTTACATATGTAAATATCGATTACGGTAATGGTTTTGGAGAACCGATATTATTTCGGTTTTATAATTGTTAAATTTCGGTTCTGGATGTCGGTTCCTGGTTTCCGGTCTGTATTATGTATTGTGTTCGGCCTTATATATTCATTATTCAAGTAGTTCTTTATTGTTATTCATAATTTAAACAATTTTTAAATGAATAAATTTTTATAATTTGTCTCTACATGCATTAATTGAATTATTATTCCAATAATAATTTGTTGTTAAAACAATTGTTTAAATAAACATTATTATGTAAATGGTAATTTAAACAATGAATATAGAAACAAACTATACATTATGAAAATTGATTTCTTTAAACTATTGTTTCAACAATAAATTGTTATTCAGATGATAATTCAAATAATGCATGTAGAGACAAATTATAAAAATTTACTAATTTAAAAATTATTAAATTATGAATAACAATAAAGAACTACTTGAATAATGAATATACATATGTATAAGGCCGAACACAATACAGAATACAGAACCGAAATCGGGAATCGACATCCAGAACCGAAAATTAACAATTATAAAACCGAAATAATATCGGTTCTCCAAAACCGTTACCTTATCCGATTTTTACATATGTAAGCCAGAACCGATATTCTCGTGGTGTAACAGTTACAACACCATTTCGATTCTTCATAACTGTTTCGAGAATCGGAACCGATATCATAACAGTTTTCAATCCCTGGTCCCAACTAGGCCTCTTATGTTATTTTTAGTATCATTAATTTTCTTTTAAATGTTGCAGTAAATACTAAGGGTGCGCCTACAGTGCATCCTACGACCGACAGACATGGTGACGTCAGAGCCGTCTGGCAGACATTTCAAATGTGTGGGTAGGCCCAGGTAGGCCCGTCTGTGAGAGGCCCTTCTAGTTTCGTCCTGCATCAACCGACAGGACGGCCCTTGCACCATACAATATTTCGGTGCAGCGTTCACTTCAAATAATTTTCATGTCGCCAATTTTGAAGTATCCGTATTTTTAAAAACGGGGCCGTAAAGAGGACACTTGGGGCTATATTATCATTATTTTTATTTTTTTTATTTTCTGGTGCTTTCATAGCAATGCACCTGTTTAAAACAATTGCAAAATAAACTATGAAAACAAATATTTTCTGAACTGAAATAATTTTTATTAAATACTCTGATGGTTTCACTATGAGTAACCAAAACTAAGTTTCATCAATTTGCTAGTTTAGCCGTTATAATTTAATGAAAAACTTGTGACACACAACTCATATTACATGTCCGTAAAACCAACAGTTTTCAAGATTTCAAAGAATTCTTCGAGATACGTCTATATTTTGCTAAAGACTGCAACATATTCAAATTTGAACAAAATTCGAAACAGTAGTCTTATCTCGCATGGAAAGATTCATGTGCACTAATTGTATATGTATACATATGTAGATTAACTCTCATGGAAGTATGGATACTCGAAAATAATTAAAAATTAAAACAATTAGAAGAAACTGCGATTTACATAGATCAATCGTAAACAAAAAAATTCAAATTGCAATTTTTGAGAGAAAACCTCTCTTAAATCCATTTACTTCGTTATTACTTTATTGTCGGAGCCACGAAGAAAAACTCGGACATCTCCCTATACCTCAATAGCAATTATGTGCTATAAACCTTGCAGACCTCCACGGTCAGTTATGGGCTGCAGCTAATCATCTTGGGGTTACCCGTCAAACCCGCACACCATGTGCAGTGACTCTTTTATCTGTCTTCCACTAGGAAGACACTTTTGGCCAAGTAGAGATGGGACACCTTTCATGTAGTGAAAAAACATTTTCAATTTGTTTATGTCCAACAAGTAGTCCAATACAATGCCCGAATTACTATATAATTGAAATACAATGTAATTCAATTCTGTAATTGAATTAGCAAAACTCTGAGTGGGTTAAGATATTACACCGTTACCGCCCACTACTACGCGATTGTCGGGGTGGCAAGGCGCCATCTCGTATGGGTCCGAACTGGTGACATTGTATTGATGCGAGCGTGAGAAGAAGCGTCCCAGGCAGGACTACGGTGACGTGTCTCTAGGAACGAATGAGCGGCCGATTGGATCAGAGCGGAGGAGGCAGACCTCGTTTCACACGCATTTTCGGCTGTCGACGAAATATTGGCTACAGCGGCCACACATACCATGTAGCGTGCAGCGTCGAAGTCAAAACATTGGGACTACGGGCGCGGCTGTGGTGGCAGATAGGCAGACCTAGCAATGATAGGCTCGATTTGTTTATGTGCCGTTCCCGAGGCTGTTCTCTATGGAGAGGTTTATGACAGGTCATTACTATTGAGCTGCAAGTCGACACTTTATCGGACATGACGTGTTGACTTGTTTTAAATTAAAAAGTACTTTACAGTAAAACATTATGAGTAGGACGCGTTAAAAACAGCTTTCTGGAAAATAGCTTCGCTGTCGATCGCCCAATAATGACCCGACCATTTGCATGCCCAATGTTTTACAGCCGCTACGCTATCGTACGTCGTACAGTGGTGCAAAATCCCTAAAACATGGCAATAATTCGTTTATTATGTCATTTTTAAAAATCTATGTGTATTGAAATACATTACAGTATTAATGCATCGATCATAGATTGTAATAGAACCTAACCCAAACACTGACATTGGAAAGAACTGTGACATACATTTGAAGGAAAAAATTTTGTCTCATTTCTTTGTTGTTTTTGCGTACATGCACTCCTTGATTTTCGAAAGTTTCATAGTGTAGATATTACTCAGTGCGGTGAGTACATTACTTTAAATTATAAAAAATGCAAAGCTAATCATTAATTTTTTTTGTATACATATTATTAAGACCCTATGGTGTCACCGATTTTTATTTGGTTATAATCCAAAAATTTGCGACTTTATGTTACTTTTCCACAAATAAGGTCACAATGGTTTTAGAAAGTGCGAGATAAACGATTATTTCGAATCCACATTTATTAATATTAAGATTTTTAAAACTAAGAAAATATGAAAAAACTATCCGAATACCCAAAGTCACAAGTTTTTCATTAAATTATATCATAGTGTAACCATAAGAGTATTTAATAAAAATGATTTCAGTTGAAAAAATATTTGTTTTCATAGTTTATTTTGCAATTGTTTTTTAAACAGGCGCATTGCTATCATACCGCCAGAAAATTGAAAAAAAAAATTATGATAATATAGCCCCAAGTGTCCTCTTTACGGCCCCGTTTTTAAAAATACGGATACTTCAAAATTGGCGACATGACAATTATTTGAAGTGAACGCTGTTTCGTCCTACGCCGGACGAAAATTGAAATTATTTGATTTTCCTCCTACGTCGTCAGACGGCGAGGCCCCATGATACCCCAAGATACGGCGGAGGATGCAGCGGAGGACGAGAAATGGTTTGCAGTAGTTGTCGGCAATGCCAGCATTGTTCCCCATAGCTCCCCGTAACGACCCTAGTGCTCTATGCTATACCAGGTATAGGAAGGTATTGCATGGTATAGATATAGATATAGTATAGGTACCTAGTGCAGGAGGCGGCGAAGGACGAAAAATGATTTGAAGCTTCCCGAAACCTTGCGATCCGCCTAGACACACGTACACGCTGCCCGAGCGGTTACTGTGTGAGTGCGCCGCGCGGTACGGCTGGTCAAAGTCAAGCCTGCTTGCAGAGCCTCCCGAATAGACATATTGCTGCCGAATAATGAAAACTACGCTTCGAAAACGCAAAAGTAGACCATCTTAGACACCGTGCGCAATAGATTGATCTTTTATCTAGCGATTGAGACTACGTAGTGGTTCCAAATGTGTATAATAGAGAAATGGTTTGTCAGTTACCGAACCCTTGCGATCCGGCTAGGCACACGTACACGCTGCCCGAGCGGCGAGTGTGTAAGTGCGCCGCGCGGTACAGACATCTTGCTGCCGAAGATTGAAAATTACGCTTCGAAAACGCAAAATTAGGCCAACTTAGACACCATGTGCAATACATTGATCTTTTATCTAGCGATTGAGACTACGTAGGGGCTCCAAATGTGCATTAGCGAGACGTACTTTTACTAGAACCGGACCCTTGCGATCCGCCTAGGCACACGTACACGCTGCCCGAGCGGTGAGTGTGTAAGTGCGCCGCGCGGTACAGACATCTTGCTGCCGAATAATTAAAATTATGCCTCGAAAACGCAAAAGTTGGCCATCTTAGACACCATACGCATTAGATTGATCTTTTATCTAGCGATTGAGACTACGTAGTGGTTCCAAATGTATACAGGGTGTCCCAAGACCCCTTCGACTCCGGGAAATGGGAGGTTCCTTAGGTCATTTGAAGCAACATTTTCCTTTGCACCAATGTCAGCCGGGGCTTTGTTTAGGAGTTATTAACGAAAAACACGGACCAATCAGAGCGCGACCTAGACGCGCGATGGCACGTTCAGTCCAGCGCGCCGGGAGACGAGCGCGGTGTAACGCCGCGATGCCGCAACGAACAAGAGTTTCTCGAGATTATGTGAATCTTCTCCGATTTGGATGAGCTTTGGATATGATGTCAAGACCACCATTCTGAACAACATTTCCCTTTACAGTTTTTGTCGGCCGGCTTTAGTTTACGCGATAAATGTAAAAACTTGTAATTGTAAATCGATCGATTGTACTATCTTCTACCCGATTTGGATGAGCTTTGGATATGTTGTCAAGACCATGATTCTGAACAATATTTCCCTTTACAGTTTTTGTCGGCCGGCTTTAGTTTACGCGATAAGTAACTTGTAATTGTAAATCGATCGATGTACTATCTGAACTATCTCCTCTCCGATTTCGATGAGCTTTGGATATGTTGTCAAGACCATGATTCTGAACAACATTTCCTTTAGACTTTTTGTCGGTCGGAAGAACTTTACTTGTCAATTCATATGGGTGGATCTCTTTACCCGACTTACGGCAACTTTACCCGAACGAGGGAAAAAGCAGAAACTGATTGTATTAAGGGTGTGGGTCCGGCTTGAGGAGAGTGTGGTGGCACCCTAACACACCGCTAGACACTGTATATGTACACGAGGATTGCAAGGGTTTCGTACTTTACAAAGTACGTCTCGCTAATGCACATTTGGAGCCCCTACGTAGTCACAATCGATAGATAAAAGACCCACCAATTGCCGTTGCTGTCTAAAATGGCCTACTTTTGCGTTTTCGAGGCGTAATTTTCATTATTCGGCAGCATGTAGCGGAGTTCGACAAAAATTGGGCGGCGCGACAGTGCTGCCACTGCTATTTTCTTAAATATCGAGAAATTTAGGGTTCTTATAGAAAAATCAGACAGCAACAGAAGTTGCGAGGTCACATACAATGCCAATGCAACGTTTATTATGTTAAACCATACGTGTTTAAACACACACTTTGTAAAGTACGGAAACATACCCCTCAACGGAGGTTTAGGATCCAAGTATAGGTCCGGCATTTTTCGCTACGGGGCGCTAATATCTGTTTCTGCTGTATCGGTAAAACAGTGGACGAGAAAAAGCATGTTCCCGGTAAGTTAGGCTTCATACGTAAACGTGACGTCACTATACGGCTCACGATGATACAGCGTCAGTGTGTAACTGACAAACCATTTCTCTATTATACACATTTGGAACCACTACGTAGTCTCAATCGCTAGATAAAAGATCAATCTAATGCGTATGGTGTCTAAGATGGCCAACTTTTGCGTTTTCGAGGCATAATTTTAATTATTCGGCAGCAAGATGCTGTACCGCGCGGCGCACTCACACACTCGTCACTCGGGCAGCGTGTACGTGTGCCTAGACGGATCGCAAGGGTTCGGTAACTGACAAACCATTTCTCTATTATACACATTTGGAACCACTACGTAGTCTCAATCGCTAGATAAAAGATCAATCTATTGCACATGGTGTCTAAGTTGGCCTAATTTTGCGTTTTCGAAGCGTAATTTTCAATCTTCGGCAGCAAGATGTCTGTACCACGCGGCGCACTTACACACTCGCCGCTCGGGCAGCGTGTACGTGTGCCTAGCCGGATCGCAAGGGTTCGGTAACTGACAAACCATTTCTCTATTATACACATTTGGAACCACTACGTAGTCTCAATCGCTAGATAAAAGATCAATCTATTGCGCACGGTGTCTAAGATGGTCTACTTTTGCGTTTTCGAAGCGTAGTTTTCATTATTCGGCAGCAAGATGTCTATTCGGGAGGCTCTGCAAGCAGGCTTGACTTTGACCAGCCGTACCGCGCGGCGCACTCACACAGTAACCGCTCGGGCAGCGTGTACGTGTGTCTAGGCGGATCGCAAGGTTTCGGGAAGCTTCAAATCATTTTTCGTCCTTCGCCGCCTCCTGCACTAGGTACCTATACTATATCTATATCTATACCATGCAATACCTTCCTATACCTGGTATAGCATAGAGCACTAGGGTCGTTACGGGGAGCTATGGGGAACAATGCTGGCATTGCCGACAACTACTGCAAACCATTTCTCGTCCTCCGCTGCATCCTCCGCCGTATCTTGGGGTATCATGGGGCCTCGCCGTCTGACGACGTAGGAGGAAAATCAAATAATTTCAATTTTCGTCCGGCGTAGGACGAAACAGCGTTCACTTCAAATAATTGTCATGTCGCCAATTTTGAAGTATCCGTATTTTTAAAAACGGGGCCGTAAAGAGGACACTTGGGGCTATATTATCATAATTTTTTTTTTCAATTTTCTGGCGGTATGATAGCAATGCGCCTGTTTAAAAAACAATTGCAAAATAAACTATGAAAACAAATATTTTTTCAACTGAAATCATTTTTATTAAATACTCTTATGGTTACACTATGATATAATTTAATGAAAAACTTGTGACTTTGGGTATTCGGATAGTTTTTTCATATTTTCTTAGTTTTAAAAATCTTAATATTAATAAATGTGGATTCGAAATAATCGTTTATCTCGCACTTTCTAAAACCATTGTGACCTTATTTGTGGAAAAGTAACATAAAGTCGCAAATTTTTGGATTATAACCAAATAAAAATCGGTGGCACCATAGGGTCTTAATAATATGTATACAAAAAAAATTAATGATTAGCTTTGCATTTTTTATAATTTAAAGTAATGTACTCACCGCACTGAGTAATATCTACACTATGAAACTTTCGAAAATCAAGGAGTGCATATACGCAAAAACAACAAAGAAATGAGACAAAATTTTTTCCTTCAAATGTATGTCACAGTTCTTTCCAATGTCAGTGTTTGGGTTAGGTTCTATTACAATCTATGATCGATGCATTAATACTGTAATGTATTTCAATACACATAGATTTTTAAAAATGACATAATAAACGAATTATTGCCATGTTTTGGGGATTTTGCACCACTGTACGACGTACGATAGCGTAGCGGCTGTAAAACATTGGGCATGCAAATGGTCGGGTCATTATTGGGCGATCGACAGCGAAGCTATTTTCCAGAAAGCTGTTTTTAACGCGTCCTACTCATAATGTTTTACTGTAAAGTACTTTTTAATTTAACACAAGTCAACACGTCATGTCCGATAAAGTGTCGACTTCCAGCTCAATAGTAATGACCTGTCATAAACCTCTCCATAGAGAACAGCCTCGGGAACGGCACATAAACAAATCGAGCCAATCATTGCTGGGTCTGCCTATCTGCCACCACAGCCGCGCCCGTAGTCCCAATGTTTTGACTTCGACGCTGCACGCTACATGGTATGTGTGGCCGCTGTAGCCAATATTTCGTCGACAGCCGAAAATGCGTGTGAAACGAGGTCTGCCTCCTCCGCTCTGATCCAATCGGCCGCTCATTCGTTCCTAGAGACACGTCACCGTAGTCCTGCCTGGGACTCTTCTTCTCACGCTCGCATCAATACAATGTCACCAGTTCGGACCCATACGAGATGGCGCCTTGCCACCCCGACAATCGCGTAGTAGTGGGCGGTAACGGTGTAATATCTTAACCCACTCAGAGTTTTGCTAATTCAATTACAGAATTGAATTACATTGTATTTCAATTATATAGTAATTCGGGCATTGTATTGGACTACTTGTTGGACATAAACAAATTGAAAATGTTTTTTCACTACATGAAAGGTGTCCCATCTCTACTTGGCCAAAAGTGTCTTCCAAGTGGAAGACAGATAAAAGAGTCACTGCACATGGTGTGCGGGTTTGACGGGAAACCCCAAGATGATTAGCTGCAGCCCATAACTGACCGTGGAGGTCTGCAAGGTTTATAGCACATAATTGCTATTGAGGTATAGGGAGATGTCCGAGTTTTTCTTCGTGGCTCCGACAATAAAGTAATAACGAAGTAAATGGATTTAAGAGAGGTTTTCTCTCAAAAATTGCAATTTGAATTTTTTTGCTTACGATTGATCTATGTAAATCGCAGTTTCTTCTAATTGTTTTAATTTTTAATTATTTTCGAGTATCCATACTTCCATGAGAGTTAATCTACATATACATATACAATTAGTGCACATGAATCTTTCCATGCGAGATAGGACTACTGTTTCGAATTTTGTTCAAATTTGAATATGTTGCAGTCTTTAGCAAAATATAGACGTATCTCGAAGAATTCTTTGAAATCTTGAAAACTGTTGGTTTTACGGACATGTAATATGAGTTGTGTGTCACAAGTTTTTCATTAAATTATAACGGCTAAACTAGCAAATTGATGAAACTTAGTTTTGGTTACTCATAGTGAAACCATCAGAGTATTTAATAAAAATTATTTCAGTTCAGAAAATATTTGTTTTCATAGTTTATTTCGCAATTGTTTTAAACAGGTGCATTGCTATGAAAGCACCAGAAAATAAAAAAAATAAAAATAATGATAATATAGCCCCAAGTGTCCTCTTTACGGCCCCGTTTTTAAAAATACGGATACTTCAAAATTGGCGACATGAAAATTATTTGAAGTGAACGCTGCACCGAAATATTGTATGGTGCAAGGGCCGTCCTGTCGGTTGATGCAGGACGAAACTAGAAGGGCCTCTCACAGACGGGCCTACCTGGGCCTACCCACACATTTGAAATGTCTGCCAGACGGCTCTGACGTCACCATGTCTGTCGGTCGTAGGATGCACTGTAGGCGCACCCTTAGTATTTACTGCAACATTTAAAAGAAAATTAATGATACTAAAAATAACATAAGAGGCCTAGTTGGGACCAGGGATTGAAAACTGTTATGATATCGGTTCCGATTCTCGAAACAGTTATGAAGAATCGAAATGGTGTTGTAACTGTTACACCACGAGAATATCGGTTCTGGCTTACATATGTAAAAATCGGTTACAGTAACGGTTTTGGAGAACCGATATTATTTCGGTTTTATAATTGTTAATTTTCGGTTGTGGATGTCGATTCCCGATTTCGGTTCTGTATTCTGTATTGTGTTCGGCCTTATACATATGTATATTCATTATTCAAGTAGTTCTTTATTGTTATTCATAATTTAATAATTTTTAAATTAGTAAATTTTTATAATTTGTCTCTACATGCATTATTTGAATTATCATCTGAATAACAATTTATTGTTGAAACAATAGTTTAAAGAAATCAATTTTCATAATGTATAGTTTGTTTCTATATTCATTGTTTAAATTACCATTTCCATAATAATGTTTATTTAAACAATTGTTTTAACAACAAATTATTATTGGAATAATAATGCAATTAATGCATGTAGAGACAAATTATAAAAATTTATTCATTTAAAAATTGTTTAAATTATGAATAACAATAAAGAACTACTTGAATAATGAATATACATATAAGGCCGAACACAATACATAATACAGACCCGAAACCAGAACCGACATCCAGAACCGAAATTTAACAATTATAAAACCGAAATAATATCGGTTCTCCAAAACCGTTACCGTAACCGATATTTACATATGTAAGCCAGAACCGATATTCTCGTGGTGTAACAGTTACAACACCATTTCGGTTCTTCATAACTGTTTCGAGAATCGGAACCGATATCATAACAGTTTTCAATCCCTGGTCCCAACTAGGCCTCCTATGTTATTTTTATTATCATTAATTTTTTTTAGATGTTGCAGAAAATACTAAGGAGACAGGCACTGAAGGAAGTCTTCAAAGAGTTGATAGGACGCGGGGCAGCGCGCGGCGCGACGGAGGCCGAAGAGACAGCCCGTATAATTTTTACTTTTACCAAAAATTATAATAAATTATAAATTATAAAATGTGCACTTTGCATTCCCCGGAAATTCACCGGCGCGCGTACAAACCATATATACATATATTTAAATATACCATTAATAAATAAATCAATTTTTATAATGTATTTGTTATTCAATGATCCTATGAATACATAAATATCTTAATTTCATCTTTGAATTTTTATTTAAAAACGCTACGAACTTTCGTTCCAATCTAATAATTAATTGTTAAAATAATTGCTTGAATTTTTATAATGTATAGAATAATAATAACAATTTATAATGCGGCGGAAGATACGGCGGAGGATGCAGCGGAGGACGAGAAATGGTTTGCAGCAGTTGTCGGCAACGCCAGCATTGTTCAACCAGTGTTCGTGCTTTCCGCGCGTCTCGCTCCCCGTAACGACCCTTATAGTGCTCTATGATATACCAGGTATAGGAAGGTATTACATGGCATAGATATAGATATAGTATACCTAGTGCAGGAGGCGGCGAAGAACGAAAAATGATTTGAAGCTTCCCGAAACCTGGCGATCCGCCTAGACACACGTACACGCTGCCCGAGCGGTTACTGTGTGAGTGCGCCGCGCGGTGTGGCTGGTCAAAGTCAAGCCTGCTTGCAGAGCCTCCCGAACAGACATATTGCTGCCGAATAATTAAAATTATGCCTCGAAAACGTAAAAGTAGGCCATCTTAGACAGCATGCGCAGTAGATTGATCTTTTATCTAGCGATTGAGACTACGTAGGGGCTCCAAATGTGCATTAGCGAGACGTACTTTTACTAGAACCGGACCCTTGCGATCCGCCTAGGCACACGTACACGCTGCCCGAATGACGAGTGTGTGAGTGCGCCGCGCGGTACAGACATCTTGCTGCCGAATAATTAAAATTATGCCTGAAAGACGCAAAAGTAGGCCATCTTAGACAGCATGCGCAGTAGATTGATCTTTTATCTAGCGATTGTGACTACGTAAGGGCTCCAAATGTGCATTAGCGAGACGTGATTATACTAAAACCGAACCCTTGCGATCCGGCTAGGCACACGTATACGCTGCCCGAGGGCTGAGGGTGTACCACACACTCTCACTCGAGCACACCGACACTGTGTGACGTCACGCTTGCTCCTGACTTACCGGCAACATTTACTGATGCAGGGGCGGCAGACAATGTACCCAGCTCCCCTACTGGCCAAAAATGTTTTTACGTAGGTTCTACTAGCGGCCACTCTTTCGTTTTTGGCGTGACCATCGAAAAGTCGTCAAGGTCAACTGGGGATCCACACCCTTAAAACCTCACTTATTCAGCCGTAAATCCATTTGCTGCTTCGAAATGTGTGTCACTGGGTCACTCGGTGACGAACTGCACAGATGTCTTCAGGTATACGACAGTACCGAAAGCTAAGGGACGTACGGCCAGGTCGACGAACTGCACAGCCGGTGGTAAAAGGCCTACGGGATGCGCGGTCAAGTCGACGATCCAGAATTTCACTTTCACTTTCGAATCGATAAATAATTCGTATGTTTATTTCACACAGATGCCTTGAAATTTTTCCACACTCACAATCACTGTTCACATTTGTCAACACATAGTTATGCACTAATAATAATTGCCATATCCCTTGTCCTGCTGCACAAATCACAACAATCAGGTAATGCAATCACTAGACTGCGGATTTCATGCATTTGTAGCAAACATGAGTAGGTGCATTTTAAGACACTAGAGAGATTAAAGTAATTTCAGAACACCAATGTATTATTTTCAACTTCTTAAAATGATCACAGTAAGAATCAAATATCTGTCTGGCTCTGGCCCTTGTAATAGCGGCAGCCAACTTTCATTTTACATAAAGATCCGCAGTCTAGTGATTAGATTAAATAATCGTTTAATTAGTTTAAGCAATTATTATTAGTGCATAACTATGTGTTGACAAATGTGAACAGTGATTGTGAGTGTGGAAAAATTTCAAGGCATCTGTGTGAAATAAACATACGAATTATTTATCGATTCGAAAGTGAAAGTGAAATTCTGGATCGTCGACTTGACCGCGCATCCCGTAGGCCTTTTACCACCGGCTGTGCAGTTCGTCGACCTGGCCGTACGTCCCTTAGCTTTCGGTACTGTCGTATACCTGAAGACATCTGTGCAGTTCGTCACCGAGTGACCCAGTGACACACATTTCGAAGCAGCAAATGGATTTACGGCTGAATAAGTGAGGTTTTAATACAATCAGTTTCTGCTTTTTCCCTCGTTCGGGTAAAGTTGCCGTAAGTCGGGTAAAGAGATCCACCCATATGAATTGACAAGTAAAGTTCTTCCGACCGACAAAAAGTCTAAAGGAAATGTTGTTCAGAATCATGGTCTTGACAACATATCCAAAGCTCATCGAAATCGGAGAGGAGATAGTTCAGATAGTACATCGATCGATTTACAATTACAAGTTACTTATCGCGTAAACTAAAGCCGGCCGACAAAAACTGTAAACGGAAATGTTGTTCAGAATCATGGTCTTGACAACATATCCAAAGCTCATCCAAATCGGGTAGAAGATAGTACTATCGATCGATTTACAATTACAAGTTTTTACAATTATGTATCTCGTAAACTAAAGCCGGTCGACAAAAACTGTAAAGGGAAATGTTGTTCAGAATGATGGTCTTGACAACATATCCAAAGCTCATCCAAATCGGGGAGGATTCACATAATCTCGAGAAACTCTTGTTCGTTACGGCATCGCGGCGTTACACCACGCTCGTCTCCCGGCGCGCCGGGCTGAACGTGCCATCGCGCGTCTAGGTCGCGCTCTGATTGGTCCGTGTTTTTCGTTAATAACTCCTAAACAAAGCCCCGGCTGACATTGGTGCAAAGGAAAATGTTGCTTCAAATGACCTAAGGAACCTCCCATTTCCCGGAGTCGAAGGGGTCTTGGGACACCCTGTATAATAGAGAAATGGTTTGTCAGCTACCGAACCCTTGCGATCCGTACTACTCTTATACTACACTATACAGTGTATGCGCTTGAAGCGTGAAACGGAACGCACCCTTACTGATGCAGTGACGGCAGACAATGTACCCAGCTCCCCTACTGGACGAAAATGTTATTACTTAGGTTCTACTAGCGGCCGCTCTTTCGTTTTTGGCGTGACCATCGAAAAGTCGTCAAGGTCAACTGGGGATCCACACCCTTAAATGCATTTAGTTCGTTATTACTGTATTGTCGGAGCCACGAAGAAAGACTCTGAAATCTCCCCGAGCCTCAATAGCAATTATGTGTCATAAACCTAGCCGACCTTCACGGTCAGTTGTAGGCTGCAGCTATTTATTTTTGGGGTTTCCCGTCAATCCGCACACCGTGTACAGTGACTCTTTTATCTGTCTTCCACCTCCGTGGTGGCCAAGTTGGGAGGGGACACCTGCCACGTAGTGAAAAAACATTTTCAATTTGTTTAAGTCCAACAAGTAGTCCAATACATTTCCCCGTACTAGCGATAGCGGAACAACAGTGGGTTAAGATATTAAACCGTTACCGCCCACTACTACGCGATTGTAGGGGGGGGGGGGCAAGGCGCCATCTCGTATGGGTCCGAACTGGTGACATTGTATTGATGCGAGCGTGAGAAGAAGGTTACCAGGCAGGACTACGGTGGCGTGTCTCTAGGTACGAATGAGCGGCCGATTGGGTCAGAGTGGAGGAGGTAGGCCTCGTTTCACACGCATTTGCGGCTGTTGTGTCGTCGAAACATTGGCTACAGCGACCACACATACCATGTAGCGTGCAACGTGGAAGTCAAAACATTGGGACTACGGGCGCGGCTGTGGTGGGGATAGGCAGACCTAGCAATGATAGGCTCGATTTGTTTATGTGCCGTTCCCGGGGCTGTTCTCTATGGAGAGGTTTATGACAGGTCATTACTATTGAGCTGGAAGTCGACACTTGCTCGGACAACGCGTGTTGACTGTAAAGTAATTTTTAAATTGCTGTACAGTAAAAAATTATGAATCGGACGCGCTAAAAACTGCTTTCTGAAAAATAGCTTCGCCGTCGATCGCTCAATAATGACCCGTCTATTTGCATGCCCAATGTTTTATTGCACGTGCCGATAGCCGCTACGCTATCGTACGTCGCACAGTGGTGCTAAATCCCCAAGACGTGGTAATAATTCGTTTATTATGGTAATCTCATTTAAAAAAAATCTATGTGTATTGAAATACATTGCAGTATTAATACGTTACAGTAATAATGCATTGATCGTAGAGATTATAATAGAACCTAAGCATAAACACTGACATTGGAAACAACTGCGACATACACTATTGAAGGAAAATTTTTTTCTCATTTCTTTGTTGTTTTTGCGTATATGCACTTCTCGATTTTCAAAAGTTTCATAGTGTAAATATTATTCAGTGCGGTGAGTACATTACTTTAAATTATAAAAAATGCAAAGCTAATCATTAATTTTTTTGTATACATATTATTGTTTATTCTTTATGTTACTTTTCCACAAATAAGGTCACAATGGTTTTAGAAAGTGCGAGATAAACGATTATTTCGAATCCACATTTATTAATATTAAGATTTTTAAAACTAAGAAAATATGAAAACACTATCCGAATACCCAAAGTCACAAGTTTTTTAACCGACTTCGAAAAAGGAGGAGGTTACTCAATTCGATCTGTATGTGCCTTTTTTTTTCGCTTTTTTTTTTCTATGTATGTTCACCGATTACGTCGAGATGGATGGACCAATCGGAACGAAACCTTTTGCATCTTGTAGAGTATGTTCCCGGGGTGGTCCCGTGCAAAAACAATTTTACATTTCTTTATTAATTACGATTTTATTTGCGAAAATGTAGGGTGGTGATACCGTCGTGAACTCCGCTGAATGTTAGACATTAGGAACAGTAACGACGCGACGTCGTTACCGTTATCGATTGCCGCTTTCAGATATTTATAAATTACGATTTGGAATGTAACGGCTGACAGAGATAAAAAAGTGTGAAATAAAAAAAAACTTTTAAAAAAAAAATTAAACCGACTTCGAAAAAACGCACTAAAAAGAATGAAATAATTTCCATTTACTTTATGTGAATACACACAAACTTAAATACAATACAATCTTTTCGGAGGCGGCGCAAATATATTATTTAAATATAAATATATTAGTATTTAGAAGAATTTAAGGATTTTCGTAATTTCCAGTGTCGAAAATTTTCAATTTTGCGCCGCCTCCGAAAAGATTGTATTGTATTTAAGTTTGTGTGTATTCACATAAAGTAAATGGAAATTATTTCATTCTTTTTAGTGCGTTTTTTCGAAGTCGGTTTAATTTTTTCATTAAATTATATCATAGTGTAACCATAAGAGTATTTAATAAAAATGATTTCAGTTGAAAAAATATTTGTTTTCATAGTTTATTTTGCAATTGTTTTAAACAGGTCCATAGCTATCATAGCACCAGAAAATTGAAAAAAAAATTATAATAATATAGCCCCAAGTGTCCTCTTTACGGCCCCGTTTTTAAAAATACGGATACTTCAAAATTGGCGACATGAAAATTATTTGAAGTGAACGCTGTTCCGTCCTACGCCGGACGAAAATCAAAATTATTTGATTTTCCTCCTACGTCGTCAGACATCGAGGCCCCATGGGGTTTGTCCATTGTTACCCTTCTCGAAGTACCTGAGAATGGTTCGGCTCCCCGTGATTTTGACCATTTCGTCAGACGACGGGCCCACTGTAAGCACACTTTCCGGCGAAGTCGGCCGTACTGGCACCAACACATGCCTCTCGAGGCGCTCGAAACTCTCGTCTGTGTGGTCGGTTGTAGGACGAAGGACGAAAACGGCTCCACTGTAGGCGCGCCCTTAGAAGTGTTGCAGCATTTTAGGCGGATTTTTAATTGTTAATAACTAAATAACGAAGCCGAAATTGCAATTTTTTTATTCTTCATTTTCGTCTTATATTATCGTCGAGAACCACCCCTTAAATTTTCTCCCACCTGTAGGTAAACACCCTGTATATTGTATAGATACAAACGCTACTCACTTACACACAGATACTCGCGTGACTCACACAACTCTATATACCGTAGCTATATGTACTTTAATGTACACGCGTACAATTAATCTTTTAAGTGGAAAGGGTAGAAATTTATACAGCTTGAAATATATAAAAATAAATATTTATTATAAATCTATTTATTTTCTTATACAATATTTCGTATAATAGGATTCAATTTGATCTGCGAATATAAAGACAAGATATATTATCGCACATGTTTATACCATTATTTCTTAACTATATTTACTTATAAATAAATAATATATAAATACCTGGTAAACATAAACTTGGTACGGCAGACAGAGAGAGTCCTCGCCGCACAATATATTTGGCCTCAAAATGTAAATTGCATACTGCCCGCTCCAACAGTAGTTTCTCGGGCAAATGCAATAATTCTTTGTTCCCAGTCGCAGAGAGCCACTCAAATCAATACCCCGGCTGGTGGCGGCGCCACCAAATGTTGCCCGGCCGGTTGCCGATGCCGTCCACCACATCGGCAACTATTTTTGGTGGCTCCACCAGTTACCGTAGTCTAATAGGTTACATTTGTTTCAATGCCCCACGACGTACTGAGCCACTGGTGGCGGTGGCGCAACCGAGTTGCGCCACCAGTGGCCTAGTCTAATAACAGCCTTAGAAATCCTTTTCTCATATTTCCTGTCCTTAGGAAATTTGTATAAACTGCTATAATTGCCGGGGCAATTAAGAACAACGCACAATTTAGCAACCATAGCTACTCTTTCACTTGGACCAACTTCGACTCGCTTAGAACAATTTAGAAGAATTCCAGTGTGGGTTAGGTTGCTAAGCGTTAGCGTCAGTCAGAGCCAAGCAAGCGTTCTGCGCATGTGCCCCCATCACGTGATGGGGAACACCAACGCCGCCTATAAGCCAGGGCCAGAAACTTAGTGGTTGAATTATTTGCATTTCAGCTTATACCCCCTGATCGTAGCTCGAACTGATTTGATAGGGCCTCCGCCGCCCTACTTATACGCCTGTCGCGATCTATTCACTCGCGAGAATCCGCGGGAGGTAGCGCTTCGCGGTTTCGCGTGGCGCGCTCGCGTATAGTGTATGAGGGAGATGTCTCGTGTCTTATACAATCATTACACAGTTTTACGCACGCGTAACGATTACGACCCCGCCGTATCGGGAATTACAGCGTTGGAAATTCGGTTGAAGCGTTTCAGCGAAGAGAATGTTGTTTCCGGTTCGATTGGTCGACCGCGTATAAAAGATGTCAAAGTCCTAAGAAAATGTGTACAGTAATCTAAGGTCTAACGATGCCCAAGATCCAGTCTATGTAATAAACAACGTTTGTGTAAACGCCGGGGACTCCTTCTATGGCGCAGCCACGTTGTCCGAAGCTAACGATCCCGAACTGAACGGATTTCACGGTGTCCTTGAAGAGCGTCGGTAACTGGAGCGGTCCACCGCTGTCTCCGGTGCACGCGTCCGCAATTCTGCTGCCGCCGGCGCACAACTGCTTGTGCCAGATTTGTGCTTTGCCCTTGTAGGCTTGTGCGCAATTCGGCAAAGTGGCGATCGTCAATTTCACTTGCAGCAGGGCCTGACTGCGCATACCGCTCTCCGTCTTACCCCAGCCCGTCACTACCATCTGTCGTCGAAACATTCAGAGGAAATGGTCACGAGAACGCTTCGAGGAAAACTAAGCTTATTCAAAGCTGAGAAAACTTACCTTTTTCCTTGGCAGAGTAGAGTTGAAACCGACCGGCAGGCAGATCGGCCTCACGTTCTTCGGCCTGTAATCAGCGTCTGCGTTCAATCGTAACAGGGCGATGTCGTTCTGCGCCGATTTCGGCGTATAGTCAGGATGAAAATGCACGCTCTCAAGGCCAAAGTCTTGATACCTCTCCGCGCAGGCCACCTGGAGACCCCAGTCGTTTTTGTCGCAGTCGCGTTCCGTGGACAAATCGTGTTCCCCTATCCGTACGCCGATCAGTCTAGTACCTAAAGACAATATTTCGGTTGTTCTATTTTTACTGCTTCGGTGGTAGTAGTAGTAGAATAGTATCAATAAACGGGACCCTCGTCCTTTCGAGGTTCAGGTGTCCGGATTAACAATAACAGCTGCGCGGTTCGGGATGGAATGGACGCTTTAATTGCCCCCTCATCCGGGACGAAAGTCTTTTCTTTGGAAAACGGAGAATTTGTTCCACGCTAGAGAGGCTACCCAATAAACGGGACCCCCGCCATTTCAAGGTTCTGGGGTCTGTGGACAAACAATAAGAGCCGCGCAGTTCGGGATGGAATGAAGGCTTTAATTGCCCTCTAATCGGGGACAACAACTTTTTCTTTGGAAAACCGAAAATTTCGTCGACGCTAGGATACTCTTTCGTATGATATTTGGTTATCGAATACTGACTTACCAGAGGGTAGCCTTGTGACGCAGTGGGCAGCGGTTAGCACGTATCGCTTGTTGATCAGCGTTCCACCGCATTTGAAATCCGGGACACCGTTTCCGGAATCGTAACCGAGCAATGCCATCCACGGAAATTCGAACACGCCGGTTTTGCTACCACCGATGATTTTTTGCGTGTACACCGGACCACACGAGTCTTCGTTTATCAGATGTAAGTTCGGGTGGTTGGAAACGTCCGGGGGTGCGGACACGTTTATGAGATCGACCTGCGGGCTCGGAGATTCCGTTGACGTTGGGGGTGGTTCTGTCGTTATTACAGGCTGAAACCATTGTTCTATTATTCACTGCAATTCCTTTGTGGCGATCAGCTACTCAACCGCGACACATCATAGCTACGATGAAAAATCAACAGTATCGAAAACACAAATACAGTAGAACCTCGATTATCTGTGTTAATTAGTGGAACATGATTGTATGCACCCGAATAATACAAATTACGACTGGTAAACGAAAAATTTGACTACTGAAAAACCCCACTTTTGTATTATCGAGAAATAAGAACGCGCATCCTGGAAAAACGATTCTACTTCATTAACGCAAACTAATTCTTTGCGGAAAGTATTCAGACAAAGAATAATTCAGATAAAGAATTCGAACATCAGAGGCCCGGGTAATCGAGGTTTAACAATCGAGACGTCTAACAGTTTTGATCGAGGCTGTACGTTGTAGTTGTACACGGCCCGTACACAGGCACCTGTTTATATTTACCTGCTGTGCGCAACAAACTTTGGGAGTCCTGCCCTCGAAGCCGCATTGCAAGCTCCGCAAGTAGTTCTGAATTTCTCTGGTCAAGGGTCTGTGTGTCTTGCAGAGTTGAACCACTGCCGGACAATTCCGCGCATTGATGCACAGACCGGGTCTATTCTCGGGTGTGGAGCACCTGTCCTCTATCCGGAAGAAGAAAACTCAATATTATCGGACATGGCTAGAGTTTTCGCGGAGTGTTTGAAAATCGAGGTCCGTCGGGTCATCGTCGGCTCATTGGCTCGTCGGATCCGGTAAACGCGTTACGTGCTTATGCGAAATTATACTCACGTGCAGTACACCTCTGCACAAGAAGAACCATCAGCACGGGAAGAAGAATGTGACGAGTCATTCTTGTGCAGACTCTGTCAATCGCTTCTCTTTGCTTCGGAAAGACGTTCAAAGATCAGCGAGACACTTTGCGCACTGTTTGACCGTGGATCGTACGCAGGAGTGCGTCACACGATTCTTTCTCCCGTTATACCGATCTGATTCAATCCGATCCGATACAATCGTTTGAACAAACACCGACGTCAACAAGGAAGACGAATGTCACGTTCCGAACGATCCACTCCCATTCGACACTTGTCTGCAGCCAGTGATTTTTCAAACCGCGTGCAAAGCAGACAAACCTGTTTCGGAAACTGTTTATTTTCTGGTTCTGCGGAGTACGGATACCCGCGCGACGGTCCTTGACGTTCTAACTCAGTGATGCCAGAATCGTGGACGCGAGGACCTTTCCCCTTCGGCGCAGGACCCCCCACTCTGACGGACCGTGGACGCAGTGTTGGGATATTCGTGGGCCGTGGGCCGTTCCCCTGAGTCGCTGTGCCTGCTCGATTGCACGCGCGCTACACACAAGCGTACCTCTACCATGTCCGTGTGACTAGCGCTCGACTGATCGACGCCGACGCGTTCCTTCGATTTTCACGTTGCCGAAATTTCGAAAGCATGAGGCGAAAAGTCGGCATCTAGAGACGGCGCGCATTTGAATCTCGGGCACAGCACGCGGCGCGACGCACATTTTGCTATAACTTTTGATCTAAAAGAGATATCGAAGAGAAATTAGGCCTAATTTTTTTTGAAAAAATTCCTCTCCATCTTCTTCTCCGCCGCCGCGGCCTTCGTTGCTGCTGCCGTGGCTATCGCCAAGTCGTGGCTGGCGTTGTCGCCGTCGTGGTCATCGCCGCCGCTGCTGCCGCCATCGCCGCGGTCGTGGCTGGCGTTGCCGCCGTCGCGGCCATCGCTGTCGTTGATGTGGCCATCGCCGCCGGCGGCGATGGTTCGCCGTCTCGAGGATGAACGGGACGACAGGTACGTGTACAGAGAGAGCACGCGCGCGCACGTGTGTGTGTATGCGCGCATATGTATACCACGCATGCACAATTTTCGCGCACTTTGCAATTTTCATCGCGCGCGCACGCGCGATAAATCATTTCCTTGTTTTTTTTTTCTTTCTAGTACAACGGAACAGCGGCCGCCGCACAGTGGGCTGGATCGAGAAATTTAGTGACATCTTGTTATAACTCTTGAACCATAAGAGATATCGGGATGAAATTTGCACTAAAATTCATTAAAAAAATAGTGAATTTTAACTGTAAACAAATAAAATTTTTTCTATTTTGTTAAACAATAATTGTTAATTAATTTTCATTGAATTTTTGTATTAAAATAAAATTGTTTAAGTATAATCTTCCAAACTATTTTTTACTTACTAAATATGTATTTTATATTTACATTTCATACATGTAATGTTTTATAGAATACGTAAAATATAAATTCAAGAAATCTTTTTATAATCAACGCATACAAAATGTACTGAGGAGGTAAAAACGTCTCACAAGCGTGTCAAAAGATATTTTTTATAATAATTTATAATAATTATAAATAATTTTTCAATTTAATCGTTTTAAAATCATGTCTATTCTATATATTACGACCTTTGTTATTTCGTATTATTTCATGTATGTGTAATGTGTTTAGAAAAGATAAAAATATCAACAAAAAGATAACAAATATAAAAGATAAGCCAATTATCTTACCAAAACGTTTTTAAATTGATGGTAACTGGTAAACTTTTGGTCAATTTGTTGAGTTTAACTAATTATTAAAGCTGCAGTTTCTGGATATCTGCAGGCATAAAAACTGAGATTAAAATCGCTACATTCAACAAATATTGTCAGATATAAAATGTAATCTAATTAACATACTACTTTATCTGCATAGATGATTAAATTAACAATTCTACTGCTTCAGGATGTAAGGTTTTCGCCTTTTTTTTAACTGACTCGATCCTTAACATTGAAAGCAACGGATCGGAAGTTAACAGTAGTCTGTAAAATATGTCTTTATTTGTATTTGTTCTTGAATTTTTCCTACTATTTCTGCTCCTAAATTTCTTAAAATCTTTGTGCCGAGTTTCTTGTGCTTCTTCGCTAAGTTGGCCAATTGGTACTAAGGCATATTTTACAATATCTGCACTATGCATGAGCATAGTATCGTCTTTGTTATAACAAATGCTTAAACGTCATTGTACTTACCAAATTTTCAAATTTATATATTTATCTATATTTATGTATTATGTATATTAATATCACAAATGTGTCAATACTTGATAAACTTAATAACGCTTAAATACACTTAATAAACTTAATAATACTTAAATACACTTAATAAACTATACATATACTTATTTAAGAAACTCTTAGTCTAGTTATATTATTACCGTTCATTATATTTTTAACAATAATTTTTTTTTTATTTAATTAATTGTTAAAAATTACATACTTGTTTTAGGTAGGTACGAACTTTCAATGCAATTGCAAAAATATTCATATTTGGATGGTATTTAAGTACTATATGTGAGTTGCTATGCGTCAGGTGGCACGTCCCGATAACTTTAAACAATCATAACTTCCAATATCGGATCGGTTCGGATATGATTTTTGTGGGGATATGTAGAGGAAGGTCCAATGAAAATGATCTGACTTATCCGATTAGGTTCCGTTAGGTTCCCTAAAAGATACACCTTGCAAATTCTAAGAAAGTATATAGATTTTATTCATTTCATTAAATATTAATTGTTAATAGATTGCGAGCAACCATCCTCAACTAACAGCGTTAATTGTTACCGCAAAGGACTGTTTTTCATTTACACAAAAGACCCAGAAGAAATATTAAATAGGGTAATCAGGACACCTCGATGAAAAGAAGCAATTTTTCGCTGAAAAATACTGCATCCCAAATGTCTATCTTTGTCAATTTATATTAACTACAGTTTTTGTGAACGAACATTAATATTTTCCGCTTCGATGTTGATGGACATTTAGGAAGCAATACGAATTTATTAGAAATCGATATGAGAAAGTCGACTCTTTCGTGAAATGTCACTAAATTTCTCGATCCAGCCCACTGTGCGCCGTCGCCGCCGCCATCGCTGCCGCTGCCGCCATCGCCGACGTCGATGGCGCCGGAATGGCGATATTTAATGTACGGCCATTCGGACGATGAGGCTGCTGCTGGTATGTACATTTATATGTATTGTAGAAACGTATAAGAATTTGATGTTAGATACCTGAAATCCTTAGCACTCGAATTGCTGTACAATTATTCCAAATATTATTTACATTATTAAATGTGTTGGTATTATACCAATTTTTCATATCCATGATATTTCAAAAACCATAGGGAATGGAAATATTCTAGCTAGGAAGAAATGTTTAATTTTTCAGTTAAAATAACTCCGAGTGCAAAGGGTTAATTCTTGTTATTTAAAGAAATTTGATCGGGTTGATTTAGAATCGAGCACTTGCGATAAAAAGATAATATTTAATTGTATGTACATACACTCACCAACAGCGCCAGGCAGATTCTCAAAGAAATCCTTGCGCACGACGCTTTTGTGTCGCACCAAACACGACACGGCATCGATGTTCTGAAAGGCGTAGGAAATTCTTGTCTTTTCGGTCTCGTCGACATCGTAGACGAACGATAGATCCGGTCTGCCGATTAATCCACTCAAACGACAAATGATTCCATATTCATTGTGCAAGATTTGCGTCACTTTCGCCACGTCCGAAATTTGGTATTGACCGATTACCGGAAACAGTCTCCAGGTGTTCCCGAGGATCGGGATCGGGATTCTGCGAAGCGTGAAAAAGATGTTTTGAAGAGATTTTGAAACAAAATTCTATTGGATAGAAAGATTTATATCTGTTGAGTTAATATACACGGTTGTTAGAAGTTAATCGCTAAAGTATTCTCAAGTTATTAAAGCGAATGTAACAATTTCGGTCACGAAAGAAACTATCCACGGACCATGTTCTTCCACAGCATTCCGAAAATCAGCGTTACATAAATTTACATACACGCTGACAATTTTCTTATCTCAATTACACACATGCCATCGGATTCTTTGCTTCTTTCGGAAAGGTTCGGCTTTCTCGGGAACAAATTTTATCATTTCTGAATTTTTTACCAAATCAATTCTCTTCGTTTACAACACAAGACAACTTCAATTTCCTATCGTCTCGCTCGAAGAAGCGCAAGCAACATTTCAATACAATATGTGCAAGTACACTCCATAAAACCCCGAGCCCCCAACGCATTCAAACTTTCACCGTACAGAGAGGTGCAATTGGGCCCAATTGGTTACCTGGGCGCACAATCAGTCTCCAGAATTCCACCCTTACCATAAAACCATCGAGGGGTCCGTGTTCGCCCGTTCCGAACCCCCTTTGTCTGCTGTCCCGTTACGTACTTTTCGCTTCGCCGTGGTCAACGATCGTAAATCGGGCCCGATCGCGTTACCATTCTAATCTCTTGGGCCTGTAGACGTGGGTCCGGCGGAAGCTTTTAGCACCTGTCCAGGGACGCGAGATCGACCCGGTCGCGAAAATCGATCTTCTCTCGTTGAGAAGCGCACTTCGCGCGAGACTCGACGTCAAATCAAATGGGACCACATCTTGCCCCGCGTCCAGCCCTCCCCTCCACACACGCAATTGATCGCCCACCAAGCCACCAAGTGGGTAACGTTCCGAATTCCGGGACCCGCTACGAGGAAGAGCAAACCGGCCGACCACTTTCTGTGGGACCCCCTTTTCCAACTTCTCTCTTCTCGTTTTTATACATGTTCCGCACTCCGAAACCGCCCTTTTGCAAGTCAATTTCACCCTTTCGCAAATCAATTTCACCATTGAGCATTGAGACCTACGTATAATTCGAAATATAATCGAAATAAATAAATAAAATCAATTTTATATATTCTTAATGGGTGAAATTGATTCGCAAAAGAGTGAAATTATTTTCGCAAAAACCTATAAAGTTTTTAGCGTTAGAATCTGCTCCTTTCCGAAGTTTTCCTTCTGTTTTATGCGACCGAGCAACATTTTGCTCGCATGATCATCCAATTAAGTGAGCACAATGAACTCGAGTGTTTGTCTATGATAAATCGCATGCATGGTAAAATAATGATACATATCTCGTTCGCAGTGACACACTGTGGTTCCTGTCAACAGTTTCGCGTTTAGGGAGCGTTTCACGTTGATTTTGACGCAATTTTGTTCTGATATCCATGATGGTTCCGAAGCAGAAATAGCCAGGTTTAAGATACTATAGCAATTTACCTTCTTAAGGGTGAGGTCCATGTCGTTTATGTACCATGTTATAAGTACTGTGAGTAATGCGAACTTTCTTTCATACAAGGGTCAGTCAAATATTAACTAGACTTTGTACTGGACAACTGCACAGGCGTTCTTATTTGCACGAAACCCGGTGGAAGTTTGAGTAGCCATGTCTTGCACTCGATCTGCATCATATACTAGTCTTGACCATGTTCCATGGCCGGATGTATTCTTGTCAAGCTTTTGAATATTGAAGGCACAAAAGTAATCTTTTATATCATCGAACTAAGCACGCTGCTGTGTGAACTTAAACTTGAATCAGTACATAATACTGAAAACTTGGATCAAATCAGTCAGTTTCCCAAAACGAATGCCTGAAAGTCTGACAAGCATGAAGGCCCTGTTATATTTATTAACAACTGTGTTCCATAACTAACGAGTGACGGATCGCACAATTATCGATCACGATCGCGGCGTTCATCCATCACTTTTAAAAAGCGAAAGTTGTCGGGCCGCTGCGCCGAAAACGTTTAAAATATCGCCTGCAACAATTATCGGAGGAAATGGCTGCCGGCGCGTACGTTTCGTAGTAAATTAATTAGAATCATTTAGCCGTCGCGTGTAGATAATATCGATAATGGTAAACCATCGCGGAGCTACGGAAGCGCGACCAAGGGCCTTTTAAATTTATTACATTTCGATCACTCGTGATAAATCTATCGGGGCTAATTAATTTCCTATGACCGTGTAACGCGTAATATACTGCGAACACGAGGTTGCGAGACGAGATGGGGGGGACTTATTGTAGAAATGGAACTAATTACACGCGTTAATTATAATTTAGAACGGCCGGATGCCGGCACGGGTTACAGTTAAAAATATTTCGGTCCAATTATCACCGTCGGAGAGATCGGAAATCGTGTGCTGTCGATCTCTCTCTCTCTCTCTCTCTCTCTCTCTCTCCTGCCTGGTTCTCCGTGGTTGCAGATTCACACGGGGCTGGAAAACGTCGGGGACGAGATCGATTAGTTTTATAGATCGTTGACGAAGGCGGCGAAGTGGTTCGGCCGCGATCTACGAGCCACACGAATTATCCGGCACGAAATTACGAGTAGATAGGTATCGATGTCGATGACAAATTAGCCGTCTCCGCCGATTAAACGACCCTCCTTCCTTTGACGCAAATTGCCTCGTTAATCTGGTATTAAATCGCGGTATAAATGATCGCGGCTTTTTTTCCCCCGCCCAAAAGAGCGTCGTATTTTTACGAGATAATGGGAACACCCGGATGGAATCCTTTATGCCAGTATAATGAACGTGCGTGAGAACACTTCCCCAGTATTTAACTTGACCAACCTCTGGTCTTGGGACATCGGCCACTTTCCTGCTACATTCTTCCCGAAATGTTGCAAACCATATTTGCGGAACGAGAAACTAGATATTATTTTATTTCTAAAAATTCTTTTGTTTTCAATTATATTTTATGATACCGTCACTAACATATTCGTGAGATTTTAACACGACACAGTTTGGATCGTATTAGCGATACAGTAGTAGTAGTAGTACAAACTAAATAAGATAAATGTGAACAATATATTAGTCAATGTTTCATTAAGTCGCACCTCGAGGTAGCGGGGATAAATTGACAAATATCCCCTCATATTTCGAAAATCTTGAAATACTGATGGCGTATTTAACGCGGTAATCGCAAATAAGTAATGCGCACGGTCGAAATTTACGCACTAAGCTAGTAACAGAGCAGCGGACGTCCAGCCGGACATCATCGCGGCAACACATAACCGGGATTTACAGCCCGGAGGAATTGTTCGACCAATAAACCTCGATTCATCGAGGAATTCGTGAATTGGAAGTACGCACCCGATACTAGGTCGGGTTATTCGTTTCCGCAACGAACTAAAGACGTTTCTCGTCGTTCGTCAACGGACATACCGGCGACCCTTTACGAGCGTATCCGGACGTATCGCGTGGCCGTGGTTTCGGCGGGGATGTCGCTCCCTTGCGGCTGGTCAGCGGAGAGTTTTACGCGCGTACGTGCGGTATTGATCGTTACAGAGGAGAGAGCACGCTAGTTTTTACCGGCCATGAAATTTTCCCTAGATTACCGTGGATTTGGTCTCCCCGCCTGCTCCGTTGCCGTACACCGGATGGCGGTTGCTCGTATTTAATGGATAGTTAAGTAGAGGTTTCCTACGTGGCTCGAATATCCGCGCCGGTTTCCACCGACGACACATATGTTGCGAATACAGCGAGGCTTCAGCCTCGACGATATTCATGCAACTCGCGAACCGAATGGCTCGCGGAAAGTTTGTTCGACAGCGGGGATCAAGTGACTCGGTAGCTTCCTTTCAAAAATTCCACCCCTCCCGGATTAGGGGGTTGCGTCGCGGACGATTAACCGAGGCGCTCCGATTGCGGGTGGTAAGTTGTTTCGCAGTGGCTATGTTTTCTTGGAAAAGATAGAGAACAAATCAGGTATTGTTACGTGTCTGAAAAAATTTAATTTTCATACTTTTCACGGCAGCGATCTCTTTGTAAGGTCTGTGCTTTAGAAATCCGTAAAACAGTACACAATTCATGTCAATATTGAATTTGGTATGAATGCATGCTTTCAATGTTTCAATTTTTAATTGTTTGTTTTCACTGGACCACACATTGTTCACTAATAAAAGTACCCGTTCAGTTCATAATTGAACTTATTTTAAAATGTTTTTAAAAGGTGCCCGTATTTCCCATAATCCTTAATTCGTGCTAGTTTTTACAGTGAATAATGGTGAACATGCGTATAATTGATTACGATGGAATCTATATTTTATTGTTAAATACAATTTATATACCGACCCAACATGTGATATTCACTTTTTCTGTTCACAGTCATCCGTATCAAGGGGATGAAAGCAACTCTGAAAGTTGGGATGAGAAACACATATGGTTGAATATCTTGGACACTGGAAGAACTCGAGGAACATTGTAAGTACTACTTTGACGTATTCTGTGACACAGGAAAGATCTCAAACTTCGAAACTAGACAGATCTTTGCTCGGAAGAGTGAAGAAAAACGACATGAATGATTAACAATTTACCGTCCACTGGACACGGTATGCTCTTCGAGGTATCCTCGGTATTCCTAGCTCTATTTAAGTGAAACAACCAAGCCACGTTTGATACGATCATCCCGGTCTGAAACGAACGAAGGATCGGTGTGGCTCTCTAGGGAGTCTGAGGTGGAGAAAAAATAGACGGTGGATCCAAAACCCGGCAATTCCGGCTGTTCCTCGTTCATCCTGGGAATAAATCGCCCCACGGTACGAAGTTAGTTCGAGGTGGAGCACGGGTAGGTACGGTGGTGGCTGGCGGTTCTCGAACCTTGGGAACGAGAGAAAGAAGTCGCAGTTCCGGAAGGGAAAGGGCTAACCGGAGAGACCAGGGCCGGGCCGCATTACGGGAAAAAGGCGAAGGGGGAACGGAGGGAGGGAGGGAGGGAGGGCGGATTCGCATACCTTCCACCGACTGCAAATAAAGGCTCGCTTCCCGCTCCTTCGCCCGTTATCTCAGGCGTATAATCTAAAGCAGGCCGTAAAAGCGTCTATACGAATCCTGGCGTTCCATCCGGCAGCTCGCGGGGGCTGGGTCCAGAAACGGTCCAGGCGGAATACGTGTTTGGTGTGGTTATGTTCCAAAGCGAATACGCGGATCGTTTCTATGCTCCGGCTGCTCCGCAATTACGGGCGCAAGCGGCGGATAAGCGATTTTTCACGGGAGATAAAACGCGGAATAATCGATCCTCGCCCGACGGTATCGATCCCCGTACACCCCGTGTCCCCGAACCCCTATCGCTCCCTTCATTATTTAACCGAAACGCTCGCCTGTTCCTTTTCGAGCTGTTATCTACCTGCGCTGCGTGCCGCTACGATCGACGGGCATTTTCGATCATTCGATTGTGTTTAGCGCCGCGCCCGGGTTCATCATGGTAAAACAGAACAGTCCAGAATATTCCGTACTGGATTCATTATACTGGGTTTAATAATTGTTGCTGCATGGTTGGCGTATTATGTATATTCAGTATATCGCTGGAAATGTTCAACGGTATATGTTCTACTTGATTCCGCTCTGCTGTAGGAAGCTTGTCCTTAAAAATACCCCGCTCCAAGACATCCTTAAACGCGGCAGCCTCTAAAGGATAGTCACTTCATTCCGTGCTGTTTCATTTGCTTGTTAAGTGTTGGTTATCCGGAATCTGAATTCATGGAAATTCGTATGCATAGCACTTAATAGGAAATTCCATTTTCCTATCGGGCTCTTCCTATCGGCGGAATTCGTTCGTTACTCCGGCTATACTCCTCCTTTTCTTCCCTCTTTTCTCTCTCCAAGAAGAGGATTGTAACTTGCCTTTGCTTCTGCGCCGGGGAATCGCGGTCACGTTCCAGCTAAGTTCAGTCGTTCGTGTAAAAAGGCGATTTATCTCGACGATGAACGAGATGCTCGGATCGGAGTATTTAGATTTCGTCTTTTGGGTTTGCGAGTTGAAAGGCTAATCCTATGACTCTCTATTTAACGGGAGAGATGCTCTTGCATCTTCCAATATAAGAATTCCTCATTTATTTTACTTATAAGCTTCGCTCGAGTTAAACCAAGCCCTGGATGCTCCGGTGGTAAATTCTATTTACCGAGTACAAATTTTGATACAAGCTTTATAAACTTCCGAACGTTAAAAGCGCACTGAATCCGCAGTTTAGCGTCCAGATTTATGCAATCCGGCCCGGTTCTGTTAACCAATGATAATTGTTAAATTCGTCGATTAAAATTCTAACGTTCCGAATGAGGGTCCGAAAATTCGTGAACAAAAAGTGGTATGATCCGCGGATGTACGGGGTAAAATATACAAGACCTAAGCTTTCCACAATCGGGATGGCCCAGGATCCCCCATGGTCGCACGGTGCAGGAGGAAGCAAACGTTTCCTGGACTACCGCAACGAAGGCGATTATCGAACAGGTCTGCCTGGTCGGTCGGTGCCTCGCTCGTACGTTAGAACCGCTATTCCGCGAAAACTTAAGGTCGGCTACACATTGGCTGGTGGCCTCGCAAAGTGCCCCTTGAGCTCGTAAAAACGAGCCTGATCCCTTTATCGCCGGCACCCTTACTACTCCGCAGCGGATTACGTTCGCGGAATCCGGAACGGCCAATATCAATAACGGTTTCATCGTTCCACCGTTAGTCGTCCCGCCCGTAATGGTCCGTTTGTTCGAGCACCGCGACGCTTTGTTCTATGTAAATATTGTAACACCGGAAGCGGTCGCGCTGTTCCGGGCGTGCTCGCGAATCCGCCGAAATTCGCACACTGCGCGCATGATGCCTGGCGACACTAGACGCCGCAGTTTTCCTTCATTCGAAATGATAAACCCATTCGCCGTGCTATGAAATCGTCTAATCGAAGAAAACAAAGTTCAGTTCTTCAATTTGTTTAAACATTGATGTCCAGGATTTTTACGATGTCGCGAAACCAACTGTTCCTATCGGTTTTGCATTTTCGGTGAGACATTCGAATTCAGCAATCCGGGAAATGTAAGGAGGCCAATTTTTCTGAAAATGGTATGGAATTATGAGTCTCGGCGAACTTTTCGAGAAATGGCGCGTAGGTACGATATACGGGAATTCCCGTGGATTCGAGGATTCCGACGCGGCAAATCGATATCCGACCTCGAAATCCAACTCGGCCTGTCGAGGGAAGAATGCTGGCGAATTCGGAGCAATAGCAAACCCGCAAGGAGAGATAAAAAGACGACACAAGCGAGCCAGAATCGAGGAGGGGAGGAAATTGAAAAGATGGTGGGGGGAAACATTAATACACACGGATAATTTCCCCGAATCGAGATGAATGAAAAGAGTCCACGGTAGTTCGAAATTTATTAGAAACAATTTTTATTTTGCACAAAGGTCCACAGTCCACTCATCAAAGCATCAAAAAGCTCATTTTGGAGAACGGCCTCGAATTTGTCTAAACAATAATAACAATGATATTCGCAAAGTTTTGGGAGCGTAGCAATGAGATCATTTTCAAAAACCAGTTTGCATATTTTCAAAATTCATTTGTCTGAAAAATGCGTTACGCACAGCGGCAACCTCGAGGGCCATTTCCAGCCCCCGAATGCAGGCAACAACTGCCGAAAAAAGCCGTGTATAAAATATGCCCCCGAATTCTATACAACGTGCAAATTTTTTTTTTTGTTAAACGGTTACCACAAACGCTGTACATTTCCATTTTTCTTTGCGGTCGTACGCTGAAAGTAGCTCTCTAAAATATGAACCCGTCAAATATTCCAGGGCCGCTTTGTTGCACACATGGTTTTGCGGGTAGCAAAATCGACGGCGCGACTTTGAATAAACGGGATAGAGGACCGAGTGGCATCGATCGCACGCTCGCGGGCGCGGGCGGACGGACACGCGTTTTAAATAAACAGCGACAGGACCGAAACCAGAACCAAACGAACGGATGTAAAACATTGAAAGGAAGTCGCGAAAGATGCGCGGCGAATTCTTTTTTCATTTGACGTACTGTACCGGGCGCGGCACGCGAACTCGCCTCTTTTCGCCGCATGAAAGTTTCATCCGCGCGGCAACAGCACGCGGGCGACACACAGGGAATCAAAAATTCGCTCGCGTAATGGGTTCGAATGCGCATCGCACAGCTATTTCGTTCGTTGGCTTGCCTTTCGTTGATCAACGAACGTTTCTGAAACTTTCTCTCCCTCCCTCTTTCATTTTCGTTTCTTTTTTTCTAATTTTCTGACTCCGTCTGTAAACAGTTAAACGCGCGAAAAGCACATTTTATTTCTAAACTGTGCTCTTACTCGGGTAATAATCGGCAACAATTTGTTAAAAACAATTTAAAAAAGATAGATACTTTTATGATTTTATTGTGAGCAGCCAGAAATTCATTTTCATCGGAAGCAGTTCTTATACATAAAGCCTATAAAATGAAATTGCAACAAAATCCACGAGGAATTGATGAAACCGGAAGTCATCATCGATCCGTAATTTCCTGAAAGCCTCGATTGCAACATTTCTCACTTTAAGAGGTAAATAAAGGGTGAAAAGATTCAGTGGAAACGGCGAAGAACGCTGGTCGCAGAGATATTTCATGGATACATTTGCCTTTCGTTGATCAGCGGTTGTTTCAAAAGCGTTCGCCCTCCCTCTCTCTGGCTGTCGCATCTTCTTCCGGTTTTTTTTTTATTTCGGTCCCCTACCTATCCGACTGTTTTCATGAAAATAAATGGGGAACGTGCGAAAGTTCGTGAAAACTTTTTTCCGCTCTAATAGCCACGTTCGGCTGTCGCACAGTTTGCAATCTAAACGCGACACGTACGCACGAGAGCGCGTCGCGTCTCTATCTTTCGCAGCACCGGCGCGGCGCGGCGTCGCTGGTCCGAGGCCGACACGTGCCTGATAACCTCGATAATTCACGGAGATACAAAGATCTAATTTTCAACGAGCCCCGGCGAGAGCTCGGCTTTCACGAAACGCTCCACAGCCCCCGCTCTCCACCTCTCTCTCTCTCTAGTAATTTCGTTTCTGCAGGCCGGAAAACTTTCGGGTCGCGCGTTTCCGCCGCGAATTGTCGACCCGGCCGCATCTACCGACACCGATTCAAAGGAGGATTAATATAACACCGAAATACAATCCTCGTTCGAGTTCCTCTTGCATCATTCCGATTTTTTTCGTTCCGAATGCGTTAGATGGTCGATGAACCGTTTAAACCACTTAGTTGTACAATATGCGGTGGATTTAACCAAACGAAATTTATTAATGTGCTCGCTCAAGTTTTACTTTACCGATTTACCTTGGATTTCAGTGAAAGGTGTAACTTTTGATACGAATTTATGTTTGTTGTATTTTTTTGATGATTTTCTGACGAAAATTATTTAATAACGAAAATTTGATACAATTCTGCTTGGAAGTAAGTTTTACAGTAATTAAAAAATTGTAGGGTCCAAGGTTTAGGGTCCAAAATTGCAAATCTGATCAATAATCATCAGGTTAAATAAAAAGTTTTATTATTGCAGACAGGGGATAGCATTCAGGTAATTCGTTTTGAGTGGAACATTCCCTGATAACCAGGCCTGCCGAGGGATAATCCTACCTAGAGCTAAGAATTGGCCCGTTCCGAGCTGCGCTATTGTTCGAGTTGCTCAAGGTGGGATTAACTCGATTTTTGCCTGGGATTCTCCGCGCGTATTAGTAGCTATTTTTGCCGTCTAATAGCGGAGGGCAATAGCAGAAGGCAAATTGAAGGCAAATTGAAGGCAAATTGAAGGCAGCCAGCCGGCCGAAGCTGAATTTGTTTAAGAGGGCAGTACCGTCGAGTCGTACTGATGTGATGTGATTGGCGAATATAATAACAGATCTGGGCGACGCTGGCTCGAAAAACACATGTTGCTGCAAGTTGCAGCCATTTGCAGCCTGTTGCAGCCTGCAACTCCTTTGTCGGAGTGGATGACGTGGGGACTGGAACTGTCTTACTGAGTGTAATTGAGTGTTACTGAGCAAGAGAAGGTGAGAAGCAAAGAGGATTAGTCAGGATTAGTCCTCTTCAGTCCTCTTTGGTGAGAAGCAGCAACAGCAACATGTATTTTTCGAGCCAGCGTCGCCCAGGTCTGTGCAGGTCTGTATAATAAGACAATCCTCTTTTCAACCATTTTCAACCAAGAAGAAATGCGGTGAGAGCAGCACTGTACTCGAGCGATTCACGGGAGGAGTTACGAAGAAAAGCTGATCATCCAGAACCTGTTTATCAGATTTGTCCTGCAAATCATCTTCTGTGTTCGCGCAAGTCAAGGTTTGTAAAAATTTGACTAATAGTTGACTAATAAAGAAAAATAATCAAACTAAATGAAAAAATATAATATTTATTATTTCCTACTTCATTCATTTATTATCCCTTCTGATATTGAGTAGTCTGAATTTAAAATTATTAATATTTAAACATTAAAATAAGTGTATAGTAGTCATACAAAAAATATAAATTTTCTTTTCCGTCGAACGACACTTTTTTTCCATAAACACATTTCAATAAATTTCGAAATGTAATGAATTGAAATTGAACTGTAGAGAAAATGGTATGGCAATGCAATTTTTATAGTTTCCATCTCTTGCAATCTATGCAGACAATTCTTATTTCGCATAAAGATCCGCAGTCTAAGAAAAATAACATAAATATGAGAATAAGTAAAATTTGCATGTGCACAAAATGTGCATCTGTGCGTAGTGGGGAGCTGCCGCGCCTGCGCACGACCGTATGCGTTATTCCGAACGACACGCTGATCGTATCGATTGGTGTCGATCGATCTTCTTCCTCGTGCGCTCGATTACTTCGCTGCTGACATCTGCCACATCAGTGCGAACTACCCTCACCGACGATGCGGCCCTGTAAAACGATATTAGCCAATCAGATCAGTAGACGCGACGGTACTGCCCTCTTAAACAAATTCAGCTTCGGCCGGCTGGCTGCCTTCAATTTGCCTTCTGCTATTGCCCTCCGCTATTAGACGGCAAAAATAGCTACTAATACGCGCGGAGAATCCCAGGCAAAAATCGAGAATTTGGTTATCAGGGTTGTGTGTGTTCGTTGCTCGTATCGATTGGTCCGCGAGTAGAATCTCGAAACGACGTTATCGCGCATGATGCTGAACAAACTAGACGTTCTAAAATTTCGCCCGGCATCGGCGCGTGTAACGCCATACGGCCGGATACGTGTCGACGAAAGAATGGATGTATCGTCTGAGGAGACGGGGCTGGTGGCGCGATATGTAAAAGCGATGTTCGAGTAGTTAGAAAATACAAAAATTTGGAATTTCGTCTACTCCAATTTTACTTAACTGTTAACTTAACTTTACGCCGCCGGGGGTTGGTGAAGGGATAAAACAAAAATGATACAGGGAACAATGAATGTTATATTTATCAATTTACTTTATCAATTTTTTATTATCAAGGCCAAATTACAATACTTTTATGTGCGCGAGACCGAAACTAGCGCCATCATCTACTACAGGACTTATATATAGACCAATATATGGTCTAAGTACTCCAATTGTAAGCTACAGGTGCAGGACTCCTTCTTCCCTGGACACAGCGCATTATATTTTTCCTCGGTAGTGGCAAGTCGAGCGCACCGCTGTAGCTTGTTTTGGCATAGGCGTGGGCAAAGGCAGGACACCTAGAAAAAACAAAGAAAATCAGTAATGTACAATATATGTATACGTGTGTTGACTGGGATAATTATAGATATACGTACCACACCAGAAATTAGAAGCCTTCCTTTTCCCCGGTTGCCGTAGCTTATTCCTTCTCCTCCTTGGGGAAACCGATTCAATAGGTTTCCGCATTACCCAGGAGGTACTATTGACAATGCGTTTTTTTTTCAGTGGTATCCCCAGTAGGCCTATTCCACCATTGCAATGCAAGAGCACTGAACGAAGTGCCCAACCTAAAATAAATAAGCATTAGTTTGCATATTGATTGTTTAGGCTATACTCACTTTTATTATAATTTTACTACAATATACTTACGGCGCACTTCTTTATCATCGCCAATGAGTACAAAGGCAATGAGATAAATCTATCAATACGTTTAACTATAGTACATGTCCACGTTCCTTCAGTTTCGCAATTAAATTATTAACATCCGGCAGGATAGCACCAGCTTGCCTAACCGGTGGTTCTTCAACCGATAATATATCAATTCTGGCAGTAGTGTCGACACCCAAATCTTTTGGCGTCATCTTTTTCACTGGTTTCTTCTTAGCTTTCATGATGTTTGGCAAAGTAGCGTAGCGTGGTTCATTCAGACGGAGATCGGCGCTCAAAACTGCTGGTGTTTTCATTTGAATGGTCTCCAACCCTCCATCGACTTCACGGACCACTGTTAGCTCGCCGTTATTATACTCTATCTAATGCGAAAAAGATTGTATTATTATTTAAACATTATTTTACAATTTAGTACATTCAACATACTTTACAGCAGAACGTTCCAGTTGGCCAGTCCAAAATCCCTCCAATCATTTGCGCAGTTTGATTGCAATCGTCATCTATAGCTTGTTTACCGACGATAACTAGATCTGCTTTCTCATCTTGAGCTAGTTTAGCTAACATCTTGGAAATATGAAACGGTTGTAAAGTTACATACTCCGGTCCAGATACTTCAACATGAATCCCTCTATCAGCACCCATCGCGAGGGCAGTTCTAAGCGTATCTTGAGACTGCGGCGGTCCACACGAAACTGCAATTATTTCTTCGACTAATTTCTTCTCTTTCATTCGTACAGCTTCTTCGATTGCGATTTCGTCGAAAGGATTCATAGAATGTTTCACCCCATCTGTTACGACACCTGTTTTATCCGATTTCACACGAATCTGTAATTGAAAACAAGAAAGAATTAAACGGAAAACAATACAATTATTAATTAATGTGAAACATTGTTAACAATCTACGGCATTTGTTACGGCATCGATTATTTAATAATTTCACGAACGTGTTAAAATGTACATCAATTTTCATGATCAAATCAAGTAATCGACATCGCACATAAATTTTCTATAGCTATAAACATATTATTAAAACGTACCTTAACTGCATAATCGATAACTCTCTTCACTCCTACGAGCACCCGCGCCATCGTTAACTAATAAACAGATCGATATATCGTACAATTATAAATTATAATTTCTTTCTCAGAACATTTATTGTGAAGTATATGTTGCGACGTTGTCCCTTTTCCGTATGGTTTCATGGCCGACGAGAAACGGTCAACCCCGAGATTTTATAGGCGCTGAGGCCGGGCCGTGCGGACACGGTCCTCTCGGTGCGAAGGCGATATTCGAAGGAGGCTCGAATGGACGACGCGATACCAGTTCGGGCGCCAGGTATTAGAAAATACCACGCGAAACACGATAATGTCCTCGTGCTCGGTGAAGCCGAGCCCGAGAGTCGAGTCTCCACGAAACGCGGCGTGAAACAATGACGCGAACGGCCAGATGGTTCGAACACAGGAGGTTACGGAGACAGCCCTCACGGCAGGACGGATCTTGCAGGTCAAGAATCAACTAGGCGAAATAGGCTCCATTCATTTAATGGTCGTCAAATAAAATATATAGGCGAGCGGCCACGAGGCCGCGAACCGGGAGCCCGCGCTCCTTATACACTTTTGCGAGAGATAGTCGTTCGCTGAGCGCGTTAGTCGATCTTGATTTTATCGAGGAAGTACGGTACTATATACGATTCTCGTCGATACAAGATTCCGCGAGACGCGGATGAACGGCGCAATTTCGAAGACTGTCGCGAGAGCCGGATACAAAACGAAATTGGCTACGTGAGATGAACAATCCGCGGCTGTACGCGTGATACGAGACGCGTAGACCGCCGCGGGGTCGCGAGCAAGTTCGCCGACGCTTCAGCTAGAGACAACGGATCGAATCGGGTTACAAATCCGCGGCCGTACGATTTCGATACAACACGTAGACCTACGAGAGAATACGATAAAGGTGAGCGCATACTAGATGGTCGCGGGAAGGCCGCGGGAAGGCCAAAGCCGCCGATGGACGTCCATGCGGCAAGGGAGCAGGGCTACCTGCTGTGCGTGGCAGAAAAAAAGGTCTCCGTGGGCTCCCCACCTCTTTTAGGGAAAGGGACCTTTCTTTCAGAGAGCCCTGCTCCCTGCTGTGGAGCCGTCGGCCCGCTAGAGATTTCTTCCCGCGTGGACGTCCATCGGCGGCTTTGGGCGTCCATCGGCGGCTTTGGCCTTCCCGCGGCCTTCCCGCGACCATCTAGTATGCGCTCACCTTAAATGACCGCCGCTCTACCGAATCGCTTCTAACGCAACCGACTTTCGAACGGAAGACTATTCGAATCCGACACGACTCCTGAGGAAGACTTCCGATCTTCGAGATTAAGGGAACTATCTTCGCGAATGCTCACAGCGTCCTTGAGGAGAACGCGAGCGAGAAGGCTCGAGGCGCCCTGCGCCTCGGCTCTAACGAAATCTCCGAGGACGAGACGAACACGTGTCGTCCTCGCGCCAATACTATGAGCCACCACGATTAACGAATCGAAAGATCACAAAGTCGACTTACCGTCGACGATATTCTGGCTGCGGGTTCGATATTGGCCCTTGACGCCTCACTCGCACGCTTCTGTTCGTCCGGAAAGCCACCCGCGACGCGAAACTTAATCGGGTTTCGGTACTTCGGTACGGAAGAAATTATCGAAAGCAAAAGCGCGTCTACTCTGTACGGGTCGCACACGTTCCGTAAAAATCCGAAGACGACACAATACAACAACGGGATAATTGTCACAACTTCGAGTTCTATTTCTTAAACTATTTATATAAACTGAAAATCAACAGAGCCGCAGATCAACGTTCCACAAATTTCGTACCGCAAATGAACCAATCAGCCCTGATGGGCCTCATTATATAGCCTCAAGGGTAGCTACCCCCACTACGCTCACTCTGGCCGCAAGGATTCATGCCAGTGGTGCCAGAACAGTGTGCCCAGATTCCACGTTTTTTTTCGCGCATGCGCGACTTTTCAGCCTCAGTAAAGTACGCTTCGCGAGGAAATGTGGCACCTTGAGCGCCATGCCGAATGATTATGAAAAACGAATGAATGACAAGTGTATTTGTATATATATTCGTATATACATATGAAATATTGAAATATAATATATATATATATATATTCAGATAATAATATAATTCCGACTTATTCTATTGTATTTAGAGGATGGGGAAGAGGGAAGGAGTGCTAAAATAATTAAGCAAGATAAATAATAAACAACAAAATATTTTATTTGGCAGACACAATGACAGCTACCGAAATCTATAAAACACATTTTTTAAGTTATCGTTACAGAGCCAGATAAAAAAGTTGGCAAAACATCATATTTTAAAATTTTGTATAATTCCTACCAATTGCAATCGTAATAAATTTTAGTTTACTTATTCTCTAGCGAACTAGTCGGTCTAACATCTTAAAAAATTCAAGTCCTTTGGACCAATTTCTAAAAAGTTATGCGATTTTTAAGCGTGTCCACTTATTATCGCCGCTGACTGTAGCTGCCTCAGGGCTCTGCTACATCATCGCATCGGCCGCAACATAGCTACGTTACTGGTTTGACGCGCATGCGCGAAGAAAAACGTGGAATCTGGGCACACTGGCCAGAATCGTGGATGCGAGACCTTTCCTCTCCGGCGGCTCGCCCCCCCCCCCCCCACTCTGACGAACCGTGGACGTACCGTGGACGTGCCGTCCACGCCACGTTGTTTCTGGTGCGTAGCGCTACACACGAACGTACTTCTACTCTGCCCGTGTGAGTGCCTGTTCGATTGCACGCGCGCTACACACAAGCGCACCTCTACTCTGTCCGTGTGACTACCTGTTCGACTGATCGACGCCGACGCGTTCCTTCGATTTTCACGTTACCGAAATTTCGGAAGCAAGAGTCGGAAAGTCGGAATCTGCGCACAGTGGGGACAAGTGACCTAACTCGATTCAAAAAGAAATAACTTTCGATAGAAATGAGGTAGAGCGATGATTTTTTTTAAAAATTAAAGCTGAAACTTTGCAGAATATGAGAAAAATAGGGAGATTACGGTACGAACGGTTTTTAACCTTGAGAAAATTCGTTAAACTTTCACAATTTCAAGAAAATGTGGTTTCTCCGTTACCACGGGCGGAAAAAATATTTTTAAATTTTTGCTATATATCATTTCCCGTATATTTTTTCACGCTGATTTCAAATCTGGTCTCAAAATTTATCTACGACCTCTGGTTTTTTCAAGAAATCGATTTTTGTAGGCCTGCGTAAATAAATGTGCACTGTGAAAGTTTCATCGAAATCGGTTGATGCGGAAAAAAACGACAGGCCTTGAAAGATGTAAAAATTCTTCGATGTAGGCTGAAAATCTGCGATTTTTACCATCTTTAAACGTTTGTAGCTCATTGCAACGTCTACTGATTTGGACGAAATTTTCAAAATATGTTTAGTCGACACAGATCTACAAAGCGTATTTTTCAATTTTTCAATATGGGCCCACATAAAAAAGTTGTAAAATGCAACTCTTAGTATTTTTTCATACAATTCCGATCAATTGCAATTTTTGAAAAAATTTCTTTTCATATCCTGTAGTAAACTAATTGCTCTAGCTCCCCAAAAAAGTTCAAATCGTTTAGTACAATATTGAAAAAGTTCTCGTCTTTTTAGAACGTCCGAATATTAATTCGAGTAATTGCAGTTCCAGTATCTCCTTTTTCCAGGATTGCAAGGGTGCGGGATTCGCCTCTTCTCATCTCTCGATAATAATACAAACACGGGGTTTCTGAATAGTCAAAAACGCTAGATGAAAGATCGATCTAGGACACTATCTGCCTCAAAAGTCCTATTTTCCGTTTACGAGGCGAAATTTGCATTAGTCGTCACCATAATTTGCTTTATTCGGAAGCATACAAGCTACTTTCATAGCTACATGCTGCCGAATAATGCCAATTACGCCTCGTAAACGAAAAAATAGAACTTTTGAGGCAGATAGTGTCCTAGATCGATCTTTTATCTAGCGTTTTTGACTAGTGAAAAACCCCGTGTTTGTATTATTATCGAGAGATGAGAATAAGAGGCAAATCCCGCACCGTTGCAATCCTGAAAACGAGTCTACTCCCTTTTAATAAACTAAAGCAAGGATTTGAAACCAAGGAGTATGTTCGGTTGCAGGTAGCTACGGTATAAAGTTTAGTACCTTAACGGTATAAAAGGTCCAAATACATCTGGCTACATCGACTGTGCTTCTTTCGGCTGGCTAAAAATCACTTTGTTGGGAGGTACATCTGGAAGGTCTTTAGCTGAATGTTTTATGACGGCCTCGCCTGTGAATTCGGACTCGCGCTTGTTCCTTCGCGCGGAGGGTTTTACGACGGAACATTAAGTGGCCTGTAGTTCCTTTTTCATTTGGAACAACCTAAGCATTGGAAAAACCGAAAGAATACCGGTATTATTTCGGTTTCGGTAGAAAATTGACTGTGCCGTTATTCGAAGACTTTGAATAAATCCACTATCCACAGTCCAAATTCTATCTTGAGTTTAGTCTTTTTTTAATCGGAAGAACGCCACACGAAGCAGCTAGCGTCATTTACATGAAACAATTACGAAAAATAAACTAGGTCTGCAATTTACTTGTTAGTGGTTTCATGCCGATATGCCTGGCTGGCCGTCGCGCGTCGGGTTACCTGGCCGTATTTATTGCACCACTTGGCCGCGGCGACCGAAGCCTTCGCCGCCCTGGCAGAAAATTATTCGAAGCTACACCGTTTCTGGTTTCCAGATGGCTGGAAAACCCCAAGGTTTGGTCGCCACATGTGCGGTCTAGGCGAATCCTAGGGCCCGCTTCAAGCACCAGCTTAAATTTAGTTCCGTTCACCCCCAAATGGGACTTTCACCAACATGTTCAATCGCGTTTTTAACACTTTTTAATGGGTTGAATGGGTTGTTAACATTTTTTTATCTTATTAGGAATTTATTTTAGTTAGTGATCATATTCATCGATAAAAAAAGATGAGTATACGGTACTATTTATATTGAGTCCTACAAAGTTAGATCCAATAGAGCGAAATTTGAAATATAAAGCCAGGAAATCTATTTTTGTTTACAATTTATGATCATTTATGATTTATTTTTTATTATTTACTATTTTTGTTCTCCGTTTACTTAGATTACGCCACACAGGAAATGAGAATGCTCATAGGGATGGCGCAGGATGGCGTGAACTGCTACTTTTATGTTGATCACATTTTTGACTGCACCAATCGATGCAGTTTTTTGTGCTCTACATAAAAGTACCTACATACTTATATCCTAAACTTATTCGTTAGGAAGTTATCGAAGCTAAAAGTTCTCTGATTTATAATGGAACATAAAGTAGGTACTTCGGAACACTTGCCGAGACCGAAATAATTCAGTGAACTTTTAGCTTCGATAACTTCCTAACGAATAAGTTTAGGGCATAAGTATGTTTATGTAGTATATTAATAAGTACTTTTATGTAGAGCACAACAAACTGCATCAATTGGTGCAGTCAAAAATGTAGGTTTCCGTTTAAACAAAAAGTGCAGTTGCATTTTTCTGTTGCACCGATGCACAAAACTGCATAAAATTAGTTACGTAGTATGCACCGTCTGATGCCATTCACCTTTTTCTTATAACATTTTCTTCTATTCCCGACCGTTTAGGAGTTACAGTGTTGTATACCCGATAACCTATGTAAACGCCGATACATCACGATAACCAAGCCACGGCCACGTCAGCCTGCACTTATAAGTTATTAGAACAAGATAGGACTATACAACTCTTAGACCTTGTCCTTTCCATTCCCTTCCCACTCCCTTCCACATTCTCCTCTCCAAAATAGGTTATATGTATATGTATAGAGCTGCCGAAACAGCAGTATCAAATTTTGGTTCTCTTGCGAATTCGAGATGAGGAAGTCACTGTATGTACCTTACTACGCTACTGTAGACCTTTGTTAAATAAAACTTCTTTACGATTTATAAAAAGTGTTGTACTCGATTTCTGAACACGGAATCCAACAACAGCCTGTCTCAGTTGCGTGGGGACACCCTGTATAATAACGTTGTTATGATTTTCTTATTGGTTACTAGAATGTATCCGGTCGTTATTGGGAATGGTCGCTGCATGACCAAGGACACGGTTATCGGTGGATACCAAGGGCCAAAAGGAGTAAGAAACAATTCTTTCCGCAAACATAAAATGAACTTTCAACAATATATTCGCTTGGATAAATCAAATCACTAGTCCACTGGAGACTCGAACAGCGACGATAACATAATTCAGGTTTTAGTAAGAGAAACACAATGTAATTGAAAGCAACACAACGAGTAATAAGCAACGATCACGCGAGGAGGTTTCTCCTCAATTAACGACCTTGTCTATGCAATTAGGTTCAAGTGGTTTTCCAGCATTACGTGATAAGCAATCTGGACAAGTACATACTTTCCACGAAGCAGTGAATTCCTTCCGGAACGATACTTGCTAGCTGATGGTGTTCGTCATAGTTTCGCATCACTTCCGTTTGGTTATGGGAGGAGGATGTGTTTGAGACGACGATTTGCTGAATTGGAAATGGTGGTGGCCATTAGCAAAGTAATTATACCTATTATCTTAATGCTGAAAAAATTGAAATCAATTAATATAAATCTTGGAAAATTGAACATCTTCTATTAAAAAAAAAATGAAGGTGACCTTAAAATCTCCGAAAATCTTTCACCTACAAAGCAACTCTTTATACTGAAAAACTTCGGTTAACACGTTCAGGCCATTTGCTTTGTTCTGTACTGCATTTTAGGTATTATAATACCTCATTCTATTGGTGGAAAGAAGAAGAAAGGAAAAAGGAGTTGATGAAGTGTGGAACAGAATTTCGGGGTTTTATTACAGTGCGCTCGTTAAGTATAGTTCCCGTTAGCATCCTCGGTGGTCACTGTAAATGCTCAGGAACAATAAACCGAGAACTCGCCGTTTATTACCGGGGAGGATTAGTCTTGTTGAGGTGCCTTAAAACTCGTTTCCAGGATTGCAGGGGTGCTGGATTCGCGTGCTCATTTCTCGATAATACAAAAATGGAGTTTTTCTATCTTTTTTCGTTTACGAGGCGTAATTTGCATTATTCGCAGTTGTATGCTTCCGAATAATGCAAATTACGCTTCGTAAACGAAAAAATGGGACTTTTGAGGGCGACAGCGCCCTAGATCGATTTTTTATCTAGCGTTTTTGACTACTGAAAACCCCCATTTTAGTATTACATCGAGAAATGAGAATGTGAATCCCGCACTCTTGAAATGCTGGAAAAAGGAGTCTACTCCAGTGGTCGGCACGGATGACATTTTTCGGGCCGCCTCCTTTTCCCACCGCACGTCTCGCTCCCCGTAACGGCCTTAGTTCTCAGGCCCGTACCTATCCTAGACTGTATGAACTGCGGGGGTGGCGCAGTTCATACACTCTCTCTCTTTCCCGTGTTTATTGTTCAAAGTTAGTTTCAGAAATTGTCATGCAACAGAGTGGAATAGGCCTACAGGGGATACCACATAAAAAAAACACATTGACAATAGTACCTCAATGGTAATGTGGAAACCTATTGATACTGGTGTCGCTCTAATGCGCCACGCGCAGTTCATACGGTCTGGGATAGGTACGGGCCTGAGGTGCCTCGAGGACTTTGGCCGTTACGGGGAACGAGACGTGCGGCCGGTGAAAGGAGGCGGCCTGAAAAGTCTCATCCGTGCCGACCACTGAGTCTACTCCCTTAATCTGCTACCTAGGTGCTTGCGATAATCCGACGTATACCTGGCTGTAATGCGGACCTTTAGTTCACCTAGGCACGTCTCCATCATTAACGCGCGTTGTCAGTAAGCAAAATTCTCGGAATTTGCTTTGAATTGGACAGGACACTGTACAAGCAGAATATCATAGATCTATTTCCGAATAAAGTAGATGAGAAGCACACTCAGCTTCGAGCATCGAGTGCAGGCTGCAATCGATATCGGCTCGAAGCAGATCTGATTGACTGACTGACGTATAGTAAAACGTACAGACACTGATCGTGTATATTTGTTGACAATTTCAGAATTTCCAAGAACAGCAATAAAAGAAATTCGAACTGTTTCACGATATCTAAATTGCTTTCGCTGCTTTATACCAGGGTACGCGACGAAGTAATAAAACGTCAATAAAACTGGGCAATTACTTTGACCGTCGCGAGGGCCAATAAATCCTGGGTAGTTACCAAAACAACCCTGGATTTTCGAGACTCTGTTAAAGGCGTGTCGAGAAGGCCGCGGACACCGATGGACGTCCATGCGGCAACAAATCTTTAGCGGGTTGACGGGGAGCAAAGCTCCCTGCTGTGCGTGGCAGAAAAAAAGGTCTCCGTGGGCTCCCTACCTCTTTTAGGTAAAGGGAGGCCCCTTTACCTATGACGCATACCAGCGCACACCCTTACCCTGCCATAGTCCGGCCACTCTAAGCGACCGTGATTATCCTTACGGGCACCGTCGGTTCTCCCACGCCATAATTAATGCAATTGTACTTGCAGCTTACAGCTATTCCTTCTGACGCGTTAACGGTAACGTTAGCGTTTCTGCTTTATAATATTGGTCATTGTTGTAATATCCTGCAATTTCTACCATCTTTAACCCTTAGCACTCCAGTGGTGACTCGAAATCACCACTAAAAATTGCTGTCCCATTATTCAAAATATTGTTTACATTGTTAAACATGTTGGCAGCTAATCAATTACTAAACCTTCAATTATTGTATGAGGTATTACAATCAATCCAAACCAAAACACTTCGTGTAAAGGTTGACCAAGGTCCCCGGCCCATCCACTTCAGTGATATGAAGGATAGACCAAGTTCCCCTCGCCTATCAAAGTTGTGATATGATGGATGGACCAAGTTCCTCTTGCCTATAAGGGCTGTGATATCGGGAAAGACCAATTCCCAGAGGCCAATGATTGTTGCACTTACCTAATTCAAACTTTACAACCTAGGGAATTTGGCGTCTGCGCTGGCACTACTATTTTGACTTGCATGAGAAAAATTTATATCCGGATACGGCGCAGAAGGAGACGATTCTGCAGGAGTCGAAGCAACGGCAGATTTTTAAAAAATTCATAAGATTTTTGCTTGAGCACTAGGGTATGCCCAACCACATGAAGTATGTGGTATTTTGATTTAAAGAAAAAAATTTTTTTTCGGGATTTTCGATTTTTCCTATTGGCTTGGATATAAAAGACACCTGATTCCAAAATTTCAAGTTTCTAGCTTGTCTGGAAGTGCGTACGAGAATAACTACTCGGCAGCTTAGAGGTGGCGGGAGAGGAACTTGGACGCGCGCTGCCGCGCGCGTTGATTTCATATCCATCAAATGAAAAGAATCGTATACATCGAACGAAATTATTCTACCTAGAACGAGATGTTTCATTTTCGAGTTAAAACAGCTGCAAAACAGCTTTCAATATAGGCCCACATAAAAAAGTTGTGAAATGCAACTTTTAGGGTGCGTTCCGTTTCACGCATAATGCGTATAGACTGCATAGAGAACCGTTCCGTCTCATTCAATGCGCGCATCAGCCTCGCATCAGAAGTTTGGAAAACGGTTCCCGTTTGATCAAACTGCTGGAAAAAAGTTTTCGATTCGATTTACAGTGTCCAACACCAAATATGTTCAAGAATTACTGTTGGATGATTCATATAGAGTTGTTTTCGCTGATTCCGATTCTGCCCTTAATTTTTCTCCTAGACGCACAGTTATCAGAAACTTAATTGTGAAAAGAAACATATTTTTCAACTTTAAACAAATATTGTGATGTTGTTATAAAAGATATGGTCCAATATTTTGGTAACGTGAAAACCGGAGGAACGCGTCGGCGTAGATCAGTCGAGCAGGTAGTTCACACGGATAGAGTAGAGGTATGCTTGTGTTGTGTAGCGCGCGTGCAATGGAACAGGCACCAACACGGGCAAGCGCGGTCGACACCGCTCACGGACACGACGATACGTCACGGAAGGGGAAACCAGCGACTGCCAGCCTCTGTGTTATTCCGCGGGACGGGTAACCGGGCGCAACGGGCGCGGGGATAACGTGAAAGTTACAGTGATCTGATATACCACATCGCTAAAAATTCGAAATAGTGCCACAATAATGCCAAAACATCGCTTGAAATATGGCGGAGAATGTAACATTTAATAATAATCGATATGGTTTCGTGATAATTCGCATTCTCACCGACACCGACAAGATACTGTTAAAGACTGCCAGCCTTACGGGAGTTGGCGGGACTCGAATTTTTCGGTGTTCTCTTACGCCCTCTAGGATATATTCTGACTGGAGTGAGAAACAGGAGGCCACCGACGGCATTTCGTCGGTGCAGAAGACACTGTATTGGTATCGTGTTAGCAACGCGCCCGCGCGCTACACTCACCAGCGTACCTTTGCTATATCCGTGTGCGCTGCTTGTGCCAGCCGCAATCTATTTTTAGCACTTGCCATGTTGCCATGCTTTACGGCTTACGGCTTACGGAAACGAAACTGAAATTCGACTGTCGAGCCGTCGAGCGTATGAATCGCAATCTGGAGCTAGCCTTCGAGTCCCCGTGCAGCGAGGATTTTTTTTAATTTTTATTTTTCATTACTTTTTTAATTACATTTTTTAACCTTCCAAAAAATTAAAAATGTTAAAACTATGTTCAAAATATGTATTCATTTTAAATAGAAACGTTTCGTTACTGTCATAATTGCATTAATAAAAATTGGTATATGAGAACACGTTGATGGTATTTATTAGGACTGATTGGAGAATACGAAAATGCAGGAAGTATTTTTTAGTTTATGAAACAATTTGTAGATATATTAGTTGTCAAACAAATAATAAAATAAATTGTATAATATATATAAATTGATTTTATACACACAATTTGATCTTCTGTCTTCCTATAATAAAAAAATACAGTCATAACTATAATTATAATAGAATTTCATAAAATATTGAGGTTATTGCAAACTCATCTTTTTTCGCGATGATGCTCTAATTTTATTGCTTCTCTCGAATGTCCATTTCCTTCCGAGACAGTGGCGTTTCTAGGTGTAAATAAAAAATGTTGATATAAAATGTATCATAATTAGACTACAATTATTCTAATAACGTGGAATGTAGTACATATTAAGTTTTAATTACCAGGATTTTCTTCTTCGACGTTAAGCACCCTTTACTGTTTCTCGTAATTTACGTATATGTACATTAGGGTGGACCTTATTTTTCGACCATGAAATTTTTTGGTCCCGGAAACCAGAATTGTAACAAATGTTGAGAAAATGATCTGGAAAAATTTTGGGGCCGATTGGATCATGGGAAAATGAGGCGCAGCAAATTTGAAAATTTTGAATTTTTTAAATCTTGACATAAATAGACGTTATGATATATCGTTGAATTTGTCTTTTTTCTCTCTAAGAATCCATATATAGCATAAACAGTTGTTGATAGAAAAAACATCCGTGACCTTGAAAACTTGAAATAATGACTTTGAAAAAATTTTTTTCTCTGATACTATATCCACCTCCTTATATGTATACTACAACTTTTGTTTGAAGAGTTTTTTCATATATACATGACTGACAGAGATACGGAAGCATACAACTGCGCATATAGCTATTTTCATAGCTACACATGCTGCCGAATAATGCAAATTACGCTTCGTAAACGAAAAAATAGGACTTTTGAGGCAGATAGCGCCTTAGATCGATGTTTTATCTGGCGTTTTTTTTTTGACTAGTGAAAAACCCCGTGTTTGTATTATCGAGAAATGAGTAAATGAATATCTTGCAATCCTGGAAGTCTCTCTACTCCCTTATATATGTATATATAAATAAATTCATTAATACGCTCCAATCTACAAAAGAAAAACAGTTATAATATCGGAAAAAGAAGTTATTATGAATAATAAGTAGTCTGACTGAAACATAGACTGAAGGTGGTCAATGATACCGCTGAACGGGGCGTTAAACTAATGGAGGATCATAATAAAATTTTATATAGAAACAAAGAGGAGAAATAATATATGTATACTATACAAACTGTGTGATGGAATATCGACAGCAGTATCCTGACGCCACAAAACAGATTTGTCAAAGGATTTTTAAATATTTTTTAATATAGAGAGAAACACCTGATCAATCCCTGCATGATTAATTGCTTTTTTAAGAGGCATTGAAGACTGCTTATTAACTGAGAGTTATTAAATTTTTCATTTTCCTCAGAGTCAGTAAGTTCTTTATTTTTCTCGGAGTCACATTAAGTTTTCCATTTTTCTCGGAGTTATCAAATTTTTCATTTTCCTCAGTGTCGTCAAGTTTTTTCATATAGTCCAGTCGGCAGGTCGAAAAAAGGCGTCTACCTGGAAAGTATTCCGAACTTAATGAAATTTTGACACGTCATTTAGGGGTACTCTGGGGTGTCGAATCTCAGTTTTCGACCTCGAGGACTCTGTGCTAACTTGGGGAGGGGGAAAAACCACGATTTTTATTACCTTGTTTTGGTTTTTCGCCTATTACTCAAAAACTGTGGATCCTCAGAACTTTTGTTTTTCATTTTTGGAAAGAGCATTAAATTTTATTCAAACACTGGTCAATCTTTTTTTTGACCCAACAGGCACCGATAGACAGGCGTTCAAAATTAGGAAATGTTTCTCAAAATGACATTTTGAGCCACGCATTGTGACATTTAGCAGGCAATTGCAAGTTTTTGGCTCATAACTTTAGTTTTTCAACATATCTATATATAATCTTCATACTACGGATACCCCTTACATTTTCACTATTAACTGGGGAGGATAGCACAATTTATTTACTTCAACCGAGTGGATTCAAGCCTTTTTATATTTTTGTTGGTGTTATGTTTAATAGCAATATAGATATTAATAATAAAAAAAAAACATCCCCGATCGGACCCCGCCGTCGTTTTTTTCAGTTTTTGAGTAATAGGCGAAAAACCAAAACAAGGTAATAAGAATCGTGATTTTTTCTCCCAAGTTAGCACAGGGTCCTCGAGGTTGAAAACTCAGATTCGACACCCCAGAGTACCCCTAAATGACGTGTCAAAATTTCATTAAGTTGGGAATACTTTCCAGGTAAAAGTACCTGGCGACTGGACTATACGCGCTGTCGTAAAAAAAGTTCTGGTATGTTGATAGTCTAAAAATATGATCACAATGCTATTTTTCAATTTCTCTAAAAAACCTGCATTTGTCGAATTTTTGCGTGTTTTTCACTTTGTGTAATTAACATTTTGAACCAAAAAATCGGGAAAAAATCTCAAATATCAATTTCAATTAAATGCAATTATATGATTAAATTAATGCAAGCAAATGGGGAAAATTGACCGAAAATTGAATGGCACAACGGCTGTTTAAATACTTCGAAGGACTACCTCGTCCGGCTAGGCCCTTCATTCCAAATTGTAATATTCCAATATTCCAAACCATTTTAAATATATTCAAGTACTATTTAAAACTATTAATGAGTTTTAACAACAAAATATTTTAAATAGAAAACTAAATTTTGACATATAAGATAGGATTATAGCAAGCTTGCTATAAATGTCGAAAACTCGAGTCTGGCCAGATATGAGACATTCAATTTTCAGGAAACACTATTCTATGATGACGAACGGAGAAAAGGGAAGTGAAGCTCGGGGACTTCGGTCGCCGTGGAGTGGAGTGAAACATTGTAACATATATATTGATACGGGTCGGGTCGGGTATATCGGTGTGAGACTACTAATCAAACAACAAAGCTTAATTATTTATCATTACTTTTTTATAGGATTTTCCTTAACATATTTGGTGAATTTTGTTTCTTTTTATGAAAATGGTACCAAAATTATATAATTCCGATGATATTTGCTTATGCAATGAGCGACGCAAGTTTCGGACACAAAGAAGGACAGCGTCGGGAAAAGAAGAGACGCGGATAGTCCTTATTCTTTTAAGATTTCGACTTCGACTTCGTCTGCTAGATCTTCGCCTCGTCGCACAATGTACTCATAAATGAATCATGTTTCAGGAAGTGGTTCAGTTCAGAATGAAATAAAATAATGTTACACGCACTTTTTAAATAGCGTCATATATGGTGCAAGAAATATTCGTATAGAGTCAAATAGAATTATTTTTTTAGATATCTTCGTGCGAAATACTGCCTCTAAATAACATTGTATGGATAGGAGCCGTCGAAAATTAGTTTAATTAGTTAATACTTTTATCTTGTTACTACCTCTGCTTTAATAATTGCTGTCAATAATGCTGTCGAGCATTACAAGTATGGGATAAATAAGTAAAAAAATTAATTTTCTGTTTCCTACTAAGGATCTTAATAAGAACGATTGAATTTTGTCATTACATAACATAACAGAATATTTTTTAAGAATCATTATTTTATATATAACGCAATAATGTTCAAATTACTATTTAAATTCCAATATACATTTGTAGAATATTACGTAGTAGTTACTTTCATTTTTCCTTCATCTATAAACTATCGATTATATTGTAAACAATTATTACAATGGTGATAATAACGGAAATAAGAATACAATAAGAGAATTATACATATACATATAGTATTATAAGGCAATTACAGAATGGGTAATGTCAGCATTCTACTATATCATTCTTCTTCCACTTGACGAATATCTCGTCGATTGTGGAACTTTTACCGCTGTGGTATATCAGATCACTGTAACTTTCCCGTTATCCCCGCGCCCACTCGCGCCCACTTACCGGTCCCGCGGAATAACACAGGGGCTGGCAGTCTTTAATAGTATCTCGTCGGTGTCACCGATACATCGCGACGAGAATCTCCTCAGTGGTCTTCTTTACCGACAAAATGCTGTCGTTGGCCTTCTGTTTCTCTGGATGGAGCCAGAATATATCCTAGAGGGCGTAAGAGATACCGAAAAATTCGAGTCCCGCCAACTCCCATAAGGCTGGCAGTCTTTAATAGTATCTCGTCGGTGGCGCGGGGATAACGTGAAAGTACAGTGATCCAGGCGTTGCCGTGGGTGCGGTATATCACCCAGAACGGAGATTACCAATTGAGGACAAATTAACTGTGTGACAGCGGCGCGGCGCGGCGTAGGCGTAGGTCGCCGCCGAGCCAGTGATGCCAGAATCGGGGACGCGAGGACGCTTCCCCTCCAGCACAGGTTCCCCCTCTCTGACGGACCGTCCTCGCCGTAGCTTCTGCTGCGCACGCGCTACACACGAACGTACTTCTACTCTGCCCGTGTGAGTGCATGCTCGATTGCACGCGCGCTACACAAACAAGCGTACCTCTACCATGTCCGTGTGACTACCTGCTCGACCGAACGCGTCGGCGACGCGTTCCTTCGATTTTCACCAATTTTCATGTTGCCGAAGTTTCGGAAGCACGAGTCGGAAAGTCGGGATCTGGAGACGGCGCGCATTTGAATCCCGGGACGGCGCGGCGCGGCGCGGTGCACATTTTGCTATAACTTTTGATCTAAAAAAGATATCGAAGCGAAATTTGGACTAAATTTTTTTTTTAAAAACCGGGTTTAATGGTTCATCCTAAAATATGTTTTGTATTTCTTAAAAAATTTTTCTCGTTGATTTTTAAAGTTAAGGTAGTCCAGAAGGCCCCCAACACAAATTGATTTTTAGTCGAACCATGCTCAATAAACAATTACGAAAAAATTTATAAATATTCCACTTAATAGCACACATGATTGAGATTTTTTTCAGATTTTTCAGATTATGCAGACATGTTTAAAAAAATTGAAAATCTCGAAACATTCGAAGAAAATGCATATTTCGTATTGAACTTTTCGAGATACCAGTTTTATAAAAATTCATTAGTCCGATATTATTGAAACAATTGTCCTTAATTTTTCTCAGAATTTTTTATAAATTGTATCGTTGTTAAAAAATCAAAATCAATTTTTTCGATACTTCTTTGTAGAAGAATGGGAATAAGGAAAAACTAAGGAGATTATGTGATTTTGTGATAACGTTTTTGCGTTTACTATGTCGGAAACATGTTAAAGGGACTTTTTTACTGCCTCACTGCCTTAGAAATTTATATTTATAGAACACCATGCGATTACACTGATTCGCTATAGCTAGACGGGGGATCTTTATGCAATGTAAAAGTATTCTGCGTTGATTGCGAGAAGCAGGAATAACATAATTGATTTCATCGCTTAACGACTTTGTTACGTTAAAAACAACGTTACAAAATATTTTTGAAGTTTCCTAATTTATTAATGGTTTATATTTCACCCAACTAATTTCTTGATAAATGCATAAAGATCCGCAGTCAAGTTATAGCGTTTACTCAGACTAGTAAACCCACAAGTAGGGAGGTAATGTACTTCGAGGCAAACCTAACCCGGGGGGGGGTGACCTTGGGTGTCCCAAATTTTTTTTTCGAGGGTCAATGCGTCATAGCGACAACGGTGAGGGAAGGGTTAGGTTTGGCTCGATTCCAGAACATACATTTCCTCCCTGCTCACAAATATTTACATTCAAAGGATTCAGAACATTTCGGATAACTTTTTTTAATGAACTTATTCAACGTGAACTGATAAGTATATATGCGCGTGAGTGAGTGTGTGTGTGAGAAAATATTTTATAATCGCGATGTATGTGTCTGTGAAAGAGTCCCAATATAGTTCCACTTTGTACATATACAATGTTACATTACATGTATTTATTTTCTATAAACTCATACCATCTAGTCCTGTCTTTTCCTTAAAAAATGAACCCTTTGGCTAGGCTGCTCGGGTCAATTTTTACTCATCGTTTCAAAACTTCAATTATTTAGTAAAATTTAGTTTATAACACTAAATCTAAAAATGTGTTACTACACTCCTCAAAAGAATTAAGAGATCACTTCTGCGAACCCGAAAAATTTCCAAATGATATTAACGCGATTTATCAAAAAATTTGTTTCTCCCCGTGTTCAAAGAAAAAGTAGACATAATTAAAATCGTAATTCTAATTGCAATCTTGTAGGACTCAATATAAATAGTAACGTATACTTATCCTTTTTTATCGATGAATATGGTCACTCACTAAAATAAATTCCTAATAAGATAAAAAAATGTTAAAAACCCATTAAAAAGTATTAAAAACGCGACAAAGAAACTGTAGGCTGTTTACTATAATAATAATAATAATAATAATAGTATTTTATTTCCCATTTCGGGGTACAAACGCGGACCTCCGCTCCGCTTACAAACTTCACCTTCCTTATCTCTTCATTCTTAACTTAAATTTACACTTAAACACGAGAGAGAGAGAGAGAGAGAGAGAGAGCACACCGTTCACTCATTCCTCACACATTCTTCTTCACTCATTCACACACTCTGGACCCCCGGTTCCGCTGCTCATCCTTTCTCTCATCTCTTCCACTCTCTTCATCCATACTGTTGGCTGTTTACTATATGAACTAAACTATCGAACGATTAACGAAGAAAACACGACCTCATTAGTTCGAAAACGAGTGCAAAGTTAATTGATTATAACTTTGCGAGGGCGATGAATTTTCATATAAATGCTTTCCCGACATAAGGGATAAATGTCTGTCATCGACAGACATGGTGCGACTAGACTCCTGTCTAGCTTTCAAGGATGTGCGCACCACACACATGGAATTTAATAGGCCAGCGCCTATTTTATTCCTTCTTCGAGATTTTATGTCGGGAAGCAAAGAGAAAATTCGCTCGGCCTCGGCATTCGAGTGCGGAAGACATCTGACCGTGTTTATTAGAGAAGTTAAAAGGGGGAAACGAAGAACATGATTCGGGTCTGTTTGGTTACAGATGTCTATCCACATATCGTCAAAAGACAGATTCGACCATTGGTCCCTCTGCGACCGGGAAGTGCCGTAGTACAAGAAGTCCCACTTTTTTTGTAGATCTACGGCACTCCAATTCCCTAATTTATTAGCGACAGCTACGAGATTTTGAAAAGTTAAATCTCTGTCGCTGTTAAATAGGGAATCGGGCGATTTGAAGACCGTCAATTGTCTGAGGAAAATATCGTCATGAGGAAGACGATTTCTCAATTCATTGCATAAGGTCACATAAAACCTTAAGCAATTTTTCTTTAAGGTGAACACCTCAACTTCCGCCATTCCATCCCTAACTGCCTCTTCCAAATAATCGTGGCATCTGGAACCAAGCTCCACTTGATCTAGTGGAACTTGATTTGATTCCAACGAGAAATCTATCGCCCTCACCTCGCTAAGCCAATCCAAAAGCGCTGGTTTTAAAATCAATATTAGCAGATTCAAGAGAATGACTTCAAAGAAAAGATAAGTATAAACTATACTATAAAGTTATACATTAATATTTTATTCTATACTTTGCAATCATGACTTTAACTAATTTCTTTTTTTGTTATGTTGTAGAAAGGCAGGGACCATTTAAAATCGATTTTCGTAACCGGAGATGTATGAAACTTGACAAATGTGTTTGAAATTTGTGTTTTATTTGTCTAGTTTCATACTTAACGACCTGATATATGTAAAATGTCGTTACAATAATTATGTGATTACCAAAATTGTTAGGAGTGATGCACATATGTATATTGAAATATAACGTAAATAAAATATTTTATATTGCATTATCAAGTCTGTACATTATTTTTCTGATTATAAAAATATTCAGTATTACATAATACATCAACAAAGAAGTATCGAAAAAATTGATTTTGATTTTTTAACAACGATACAATTTATAAAAAATTCTGAGAAAAATTAAGGACAATTGTTTCAATAATATCGGACTAATGAATTTTTATAAAACTGGTATCTCGAAAAGTTCAATACGAAATATGCATTTTCTTCGAATGTTTCGAGATTTTCAATTTTTTTAAACATGTCTGCATAATCTGAAAAATCTGAAAAAAATCTCAATCATGTGTGCTATTAAGTGGAATATTTATAAATTTTTTCGTAATTGTTTATTGAGCATGGTTCGACTAAAAATCAATTTGTGTTGGGGGCCTTCTGGACTACCTTAACTTTAAAAATCAACGAGAAAAATTTTTTAAGAAATACAAAACATATTTTAGGATGAACCATTAAACCCGGTTTTTAAAAAAAAAATTTAGTCCAAATTTCGCTTCGATATCTTTTTTAGATCAAAAGTTATAGCAAAATGTGCACCGCGCCGCGCCGCGCCGTCCCGGGATTCAAATGCGCGCCGTCTCCAGATCCCGACTTTCCGACTCGTGCTTCCGAAACTTCGGCAACATGAAAATTGGTGAAAATCGAAGGAACGCGTCGCCGACGCGTTCGGTCGAGCAGGTAGTCACACGGACATGGTAGAGGTACGCTTGTTTGTGTAGCGCGCGTGCAATCGAGCATGCACTCACACGGGCAGAGTAGAAGTACGTTCGTGTGTAGCGCGTGCGCAGCAGAAGCTACGGCGAGGACGGTCCGTCAGAGAGGGGGAACCTGTGCTGGAGGGGAAGCGTCCTCGCGTCCCCGATTCTGGCATCACTGCGCCGAGCAGTTCCCCACAAACTTCGGACGTAGATACGGTCCTGACGAAACTCGCGCATGCGCGAAAAAAGCGTCTTACCTACCATCACTGAGCTAACACAAGGCAAAGTATAGAGAACCACGGAGGTGAAGAGGAGTACGGGAGATTGTATTCTACGCATAGACATACATCTATATGTCTATGATTCTACGATCAATTCGGGACGAAAGGCTGTGCAGAATTCATAGTATATATATCAGTGTTTAGAACGCACATACGTTCCTGGATTAACCGCTCAGACGAGAGTTTTCCAGTACCAATTCCCAACACTGCTCGCTAGTAGGATCAAACAAAAACAAAACAAGGTTAGAAATACTTGGTTATGTTATCAGAGCACGTGCAAATATTTACATATGTTTACATTAATTAAAGTTAATATAATTTTCATATGTTACAGAGAGAAGAATACTGTGTGGACCATACTATTATTTTATTTTAACATATCTATGAGTGTGGAGCAGAAAATAAATAACTAAGTAAGAATTAAAGAAGAGGTATGTATATAAATAGCAGAATTAAATTTAATAAAAATCTAAAATCAAAATAGATACATATACAGGGTTGTGGAAACGTAACTTTAATTAATACTTATTTCTTATAAAAAAAAAAAATTAAGATTTGACAACAACCTTTACATTGTTTCCACCACCAAGAAGAATGCCAATATCTCTCTGGTATTTGTTTTCTTGCATAAACTGGTTCAGGTGATGCAAGAATATTTTAAGGAATTGGAAGAGGAGAGTATAAGAGACAATTTTGTTGTTATCTACGAGTTACTGGACGAGCTCATAGATTTCGGCTATCCTCAAACCACGGACAGTAAGATCTTACAAGAGTATATCACTCAGGAAGGCCACAAACTTGAGATTCAACCATGTATTCCTATGGCTGTGACAAATGCTGTGTCGTGGAGATCGGAGGGCATCAAATATCGCAAGAACGAGGTGTTCCTTGACGTAATAGAGTCGGTGAATCTTTTAGCAAATGCCAATGGAAACGTACTGAGCTCGGAAATAGTGGGTGCCATAAAGATGAGAGTTTATCTCTCAGTAATGCCGGAATTGAGACTTGGACTGAACGACAAGGTCTTGTTCGAATCTACGGGACGTGGAAAATCGAAATCTGTAGAATTAGAAGATATGAAATTTCACCAGTGCGTCAGACTATCCAGATTCGAGAATGACAGAACAATTTCTTTCATTCCACCGGATGGTGAGTTTGAATTAATGTCGTACAGACTGAACACCCATGTGAAGCCGCTTATATGGATCGAGTCAGTGATCGAACGGCATGCTCATAGCAGAGTGGAGTACATGATAAAGGCGAGGTCACAGTTTAAGAGGCGCTCCACTGCGAACAATGTAGAAATAGTAATTCCAGCGCCGAACGATGTGGATTCCCCCAAATTTAAGACCACTATCGGCAGTGTCAAATATTCTCCGGAGCAGAGCGCCATAACTTGGTTCATCAAATCATTCCCTGGAGGGAAAGAATACTTGATGAGAGCACACTTTGGCTTGCCGTCTGTTGTTGGGGAAGACCTGGAGGGGAAACCGCCAATTCAAGTGAAATTTGAGATTCCCTATTTCACGACTTCCGGTATCCAGGTGCGCTACCTGAAGATCATTGAGAAGAGCGGGTACCAGGCGTTGCCGTGGGTGCGGTATATCACCCAGAACGGAGATTACCAATTGAGGACAAATTAACTGTGTGACAGCGGCGCGGCGCGGCGTAGGCGTAGGTCGCCGCCGAGCAGTTCCCCACAAACTTCGGACGTAGATACGGTCCTGACGAAACTCGCGCATGCGCGAAAAAAGCGTCTTACCTACCATCACTGAGCTAACACAAGGCAAAGTATAGAGAACCACGGAGGTGAAGAGGAGTACGGGAGATTGTATTCTACGATCAATTCGGGACGAAAGGCTGTGCAGAATTCATAGTATATATATCAGTGTTTAGAACGCACATACGTTCCTGGATTAACCGCTCAGACGAGAGTTTTCCAGTACCAATTCCCAACACTGCTCGCTAGTAGGATCAAACAAAAACAAAACAAGGTTAGAAATACTTGGTTATGTTATCAGAGCACGTGCAAATATTTACATATGTTTACATTAATTAAAGTTAATATAATTTTCATATGTTACAGAGAGAAGAATACTGTGTGGACCATACTATTATTTTATTTTAACATATCTATGAGTGTGGAGCAGAAAATAAATAACTAAGTAAGAATTAAAGAAGAGGTATGTATATAAATAGCAGAATTAAATTTAATAAAAATCTAAAATCAAAATAGATACATATACAGGGTTGTGGAAACGTAACTTTAATTAATACTTATTTCTTATAAAAAAAAAAATTAAGATTTGAAAAAAAATAAGATCCAGAAAAAAAACAAGATCAGGAAAATAATGTGTAGAAGTAAATTAAGATTGGAAAAAAAACACGATCAGGAAAAAAACTAGTAATGGGTAGAAGTAGATTAAGATTGGAAAAAACCAACATCAAGAGCAACTAACAAAAAAAAAATAATGAAGTGAAACAAGATCAGGAACAACTGATACAAAAAACAAGATCAGGAGCAACTAACAAAAAAATAATGAAGTGAAACAAGATCAGGAACAACTGATACAAAAAACAACATCAGAGACAGCTAATAAAAAAACAAGATCAAGAACAACTGATACAAAAAAACAAGATCAGGAACAACTGATACAAAAAAAAACAAGATCAGGAACAACTGATACAAAAAAACAAGATCAGGAACAACTGATATAAAAAAAACAAGATCAGGAACAACTGATACAAAAAAAAACAAGATCCGGAACAACTAAAAAAAAATCTTAGAAAAATCTTCATTTCAAAAATAATGAACGATAAAAAAAATTTGTGGCACAAAGAAGGAGAGTGTATGCTATGAACTATGTCTCTTTCTTTCCCATACGCTCTCCTTCTTTGTGTCACAAATTTTTGTTATCGTTCATTATTTTTGAAATGAAAATTTTTCTAAGATTTTTTTTTAGTTGTTCCTGAACTTGTTTTTTTGTATCAGTTGTTCCTGATCTTGTTTTTTTTGTATCAGTTGTTCCTGATCTTGTTTTTTTGTATCAGTTGTTCCTGATCTTGTTTTTTTGTATCAGTTGTTCCTGATCTTGTTTTGTTTTTGTATCAGTTGTTCCTGATCTTGTTTTTTTATTAGCTGTCTCTGATGTTGTTTTTTGTATCAGTTGTTCCTGATCTTGTTTCACTTCATTATTTTTTTGTTAGTTGCTCCTGATCTTGTTTTTTGTATCAGTTGTTCCTGATCTTGTTTCACTTCATCATTTTTTTTTGTTAGTTGCTCCTGATCTTGTCTTTTTCCAATCTTAATCTACTTCTACACATTACTAGTTTTTTTCCTGATCTTGTTTTTTTTCCAAACTTAATTTACTTCTACACATTATTTTCCTGATCTTGTTTTTTTTCATATCTTAATTTTTTTTTGTTAGTTGCTCCTGATGTTGTTTTTTTTCCAATCTTAATTTACTTCTACACATTACTAGTTTTTTCCTGATCTTGTTTTTTTCCAATCTTAATTTACTTCTACACATTATTTTCCTGATCTTGTTTTTTTTCCAATCTTAAATTACTTCTACACATTATTTTCCTGATCTTGTTTTTTTTCCAATCTTAATATACTTCTACACATTACTGGACTGCAAGAAGTTCCACTTCTGGCGCGCGTGGTGTTTCACGCACATATTGTTTTATTTCACATTTCCCTTTGTCGTGTATTAATATTAATTTTTACGATTTTTTTGCCATGTTCGTATTCTAATTTGTTGCTCTAGTGTTTGTACTCTCCTGTTTGATAACATAACCTCAACTGGATCTTACTGATAGACTGGATTTGCGTTTTACCTGAACCGTTATTGTGTTATTAACAGAAAATGTTATGGAATCCATCTCTTTTTGCAGTTTGACACATCGTAAAGATGTCGACATCCGCAATATATATTTTAGACGTGAAAGGGAAGGTGTTGATCTCACGAAACTATCGTGGAGACATAGAAACCGGCGTCATAGAGAAATTCATGCCTCTCGTGATGGAGCGCGAGGAGGAAGGAAATCTGACGCCGATAATTCAAACACCGGAGTGTACGTACGCGTACATAAAGTACAACAACCTTTACATTGTTTCCACCACCAAGAAGAATGCCAATATCTCTCTGGTATTTGTTTTCTTGCATAAACTGGTTCAGGTGATGCAAGAATATTTTAAGGAATTGGAAGAGGAGAGTATAAGAGACAATTTTGTTGTTATCTACGAGTTACTGGACGAGCTCATAGATTTCGGCTATCCTCAAACCACGGACAGTAAGATCTTACAAGAGTATATCACTCAGGAAGGCCACAAACTTGAGATTCAACCACGTATTCCTATGGCTGTGACAAATGCTGTGTCGTGGAGATCGGAGGGCATCAAATATCGCAAGAACGAGGTGTTCCTTGACGTAATAGAGTCGGTGAATCTTTTAGCAAATGCCAATGGAAACGTACTGAGCTCGGAAATAGTGGGTGCCATAAAGATGAGAGTTTATCTCTCAGGAATGCCGGAATTGAGACTTGGACTGAACGACAAGGTCTTGTTCGAATCTACGGGACGTGGAAAATCGAAATCTGTAGAATTAGAAGATATGAAATTTCACCAGTGCGTCAGACTATTCAGATTCGAGAATGACAGAACAATTTCTTTCATTCCACCGGATGGTGAGTTTGAATTAATGTCGTACAGACTGAACACCCATGTGAAGCCGCTTATATGGATCGAGTCAGTGATCGAACGGCATGCTCATAGCAGAGTGGAGTACATGATAAAGGCGAGGTCACAGTTTAAGAGGCGCTCCACTGCGAACAATGTAGAAATAGTAATTCCAGTGCCGAACGATGCGGATTCCCCCAAATTTAAGACCACTATCGGCAGTGTCAAATATTCTCCGGAGCAGAGCGCCATAACTTGGTTCATCAAATCATTCCCTGGAGGGAAAGAATACTTGATGAGAGCACACTTTGGCTTGCCGTCTGTTGTTGGGGAAGACCTGGAGGGGAAACCGCCAATTCAAGTGAAATTTGAGATTCCCTATTTCACGACTTCCGGTATCCAGGTGCGCTACCTGAAGATCATTGAGAAGAGCGGGTACCAGGCGTTGCCGTGGGTGCGGTATATCACCCAGAACGGAGATTACCAATTGAGGACAAATTAGACAAGGAGAAACAGTCACCGAAGTGGAAACTAGTCGGTTTTCGCTACGCTTAGTAAGCTTCGGAACATCTGAGACCATCTTTCCTAGCTACTTACTTTCGCAAACCGATTGTGATCCACAGTAACAAGATTGAAATGAATAAATCACAAGACTAGCGTATCTCGAAAAGATTCGATTTTTGAAGTGAAACTTCTTTGCTGAGGGTAACGATTTTCTTTTGTAACGGAAGTGGTGTAACGGAGCGACGTAACGAAAGTCGAAGAAGAGGCTAAAATTTAAACGTAGATTTTAAACGGAGAAAAAAACCGAGAAAAACATTTCTTATACCCCGACGGGATTCAAACCCCGGTCTACCGCTTGGTAGCCCAAATCCTTAACCGCTTGGGCCACCAATGATCTTAGAATACTATGGAACATTTCTGGTATATATCGCACTGAATAAAATTGATAAAATGCTGCAGCCGTAGGATATTACGGATATTACCGCCGCTCGGCCGGTCGGTAGTAGGATCAAACGAAAAGGTTAGAAAAAATACTTGGTTATGTTATGACAGCTCAGGCAACTATTTATTTACATACGTTTACGCTAATTAAAAAGCTAACATAATTTTCATATATTATTACAGAGAGAAGAACACTGGACCACAGCATTGTTGAATTTACATATCTGTGATTTTCAAAACTGACAGCATGTGGAATCGAAAATAAATAAAAAGTAAAAGAAGAGGTATGTATATAAATTATAAATTACATTTAATATAATATATAATACAATATATAATATATATATAATATAAAATAAATCAAGTAACGTCAAATGTTGGAAATACGTTACATTTTTCTACGACACAGAGCTGCGCTCTTTGTATTAGATTTCTCTTTGCTGCCATAATTAGAGCGTCTGTTTTTATTTATGCTATTACATGCATTTCTTATGTGATTGCAGAGTTCTTGGACATGATTGATTGTTGTGTCATATACAGCGGATGGCAGATAGCTCCAAAGATAAAAATCCAGCGGGGACAGATACGGAGAGCGCAGTGGCCAACGAAGGAGCTCAGTAGGGTATGTACAAAGTATTTTATTATATAAATGAGTGTGTTTACCAAACTGTAATATTTTAAATGACAATTTAGCATTCATCACATGAAAATTTAAAAATGCTGTACCGACAAGATTTTCCACCGCTCGGATCAAACGAAAAGGTAAGAAATACTTGTTTATATTATGACAACACATGCAACTATTTGTATTTATGCTATTACATGCATTTCTTATGTGATTGCAGAGTTCTTGAACATTATTGATTGTTGTCATATACAGCGGATGGCAGATAGCTCCAAAGATATAAATCCAGCAGGGACAGATACGGAGAGCACAGTGGCCAACGAAGGAGCTCAGTGTGGTGTGTACAAAGTATTTTATAATATTAATGAGTGTGTTTACCCCAAAATGTAATATTTTAAATTATTATTTATGACAATTTAGCATTCATCACAAGAAAATTTGATAATGCTGCACCGACAAGATTTTACCACCGCTTGGATCAAACGAAAAGGTTAGAAATACTTAGTTATGTTATGACAGCTCATGCAACTAAATATTTACATACGTTTACACTAATTAACGTTTCTATGATTTGCAAAACCGACAGCGTGTGGAACAGAAAATAAATAAAAAAGATGTACAGATTTTCTTTAAAATAAATAGGATTATTTATTATTTACTATTTAAAATACTATTTTTCCCATCCCAACTATTGAAATATTGGCGTAAAAAAAATACCGGTTTGAGTCCCAGAAAAAAACAATATGCGCGTGAAACACCACGCGCGCCAGAAGTGAAACTTCTTGCAGTCTTGTAATGTGTAGAAGTAAATTGAGATTGGAAAAAAAACAAGATCAGGAAAAAAACTAGTAATGTGTAGAAGTAGATTAAGATTGGAAAAAGACAAGATCAGGAGCAACTAACAAAAAAAAATGATGAAGTGAAACAAGATCAGGAACAACTGATACAAAAAACAAGATCAGGAGCAACTAACAAAAAAATAATGAAGTGAAACAAGATCAGGAACAACTGATACAAAAAAACAAGATCAGGAACAACTGATACAAAAAAACAAGAGTCGTCATGCTGTTATTCTCTACGTTTGGCTTTCTTTTGAACTCTCGTCGCGATCATAAAAAAATAATGTCGTATGAAATAGTTGTCCGTGCAGAACACAGGCTCTTTGACAAAAATCGCAACTTTACTGTACTTTTTTATTGCTACTTGGCCAGATATTTTGAATATTTATTGAGTGTGTGTTCGTGTTTTGATTAATTTGTTTTTTTTTTCACGATGTAGATGGACTCGTACAGAACGCAGCAGCAATTACCTTCACCGCCACTGTTTTCACCCACATCGGTGTCCACGGCAGCGGCAGCGAACGCCGCCCGACGAGCGACGGCGACCTTAGAGGCCGCACGAGAAGAAAACCGATCACTCGCGGCCCAGATGGCGGCCCTTGAGGCAGCACAAGAGAGGGCCTGGAAATCAGAGGCCCTCCAAGCGGGCAACGAAATCGTGACGGCGGCCCCGACAGCGGCCCCGACAGCGGCCACGCCAGCGGCCCCGACAGCGGCCCCGCCACCACCCGCGAGAAGTTACAATGCAGTGCCGCCACCCGCCTCTTACATGACGGCAGCCGCGACAACGTGTGGGTTCCCATCGATGGGAAAGTGGTCCCACTTGGATCATTCAGCCGCCGCCTCTTTGCCATACTCATCGTCCGCGACAGAGGCCGAATTGCTATGGGTGAGTAACATACTATAATACATAGTTCATTTCACCGGAATCACATATATCCAGTATCGGACAAAGTGTAGTGTCCTAAAAAAAAAAACGTAAACTTTTTAAATATTGTACTGTACGATTTGAACTTTTTTGGTGAAGCTATTCCATATTCATTGTTTACATTATCATTTCCGTAATAATGTCGATTCAAACAATTGCTTCAACAATAAATTGTTATCAAGATGATAATTCAAATATAATGCATGTAGAGACATATTATAAAAATGCATTTATTTTTTAAAAATGGTTCAAATTATAAATAAGTACTTATCAGAACAGTTTTCAATCTCCGGTCCCAACTAGGTCTCCTATGTTATTTTTATTATGATTAATTTTTTTTTATTTGTTGCAGAACAAAGTATTTGTTGACGCACAGAGGAGATTCATTCACCTCCATCAACGTGCGGCAGCGACCGCCGAAGCCCGCGGACGCGGAGGCCGAGGAAGCGGAGGCCGAGACAGACGAGACAGACGAGACAGAGAGTATCACAACCGACCATATAATTTCTACTTTAAATAAAGTTTACACATTATATATATATATATATAGAGAGAGTTTTGGTATTTTACTTACCCTCACAAGTTCCTTTGCGTTCCATGCTGTTCCCTTACGCGCGCAATAATTTTTATTTGTAGTGTTTATCTAAATTTTTTACATATATAATGTCTAATGCGGCTGAACATAGGGAGGGAAGAGAGAGAGAGAGAGAGAGAGAATATGGCGGAGGAGCGCTGCACAATTTTTCTGTAGCCAATAAAAGTAAATGTTGTATTGAATTTTTGTATTTTACTTACCCACACCTTCCTCGATCTCCTTCCTCCCACACCTCCACCACCCGTTTGCGTTAAATTGTACGAAAGTTCTATTGTACAAGAATTTTCTGTTGTGATTATACGAAAAATGTCAGAGAAGTTGGCACTGCTCAATAAGGTAAATATAATGGCAAAATAAAAAATTTTTTGGAAATCATATTTCGCGAAATTTCAAGGTAATCGTTATTTTTATTTAAAGGAGGTCATGTAATTACTCTATATTCCTATTCAGAAAAAATGTATAAATCCAACAATGTGCCATGTTCCACAGTTTAGGTGAATTTCACACAATTTTCAATTTATGTGCGCCACCTCATCCTTTTATCCGATCGATCTCAAACTTCGCACAAATTTTTTGCTCACCTAAAGGAACAGTACTGGATAGTTGCGTGCATTGTGTCTTGATAAAAATTTTTCTCCAAGTATTGCATAGGGGCCATCCTAATGTACATATTGGACAGGAATAAACGTTGAGTTAATGTTTCTTCCGCTTTCGGTAAATATATTTCGATAAATAGATATTCCAAATATCATGAGTTTTCCAATATCTTTTTATTTTATTAGAAATTCTACAGATTTCTCGAGAAATATAGTCTTATTTCTCATTTCTCGAGAAATGAAAAATGTTGAGAGATCAGGAACACCAGTCAAGCCTGCTTGCAGAGCAAGCATATTATTATTGCAAAATTTTTTCTCATTTCTTTGTTGTTTTGCGTTGTTCGTGTATATGCACTCCTTGATTTTCAAGTTTCATAGTGTAAATATTATTCAGTGCGGTGAGTACATTACCCGACCCAGCCGTCGGGCCCACCCCTGACAGTTTACTTACTAAACTGAGATTGCATACTCGCATGCTTCTGCTGTAACACTGTCCAACAGCCAAAAAGTATTTCGATTCCCACTATACGATTCTTATAGAGTTTTCCGCGCTGATTCCGAATCTGTTTTTCATTTTTTTCCTATACGTCCAGTTTTTGAGAAAATGCAGTTTGAAAAAAAGACATATTTTTCAACTTTAAACAAATCTTGTGATGTTATTATACAAGATATTGAATTGTTCTTTACACCAGAAGATTCTGTAGACTTTCCCGAGTACAGTGATATCCAATATTAATACATTATGATTGTTTAAACATGTTTCAACAATGATTAAAGACGGAGCGATGAAATTTTTGAAAAATTAAAGCTGAAACTTTGCAGAATATGGGAAAAATAGGGAGATTATGGTACGAACGTTTTTTAACCTTGAGAAAATTCGTTAAACATGTAGAATTTCAAGAAATCGATTTTGCAATATCCTGAGGTCGTAGACAAATTTTGAGACCAGATTTGAAATCAGCGTGAAAAAATCTACGGGAAATGAAGTACAGCATGTTCAAAAAAATATTTTTTCAGCGTGTGGTATTGGAAAAACCACAATTTTCTCGAAATTGTGCAAGTTTAACGAATTTTCTCAACGTTCAAAAACGTTCTTACCATAATCTCCCTATTTTTCCCATATTCTGCAAAGTTTCAGCTTTAATTTACAAAAAATTTTATCACTCTGCCTCATTTCTATCGAAAGTTCTTTGATTTTGTCTCCGATTAGAAAGAAAGGTCCCACTGTGCGCCGCGCCGCGGCCATCTCCGCGGCCTCCGCGGCGCGCTGCCCAGTGCGTCTCCGCAGATTTTTGAAGAAATCCTTCCTCGCCTTCTGCATTTGTTTGTGCTGCAACGTATAAAAAAAAAATTTATGTGCCGAACACAGTGCGAAATACAGAACCGAAACCGGGGGAACCGAAATCCAGAACGGAAAAATAACAATTACAGAACCGAAATAATATCGCACGCCTGTGTATGTGAAAGAGGTTTATGAAGGTTTCTCTGCCGTCAAAAATAAATGTAACAATGACCAGGTAGTGGGAAAAATTACATTTCCTTCCCGCTTGCAGATTGACCGCGATGAATGTTTCCGGAGCGAAGGTGCCTATTAGCATTTCAGGTATACAGACGTTTTATGACCGAAAGTCCATTACGGTAAAAAGTATACCACCGATAAAACGGGGCACAGTGGCCCATTCCAGTAATCTAGCTTTACTAAAGTTTTTACGAAATGAAAAAAGTCGTTTGCAGGAATTTAACCTTGTGAAAATCTGCAATTTTTATCATCTTTAAACGTTTGTTGCTCATTAACACGTTGACCGATATTGACGAAATTTGCAGAATACGATAAAATTGGCACAGTTCTACTAAACGTATTTCTTAAATTTTCAACATGAGTCCACTGTCTAAAGAGTTCTAAAATGCGACTTTTAGTATTTCTATCTGCAATTCCGACGAAATGCCATTTTTGAAAACAAATTTGAACTGCCCCGTACGAGCGATTATACCGTTACCGCCCACTACTATGCGATTGCAGGGGGTGGCAAGGCGCCATCTCGTATGGGTCCGAACTAGTGTCATTGTATTGATGCGAGCCTGAGAAGAAGCTTTTCAGGGCGGGAGTACGGTGACGTGTGTAAATAGGTTTGAATGCGCGGCCGATTGGCTCAGAGTGGAGGAAGCAGGCCTCGTTTCACACGCATTTGCGGCTGTTGTCGTCGAAGCATTGGCTACAGCGACCACACATACCATGTAGCGTGTAACATTGGGACTACGAGCGCGGCTGTGGTGGGCATGGGCAGACCTAGCAATGATAGGCTCGATTTGTTTATGTGCCGTTCCCGGGGCTGTTCTCTATGGAGAACAGGCCTCACTTTCATCTCAGGAACTGTTTGGCCGATTGAACTACACCTTTTTTTCGTTTCATTCGTAAAGGATTGAGCTATTACAAACTAACATTTTCAACCTCGACAATCAACTTTATAATGCCGAAAAATTTAAACAAATTCTGTTTTTACGTATTTTCGATGAGGGGGCAGAGTATTTGGAAGTTTTCGGTAAATATTTATACAATTTTTTAATACTGTTTTGGTTAATGTTTCTGCAAACCTCGTTCATCATTTCTTCTGAAATCTGGCACGCTAGGGTCCCTACATTATTACTCGGGTTTTTCCTACTACACTCCGGTATTCCAGATGTTTTTTGATTACTATTGCAGTCAGGCCCAAGGTTTGTCTCTTTTTGTAAACACGAACACCTCGGCAAAGAGTGGTTGCTAATATTGTTCTCGAGGTATAAATAGGGTTATTTAGTCGTAAACAGTTTAATGGTATTTTCTCGGGACCAGCCGTACAGACAAATGACCATAATACCATAATGACCCTACCTGAAACAGGGGTGCACGGCGGCCTTTACCAGCTCATTGTCACGCCAATTTTTATAGCTCCATTCGTTCAAGGGAAACTTCGAATCACTCTGACCTCTAATCGAGAAAACGTAAAAACAGAGTTTGTTTAAATTTTTCGACATTATAAAGTTGATTGTCGAGATTGAAAAAATTAGTTTGTAATAGCCCAATTCTATCTGAATGAAAATATATAGTTGCGTCTGAAAATATATAATAGTATACTAATATATGTACTTGTTCAGAATGTTGAGTTTTACAACACATTAAATTTCATTGGAATTTGGCGAGGTGTAACCTTTTATGTGCAATTACCATAATTTCTGTTACTTACCAATACCGCGTCTTCCGTTGCGGCTGAGAATGCCTCGGCTCCTGGCGAAAATATAAGACGGCACGCGTGTCAACAGTTTTCCACATCACCCATGAGGTACTATTGTAGATGCGTTTTTTTTAGTCAGTGGTATCCCCTTTAGGCCTATTCCACTGTGTCGCACACTGCAACATTTCTTTCTACGTCGGACAGTTTAAATTGTTTTTTATCTTTACAATTGTACAGTGCCAGCTGACAGAATCAGTGGTACTGCACTTGTAAGAGCACCTCGACGTCGGACAGTTTAAATTGTTTTTTATCTTTACAATTGTACAGTGCCAGCTGACAGAATCAGTGGTACTGCACTTGTAAGAGCACCTCGACGTCGGATATTTAAAACTTTTTTGCTATCTTTACAATTGTGCAATGCCAGCTGACAGAATCAGTGGTACTGCACTTGTAAGAGCACCTCGACGTCGGATATTTAAAACTTTTTTGCTATCTTTACAATTGTGCAGTGCCAGCTGACAGAATCAGTGGTACTGCACTTGTAAGAGCACCTCAACCTCAGATATTTAACATTTTTCTAATACTTACATTTTCGAGGTGCCAGCTGAACTAGTACGTGCTGTTTTGCGTCGGGCAGTTTCAAGTTTTTTCTTTGCTGCCTTTGCTATTTCGTCTAGGATGTACTGGGGTTCCCTAATCTTCTGGTTTCCTCTATCCTTTCTGCTGTCGATAATTTCGGGCAGCATACAATGTATATAAAACCGCGACAATTGTGGTTCCATTTTAAGTTGCCAAAAGACGTCGTCTCTTTCAACTCGAATTACCTTTATACCTTTTTTTGTCCACACACCAAATAGGCAGTATTTTCTGCCCGTTATGTGCAATTGTCCTTGCACTTGGTAGTAGTAGTCGTGTGATTTGCTCATTGCGCTGCCCGTACTGTCTTCAAACATCTCTCGGACGGCTGTGACTGTATGTAATGCCTCTTCCGGCTTTAGATTTTCTGCGGTTTTCGGGCACTTTACTTCGACAATGCCGTCGTCACCGATCAAACCATCCGGTGATGCTCCCAAATAGGGAAGCGATGCGTCGATGAAAAGACCGCAGTCTTTAATTTCAACATTCTCCTTTGTCGACAATTCTGCGAGAGCAGCAGCTTCGTTCTGCTTTCCGTGTCGTACGGCAGCAACGTTTAGAGGCTTTGGGCGGACCAGTACCTCTACCAGTTTGGCACACCGCGTTGTTTTTAATCGACGGCACACTTTGCCAAAGTTTGACGCTGTCAACATTTCTGACTTGTACGTCAGCCACTTGCTGTTGTTGCATTGACCAACGGTATCCTGCTGGATCTGTTCCCTTTCTTGCGCCTGATCCTCTAGCTTTTTCATATGGGCTGTCTTGCGCAGTTCATATATATGTGGCTCCATGTCTGGCTTTTGTGCGTTTGGTCCGTAATCTTTATCCTTGCCTGCAGGGAACTGCTGTTTTGTCCTTTTGCAGCCACTCTTCCTACGGGCATTTTGTGATGCTTCGTTTTTACGTCGTTCCTCCAAATTCTTCAAAATTGGTGAGGGCGCGCCGCCGAGGGATGTCTGCAGACGAGACATTACTGCTTTTGTGTTCAACTGGATCACAGCAGCGTAAACTCTTGCGTTGTACGATCCTCTTTGACCGAAATTGAGTCTCTTCCCGCCAATGTGCTTCGCGACGATGGCATTGAAACTCTCCACCGCGTTATTGTTGCTCTGATAGAGGAGGCTTTCAGAGTACGCCGCCAACGTATTTACGATATCCTGTATCTTTTTATACACTCCCTGATTTGATAAGTCGGGAACAATGTTGACTTCATCTTCTTTCTGAGATCCATCGCAGAAATATCTGGCGCACCGTCTGTGATCTCCGAAAACGTGGCTGGTCACATTGACGATGTCTTCATGCAAACGTTTGATCTTCTCTGCTATCGACACGTTCTCATTCATCCTGGATGCAGCAGCTCTCGCAATTCCCGTGCGCATCCGCCGAATACTTTTCTCTACCATTTTCCTGTAGTAGCCAGCCTGAGTCTTCTTCACAACATCCTTCATCTTATTGCAGAAGTTGCGCAACAAATGGTTCGTACATTCGATCTTCTTCACGCGCAGCGATGTTCCGTATGGCTTGCAGTCCAAAATTTTTTTGTATACACTGCTGTCGCCGTCAGCAATTAGTGTTGAGTACACTAATCCGTGTGTTTCCTTGCTGGCCTTGAAACCTTCTGCGATGGCGTCGCCCTCCATTTGTGTCGATGGCTGGTTTCTGCCCCAATTTTTAAAACATTTGTGTTTCGGCGCTTCTTTTTCCAGTTTCGCTGCTTTCTGGCAAATGCTGCAGATTCGATTTTTTATTCCGACGTATAGGACCTTCCCGGTGTAAAATCCAATGATCACGCCAACACCCGACGCCGAGTTGTACATTCCGCTTTTGTAGGACCTTTTCATCCAGGTCCCGTCAGCCAGGACGGGAATGTGTGGAGTTCCGCATGGTAAGATATCGCCTCTTGCAATGGCTAGCGCTCTTTCTTCAGCAGCCGCTGCCGACATTGCTTCTTCCGCAATAAGTTGGGATTTATCCACGATCTTGTCGTGATAATTACGGTACGTCTTCTTCGTCATACAGGGGACGTTGATGGCTGAGAAAAGTCCCTCCATTTGTGAATATCCGCCTCCGGCGGTCATTGCTGCGACGACTGCACTCAGCTCGATGTCAACAGACGACTTCTCTCTAGTATCTGCGGGCAGACTATGGACTTGGAATGTCTCATTGCACATCTGGCATCTCAAATGCATGGTTGTCCTCAGACCCGATGTCTTCGTACGTTCTATACGGATGCTCGTCGACGAACATGTAATCACCGAGTGATTGGCAACCTTCAACATTTGTTCGCCGACGTAGGCCAGGTGAGAGATGCTGTACCTGTCCGAAGGGCACGATTCCGCCTGTGACGTGGTCGTCGTTCCTCTTTCCACGACGTAGTACTCCTCTTCGTCGGCAGCAGTGACTGTCTGCATGTCTGTCGTCTCTCCAACATCTTCTGTCATGTTGCGCAATGTTTCTCCTCCGAGTCCACCTGACGCCGGCGCTGCATTTTCTGCTTCCATTTCTTCGAATTCTATGACTTCTTCAATTTCTACGAATTCTTCAATTTCCATGCTTTCTTCAATTCCTATGGGTTTATCGCAGATGGTGTTGTCGCACACCTCTTCCAGTACGCTTGATGCCGGTGATGCTTCCCTTTCTTTATTATGTTCGCCCATCGCCACGAAATGCTCGGCGTTTGTCTCCCACGACATTGGTTCTTCGTTTCCAACAGGTGCCGGCGCTCCATTTTCCGCACCCGTTGACTGCTTTTCCAGGCCAAGCCTCGATAACCGCTGCTGTCTGCAAACAGAATACAAAAACATGTTGATGGCATACACACAACAGAACGGTGGATAGACACACACAAAAACCAAAGAACAAATGCACAGTACAAGTGCATTCTCTGCAATTCGTTCAAGATTTTTAAATTGAAAATCTTGCATGGGAAAAAAAACAAAAACCTCAAAAAATCGAAAAATTGCAGATTTCGCGTGGAAGGCACTTATTATCAGTGCGTTTATCATCCTTGAACGTTTTACAGAAATAATTAAAAACCGAAATCAACTTGATTAGCATTTCTAGAGCATCAGCATTACATCTGTAAATATTTTAGTAATTGGATTATCCTTATCCAAGAAATCCTACATATGTTAAATACACACCCGCAATGCAAAGATCAAAGAACAAACGTACAGTTTCACTTTCCGTGCCTTTCTGTACTTATTAGATTCCATGCACAAATCCGCCTTACAAGAAGTAAGCCCCATTTGTTGGGAAACATCCAAACCCATTAGTTGCGGTTTCGCGCCGATATACCTGGATGGCCGTCGGGTTGCTCGGCCGTGTTTATTGAACCATTCAGCCACGGCGACCGAGGCCTTGGTCGCCCTGGCAGAAAACCATTGGAAGGATTTACTTGAGAACTTTCCACGAATAATTTTACGAATTGGAGGTAACACGGAAAGCGAAATAGGGAAAAGTTCACCATTATTAATTTCTTTTCAAACGTCGTGGGTATCTATGTATAGTTTTGTCGCGGGGTGTATAAGGGTGCGCTACAGTGCATCCTACGACCGACAGACATGGTGACGTCAGAGCCGTCTGGCAGACATTTCAAATGTGTGGGTAGGCCCAGGTAGGCCCGTCTGTGAGAGGCCCTTCTAGTTTCGTCCTGCATCAACCGACAGGACGGCCCTTGCACCATACAATATTTCGGTGCAGCGTTCACTTCAAATAATTTTCATGTCGCCAATTTTGAAGTATCCGTATTTTTAAAAACGGGGCCGTAAAGAGGACACTTGGGGCTATATTATCATTATTTTTATTTTTTTTATTTTCTGGTGCTTTCATAGCAATGCACCTGTTTAAAACAATTGCAAAATAAACTATGAAAACAAATATTTTCTGAACTGAAATAATTTTTATTAAATGTGTGGTGGCACCCTAACACACCGCTAGACACTGTATATGTACACGAGGATTGCAAGGGTTTCGTAGTTTACAAAGTACGTCTCGCTAATCCACATTTGGAGCCCCTACGTAGTCACAATCGATAGATAAAAGACCCACCAATTGCCGTTGCTGTCTAAAATGGCCTACTTTTGCGTTTTCGAGGCGTAATTTTCATTATTCGGCAGCATGTAGCGGAGTTCGACAAAAATTGGGCGGCGCGACAGTGCTGCCACTGTCAAGACACATACATTTTCTTAAATATCGAGAAATTTAGGGTTCTTATAGAAAAATCATACAGCAACAGAAGTTGCGAGGTCACATACAATGCCAATGCAACGTTTATTATGTTAAACCATACGTGTTCAAACACACACTTTGTAAAGTACGGAAACATACCCCTAAACGGAGGGTGGGATACTAGTATAGGTCCGGCATTTTTCGCTACGGGGCGCTAATATCTGTTTCTGCTGCATCGGTAAAACAGTGGACGAGAAAAAGCATGTTCCCGGTAAGTTAGGCTTCATACGTAAACGTGACGTCACTATACGGCTCACGATGATGCAGCGTCAGTGTGTAACTGACAAACCATTTCTCTATTATACACATTTGGAACCACTACGTAGTCTCAATCGCTAGATAAAAGATCAATCTAATGCGTATGGTGTCTAAGATGGCCAACTTTTGCGTTTCCGAGGCATAATTTTAATTATTCGGCAGCAAGATGCTGTACCGCGCGCCGCACTCACACACTCGTCACTCGGGCAGCGTGTACGTGTGCCTAGGCGGATCGCAAGGGTCCGGTTCTAGTAAAAGTACGTCTCGCTAATGCACATTTGGAGCCCCTACGTAGTCTCAATCGCTAGATAAAAGATCAATCTACTGCGCATGCTGTCTAAGATGGCCTACTTTTACGTTTTCGAAGCATAATTTTAATTATTCGGCAGCAAGATGTCTGTTCGGGAGGCTCTGCAAGCAGGCTTGACTTTGACCAGCCATACCGCGCGGCGCACTCACACAGTAACCGCTCGGGCAGCGTGTACGTGTGTCTAGGCGGATCGCCAGGTTTCGGGAAGCTTCAAATCATTTTTCGTTCTTCGCCGCCTCCTGCACTAGGTATACTATATCTATATCTATGCCATGTAATACCTTCCTATACCTGGTATATCATAGAGCACTATAAGGGTCGTTACGGGGAGCGAGACGCGCGGGAAGCACGAACACTGGTTGAACAATGCTGGCGTTGCCGACAACTGCTGCAAACCATTTCTCGTCCTCCGCTGCATCCTCCGCCGTATCTTCCGCCGCATTATAAATTGTTATTATTATTCTATACATTATAAAAATTCAAGCAATTATTTTAACAATTAATTATTAGATTGGAACGAAAGTTCGTAGCGTTTTTAAATAAAAATTCAAAGATGAAATTAAGATATTTATGTATTCATAGGATCATTGAATAACAAATACATTATAAAAATTGATTTATTTATTAATAGTATATTTAAATATATATATATGGTTTGTACGCGCGCCGGTGAATCTCCGTGGAATGCAAAGTGCACATTTTATAATTTATAATTTATTATAATTTATTGTAAAAGTAAAAATTATACGGGCCGCCTCTTCGGCCTCCGTCGCGCCGCGCGCTGCCCCGCGTCCTATCAACCCTTTGAAGACTTCCTTCAGTGCCTGTCTCCTTAGTATTTTCTGCAACATATAATAAAAATTAATGATAATGAAAATAACATAGGATACCTAGTTGGGACCTGGGATTGAACACTGTTATGATATCGGTTCCGGTTCTCGAAACAGTTATGAAGAATCTAAATGGTGTTGTAACTGTTACGAGTATATCGGTTCTGGCTTACATATGTAAATATCGATTACGGTAACGGTTTTGGAGAACCGATATTATTTCGGTTTTATAATTGTTAAATTTCGGTTCTGGATGTCGGTTCTGGTTTCCGGTCTGTATTATGTATTGTGTTCGGCCTTATATATTCATTATTCAAGTAGTTCTTTATTGTTATTCATAATTTAAACAATTTTTAAATGAATAAATTTTTATAATTTGTCTCTACATGCATTAATTGAATTATTATTCCAATAATAATTTGTTGTTAAAACAATTGTTTAAATAAACATTATTATGGAAATGGTAATTTAAACAATGAATATAGAAACAAACTATACATTATGAAAATTGATTTCTTTAAACTATTGTTTCAACAATAAATTGTTATTCAGATGATAATTCAAATAATGCATGTAGAGACAAATTATAAAAATTTACTAATTTAAAAATTATTAAATTATGAATAACAATAAAGAACTACTTGAATAATGAATATACATATGTATAAGGCCGAACACAACACAGAATACAGAACCGAAATCGGGAATCGACATCCAGAACCGAAAATTAACAATTATAAAACCGAAATAATATCGGTTCTCCAAAACCGTTACTGTAACCGATTTTTACATATGTAAGCCAGAACCGATATTCTCGTGGTGTAACAGTTACAACACCATTTCGATTCTTCATAACTGTTTCGAGAACCGGAACCGATATCATAACAGTTTTCAATCCCTGGTCCCAACTAGGCCTCCTATGTTATTTTTATTATCATTAATTTTTTTTAGATGTTGCAGAAAATACTAAGGAGACAGGCACTGAAGGAAGTCTTCAAAGAGTTGATAGGACGCGGGGCAGCGCGCGGCGCGACGGAGGCCGAAGAGGCGGCCCGTATAATTTTTACTTTTACAATAAATTATAATAAATTATAAATTATAAAATGTGCACTTTGCATTCCCCGGAGATTCGCCGGCGCGCGTACAAACCATATATACATATATTTAAATATACTATTAATAAATAAATCAATTTTTATAATGTATTTGTTATTCAATGATCCTATGAATACATAAATATCTTAATTTCATCTTTGAATTTTTATTTAAAAACGCGTCGAACTTTCGTTGCAATCTAATAATTCATTGTTAAAATAATTGCTTCAATTTTTATAATGTATAGAATAATTACAATAATTTATAATGCGGCGGAAGATACGGCGGAGGATGCAGCGGAGGACGAGAAATGGTTTGCAGCAGTTGTCGGCAACGCCAGCATTGTTCCCCATAGCTCCCCGTAACGACCCTAGTGCTCTATGCTATACCAGGTATAGGAAGGTATTGCATGGTATAGATATAGATATAGTATAGGTACCTAGTGCAGGAGGCGGCGAAGGACGAAAAATGATTTGAAGCTTCCCGAAACCTTGCGATCCGCCTAGACACACGTACACGCTGCCCGAGCGGTTACTGTGTGAGTGCGCCGCGCGGTACGGCTGGTCAAAGTCAAGCCTGCTTGCAGAGCCTCCCGAATAGACATCTTGCTGCCGAATAATGAAAACTACGCTTCGAAAACGCAAAAGTAGACCATCTTAGACACCGTGCGCAATAGATTGATCTTTTATCTAGCGATTGAGACTACGTAGTGGTTCCAAATGTGTATAATAGAGAAATGGTTTGTCAGTTACCGAACCTTTGCGATCCGGCTAGGCACACGTACACGCTGCCCGTGCGGCGAGTGTGTAAGTGCGCCGCGCGGTACAGACATCTTGCTGCCGAAGATTGAAAATTACGCTTCGAAAACGCAAAAGTAGGCCAACTTAGACACCATGTGCAATAGATTGATCTTTTATCTAGCGATTGAGACTACGTAGTGGTTTCAAATGTGTATAATAGAGAAATGGTTTGTCAGTTACCGAACCCTTGCGATCCGTCTAGGCACACGTACACGCTGCCCGAGTGTCGAGGGTGTGCCACACACTCTCCTCGAGCACACCGACACTGTGTGACGTCACGCTTGCTCCTGACTTACCGGCAACATTTACTGATGCAGTGACGGCAGACAATGTACCCAGCTCCCCTACTGGACGAAAATGTTATTACTTAGGTTCTACTAGCGGCCGCTCTTTCGTTTTTGGCGTGACCATCGAAAAGTCGTCAAGGTCAACTGGGGATTAGGGCTGCAGGCGAGCCGAGCTAAGCTCGAGCTCGACTGGTCGAGTCGAGTCGAGACTCGATTGGTCGAGCCGAGTCGAGTACTCGCACGAAGCGAGCGGCTCGCACGATGCGAGTAGCTCGCATCGATGCAAGCTACCCGCATCGAAGCGAGCTACTCGCGTCGACGTCATCGGCTCGCATCGGTGCGAGTTACTTGCATCGGTGCGAGTTACTTGCATCGATGCGAGTCCAGTCGAGCTTACCGCGGCTCGCAGCGAGCGTGTGATTCGTACGAAATGAACGGCTTGCATGAAGGAATCGACTCGAAATAAATTCAAACGTAATACGACATTGAAGTTCTCGCCGTGCCACGTTTAAATTATTATGTTGGATGTGTCTTATCATGATTATTAATGTATATTTTTTCAGATTTTACAGACTTTGCGAACAGGTTTTAAAAAATTGGAAATTACCAAAAATTCGGAAAAATGCATATTTCCTATTGAAGTTTGGGAAATATCAGGTATATAAAAATTCAATAATGAGATATTGTTAAAACAACCGTTTTTAATTTTTTCCAGAATTTTTTATGTAGTGCATCGTACTTAAAAAAAATAAAAATAATCTTTTCCGATATTTCTTTACCTTTTGTAGGTGTATTATGTAATAGTGAACATTCTTGTATTCAGAAAAATAAAGTACAAACTTTAAAAAATGCAATGCTCTTAAAAAAATAATTTTAAAAATATTTTATTTGCCTATATTTCAATTAATATGAACAATACTTCCAGCAGATACAATTAGTGCAGACGGCAAGGTCTCCCGCTGCGAATCGAATCCCGCTTTTTTTCTTTTTTGTTAACCATATAATTGTTGTAGAGATATATTAAATATATTTTTCAAAGCACCGATCTCACCGATGCGAGAAGATAGCTTACTCGCACCGAAGCGAACGGCTTACACGAAACGAACAATGTATACAATGTATCTGATGTGTAGCCGTGAAATGAGTTTTATTTTAAAGTTTCCAGAGTACATAACTCGTTTATTTATATTAATATGTTAGTTGTGTCCCATCGTGATTATTAATGCATATGCTTTTCAGATTTTCGAATTATGCGAACGTCTTTAAAAAAATGCATATTTCCTATTGAAGTATGGGAGATAACAGTTTTATAAAAATTCAGTAATGGGATATTGTCGAAATCATTTTTCTTAATGTTTTTCAGAATTTTATATATACCATATATATATAGTGCAATGTACTTAAAAAAAATAAAAATCAACTTTTTCGATATTTCTTTACCTTTTGTATGTGTATTATGTAATATTGAACATTTTTAACAAACGTAAAAATGCAATATAAATATTGCTTTGACAATATATTTGAGAAATATCACTACAACAATTATATGGTTAAGAAAGAAGAAAAAAAAGTGTTTAACGAAAAAGAAAATCATTCGGTGTGGGATTCTAATCGTATCTGCTGGAAGTATTGTTCATATATTGAAATATAGACAAATAAAATATTTTAAAAATTATTTTTTTAAGAGTATTGCGTTTTTTAAAGTTTGTACAATATAATAATTTAAACGTGGCACGGCGAGAACTTCAATGTCGTATTACGCTTGAATTTATTTCGAATCAATTCCTTCATGCATGCCGTTCGTTTCGTACGAATCGCACGCTCGCCACAGTGCGCCGAACCATTGACAAAAATCGAAAAAGTCACTGCTTCATATCGATTTAAAACAATGTTCATACTATGTCAAAATAAATCAGTTTTTGAGAAAAAGATTTAAAAAATTCAGTAGGAAATTAGTTACAAGCGAATCTGTACGCGAATTTTAGGAAGATCAAATAGTAGACGTTTGTTGTTCAATTAACACAGATCTACAAAGCGTATTTGTTAAATTTTCAATATAGGTCCACATGAAGAAGTTGTATAATGCAACTTTTAGTATTTCTTCCACAATTCCGATCAGTTGCTATTTATGAAAAAAATTTAATTTAAAACGAAGTTTCAGTTTCGGAAGAACTGAACTGCGAATTCATATATCTACTGAAAACCACCAATAAAACAAAATTTTGTTTATAAATATCGTTTTTTAATGTTTAAATAAATACTATATTTATAATAATATCATATTGTGATTGCTCTCAATATAAATAAAAAACCACTTTGTTTCATGTCTCTATCATAAACAGAACAAAAGTTATTGAATTTTGTCCAAGAAACAGGCATCCCGGCGCACTGTGGATCGGTGCGAGCTGAGCTAAGCTCGACTGGATTGATCGAGCCGGTCGAGTACTCGCATCGATGCAAGTAACTCGCACCGATGCGAGCCGATGACGTCGGCGCGAGTAGCTCGCTTCGTGCGAGTACTCGACTCGACTCGACCAATCGAGTCGAGCTTAGCTCGGCTCGCATTTTGCGAGTACTCGAACAGCCCTACTAGGAACCCAATACCGATGGACACCAAAATGCATCGGGTGTCAGGTCTATTCCTATATCTCGTCTGTGATTAAAGTACAAGCAGGTAGGGATGGTATTTTTACCTATCGGTGTCGTTTGTTTATCAGTTTCATCATTCCGCCACCGATGGCGCCACCATCTTCTTCATCATAATTACCATCAGAGAGAGAGAGAGAGAGAGAGAGAGAGAGAGAGAGAGAGAGAGAGTGTGTCTAATTAATTAATCTTCAACTTAATTAGCAGGTTTTAAACTTCTTAAAAATGATGATAAACCGTCGTGACTTTTAGGAATTATGAATTCAATTTATTCAATACATACTTGTACGTTCTATGCACAGATAAAAAAAAGGGGAACAATGCACAGTTAAAACGGAAGCAGCGGAGGAATTGGATCAGAAAATGATTAAATTAGAAAGCGTCGCGAGGCGTTCGTGTCGGTGAACGCCTCCTTTATTTCGTACAGCGGATGCTTCCGTAATCTCGATGCTCTCCTATGAAAATTAATTAACTCTAACGAACGCCTGGTATCAATGATTAACGCGAGGATTCCTCCGAATCAGGAACACAAGTTCGATAACCAACCACGACAAACTAGCCCATTGAAACTTCATTAGCAAACTTGAAAAACGTCTCTTAATTTTTATTTTTAATATAGTCGTTTTCATTAGACGTTATTTTCAAACAACTTGGTCATTACTTCAAATTCTTTTTATTCTTTCTTGGTCATGTAGAATTCTTTTTACTTTTGGACATTTGAAATTCTCTTTCTTCTTTCTTGGTCATTTGAAATTCTCTTCACTCTTTCTCGGTCGTTTGACGCTCGAAATTCTTTTTACGGTGAATGAGCACGCTCTACGATTGCGTAATGATGATTCGCGCAAGACTTTGCCAAATAAGTATGCCTACCTTTAATCACGAGTTCGGGTCATCGTAATGAGGCCGAACCACACCAATTATCCCCGGGTTCCGCGAATCCGCTCGGAGAAAAAGTGCGATAATCCTGGATCCGAGAGACACGTTCTCCTTGCATTCTAATCGAAGCGTAACTCCGTACATGCACGCACACATGAGCACCTGCACGGCGTTATAATTTGTGATATGAATTAAAATGAAGACGTTGAACGGTGCTTTCAGTCTGCACCGAGGCTTTAACCGATCGCCAACGATTGTTGGACAGGTGGATCGGACATCCTGTGGACAGCGTGATTTCCGTGCGACCAGGTGACGATACGTAGATTACACAGTTCGCCTTCGATCGTCACGGATCGATCTTCACTTACACCGTTGATCGCAGCCTGAAACCCTTCATCGACCGTTCGATCATTTCTGTCTTATACTTCGAAGATCGACGCTTCAGGTTTTGTTTCAAGTGTGTGACAATCTGTGTGAGACCTGTTTGGAGTATTGGCAACTTTTTGACAGTGACACTGTTCGTGTGGTAGATCAAGACTAGCTTGACAGTTGTTGACTCTTGAGAAATAAGCTGTCTGTGAGTAATGGTATTTATAAGCAATTAACCCAGATAGTACGCGACGTTTTAAAGACATCTTTTTACGTCCATTTTTTAGGTCTGAAAGTCTTACGTCCTAAAAAGACGTCTTTTTCGAGATCGTCCTGTGTTAAAATTTCTGTCATTTACTTTCTCATTGCCGAGATAAAGTCACGCCTAAATCATAAGTAGCAAACATGTGTGAGTCAACAGGTCCACAAAAAACCTAAAGATACTTTATCGACTCACGCGCACAATGTGTCCATCCTAGTTTAAAGAAATTCGTGATCGTCTATGTAAATCCACTTTTTGCGGAATACATTCAATGGAAACAGCGTGTTCTTTATAGACCATCTATGAACTGGAAAAATGACTATAAAAGCCTAAGCCTATAAAAGCCTATAGCCTAAGGCCGTCCACACACGGGTCCATCGGCGATTCGATCGACGCGATTCCAGTCGCGTGCGATTTCCCCCTCCACGTGACTTCCAATGCAAATGAATGGAGAGCCACACACGGGTCGATTCGTGGCCGACTGAAATCGCCTCGACTGAAACGCGTCCGTCGCATAAACCATGTAGGTTTATGAAAAAACAAAAACAAAAGGCAAAGTAAAAAAAAATTGAAATCACAGGGATTGATAAACTGTTGTACAATTCTCTGTGGAGTGGGAGTGTTCTTAGGGAATTGTCTTCTCAGGTCGATCTAATCCGGAAGTATTATCACTTGGTATATTGAGCGAAGATAGAGGGAAATCTGTTGAACTTCCACCAACCTCATCTATGAGGAGCAAAGCTCTCCTTTTGTAACTCCTCAGTTGAGCTTTGCTCCTCATAGATGATGTTGGTGGAAGTTCAACAGATTTCCCTCAATCTTCGCTCAATATACCAAGTGGTAATACTTCCAGATTAAATCGACCTGAGAAGACAACTCCCTAATAACACTCCCACTCCACAGAAAATTGTACAACAGTTTATCAATCCCTGTGACTTCAATTTTTTTTTTACTTTGCCTTTTGTTTTTGTTTTTTCATAAACCTACATGATTATATGCAACTATGTAAAGAAAAAGCTTACCTTAATGTTATTAGTATGCGTAATAACATAAAAAAAGATAATAAAGATAATAAATAAATAATAACCCCTATGTAACCTAAATACATAGACCACATCGAAGAGTGCAATGCACTCAAACTGCAAAAAATAATGACCAAATCATTTAAATTACATGAACTGCACAAACTTACCTCCATGAGTCGCGCGAATCGTACGATCCACGCGATTTTCCAACTTCGCTTTCGCTCGCACGCGATTAGAATCGTGGCGATTTCAGTCGAGCCGATTTCAGTCGACCACGAATCGACCCGTGTGTGGCTCTCCATTCATTTGCATTGGAAGTCACGTGGAGGGGGAATCGCGTCGACCGAATCAACGATCGACCCATGTGTGGACGGCAATCGCGTCCGTCGCATGAATCGTACATGACGAGCAAGACGTACGAATTTCACGACGCGATTACAATCGACCCGTGTGTGACGTAGTCCGATCATTACAGATCTGATCTACTTCGACCGTGACTAATAACAGCGTGCCTCGATAATTTCTGTGTATTTTCCTCGCAGTTTGAGTGCTTGCTTCCGTCATGGCTACGAAGAAGCTGTCGATACCTTATCCATACTGTTTGGAGGAGATCCTGAAGAACAATCCAGAGATCAAGAAGTCGGATATCGAAGTGTTGAGGGAATGGTGCGAGAAACAGCCACATTTGCCGAAGATTGTTGATCTCCTTCTAGTGCTGTTTTTGCACAGCAATTACTATAGCATCGAGGCGGCGAAGCACACTGTCGAGAACTTTTACACACTTAGATCACACGTGCCCGAGTTCTTTTCGAGCAGAGACCCTCTGGGATCGAAAGAACTTCGACAAGCTTTCAACGTTGTGTAAGTTTGTCCGTTCCATAATTCTTTCAAAATATTTTTTCACTCATTTTGAGATGAAGTTGCAAATCGCCGATTTCAAATCTTGCGTGTCGTGACACGTAATAATCTAGTCTCATCCGCTACTGCGTTATTTTTAATTGCTTTAGAGTCCGACTATTCCTTGCGGAAGAACAATGTTTTTACGGAGTAATTGTTTAGCGTACTCGACGATGATAGAAATGCGTTGTTATCGATTGAACACGAGATTAAAACCTGTTGTCGAGAAGAGGAATAATGAGTTTCTAATTTCCTTGAGACGGAAATAGAGGGATAGTCTTGAAAACAACGACGTCATCACACGATAATGATTGAAAATTGACAATATCTTTATTTCGCTTTAACCACGAGGAATTTTTAAGTGTACAGGGTGATTCTGGGAACTGGGACATACTTTTACTTAAAAAAGAGCAGGATAACAATTTTAATAATCCAGTGAGTGCTAAAAGTTAAGGCGGTAGACTCGTTTCCAGGATTGCACGGATGCGGGATTCGCGTTCTCATTTTTTGATAATACACAAATGGGGGGTTTCAGCTGGCAAAAACGATAGATAAAAGATCAATCTAGAGCGCTATCGCCCTCAAAAGTTCTATTTTTTCGTTTACGAGGCGTAATTTGCATTATTCGGCAGCATGTACAGTGACTCCCACTAATACTCGGACACTCTCAAAAAGACGATAACTATTTTAATATTGGACTATACGATTCCAACTTTTTCGAGAAGTTAGAGCAACTGGTTCAGTGGCGCACCCAGGATTTAATCGGGGGGGGGGGGGGAGCCGAGTTGAACGGATAATGTACAGTAGCGCGTTGAAACTAGTTGGGGCCTCGAACAGGGCCGGATAAAGCCAGCGCGGAGCGTGTAGCAGATGTTACCAGGAGGTTTTAGGTTTAGTATGATAATGAAATGAAACACAGAATGACCTTTTTTTAGCCAAAGTATCTGTTAATGGTACCCAGGGCTGTCCCTAGATTTTAGAGGCTAAACAGTCTTTGCTCCATGCGCGGGGCCCCCCGCATTTGCTACTTCTGCTATTAATTCAGTTTAATTCAGCCCTGGCCTCCGAGGAAAAACGTGGAATTTAGATCTGGGTTTGCGTTCGGGGCTCCGGGCATTTGCCCAAGTTGCCCATACAGTAGCACGTCACTGCCAATGTACATATGTACTTACATATGTACATCATGTTGAAAAATCATCGAAATTGGAGAGAAAGCAGCTATTCTACAGTCTGACCAATTTTCCAGTGTTCTATTTCCTTTTTCTTGGGGGGGGGGGACTTGGGTGCGCCACTGAATTGATTTACTACACGATGTGAAAAGAAATTTTTCCAAAAATTGCAATTGGCCGGAATAGTAGAAAAAATACTAAAAGTTGCATTTTACAACTTTTTTATGTGGGCCTATATTGAAAATTTAAGAAATATGTTTTGTAGATCTGTGTGAATTATATGCATTGTGAAAGTTTCACCGAAATCGGTTGATGCGGAAAAAAACGACAGACATTGAAAGATGTAAGAATCCTTAGATTTGTTGCAGTTAGGGACCGAAAATGAGTGAAAATCTGCCATTTTTGCCATCTTTAAACGTTTGTAGCTCATTGCAACGTCGACCGATCTTGACGAAATTTTTGGGATATGTTTAATTGACACAGATCTACAAAACATACTTTTTAAATTTTCAATATAGGCCCACATAAAAAAGTTGTAAAATACAACTTTTAGTATTTTTTCTACAATTCCGATCAATTGCAATTTTTGGAAAAATTTCTTTTCACATCCTGGAGTAAAATAAATGCTCTAGCTTCCCAGAAAAGTTCAAATCGTATGGTACAATATTAAAAAAGTTATCGTCTGTTTTAGAGCGTCCGAATATTAGTGGGAGTCACTGTAGCTATGAAAATGGCTATATCCGCACTTGTATGCTCTCGAATAATGCAAATTATGCTTCGTAAACGAAAAAATAGGACTTTTGACGGCGATAGCGCTCTAGATCAATCTTTTATCTAGCGTTTTTGACTATTGAAAACCCCCATTTTTGTATTATCGAGAAATAAGAACACGAATCCCGCGTCCTTGCAATCCTGTAAAAAGGGGTGTACTCCCTCCAGTCTTTAATATTGGAGAATAATGATCGTGTTGGACCACTGTTTAGTTTTATATTAAAAAAATCGGTGAATGAATGATTTTATAAATTTGTGATACAGGGCTGCCATTGGACTGCCTCAGTTGTCGAAGCAAGGCTACAAAGTGCTCTACGGGAAGCTGATCGATCCCGATCCATCTCATTATTCATTCGACGATTCTACCAAGTATTTCTTCATGGTGTCCGATCTGGTGGCGTTGCAAGCTCAAACTGTTGAGGGATATATTTTTATTGGCGACGCATCGAACGTATCTCTAGGTCATGTTGGCAGAATTAGTCCAATGGGGATGAAGAAATTAGTAACGTATGTTCAAGACGCTATACCGGTGCGATTGAAGCAGGTCCACTTTATCAACACGCCGCCGGTAATGGATGTAATCATGAACATGGCGAAGCCTTTTATGACGAGAGATCTATGGAGCTTGGTGAGAATCATTCTATTTACACGATCCACAAATTACCCCGAGGAAAAAACACAGTTATTCATAGTAAAATCACTGATTACTAGACTGCGGATCTTTATGCAGAATAAAAATTGTCTGTATCGATTGCAAGAAATAGAAACTAAATCGAATGTTATTTCTTCCCTTAACACTAAACCTACCGAGCCTTAAAGGTAACTGGTACATTTCCCTTATAAAAATGACAAAATTGATTTTATTTAGACTTTGTGCGGTCCCTATGGTAATACAGTAAATACGCATTTACTGTAAAACAGCCGTGTTCTGCACGGACAATGATCGCTTAGGGACACTATATTTTTATGATTGCGTCGACGCCGCACAGTGGGAACTTTCGACCTAACTCGATTCAAAATCAAAGAACTTTCGATAGAAATGAGGTAGAGCGATGAAATGTTTTTTAAATTAAAGCTGAAACTTTACAGAATATGGGAAAATAGGGAGATTATGGTACGAACGTTTTTTAACTTTAATAAAATTCGTTAAACTTGTACAATTTCAAGAAAATTATGGTTCAGCTACGGTTAAATAGATTCTGATACCTTATATTCTTATTTTTATCACCAGAAGTTAAAGAATTCATTGATGAGAAGTAAGTTAAAAAGATTAAATACTTACCTTACTTCCTGTGTAAATAAATATATAATCATAGAAAATAGATATCTAATTTAAATTACATTAAAGTCACACATAGCCTACAAGGAGTGCCAGCGACAATCGCAGCGATACGTCGGGTGATCGTTCGTCAAGTGATATACGTCAAATAAATGTTCAAATACTTCATTATGTTTAATTTTATTGTGTTTTATATATGAGAATACAATGTACCTTCAAATTAGTGGGTTATCAAATCATTTCAACGAAAAAATGATTACATTAGTTCTGTTCACAAAAATCGATTTCTTGCAAAATCCTGAGGTCGTAGACAAATTTTGAGACCAGATTTGAAATCAGCGTGAAAAAATCTAGGAGAAATGAAATATAGCATTCTAAAAAAAAATTTTTCCGCGCGTGGTACTGGAGAAACCACATTTTCTTAAAATTCTACATGTCTCACGAATTTTCTCAACGTTAAAAAACATTCGTACCATAATCTTCCTATTCTTCCCATATTCTGCAAAGTTTAAGCTTTAATTTAAAAAACATTTCATCGCTCTACCTCATTTCTATCGAAAGTTCTTTGATTTTGAATCGAGTTAGGTCGAAAGTTCCCACCGTGCGGCGTCAACCGCGCCGAGACTTCAATAGAGAGCCGAACATAGAGAAGGATAGAATGAAATACGGATCGCGTGGCCGAAGAGTGTCGCCGTCGCCGGCACAGTTTAAAGTTCTCACAATTACATTGCCAATTAAAAATGCTTTATTTTTCATTACATATCTTTTTATGGGACTGTCACTAACTTTTTCCTGGCATTTTTCTGATTAAAATGACACCAAACACGATGTTATAAACTGTATTTAGTGGTTCAATCGACGATGAAAGTTGCGGGCACAAGGAAGGACAGCGTATGGGAAAGAAAAAGACGCGGACAGTCGCCGTCGCCGTCGCCGGCACAGTTTAAAGACCCGCGTTGTCGCTGTCCTTCCTTGCGCCCGAAAATTTCATCGTCGATTAAACCACTAAATACAATTGAAATTATATCGTGTTTGGTGTCATTTTAATCAGAAAAATGCCAGAAATATGTAGAAATACCGTTAATAAGTCCCATAAAAAGATAATGAAAATTAAGAAGTTTGAACATTCGATTCATACTGTTAATGTAGTGGTGTTCACACCGAGCCGAGTTCACACTGCGGCGCGGCGTTGGCCGGCAGTGGAGTGGGTAGTGGAGTAAATGCGGATTTACTGTACGTGCTCTACTAAAGATATCTATACAATATACAACCATTCCTTATTAAATCATTTGTATTATTTCAATAATTGTAAAATAAAAAATCCGGAACCGGCCATTTTGACCGGTGGTGGTAGGTTTAGTGTTAATGATTGTAATAGAGGAGATGTTTTTCTATAAATGCATGAAGATCAACAGTCTACTGATTGCAATTCGTTGCCTAACAAATCTGTAATGAGCTTGCAATTACATAGTATCGCTTTTAAATCGTCGCATCACAAACCACTTAACGATGTAACGACGCATAATTTTGCATAACTTTACCAGATACATTTGCATTCCTCGTTGGAATCATTGGAGGAGTACGTATCTCTCGACATTCTACCGAACGACATCGGTGGAAAAGCGGGGCCATTGTCCAAATTTCACGAGGATCAAATAAAAGAGTTGGATGACAACCGCGAGTGGTTCATAGAAGAGGAAACAGTGGCTCGAGTAGACGAGTCTAAGCGCGTCGGGAAAAGCAAGACTGCGAACGATTTGTTCGGTGTCGAAGGAACGTTCAAGAAACTCGAGATCGATTGATAAATAATTCATTACCCCATTCTACATTTCATTTGGTAAACGGGTTAATTTTACGCGACTTATTTATTAAGTCTAGCTTCACCAAAGTCTGACTGATTTCCTACCAATGGCAGGACTTTAATCGTAGTTAAGTAATTCCATTTGAATTCCGTAAAACAGAAATTTCTATTCTGTTTTCAAAACGGTAGAAACAGAATCTATTTAACTGTAGCTGAACGTACAGAGATTTAAAGAATTTTTAAGTGCTATTCTATTTTGAAAAATATTCGCGACAGAATTTTTCAGCGCCTGAAGTGTACTTTGTTTTTTTGTTTGTTATCACTAGATAGCGGATTTTATGCATTTATGGCAAAAATAAGTAGGTATAATTTAAAACAGCAAGACCGTTAGAAAAATTTCAAAATACTGCTGTATTATTTTCAATCCATTAAACATATTAGAAGGGGAAAGAAATTTCTATGTCGTTCCAGTTTGTTGCAATTCAAGCCGAAAATTTTTATTTTGCCTTAAGATCCGCTGTCTAGTTATCACGTTCCCTCGATTATTGAAATGTAAAAATTGGCATAATTATCTAGGAAGGTTTTCTCGACTCGTTCCACGCAATCCGAACTGAAATAGAGCGGCAAAAGAGTATTTAATTGAATATGATTGAGCTTAATTAATCCGAACTTCGCGTGCTAATTGCTTTTCACATTAATATGTATGATTCCTTTAAAATTATAGTATGTACGGCATGGTTCACAGAATTTCTATGCAACTAGCTCGGAACATGTTCACTTTTTCCAAACGAAAAAATTCAGAAAAATGATTAACACTCGCGCAAACAAATAACCCGACCTAATAACAGGTTTGCGAAGGCAAGAACATGCGACTTGTTTTTGTCCTTTGCGGAAGCCGCTATTTATAACTGGTGTAATACTTACGTGAGTTTCCGCTGGCTCAGGATGAATCGAAGAAATCCGTTTCAAAAACGTAGCTATTGCTGCACAGAACTCGTTTCGCCAATTTTATTTTCCTCCTTCGAGTCCCTTGCTTCTGATTTTCCTACCGATACGATAAATAAAATGTTCGATATGAAAATGTTCGTTCAATTTCATTTTCAAAGTATGAATTACGAAAATTAAACAATTCTTCCAACCTCAAATATTTCCATTTCCTACGATTTTTTAAAATTTTATGCACATGAAATTGGTATAAACATCTCATACAATACCTAAATAAATGTTTAACGGCGCCTCAGAGTCGTCATTCGAGTGCTAAGGGTTAAGAATTAGGTTGGAAGGAATGATTTCCCGTGCGGAAATCTGCAAAAACGGTATTACGATTGTTTCTTTTTTTTTTTTGTTGCTATTGTGCGATTTTCATATCATCTTGGAATATGTAATTTGATGGCTGTTGGTCTGACGACCCAACTAGTCACGCAATACGTGATTACATGATATTAGCTTGTCCCATCACATTTTAAGAGGACGATTGCGATTGAATGTCTACGGGAGTCAGTATCATTCAAACCGCCGACTAGATCATCACGAAATCAATCCTCTTTCGGTACTCAACTGGACTCAGCTGCCTCTTCTGCGATTCGCTCTTTCGATTCTGAACACTAAACCTACCAAAAGTATCTGGTAAATATTGCCTGACAAAAATGGCAGCGCTAAGTTTATTGAAATTGTCGGTCATTTTCTGCACACGGAAATTATTTTCGATTATTTTCCATGAATGAATTTTAACAATTTCAATAATTGTAGAAGGCTCAGTGTTAATTTTACAATATAAAAATTTAAAGATCGCAGAAGACGCTGCGCGATTGAAAGACGATCTCGCCCGCATTGTAACAAGTTATAGAAAATTGTTTAAAACCAAAGGAAATGAAGATGCAGCCAGTGACGTACGAGGAGGAGTTGAAGAGGAATCCAGAATTGAAGGAAGAGGAGATACAGGTGTTGAGGGAGTGGTTGAAAAAGCAGCCCCATTTGCCAAAAGTTAGTGACGCCGAGCTGGCGTTGTTCTATCATAGTAATTACTATCGAATGGAACCTACCAAGGCAACTATTGACACTTATTATACTGTGAGGTCGCACGTTCCGGAGTTTTTCTCGAACATGGACCCTCTGGGCTGTAAGGAGCTGAGGAAAGCCTTTAACACAGTGTAAGTACTCGCGTATTAACTGGAATTTTCGAAGAGACAATTCATTATTGTTTGATAGAGTTCTTTCTGCAGAAAATGTGTCTGTAATTTGTTAGATTTATGGTTGCATGAGAATTGTTCCCTCTGAATTCATTGAACACCACTGCAAGCGCATAAGTCGCTGACTAACGTTGACGAACGTAATTCTCGTTTTCATTTTCTTTTATAGTCATCGTTCCGCGTTCTTATGCCTCAATTATCCTCGTTGTACGTTGCTCCGGTTACAACTGCATGCACGAATGAACATAACTCCTCAGTTACTATGCATTCTTCGTGAAAGAATTCCCATCTCTCGGCCAACCGAATACAATCATCGCGGTCTACCACTAAACTTTACAACAACAATTTATTAATCAACCAAATCTTCTATTTCAACACAATTTACACACATTTTGAAAATGTGGTGATCTAAAACAACTGTGCCATTCTTTAATAAGAACATACAACAAATTCTAGTCCCATAATTCTGCAATCGAAGGTCACGTGTTTTTGCTGCAAGCAATTTCAATGACTGGAAAATTGCAGCCGAACGAACCGAAATTACGCGATTTGCGCAAATTGTGTTCTGGCAGAACGATCCAGGTGTTGGATATGAGGACTCCCGAAGGATACGCGATCCTCTACGGCACGTTGATCGATACTGAGCCGTCGCACTACGTCTACAACGATGGCATGAAGTTTCTGAGCATGGTGGTTGACCTATGGCTCTGCAAAGAAGGCACAATGCCTGGTCATATAATTTTATTCGACATGAAGAACGTTGTTCTTGGACATGCTGCTAGATTGAATCCCATGGGACTGAAGAAGTATCTGTATTACCTGCAGGAAGCACTTCCGGTTCGCCTGAAGGGATTCCATTTTATGAATATCACGGCCGTGATGGATGTGATCTTGAACATGATGAAGCCGTTCATGAAGAAGGAGCTATTAGACATGGTAACGTATTGGAACTCGTTAAAAATTTATATTTTCAAATACTGTTTGTGCGCTTCTTTTATCATCATTTTGATAGAATTTCAAGAAAGACGAAATGAAATGAAAAATAACTGAATTATGTTCTCCGTTTTGAATTTAGCTTCATACACACACAAACTTGGACACACTGGCGAAATTCCTGCCCGTAGAAGCATTGCCAAACGAAGCAGGTGGAAAAGCAGGACCCGTGATGAAGCTGCACGAGGAAAGCGTGAAGCTACTTGAAGAGAACCGGGACTTCTACGTATACGATGAACAAAATAAAAGAGTGAACGAGGCGTTGAGGCCCGGAAAAGCAAAATCCTTGACAGACATCTTCGGCGTCGAAGGGAGCTTCAAGAAGCTTGAAATTGATTGATTTCAGTTCTACAATTGCATATTCATTTATGGAAGAATAACCAACTGATATTGTTTAACAATTTCGCGGACGAACCCTGTGTAGCTTGATTTTAAATACAAATCTTCAATACACGCGCAAGTCTTTTACTGAATCTGGGTTTGGACTCAAATATATAGTTCAACTATTTGATAATGTGTACAATGTGTCCAAAACTATTTAACAAAATTTACAATTATATATACGATTATATCTTGGCAATATAGGAGTCTACATTTTCGACATCCGCTACACGAATTTACTTATGGCGACATCCGCGGTAGAACGGCGAAGTTAGTATCAAAACATATAGTGGAAACTAGTGCCACGTAGATGGCTTATTTCTGAAGTCTGTTCGCACTTATCTCAGTCGATAAATTTACGAAATTATAATTATTTTTAAAGATAAAAAGCGCGAACAATTGTCTTTTTATAGATAGCTTGCAGTGTGACCAAGATAGTGCGCTTTTAAAAATATTTAATCTATGTTTGCCATTTGGGAATGTCACTACAGACTTTTCTGCAATTTACAAAAACCTACATAACAAAATAAATAAAATATGAACAAAATTTAGAAATTTAGAAATTTCATTTCATCAGAAAAGTCATTTTCATAATTTCTAAATTCTAAATGATTTTTTTGCTACGAACGCGTGAAATTCGATTTTATTTTCAATCGAACACTTGACAATCGATCACCAGAAAAATGTCAGCCATCAAATGTGATTAATTCGGCAACTCAGTCAAAATTCCAAGTGCAATAGCCATCTCCGATGAAAATCATCGTTTCAAGAGCACCATCAATATCGTAATTGAACAGAAGTCATTTTTCCAAAAACCGCGAGTACACCAAGAATTTTCGAGGCTATGTGGTTCTCAAATTCATGGAGCATACATTTGGTAAAACATGAACAGCTTCGTTGACAGTCCATTTCTATTTTTCGTGGATAACGTGCCACCTATTTTCGCTGAGAATCCCGGCGAGGATCAGAGGAAGATCATTGAAATCTCTGACGCGTGTTGCGATGCCATAACACCGACTATGCCTACACAAAATAAAAGCCAGTATTCTCCTACGAGAACCACCACTGTCAAAAATAGCAGATCGAGGTACGAAGATAAATCAGCGCACAAATTTTACAGAGAAAAATGGCGGCAGAACGAAGAACTTCCGAAAAACCTGGGGAAAACATTCTCCACCCATAAACAAGTTGAAAATGCTCCTCGCCCGAACATTGACGAGGTAAATTAATAAGCACAAATTTTCCAAGCGAGGTACAGTCTTTCTGTCAATGAGGAATATTTCTAATTGCTTCCATAATGAAAGAATAAGCAACCTAAATATCTCCTTTATTTTTTATGACTAGACGACGGATTTAATGCATTTATTATACAAACGAGTAGATGTAATTTAAAACAGTAAAAGGATTGCAAGAATTTATGAATGTTCATGTGTTATATTCATCTTGTTAAAGTTGTTAAGAAAAGAATGACAATTTCATTTGGCTCATGTTTCTTACAATTGATGCAAACAATTTCTATTTTGCATAAAGATGTTATTAATGTAATATAAATGGTATCACAAGGGGAACGCTTTGCAAATGTTATTATCTTCTCAAGGTCGCTTTTTTCCGGAGTTTTCAAGGTCGTCAACATTTTTTTTTCGTTGTAAATGTATCAAAACACATTTGCGTGCATTAGATAATGAAACTGCCATTATGTAACACCTTCTTGCGGTTTTTCTATCGATCTTATAGCATCGTGGGAAAAGGCCGACCACCCACAACGAAGTGAGCGACAACCCAACGCCCAAGAAGACTTCAAACACGAAAGACATGAAAATGAGTCCAAGAATGCAGTCAGAAAGACCCAGATTGAATCGCTGGAACAAAGGAAACGTCCAAGAAATTCCTCAGGAACTTCCAGACGATCACGCAGCATCAAATTCTGAGAGAAGACCGATGAGTTGTCCAACGCGAAAGAGACCAATGACACCTCAGTCACCTCCTCCGAAAGTCGAACCCAAAATCGATGCGAAAATCGTTCCGAAAGTTGAAGAAAAATTCACCTTCGATAAGAGAAACACTATGGTGACCCTGGAACCAGATTACCCAGAAGTGTTCGACCATAACATCTCCAAAGATCGTTGGCAGAATCTGAGAACACGGACAACCACAAACCTGAAAAAACCAATCGATGAACCCCCGCAGAAAGTTCAAAGATCATCAAGATATCAAAAGAGCACAAAAATCCCTGCAGCAAAGGCAAACAATACTGAGCAAACCATCGAAGATCTTCAGGCTCCTAGAATCCGATCTAGAACGCGATCTCCGCCGAAAGATCGGAAAAAGAGGACTCAATCCTTCCCGAAATCCTCTCCCAATGATCTCGAACAAATGGAGAATCAGCAGAATCCTGAAACCATGAAAGATCCGAATTCTCCGGTGTGTAATTACGATTCTGATCAATCTGGGAGTGTGATGTACACTCGATCTATCGATAAAATCCGATCGATAAAATCCGGAAATTTGTGGATCGTGCAGTGGATAAGGACAGTATATGCGATATATCGGAGGTGTCTACGTCCACGGATGCAGCTGTGGTGCCGAAATCCTCGAAGGACACTGGGAAGAGCGAGAAGATCATCGGTTTCTGGGAGTTCGTCCCTCTGGAAGATGAAAACGATCCACGATGCAAGATCGCTGGGAATAGGAAGACTAGGTGCTTGCTGGATCATAGGATGTTTCGAGACACCGATTACCATCCTCTGAGAAGACATCTTGTCAACGACGACGATCCTTCTACGTCTAAACCAAGGGTCCAAGAGAGTGTCAAGACAAGCTTGGACCCTGATCGAAATTTCATCTCGGAGAACTTGAAGTACACCGATCATTGTTCATTACTAAATCCTGGAGATCTAGAAACGATCAAGGGGGATACTGTCTTGCCCTGCGATACTTATAGACGCGAAGAGTCTGCTAGATCGGTGGAGGTTCTCCACAGAACGAGTCTAAACTCGCAAACAGAGGTCAATACAGGACATAACAGAGAGAAACTGCACTCAAATGACGACACAGTTGCAAAGCACTATGGCAGTAGTCACGATCAGAGCTGGGGAGAGCCTAAGCATCAACGTAAGCCTGCTCACGCGCTAAGCTTTGGGTGGCCAGGCAGGAATCGATACCTGAAAAGAGAGAATGAAGCGAAACATGGAGAGGAGAGTGGGAAAAAGAAGAAGTTACAGAATGAAGAGAAGACAAGTGGATTGAAGTTCATCGAAAAGACTGCTGCGTGTTTGAAGAGAAAGCTGGAAGGCTCCCAGAAGGAAGATAGTGATCTGGAGAAGTCTTCGAGGATGAATGTCGAAAAGAAGATTCGATCCGAAGTGTCCACGAATTCGAAATTGCCGATTAGGATTGGGAAACGTCTGAAATCGAAGAATCCCATTGCCTGGAAGTTTAGTGACAGCCTGAAAAGCGGATTGCCCGACAAGGAACAGAATAAAGGTCCTGAATACGTCAGTACAGTCAGATCTAGGACTAAACCTAAGATAAAACCCAGCGTAGAGGTTCATAGGATTGTTATAGACTCTGATGATACTCCTGCTTGTCCTGTATCTGTGGACAATGTTAGAACAGGTGGCAGAACTGAAGATCAGTCTATCAATGGAAGGAGTGAGAAGTTAGGGGAACATTTGAAGTATGTGGAACAAGATTCGCGGAGGAAGGAGTTTGCAAATCGGTTTTATGCGAGAAACAGTCAAGGATATGGTATGCTGGAGAGAATGGATACTAATGTCACGAGGAACATTGGGATGAAGGAGAAATGTTTCTTCCATGTGCATGACGAGGAGAATAGGATTTGTGACCAGTATTGCAAGGGGATGCGTTCCGAGAAGGTGTGCCATTGAAGTGGAAATTGAAGAAAGTAATTCTTGACGTTAGTAAACTTTTCATTAAATATGATCTCTTATCTAAAAAAGCAAGCCGTAATAAAATAGGACACAATTAAAAATATTTCTAGTACATTGCTGTTCTCTTTTTTGTCCAACTTTCTGATACAAATGTGAATTATTCAAAGTACATATATTAAATAGTACGTATTTGTCACAGCGGTAAAACTTGAATGGGAGCAGCGCACAGCATTTATTGAATTAGAGATTTAGCTCCTCGATCACGTTGATAGTTTTCCCCGAAGGGTTCGCTCAGTTTCGCACTCAAACTTTTCCGACGATGGTCCGCCGAAAGAGGAGGTTCCGATGCGAAATCTCGAGGGTTCTCAAAGGCGAAAATGGCAAAGGACTCACAAATGGCAATCACAGGGCTAAGTGCTAACCCAATCAGGCAACCAGCCCTCTCTGTTCCTCTGTCTTCCGTTCAAAGAGGGGCTGCGATTCGACCTGCTCGTCACGATTGTTTTCACACACGGGGCTATAATAAAAATCCTCAATCTATGATTTAAAAATAGTGGATCTTGAAAATACTATGCGTTGAACCTTCGAATCTAGCATAACGTGTGCATTATCTAAATAAAAACGATTTGAATAAGATTCCTTAATAAATCTTCAGTCACGAAACAATACAGACTAGCCAATTTTAATAAATCGGTAGGTCCAGTGTTAACTTCGGACAATTTTTATTTTGCAAAAGATTCGTCTAGCCATTACTCATTGGCACAACGTCTAGAACAAATCGTTCGCAGTCCGATCGGAATTTTATCCTGGCAGAACAAGCCCAGAAGAGAAGGAAGAGACGGTCTCGATCGTCATTATAGTACCGCGGCTATAATCCCGCGATAGTGACGGGGCTTAAAGCTCGCCGCAGGCCATAAGTCATTCAGTCGGCGAACCGAGGAGAGAAAAATAGAAAGAGTGAAAAAGAGAGAAAGAGAGAGAGGGTGAGACAGATAGATCTCGAAACTCGGTGAATCCGAGAGACCGGTCTCTCTCACGGATATCCAGAGAGAGGGAGAGAGAAGTGTCCCCAAAAATCATGAAACCCACGCGGCCACCCGACCCGGGTTAATATATTTCACCTAGTGGGATATATCCTCCGGAGGTGCTGGCTTTTATATACCGTGTACGGTATTTATGTGTCGCCGCCTTGCCTAAGCGTTTGATATATGAACTATGAAAGGACGAGAGAACGGAATCGAAGATATCCGAGGCCGAGGGAACTGAAGAAAGACAGAGACGTTCGCGTTTCGCTTCTTCGGCGAGTGAAAAGTGGCGAAAACAGACCAAAACGATCTGTGCGAGATCCTAGATCGAGCGACGCGCTGGAATAGTGTCCAGTGTCCGGCAACAGTTTCATAATTATGGACACAAATGCTTTTTCACTAATCTTTCTTGGAAAACCTCTCTTCGGACAAAACAGATTGAAATTCATCACTGACGAATCATCGACGAAAACAGGGAAACGAATTAGAAGCAGGGCGGAGAAAGGAAAATTAGAGGAAAATCCAGCATGCTCTGCGAGGCAGCGAAATGAACTTAACAGGAGAAACAGAATCGAGAGGGCACGGTTTCCGCCTAACAGCGTTTGATCTCGGTTTGTCCCCCGGGGGACGCTAACAATGCCTTATGCCAGTTCTGGTAGCGTACGAGAAGTTCGCGGCTGTTCCCGTTCTCTGCCCAAGGAGTTTCCAGGATAATCCGATCACTAGCCTGCTCCCTGCCGACTTGGAGCCTCATTGTCGCGTTTAGTATGGCGTGCGCCGGCATTTGTCGGTATTATGGTTGCAAACGATACAAACGATCCGATTCCGAGGGAGTCGTCAATTTTCCGGATTCGCGGGAATCTCATTCGATCCGCTGCCTTGGGCGATGTTTGTCGTTTCCTTTCGCTAACATCGTTGTTAACAACCATTGGTTACAACTCACTGTACATGCTTATTTGATATTATAGAATGCGCTACAGCCTTCAATTTTTATACAGAAACTGTCAGATAAAATAAATAGACTGCGGATTTTATGCATTTACGTGAAAAATAAGTGCAATTTAGCTTAACCCCTTTGCACTATGTTTTATTTTACGGTTTCAGTGATTAGAACTGTTTTTATAGTTCGTAATTTCCTAAAGAAGGAGAAAATTGATATCTATTGCATGCCTACATGGTTCTCCAATACATTAACAAAACCAAAATAAAATTTCATCTCGGTTTAAAGGAAATTAATAACGTACATATGTATATTTATTAGACTCTATTCTGAATCTTCATCGCGAGCCTGGCACGATATTGTAGGGAAAGGGGTTAAGGGGTTACGCCAACCTGAGATTTAAAAGAATCGATTTTTTTTTATTTTCCTTTAATGTAGAGTCCAGGGAATAATTTAAGCCATGGTAGATGCAACAGCTCCCAAAAATAGCGAAGTTACAGTGCTTAGAAGTTCGTGCGGCAGTCGCCGCTTCCGAGCAGGTGGGTCGCGTTTCCAAATCGCACTTTTCCTTCTTTTGCGTTTTTCTCGAAACTACATTTTTACAACTGGTGTAACAAATACCTCGGAAACTATACGTCCGATTTACTTCACACACACAAATTCGATACACATCATTCTCATAACATTATCTGTCGTGATACGATATCCCAATTGTTTATAACAATCGTTTAAAGTTTGATTTTTTTGGTAGAAATTGAATGTTCATTTTCACTTTCCTCGCATTTGTACAAAAATGGTTTTTTCTTGAAATTCCTATGCTTCGCAATTGATATTTTATCAAAGAACAATCAAATCATGAGTTTTTTAGTTTCTGATAATCGTGGGCATCACAATCGTACTGCAGGACAACGGATGACTCGGCCATTTTTTAATATTTCTTTATGAAATTTACACAATGTATCCTTTAATGTATGCCCTAAGCATATGCAGGTTGTCTCAGCTGAAAGAGGCCACCTAAATATCTCCTTTATTTTTAATGGCACAAAAAAGAAATATTTTGGGCATAATTTAAGTGGTATCGAAGGAGGATTATCATAGAAGAACAATTCTTTTTTGTCCAGTTAATTTTTATAGTTTTTTCAAAATCATCGTTATTTTTTATCGTGAAAACTTATTTTTTTTATTCCATCTTGTTAATGACTTAAGCATATTTAAATGTATTTTTTCAGCCGCTATAAGATCCATCTTATTCCAATAAAAAAGACTAAGTTTGCCGATAAAAAAATAAGGATGACCTTGAAAAAACTATGAAAAAATAACCGGACAAAAAAAATTGTTCTTCTATGATGTTCCTCCTTCGATACTATTTAAATGATGCCATAAATATTTTTTGTGTCATTAAAAATAAAGGAGATATTTTGGTGGCTTTCTTCAGCTGAGGGGGACACCCTCTATAATAATAACATAATTGTCACATTCATAGTTTCGTAGAAAAAGATTCGTAAACTTTGATGTAATTTCGGCCGCCTCAGGGTGGCGTAGGCCCTTAAATGAATGTGAAACAAATATAGATAAGAATTGTTCATACCAGGGACGAGTTGAACAATTCTTCCAGGTAGCAGGTGCAAGTAGGATTGTTTAAGGAACCGCGAAGCGTTATCAAGTGCGCCAGGTATATCTGCGAGATAACAAGTTCTCGAATTCCGTGAGGGCCCGAAGCAGCAATTAAAACCGTTTGTCGTTCGATCTTCGGAGATAAATTCATAAGTGCAAGTTGTGTGCAGTTGGCCTGTTGGTTTAGCGACTGCATTTGCCGGTAGTCAGGATAGAAGCGTAGGAAGAAGAGGATCGAAAGCTGGCGAGGAACGGCCGCTCGAATGATTTACATATCTGTACCGCTCGGCGCACTCTCTTAAGAATCACTATAAATATGCCGAGAGTGGTTTAATATGCGGTAGCCCTTTAATTTATAACAACTTATTAAATAAGGGCCCGCGGCCATTTACGCGCTCGCAGTGTAACCGCGCTGCTGGGCCCGGCGTCCATCGATCGCAATAAATATCCCTTTGGAAATCCTGGATCTCGATGTGCCCCCGATCCCCGTGCGAGCTTCTTGAAAAAAAATTGTACAGCTTTATTTATAACGGGACCCGATGAGGACACAGATTAAATTAGATCACACATTGCGCGCGGTGCAACGGTCTGCTTCGGGATTCAATGTTTCACAATCGATAAAATAATTATTTATTCTGACCTAGACAGCTTTCATAATTATGGGCACGATAAATTTGTATCGTCGCTTTCTTTCTTACAATTTTTGTGGAGCTTAATAGTTGTTATTTGGAGGATTAAATGTCCGTGTTGAATGTAAAGATCGCTGCCACGGTGGTTGGCAAAGAAAATAAATAAACGACGAAATCCGATGTGCCCGCGCGTGTCCGCTTCGCGGAGCGGAATGCTCCTATTAAAAGACGCAGCCACACGCCTAGATAAAAGATCCTGGGGGACGTTTAATAGTTTCCTATAGCCGCAGGCAGTGCACGATTGTGCAAATTGTGCATCGGTCCGTCGTAGGACAACGGTATAAAGGACGTTCTCACGTTCGGACGTGGAAAACGTCACTTTTGACGCGTGTGCCGTTTTATTAACCCTCCGGTGACCGATAGGGTCGCTGGATCCCTATAATCTGACTTTGCCTCGCTTTAGAACGCGCCATCGTATGAAACCATTCACAGCGCCACTCTATTTTTATTATAAAGCCATCCATTCGTCGCGTTTTCGTGACGAGAAAGCAATTTAAAATTGTACAAAGATTAAAACCTTAACTTCGATATAATTTACCAAAACGTCCCCCATTATACGAATAAATATAATGCACCCGAGATGCTTCTTGGTTTCCAAACGAACAAATCAAAAGTGGGACAAAGGGGTGAAAAGGCAGTGTCGAGTTGTACGTGGAAGCAATTCAACGGAGGTCCCTGAAAAATGTACATTGTGCGTATAAAGTGCATCGTCGAGGTTCGAGGAATTACGCGTGGATTAATTTTCCGTATGTCGATGCCGAAACGCCTCGGGGTGCAACCCTTTTGACGCTTAATTGGCTGGCGCGTACGTACTCTATGTGTGTACAGTTTCTCGCTCGTTTCGTGCGTGATCTACACGCCTGGCGCCTTGTGTACATAGTGTGCAAACACATGAGTCGTGCGCCGCAACAAGAAGAAGATGGTGTTGCCTGGCAACTGAAAGTTTGCGACAACAACTTCTCAGGACAGCTGTAACACTATTTACGCCATAGCGCAATTTATTATCTTCATTTTAGCACGAGATCCCAGAAAATCAATTAGTAAATAAATGTTTTTCACATACAGCTGTTTCGTTTTTCAGGATTTACTCGCATCGGTGCATCGACGTCCAATCTTTGCCTTAATTCCTTTGATAAACAGAAAATCAATTAGCAAATACATTTTTTTCACACACAGCTGCTTCGTTTTTCGTGATTTACTTGCATCGATGTCCAATCTTTTCCTTAATTCGTTTGATAAACAGAAAATCAGTTAGTAAATAAATGTTTTTCACACACAGCTGCTTCGTTTTTCGTGATTTAGTCGCATCGACGTCCAATCTTTGCCTTAATTCGTTTGATAAACGGAAAATCAATTAGTAAATAAATGTCTTTCATACACAGCTGCTTCGTTTTTCACGATTTACTCGCATCGATGTCCAATCTTTGCCTTAATTCGTTTGATAAACAGAAAATCAATTAGTAAATACATTTTTTCACACACAGCTGCTTCGTTTTTCATGATTTACTCGCACCGATGCATTGACGTCCAATCTTTTCCTTAATTCGTTTGATAAACGTCACTCTGAGCGTAAATTAACACGATTCTTGCACATTGTGCCGCGTGCACGTGCATCCTATATGTACCTTACCCACCTTGCACACGTCCGATGTCTCGGGGTAGGTCGCATCTAACCTACTGCACGTGTCACTGCAGAATGTGGGGTGTGGATTTATGTGTACGCACACACCCACACCGTCGAGGAGCGGCATAATAGTATCACCCTCTTAGTTAACATCTTTGTGTGCTTTGTACGAGGCTCCTCGTACCACCGAAGAACTCCCTTTGCTATGTCCATGCGCAATCTAATAGATCGGCAACAACAAAATCGAATGAACGCTCCTTTTATTCCGGATGCTTCAAGCTTACCATCGCTTCGAACCTTTTACACTACCTTTTTACTTTGGGGAGCCATAAACAATTTTTATCTGAATTTTTCTACGTTGACTAAATCGAATAAATCCTCCTTCTGTCGATGGCTGTCTGAATAAAAATTAAATACATATAGTAGACGGCGGATTTTATGCATTTATGACAAAACTGAGTAGGCGTGATTTATAACAGTGAAAACATTAGAAGAATTTAAAAATGCTGTTGTATGGAAAAAGAAAATAAATTTCTATTTTACCCTAGTTTGTGTTGCAATTTGAGTACAAAATTTTTATTTTGCAAGAAGATCCGCTGTCTAATAATATGAACAGTACACAATAAGAATTAAAAAATGTTGGGTGCAATTTTGAAAAGGGATTTTATTTTATTCGAAGGATTTTATTCGCTTTTAACCCTTTGCACTCGAATGGCGACCCTGAGGCGCCACTAAAAATTGCTGTACCATTATTCTAATCTAGAATCTAATCAGTTACTAAACACTTGGGTATTATACCAATTTCGTATCCACAAAATTTAAAAAAATCGTAGGGAATGGAAATGTTCTAGGTCGGAAGAAACGTTTAATTTTCCAGTTTTAATTGCTCCAATTGGAGCGGGTTAAAGATTGCTCCAATTGGGCCAATTGCAAAGGGTTAAAGATGTACGAATACTTTTTGTCCACTCTTTGTAGGTCTGTGAACGGAACCTGCGGATTTTGAAGGAATTCGATGAAGAGATTCAAGGATCAGGGACGCCCCGGGACACACGGAGGTCGCCTTTAATGTCAGACACATCTAACCCCCTTTACACGTGTCAACCCCGGGGTTCTGAGGGCGTGAACTCACGTCCACGCACGCCCACGCACGGAGGGAAGATAACTGTTCCGGGGTCACTCGACACGACGAGGTTCTCGCACAATCTTCCCCTACCCCCGTGTCGACGCGATGGTACGATGTGTAACAACCCTTACCGACACGACTGGCTCCCTCTGTTGGGGTTGCACAATCGCAGCCTGATTGATAATTTATACGGTGCGTGCAGGTTATTTGATTATCTGCTCCTCCCCAGCTGGTCCGCTCTCTTCTTCTGCTCTCGTCTCCTTTCTTCCATTGCGACACCGTGCGTCGATTCTCCTGTCTTTTGTCCTCCCAGTATCGCCCACTGTTTTCCTGTTTCCCGAAACTACTGCCAAAAACGAGCCCGACAAAATCTCGCTTCCGGCGACGCTCGTCCCCGAACGTTTATTTATGAATTTTTATCAGTTTAGTGTAGCTAAAATATGTATATTCAGTGAATGTTTAGATAACATCATGTAGGGGAGGTTTAGCCAAAATGTATTTAGCGGATGTCTAGCTAAAATCATTTAGGTGATGTTTAGCTAAAATGTTTGTAGTGAATGTTTAGGTGATACGTTCTTAGCGAATGTTTAGCTAAAATCATTTAGGCAATGTTTAGACAAAATATTCTTAGCGAGTGTTTAGACAAAATGTTTTTAGTGAATGTTTACTTAAAACGTTCTTGGCGAATGTTCAGCTAAAATCATTTTGGGGATGTTTAGCCGAAATGTATTTAGTGGATGTCTAGCTAAAATCATTTTGGGGATGTTTAGCCGAAATGTATTTAGTAGAGGTCTAGCTAAAATCATTTAGGTGATGTTTCGCTGAAATGTTTTTAGTGAATGTTTACTTAAAACGTTCTTAACGACTGTTTAGCTAAAATCATTTAGGGGATGTTTAGCTAAAATGTTTTTAATGAATGTTTAGAGCTAAAATGTTTTTAATGAATGTTTACCTAAAATCATGTAGGGGAGGTGCAGCCAAAATGTATTCAGTGGATGTCTAGCTAAAATCATTTAGGGGATGTTTAGCTAAAACATTCTTAGCGAGTGTTTAGCTAAAATGTTTTTAGTCAATGTTTAGTTAAATCGTTCTTAGCGAATGTTTAGCTAATATCATTTAGGGGATGTTTAGCTAAAACATTCTTAGCGAGTGTTTAGCTAAAATGTTTTTAGCGAGTGTTTAGCTAAAATGTTTTTAGCGAGTGTTTAGCTAAAATGTTTTTAGTCAATGTTTAGTTAAATCGTTCTTAGCGAATGTTTAGCTAAAATCATTTAGGGGATGTTTAGCTAAAATGTTTCTAATGAATGTTTAGCTAAAATCATGTAGGGGATATTTAGCCAAAATGTATTTAGCGGATGTTTAAGGGCCGAGTCTATAGAAATACTTTGTCTTTTCCTCGCGTTAATTGATTTGGAGATAGGTTTCACATTTTTCTTGAAAATAGTTGAAGCGAAACGGTTTCTACAGTCGGTGCAGGGATGGCAGATTGGAAAAAGTGCGTCGAGGCTCCTACATATGGAGCAGGCGTGCGTACGAGGGTGCTGTTCTATGGGTTACCTCGAAAGAAGATTCCGAATGATACCAATTATGTCATCACCGTACCATACAGTCCCCCGGTTACGTTCCCTGTCGTGCCACGGATTTCAACCGCATGTCAACCCCTGCCTGTGTCTTCACCCTCGTATTCTTTCACGAGTAATACGCCACAGCCTCTGCGGGGATCCGCACAATCTCAGGATCAGAAGGAAAATATGTGATTGTCCTCGTTTATGGTCTGCGGAAAGCGAGACATAAACAGGAGACCAGATAACGGCACAGACTCATCGTAACATCCAAACATAATCCATTTAATCACCGCATACCTCCCAGTTCATTCAAAAATATTGTTGTACACTTTCTAATATCTTTTGAAGACATTTTTCAAGTGAAATCTTTAGGCGCACCGCGTACACAATTGCTGCGCAGTGAATCAGTTCGATCCGTCACGCTCCGAGGTGAAACGCTATTTTTAATTTTTCCACTACTGCCTACAACACTCCGCTAATTTTGATTTGACGACAAAACCGATCAGAGATTTTATCTCTCTCCTTAATGATCGCCTCGTGATTTCCTATATTCCTTTAAGGACATCCTCCGCCATTTTCCAAGAAACTCAACACCGAACAGGCTCATGAAGGCGTCAGGCTTAAATGACCAATCTTCGGAGGACCGCAGCAACAATCACGATTTCGTAATCAACTATGCAAACGATCCGAAGCCCAATAAAAATCGTGGTATTCATAATGGCGTCAGCGGTGGTTTTTGCTCGTAAACGTTTCTCGTGAAATACGCGCTAATAACGGGTCGAAAACGTTCCCGGGTAAATATACCTGACCCCGGTACTTGCATGCAACTGTGTGCGTTCAGATGTAGCTGGCTTGTTTCGCACAGTTGCCTGTCCACGAACCAGTCTCTTGGCATTATAGACAGTGGCACTTTCCAGTACATTACGACCGTTAATGATAATTACGGTGTTCGAGAAAGAACCACAATAAACGTTTCGATCGCCTCTACTTGGAAATCGGACGCGGCTTCTTCAAATGATCCAGATCTCCGGCGTTTAACGCTCGTTCATGTGTCCCATATTATTCATAACATTTTGGAGTATTCGCTACAGTTGTTCAAAAATAGACACTGCGTTTAAAACGTTTTTAAAAGATCATTATTGCATCCAAAGTCCACGATAAGGCTGAACTTCACTCAGGGGACCACACATTTTCAACTTTTCTGAATGTAATATTTAGACCAGGGTTGTGCAGAATTACAATTGCATTACTCCAGGAATTATAATTACAGAGTAATTGAATTACATCGTAATTCAGTCATATTGTAATTCAGATCTTCACTCAATTAAATTACAATGTAATCCGTAATTGCAATTGGAGTACAATTAAAGGGGTGGATGGATGAAGATGTCAAGTTTGTTTTCTGTAAAAGAGTTTCTAACAAAATATGTTGGCCTTTTTTGATGAATGAAGATAATTATTATCTTTTTTTTGTATTAGAGATTAACCATAACAATATATATGTATATTTGTAATTGATTTGTGTTATTATCTTCATTCACCAAAAAAGGACAACATACCTCGCTAAAATCTCTTTTACAGAAAACAAACAATTTGTTACTTGACACCTTTATCCATCCACCCCTTCACTTATAAAATAGCGTTACGTGCTTTGAAGGTGGACGAGGAATAGAAACTACGCTGCATAGACAGCAAACAAGTATATGAAAGAAAAATATAAAAATATATCGCACTCCTTCAAAGTTCTGGTCTATAATTTGGAGAGCTGTGTTTTAATTATATGTATTGTATCTCAATTACACATCTGATTAAAATACTTAGTAATTGAATTAACTGAAAGGTTTGAATTATGTAATTCAGTTACGACGTAATTGAATTGCTATGTATATGTATAATTGAAATACAACGTAATTCAATTGTGTAATTGAATTACAATGTCATTGAATTAGCACAACTCTGATTTAGACTGCGGATGTTTATACAATTTTCAATTTTTGTAGACGAATTTTAGGAAAGTGGAATAAAATAGAATCTTATTTTCCGTGGTGGTAGCCATTTTAGATCTGAAACAAATTAAAATCGTACTAAATTTTGTCATATTTTGTATCCCAGCATTTATTGAAAAATTTCAAAAGTCAAAATTGCATAAAGATAGAACTCCTCGCACTAAAATATAAAGTTTTATCATTTTTTCGTCGAATTTTCTATAATATTACATTCGGAAAAGCTGAAAATCTTCGGTCCTCTAAGTGAAATTTTAGCCCACAATAATATAAAATAAAATTCTGCTCGTCGACTATCCTCGTTTAAAAAATCAATTCCACGCTAAATTAATTCCTGAATGTCCCGAACGAACTATAAAAATAAATGGACAGGTGATTAGGCATTCCCGCGGCACAACGACTCCCGAAGAGAATGGACGTTTATCGAGACCGTATATCGGCAGATTACAATAAAAAAAAAAGCAGCGGAGATAATGCGAATAGGAGCGAGGCTCTTGCATAGATTTCAGGGAAGATACTTACGAGCAAGTGGACCGCGTAAATAGAGTTTGTTACCGAGATAAGAACGTTCGTTTGCGAGCCGATCGCTATTGTATCTGCCCGTACACCGATTACTCGAGCGTAGGGCACTTGTCGCCGATAATTTTGGCCCTCGATGTCGAACCGAAAAATGTCATCGATTTGGTCCGACAAAGGGGACGAGCCGGCACCACGAGTGTCCCACGAGTGCGTACTTCCCGAGCAAATTGTAACACCCCGATTTGAAAATCAGCGGGACGCTAATTGCGGCGACTTGAAATCCACGGTAACAGATTATTGGTTGCCTTGGACGTCGCCTGTGGGAATGTTTACACCGTATCGCGGGGAAACGTGCAATTTTCATTACCATTTCTACAATCTCTGTCCTTGAATCGAGATTACGCGAGGCAAAATAAGGAGTCGGTCTTTCTGGAATTTTTTGCGATACAGAAAAATGACTTTCGATGGATTAATTGAATTTCACGGAACGAATAAAGCACGTTGTCGGCACTTCTCGGAGGACTGGCAAGTATAATGAACGATGGCGAGCCGTAGATCCCGAATGATCCCTAAAAATCAGACTTTTATAGACAAACGATCTACGAAGGTTTATTAGGCGAGGCCATTACGAGCGCGACGACGGATCCCGACGCCCGTGACATTTTGAATTTTAATGTGGCAATTAAAATATGTTAAGCAGCTACTTAATGTGCTCGTAATACAAGCATCGTTCTATCTGTGTGTACCTGTTACCCGCGTGTGTGCGTGCACGGTCCGAACTTGGACAGCAGTATTTCATATTTAACGCGAAACCGTAACTCGCCGCGGTTGCCGCTTCTTGTTGCCGTTGTTCCTTCTTTTTCCGATTCATAATTTATTACTGGCCGCCATTGTCGGGCCACCGAATGCGGCACGAATACCTCCTCGTATGCGAGAGTGCATCGATATAACAGGCCGCGCGCATATAAATATCGGGACGCGAGCGCTAAAATTCCCTGAGTTCTCGACCTTGTCCCGGGAAATTTATTTATTGGAGCGATGTCCCAGTTTCAAATTGTTTTAGAATTTAGTTGGGGCCTTGTGTGAGATGTTCGTGAGTGAAAGAACATTTTTCTTTCACCTGACACCCGAGAAATCGTAAAATGGGACTTCCAAAATGGGACCACCGAACCATTAAACAGACCTTATTAATATTGTAATTCCCTTTTAATACGCGTAAATCTAGGATCAGGACAAGGCCACCGTGAAGGCTGTTTTATGGGGTCTCAGTTTTTATTGTAGAGAAACCTTCTTTAAACATCTCTTCCTGAAACTATCCCATAAACAATGGGCTCCATAAACTTTTAACACTAAACCTACCGAGACTTAAACTGGTACATATTCCTTTATACAAATGACAAGATTGATTTTATCTAGACTTTGTGCGGCTCCTATTATAATATTGGGTATGGGAATAAATTTGACTTTTGAATGGGAAAAAAAACTTTTGACAAATGTCGTTATACTTAACACATTACCGACCGGTGATTATTGCATAATTTTGAAAAATCTGAACTAACAAGTCACTCTCAATAACGTTATTTAATAGTTTCATTTGAGATTTTAATGTAAAAGAAAATTTCTATACTTTCTTTTGGAACAGCACAATTATTGAAAGTCCTATTAATAGGCTTCCGGTAGGTAAAGTGTTAAGTACCGATCGCGTATTTCATGAAACGTAGTAGGGTAAAGTGCCCAAATATGGTGTAGTCGCCTATTATGGCACTACCTTATATCTTGTAAAGGAGAAGTCGCACTCTAGTGAGAAAATCCTCATACAATAGTTTACCACGTTTACTCAACATTGTACAGTGCATTTTATAGATTTTAGTATCGATTCTCCGCTAGGGCTGTAACTTTTCCGAAGCTTCGAAGACTTTGAAGGATTCGAAGGAACGAAGGGAACTTCGAAGTTTCGAAGTTCCGAAGCTTCGAAGTCTTCCAAGTGCTCGAAATTTCAAAGTCTTCGAAACGTATGAAGTTGTAACTTATGAGTTCCATACCATGTCACGATTTTTGATAAATAAAAATATTAAGTTTCAGTCACCGGTGACTGACACTGGACTTTCCGTTTTGATTTTTCGTAATTAAATTAAATTTAAAAGAGTGCATTCTATTAATAAATTTCGGGATCATATCACGAATGTACTTTGCAAACAAAATTTTAATGAGTTTTATTAAATTCGGTGAAATCGGATATCGCGGACTAAATGAAAAGAAAGGCAAGACAGGCTTGGCGCTTGACAAAACTCACGTATTCAGTAGGACTGTAACTTTCCTTCGAAGGTCGAAGATTTCGAAGCTTCGAAACTTCGGAACTTCAAAGTTTCTGAAATCGAAGCTTCGAAGCTTCGAAATCTTCGACCTTCGAAGGAAAGTTACAGCCCTATTCTCCGCCAGTTGAGTCTCCACGTGTTGAATATTTTTGTGGTTAGATTTTCGATAGTATCTTTTTCGAGGAAGGCAAGTGATTTTGACATGTTTGAACATATCTGTAGTTTCAGTTTATGTATATTAATGTTTGCCAACTGTTGGTTTATGCTGAAATTAATTTTCTCTTTGTCAGTAGCTAGTATTATCAGTCCACGTGGAGTTCCCAATATGGCACTAGCGAGGGTTCCTTAATATGGGTATAGCTATTGACATTCTTGGTGTGGGTGCCGAATATTGCACTAGGTATCATATTGGGGACTCAAGCTGTACCATATTAAGAACCCCTTTCGATAGCACCTGCAAATGACACACCACAAAAAAAAATATATTTTTCCCAAGCTGTATTAATTTTTGAACAAACTTGACCCCAGAATCTTACAGGAAGGAAATGCACCTACAAGTGGTAGTTTTTTGGTCGAAAAAGAGCATTCTAAAATAATCAAAAAATGACGTCAACAAAAAGTGTTTGGGCACTTTACCCTACATATTTTTGAAAGGTGTGTGTCTAAGCTTCGAAACGCTGTTAGTGGCAATTGTTTGGAGCGTGAACAGCAGTCAATTTTTCGCGTCAAAAATGTCGACTTTTGCTGCGGGAAGTTGTGTTGCATTATTTTGTTTTAAAAATGGGTGCCGCGGAAACGCATCGTTTGCTCGTGGATATTTACAGGGACGATGCTCTATCAAATACAAGTTGTAAAGAATGGTTTCGGCTGTTTAAAAACCATGATTTCGACGTAAGGGACAAAGATCGCGATGATGCGCCAAAAAATTCGAAGATACAGATTTGCGAGCATTACTTGATGAAAATCCACATTAAACACTTGAAGAACTACAACTACTACGTTTGAAGCGAGCATTACAAGAAAAACGACCGGAATGGGACAACAGGCGCGATAAGCTGATTCTGTTACATGGCAACGCTAGGCCGCATGTCGCAAAACCCGTCAAGAAATACTTAAAAGGAGTGAACTGGGAAATTTTGCCCCACCCGCCATATTCGCCGGACATTGCTCCTTCAGATTTCCACTTGTTCCGTTCCATGCAGTCGGCCCTATCTGGAGAGCAGTTCACTTCCTATTAAAGTATCCGAAATTGGTTCGATGAATGGATTGCATCGAAACAAACAGATTTTTTTCTTCGAGGAATTCGTTTATTACCGGAACGGTGGAAGAAGGTTCTAGCAGAGTTGGGCAAAAATTTAATCAACGATTGGCGAATAAATGTCTACTTCAATCGTATATCGCAATTAACAATTAATCTCCTAGTTTAGTCGTTAATTGCGGTTAACGATTAAATGCTTATTAAATGTTAATTGGTAATAACGATTAAATTACTACTTTAGTCGTTTGCGATTAACGATTACATTCCTTTCAATTATAATCGTCGATCGGATAATTGATTAATGATTAACTGCTGAAACTTCGAGATGAAATACGGAATCAAAAATGTATGAATACTGAAAAAAATGTAAACTGAGTTTTTGTTGACAGAATATGTATATTTCTGTCAATTCTCCATCTCCGCTCTCTGTCTCTATCTCCCTCCTTATTACTCCTTATATTTATGGATAGACCGTATGGCGATTAACTTCATCAATCGATTGAATCAGTCTCCGATTTTTCAATGATTTCTTCTTTTAATCAACGATTGACGATTAACTTCATCAATCGATTGAATCAATCGCCCATTTTTCAATGAATTTTACTTTTTTAATCGTACACATTGATCAATCAATCTTGATGAAAATTTTAATCGATTAATGCTCAACTCTGGGTTGTAGATGCCGATGGAGCATACTTTGAATGAATTTACTTTCAATTTGTATTTCTGAATAAAGAGCTTTTTTTCAACAAAAAAAGGCGGAAACTTATCCCATACCCAATACGTGCTCTAATAAAGATATTAATACAATCAATTCTTATAAAATCTTTTTTGTTATTTGAATAATTGCAAAATAATAAATCTGGAACCGGTCATCCTGACTGGTGGTGGTAGGTTTAGTGTCAATTGAGCAAATCTCTTTGCTGTTCGCCAATTTCTGCGACAAGAGTAAACAGAATGTTCAGTTTATAAAATAATCCGTAAGTTCATTATCTAAGGTCCGAGGATTGGTAACGAAGGATTCTGCGTCGCTGTCAATTCCCTCAGCACGGTGAAAAGGACACCGTCGTTATTAATGCTCTCTCCGCACTCTCTCTCTCTCTCTCTCTCTCTCTCTCGTCCTTTCTCTCTCTCCGTGTAGCTAACGATTATTTACCTCGAAATATTTATACCGTATCTCCATACATACCCATTATCGTGGGTGTATGATAAATGCCCGGTATGAAAAATCGATTTTATTGTCGGAACAGGCCTCGGCCACGGTGCAGCCCGTGCATTCCATCGGTGTCTGTCCATCCGTCCGTCCGTTTTCTCCTCATCGTGTGTCTCGTCTCCTCGCCGCGGTGGATATACATACATACACATGTGCTCGTCTCTGTGATGGTTGAAACCGTTCGTAACCGTTTCGAACGCGGCACGGGCTCGTTTCGACACACGGGGACTCTCTCTCTCTCTCTCTCTCTCTCTCTCCCCATATGTATATTCTTGTGCGTATGGTGGTCCATCGGTGATGGATACGCCTACTTTTGATATTTCGGTGATCAATAACGTTCCTCGGTGCCATTCGCGCCGAAGGAAGATCCATTATTCACCCGCAGTCGCCGGTGAATAAATAATTTACCACGTCATACCAGCACCATCAACGACTGACTTCGCGCCGCCTAACTCTGCCGATGATACGAGATATCTGTGTTCGTTAGTTGAACGTGTGCTGCAAGGATCGACGCCACCTCGCGATCATCTGCTTTGTAAATCACGTTGCTACCCTCTTTTTTACCTTTTCTCTCCCCTTTCTACCATTTCGTTCTCGATTCCCTGTCGTTCCTGGCAAATTCTACGTTCTAATAAGTACAGGGGCTCTTAGAGATCGTAGCTACGACACTGGAGATTGTGACAATGTCACGTGAATTTCGTACACACTGCCTGTTAGCTTTATTCAATTTTTAGAACTGTGGGTTCGCATAGAAGTTCGTAGAGCTTGTTTTAGTTAGACTGTATGTAATAAATATTTTTTTTTATTATTAATCGCGGAGTGAAAAATTTGGGAAAATTAGGCGATGTAGAGTAGAGGTGTAGCTATGTTTTGCTTTTTGTTTCGTTCAAATATCTTAAGGGGTTCGCGAGATACTTAATTGTAAAGTCAGGGGTAGTTTTCTCCCCCTTACGCGGCCTACGAAGGAAATGATTCAAGCTCGATTTCGTGATATTTTCAATTAACAAAAAATTGTTGAACAAGGTTCATGAACAATATTGTATTTGTTTGGTCTGTAAACAGCAGTGTCCGTTGTTTTATTAGAACTCTCCAGCAAACAATTGGGTGTTTTCAATATGAATAATTTGCTGGCAACTACGATTTCGACCGAACGGTTTCCGGCAGTGCCGTGCTCGCCGATAATGACGCCCGTGACAAATCAGCGTCGATTAATCTCCCTCGGACACGTACGTAACCGGTGGGGAACGTGCCCGTTTTGTTTATTAGGATCGGTAGACAACCGGGGCCGTTTACAAGGTGTAACTATGCGGCCAGGTGGTCGATCGTGGTCGAACTCGACCAATGGAAACCTTACGTCAGGAATGACCCCCAGCTGGGAATTCTTCTGGGTCTTCGTCTTGTTGGTTTTTTTATTTTCTCGCCTCCTACGGCGTTACCTCTTCATCTTCGGTCTTTTACACGGGCGCGCGGCCCGATGGGGCGGTGTTTCGGTGGTGCCACGGAGGATTCGGAGATAATTACACGATCGATATGCTAAATATCTCTCGCCTCAATCACGTAGATAAACGGGGGCGCATTGGTAAATTGGATTAGCAGCGAGATTATCGAACTCACCCCCTGGAACCATCCCCTCGACAATGTTTGCTTTTACGGGAACGTGTCTTTGGCCAATCCTGGGAAATTGATCTTCTTCCCTAGAATGCAATTTTTTATTGTTGCTGTTCATCGTTGTTTAAGGCGGTAGACTCGTTTCCAGAATTGCAAGCGTTCGGGATGCGCCTTTTCATTTCTCGATAATACAAAGATGGGATTCAATCTAGGCCGCGATCGCCCTCGAAAGTCCTATTTTTACGTTTGCGAAGCATAATTTGCTTAATTTAATTAAAAAATAGCTGTATGCGCAGTTCTATGCTTCCGAATAATGAAAATTATATAAATTGTAGTAAATATACGTACAGGGTGCGGGGCAAATTAGTCCCCACGATTTTTCAGCCCCTTCGGGTGGTCGGACAGAAAACTGTTTCGTACTAATGTTAATCAGTATTTAACCGACAAGAAATTGCAATTTTTTAAATTAAAAAGAAATCGATTTTCAACAAAAAAATCAAAGTAAACATTGAACTCACAAAAAACCAAATTTATACGGAGCCACATTGAAAACACAAATGTTAAACGTGTACATGTAATTAATTAATAATTAAATTAAATTTTCGTTCTGCTCTTTTTTTTGTTTTTGCTCATTTGTTTACCTCCAAATGCGAGGCGTTGCTATTACGTACCGTCGAAATATTTCAAATATTCTGGCAATTGATTCATGGCGATATTATCTTTCAAGGACATCTGAAAGTCATTGTATAGCAGGTCGTTGAATTCGTTTTGACGTCGCCTACAATATTATGAAGTTAAACATACCCAGTTCCATTAAAAGATATGACAGCGACTTTAATTTTTTGTTAAATGTCGATCTTTTTTTAAACTTAAAATATTGCAATTTCTTGCCGGTTAAATACTGATTAACTTTGGTGAGAAACATTTTTCTGTCCGACCATCCGGAGGGGCTGAAAAATCGTGGGGACTAATTTGCGTCGCACCCTGTATACACATAATTATAGTAAAAATAGGACATTTGAACAGAGCTGCGGAGTCGGTAGATAAAATTCTTAAATCCGACTCCGACTCCAACTCCAACTCCTCATTCTTTTTACCTCTAACTCCAAATCCGAATCCGACTCCGACGCCGATTTCGACTCCGACTCCGACTCCACTCTCCAAATTGAAAAATATGTACTCAAAATAATTAAGAGTTGTAATAAAACTGAATAAATAGTTGAAATATTGTATTAAAGTCTAAGAATATGGAACAGATAACTCTGATACAACTCAACACTACTGTTACTTTCTCACTTTCAGGAAATAGTTAGAAAAAATACTGCCACTCTCTATAACTTTAACTGTTTCTCCTCTACATAGTGTCGAGGTATACAATACACACATATACAATACATATTAGCAATTTATTTATGTATACATAAATCTATTAATGATTTATAAACAAAAGAGCCAGAGTTGGAGTCGGAGTCGATATATTTTTTTTCGACTCTGACTCCGACTCCGGGAGTCGATATACTATAGCTTTTTCTTACTCCGGCTCCGACTCCATGATCAGCAATTACTCCCAAACTCCGATTCCGACTCCACGATTCCGATTCCGAAGCCCTGCTTTTGAGGATGATCGAGACCTAGATTGATCTTTTATCTAGCGCTTTTCACTACTGAAACACCCCATCTTTGCATTATCGGGAAATGAGAAAGCGCATCCAGCACCCTTGCAACTCGGGAAAAACGTTTTATTTATTTATTTATTTATAGTTTATATCTATGTGGTCGCATTAACAGCTAGGTCACTAGCGACACCACATGGTTCACATCAAATATATCTTACATGTTATTTGTGGAGAGGGGTTACGGTTAATGTTTACATTGTGGTGGGGAACAGCAAAAAGAAGAAAAAATTTATAACAGTTTCTTGTATATCGATAGATTTAAAAAAGAGGATGACGTTTCCAATGTTGTCTTCGTCAAGATTTGTCTTGAGGTCATTCTCGTTGGAAAATCTGGATCGTTGTGTAGAGAATTTAGGACATTCACGTAGGATATGTTGTATATTGTTGGTTACGGCGTATGTTGTGCACTCTGGTGGGTTTTGTTTGGTTATCAGGAATTCGTGGGTGTATCTTCGGGAAAAACGTGTCTACCCCTTAAATGTTGCTTTTTTAACTCTCAGTAAAAGTTGGCGAAGAAATGGAACGCTAGTGTGCCGGAACGAACACGCAACATGAAAAATACGCGGGCAGTATGGTTACTCGGTACGAAACGGACTCGTGAAAAATGGCTGGTGAGTTTTATCGTGTGGCACGTTCACCGACAGTGGTTTTCGCGTTTCCACAGGCGCAGGCCGCGGCTCTGCGTAGAACGCTTATTCGCATATGTATACGGCGAATATAATAAATAACAATACGAGGCTGCCTACAGGTACCAGGGGCCCCGCATAGCTTTCACCCTATACCTGAACCGCCGCGGCGCGTCATTAAAATTATTTATGGGGAAATAAGAATCCGAAGCCTTTAAGTCCACCTCCGAGGTTTGCAGGGATAACCCAGCGCCGTCCACTCAGTATCTCTTATCCTCGATCCCCTTTAGTCCGAAACCGTCTGTCCGGGCTTATGGGTTAGTAGATTAAACTCACGCTCCTCGCATGTTCCACTGCATAAGTTTGCACGCGATTTATCCGGAGCCCGTAACACACCGTGGACCGTCCACCGTCGATATTACAATACTATTTCTCAGACACATTTTCTATGGGAAATGGACAGTGTACACGATGGACAATAATTGTGAATTTCCCCAAAAACTCTTCAACCCTCTTGCTGTCAAAACGAGACTGTATAATCTGACAATTAGATCGGATTCTATAAATTGTACAAATTTACATAAATATAAACTAATAATGTTATAGATTTTAAATACATTTTTACATAATATATATGGATTGACAATGTACACGGTGGACAGTGATTATGAATCTTTTTTCCACGATTGATTTTGGCAAAATTAAAATTCACTCGAACATCCCAAGAGAAATGTAATTCTTGTCAAGTCTCCACCGTCCGGAGGACCGACAAACAAAAATAAAATCCTCAGACGTCCCACCACCGGACCAATAAAAAAATCCACCCCTTACAGTGTCGACGAACCGAGGTCTCGAGCGGAGGACAGAAAACGTCGAGGGTATCCGCGGGATTCCATATTTCCAAAACGAAGTTCCAAACTCCGGGAACATCTCATTGAAAGCTATCGGGACGTGTTGTACAATTACGCCGGGGCTATCTCCGTCTAGGGAGAAAGATCTTCGAGAATGATCCTGGTGTGAGTGGCGACCAATCGAGGAAGAGTGGCGCTGTCAGAGGAGAGGGGTTGATGATCGCGCGCGCGCTGTGTATCGCGTGGCACCGCCACATTCGTTCGAATAGGCGGGGCTGAAACAGCCCAATGGGGTGCAACATGATCCTAGCCCAGCCCTGAAACGTTTCGGTCACGCCCACCGGTTCGACCAAGCACTCGGCTTCGCGTTCTTCGTGGATTGTGTCCGTGAGTGTACCCCGCTCGGGAATTACGTTATTATACTGTCGAGCGCACCGAGTCTCGAGCCATGCTGCGCTCCTCGGGCGTAGCTATCGCTTGCTCGCAAGCCCCGTGAATCCGTTTATCTTCCGCGCGGTTCGACGCGATGCGTTTGGGATTCCGGATTACGCTCCTGTGATCGATACTGCGAGGGATATCGCTGGCCGACCGAAGTATCGTACTTGCATCCCCTGAAATCATGAAGGTAAGTGCACACCCCCTTAAACTCCTGTCCCGAGTCTCGATTTTATGGTGGAGGCTGTTGACGATCGTGTGGACGGAGAGTTGTACCGTGAGAATGGGTTAGAACACAATTGTTAGTATTGTTTTCTGGCTATCAGTCTCACCTGATAGGTATTTAGAGTGAACTGTGATTTAACAACCCCCTGAGGTTGCAGTCCCCAGTATCGGGCTTTGGAGCTTCTTGCAGATTGAGAGGATGACAAGTTAGTTTGTGGAAATAAATGGTCCTGCAATTCTTGGTAATACTACTAAGCTGACAATCTGTCCAGGTCTCTGATAGGGTCTAGTGTAGAGTGTAGATTATAATTCACCACCCCCTGAAATTGCAGCCCCGAGTCTTATGCGTTAGATTATATTAATACTGAATCGAGTGAGTAATTATTTCCCAGCTCCGAGGATTTTATTCAGTTCGAGCTTCATTCGCTCCTTCGGGAATTTATTCAACCATCCCAGAGGTGCACGGTACAACAGGAGTCACAGTTGATCACCGTAGAAAACCCTTAGGGAAGTCTCGGATGAGTCTGAACATTCGCGACTCATTGCTTACAAATCTTTAGATAAGCAACGAACGATGATGAATAGTTAGAAATATGCGATGTCATCCCCGTAATGTCCATAGCGAGCCATAAAACTTCGGTATTCTAATTTTCTCGACGGTTGCATGACCGAGACACACTTCCAAAGATTGGATTAGAAACTTGTCTAAATGCCTCTGCAAGATTATAGACTTGCTGAAAGATTATCTTAGCTTTCCAAGCCTTCCACAGACATTAGCTGCTAGCAGAACTTAGCTACCGGAGATTCGGAAAACATGTTAAAGATGAACAAAATATTCCAATTAACTCGGATTGGCCTATACACGATGATCAAATTAAAAAATTAGAATCCTACCGCCACATCCTTCGACTACCAAGCAGAAGAGCCAACGCACGTCCTATCTCTGCGAGTTCCTCAAGAAGTAAGATCCCTAGATCCGTCTCGACCAGGCTTGATGAGGTTGATGAGCGTTGGTGGACAGCTCGCGTCTCCCTGCCGCGATACCGCTCTGCAAAAATAAAAAGGAAACAGTGTGAACGGATGGGAATCCTCGATGCAAAACGGATAAAACGAGAGTGAGACGCCCTCGATGCATTATAAGGCGCGGTCGTTGGGATATGGCTTCGCGAAATAGGGGTGGCGGATTACGCTCGATCGCTATGTGCGATTGTCTTGTCGGGATGTCGATCGTGTGTCCTTTCGACTGACCCTCTGTATGCTAAATATCCTCGAATACCGGTATACATGCGTGCTTCTCTGCGTTGTCACCGGCGCTTTGATGGTCATCGCTGCGGCAATCTTAATGTCCATCTCGCAATCGGACTCCAATCTTTAATTATCCTGATTATTCGAGGATTCGATTGCGAAGAAATCCGTTCGCGAAAGTTGCACAAGATGACGAGAAAAATAAATTTGCAACGTAGAATGTTCTACATATTGCTGTATAAAGTTTTTCTGTTAAGTTGCATTACTTTTTGGAGCCGTTCGAATTTGTTTTCGTGCCTTTTTTCTTGTGTAAATACGTAAATTCTACGCTCTAAAGCTCAATTAATGCACAAACTCAAGTTTTCCGAAATTGTGACATTCGCGAAAGTTGCAAAAAATGACGAAAACAATAAATTTGCAAGGTAGAATGTTCTACATATGTATACTTTCACTTTCGAGATATTGCAGTTTAAAGTTTTCCTGTGTTAACACATTACCGACCGGTGATTATTGCATAATTTTGAAAAATCTATGGTACATGGCTAAACACTTTTTAATGGAACCTTCAATAGCAATAGCAATTTTCATTGTGAACTAACAAATCACCCTCAATAACGTCATCTAATAGTTTCATTTAAGATTGCAATGTAAAAGAAAATTTCTATGCTTTTTTTTGGTACAACATAATTATTGAAAATCCTATTAATAGGCTTCCGGTAGGTAAAGTATTAAATTGCATTACTTTTTGGAGCCGTTCGAATATGTTTCCGTGCCTTTCTTCTGGTGAATACGTAAATTCTACGCTCTACACCTCAATTAACCCCTTGCCCTACAATATCGTGTCAGACTCGCGATGAAGATTTCGCACAGGTTCTAACGAATGTATAGAGTTATTAATTGCCTTTAAATCGAGACGAAATTCTATTTTGATTTTGTTAATGTATCCTTATTGGAGAACATGTAGGCATACAACAGATATAAATTTTTTTCTTCTTTAGGAAACTACGAACTACAAAAAAAGTTGTAACCATTGAAACCGTAAAATACATCGTAGGGCAAAGGGTTAATGCATAAACTCAAGTTTTCCGAAATTGTGACGTTCACGAAAGTTGCACAAAATGACGAAAACAATAAATTTGCAAGGTAGAATGTTCTACGTATACTTTCACTTTCGAGATATTGCAGTTTAAAGTACTTCTGTTAAATTACATTAGTGTGGATTTATAGTGGAGCAGCGAGGTGAGCTGTGCGGTGAAAATAAAGAAAAACAATGAAAATACATATGTATCATACTTTTTCATTAGTATGTGTCGAAATGTTGTCACGCATGTTGGTTTGTTTTCACCGCGCCGCTATCATCGATATGCTCGCAGCTCCACTATAAATCCACCCTTACTTTTTGGAGTCCCTCGTATTTGTTTTTGTGAGTTTTTTTAATTAATGCGTAAAATTAATTTTTTAAAATTGACATATGCGGCGTTTATCCTTGCAGCCACATAAATAATCTCACCATTTTTAGCTCGTGTTTACTCCCTTGTCTTCCGAACACCGAGTCCTCCTTGAGCGCCAATGGAAGAACCGGCGAGAAATGTTTACGACTAATTAGCAAGGGCAGTTTGCGACGCTCTGGGGCAGTATTTTCCCCAATCAAGGGTCCGATTCACTTGAACAGGTCGGCGGCTTCAACCACGCGAATCTCTCGGCCTCTCTCTCTTTCTCTGTGCGTTCGGTCCTCGTTCTCTAAAAACGGAGTCATATAACTCCGGATCAGGCTGATGCGGCATTTTGCGCCTTACGTCGACAATTTACTGGACCACACACGCACCGGACACCAACCAGAAGGCTGTTTTCTACACCGGAGCCCTTTCCGCGTGGGCCGCCGTGCACAGTGGCCCGTCCCGATTTTGATCGTACAGCTATTTACGATTTCTGCTGCTGTCTTTGCGTAGGTATATCTCACGGATATCCTTGTCGTCCTCGCCGCTGAATCCCTGTAACATCCTCAACGTAATTCCTTATATTGTACCTCGGGCTGTTGCACGGGAACTTACGGATTTCGCGGGGCTGATGCATCGGTACTTCGCGACGCGATTTCATGAATGAAAATCATCGACCATTGTCAGCTACGCTACCTTAAATCGTAGTGCGAAGACTCCAGTTTATGAATATCCATTTGTTTCCTCGATTACGCTCACTGGAAGTCCTCAAGTTTTACCCTGGCCTGAGTTAGGGGACGTTTTGCTGGCTGAAGCTACCTGTTTAATAGCGCTGCTTTGTTCTGGACGTTTTCCTGTGGAGGTTATGGTTGTACGCTTGAAGTGCACTTCATTGGGAATTAATTTTTGCCAGTGCCATTCTCTTATCTAGCTACCATCAGTTCTAGCGACTCTGAATATTTTTAAAAAATTATTCTATAATGTTTAAAATTCGTCTACGATTATACTGCTGGTTTCGCAACGTGATTTAATTGTGTAAAATGTTAGACGCCCATTCCACAGTCCCCAACAGAGCTGGAGAGGTTTGTCGGAGCGTCCAAGGCGGACGTCATCGGACGTCTCGCCGATCCCATAGATCGTAACTCCGGATGATCCGTTTTACGCAAGATACGAGCAAGATCCGCGTGCCCTTTCACATCATTAATCTTCACTGATCTCTCGGAATCTCCGCGTTAATTCTGCTTTATCGATCTCCGTTCATTTCACTCGCAGCGAACTACCGTTTCCGAGTCACTTTCCATATTTATCGGTCGCTCGCGATGCTTTATAAAATAGCTACACAACGATCATCGAGTAACTTTTTATTCGAGTATAGCATAGAAGGCTACTAATCCGATCGTGGAAATTTTCCCGAGTTGACGCATGGATGAATAATAACGAATGTGGTCGCAAAAATTATTCTTTTATTGATTGACGAGAGGAACAGATAGTGTTCCACTATCTGTGCAAATATTTGATTCAGATAGAGAAGATAGATTTTGATAGGGGGTCCAATGTGTGTCTGAGCAAATATTTCTTCTAAGCAAAGCACTGTGCTAAATCTGTAGCCACTGGAAAATTTTATGAACGTACAACAGTGTCAATTGAATTCTATTAACCCCTTGCCGTATTTTGACGAGCCAGACTCGCGGTGGAGGGTATTAACAATGTCTAACAAATGTGAATGTTACGCGTTCTATTTTAGATGAAATAAAATTTGATTCATTTGTAATCAATATTTAAGCATTAAAATAAATGTAGCCATACAAAAAATATGAATTTTCCTTTCCCTTCTACGACATTTTTGTGCATGAGAACGTTTTAATCACTATAACTGTAAAGAAAAACGTACGGCAAGGGTTAATGATTCTAAAATAAATTGCTTCGAATAAACGCGTAAAAAATTGTATATATTGTCGATAACAGTATTGTTATTAACATTAAACCTACCGAGCCTTAAAAGTAACTGGTACGTACGTGTTCCCTTATAAAAATGACAAAATTAATTTTATTTAGACATTGTGCGGCCCTTATTGTGATACGTGCTCTACTAAAAATATACAATTATTCCTTATGAAATCATTTTTATTACAACGCTTATATTAACTTGCCGTGTTGTCGTATGCGTAAAATCTTGTAATCGAATTTTAAACCTCTTCCCATAGTCCAATCTTGCTGTTTTGTATACACATCTGCTTTCGATGACACAATAAAAGTAGAAAATAAAATATATAAAAAGTAACACGCTTATATTAAAATACATTAAAAAGGAGAAAATAATTTTTTTCCTGGTTCTCCATAAAATACTGAATCCAGTTAAATGATTAATAATATTTTTCCCCAAAATTTTAAGCAATTAGTTGAAAATTTCTTCTGTTATAAAATTAGTGTCGGAATAGATAGACAAATTTAATATAAATTTAAATCAAATCATGACATTGGTGACTATAAAAATAAAAGTGTAGAGCGCTGAACTATACATATGTATACATATATTGACGTAATCTTCGTAATCCACGCTTTTATTCGTACAGTCACTATGTCATGATTTTATTTAAATTTATGACTAGAATGCGGATTTTATGCATCTATGACAAAAATGAGTAGGTGTAATTTAAAATAGCAAAAATATTACGAAAATTTAAACATACCATTATACAATTGATTTCAACCTACTAAATATTATAAGGAAGAAAGTAAATTTCTATTTCACTCCAGTTTGTTGCAATTCAGGTAAGAAATGTAAGAATCCGCAGTCTATTTATGACTATTTTAAGAAATTTTGACCTAATTGCTTAAAATTTTGGGAAAAAACATTATTAATCATTTAACTGGATTCGGTATTTTATGGAGAACCAGGAAAAAAGTTATTTTCTCCTTTTTAGTGCACTGTAATATAAGCGTGGTTTTCAAACAGTTTTTTTCTTTATTATTTCAATAATTGTAAAATAAAAAATCTGGAACCGGTCCCTTTGGCCGTTCGTGGTAGGTTTAGTGCTAAATTGCATGGGATCATGGTTCACCGTAACTGGGCAAGGTCCGCATGGTTAATCAGTGGTTCAAGTATTCATCGACATCGGCCGACATATAAACTAATAAATTCCTCTAACGAGAACTTGTGAATACAGATAAGTCTTCTGTTGGACGGTGACCTTCTCGAATCGCGGGAGCCCCCTGTACAAAGTGTTCGTTTCTAATTGGCTCGCGTGTTTGTTTCCTAGCTGAAACGGATTTACGCCTCGTGTTCGTGGAATACAGAGAATCCTCGCGGGGGAAAGTAGCAGCCCCGCGCAAACTAGCTACGTGTAAACCATGGAGAATCGATGTGGCATTAAACAAACTGGGACGTTGCAGCGATGTTTCAACTTTATTCGATCGGCGTCGCGAACTCCTTCCTCCGAACCTGCAGAATCGTTTTCAATCGGTTCGGACATTTTTACTTTAACGCTGAACCAACGAAGTTTTACAAGTAGCCGGTACACATTGCCTTATAAAAATGACAAGATTAAATTTATTATAATATTACAATATCGACTGTAACTAAATGAATTTATTTAATGATTAACCACGAAAACATCTTTACAATTTCAATAATTGTGGAATAAAAAATCTGGAGCCGGTCATTTGAAGAATACGAGTGTTATCAGGGATCGTTAAGTATGAAACTTGTCAAATAAAACACAAATTTCAATTACATTTGTCAAGTTTTATACTTTGCGACCTGACAACTGAATAATTTGTTGATTTTCGTCACAGCGGTGTTTTGCGAATAACACTGTATAATCGACTATCCGACCAATGTTAACGTCGCTCGGGTGATTCATCAGTGTAATCCTCAGCAGCTAGTAAATTTATCAATCTATCAGCGACTACATCGATTTCCACTAGCCGAACGTCTATTAAGCGTGTCAAATATCGACAAGATATAGCCGTGTCGTTAATTAACCTCGCGCCTCCACCCTCATCAATTCGAGTCCCTAATCTAGCCAGGAATATGCAAGATCGTGATCAGGACTATGAACTTTAGGCTTTCGCGTAACACTTAAGTCGCTCAGCTTGATCACGTGCGACGGCCAGGCGACCTCGTTCGCTATAATTATACTCTAATTATATTCTATGCTTGATTATTTAATTCGTTTCGGAATTTTCGTCTTCAACTAATTCTGAAGGCGGTAGACTCGTTTCCGGCATTGCAAGGGTGCGGGATTCGCGTTCTCACTTCTCGATATAACAAAAATGGGGGTTTGCAGTAGTCAGAAACGCTAGATAAAAGATCGATCTAGGGCGCCATCGCCCTCAAAAGTCCTGTTTTTTCGTTTACGAGGCGTAATTTGCATTATTCGGTAGCATGTAGCTATGAAAATATAAGGTTGAAAAGAATTTTTGGCCCTTTGTTTTAATTGCAATTTTATACCAATAAATATTTACCTTCATTTAACGAGTGATATGTCATTTTAAAGCTTGTTTACGCTCTATTTAATTATGCTTTTGATATTTCATTTTATTCAAATTTTTATTAAATCATTTGGCTGTCGTTGCCAGCGAGAAACTTCTGATACCAGCGCTGCACTGTGCATTCGTTGACACTTCCTTCGCCCCATACTTCGTTGATATTCCTTCGTTTAAACTCGTAGAAACTTCCAAGTTTGAACTCGTAGAAAAAAATAAGGCGAAAATCGCGTTTTGACATCCTGAAATAAAAGCCAAATAATTTAACAAAAATTGAATAAAATTAAATATCAAAAGCATAATTAAATAGAGCGTAAAGCAAGCTTTAAAATGACATATAACTCATTAAATTAAGGTAAATATTTATTGGTATAAAATTGCAATTAAAACGAAGGAACAAAAATCCAGCATTTTTTTCTTTACAACCTAATAGCTACATGCGCAGTTGTATGCTTCCGAATAATGCAAATTACGCATTGTAAACGGAAAAATAGGACTTTTGAGGGCGATGGCGCCCTAAATCGATCTTTTATCCAGCGTTTTTGGCTACTGAAAACCCCCATTTTTGTAATATCGAGAAATGAGAACGCGAAACCCGCACCCTTGCAATCCTGGAAAAAAGAGTCTACTCCCTAACTGAAAATTCTACGGACTCGGTAGTCCAAGTATTATAACTTCGTCGAACAATCCGGGATCCGATAAACAAGCAAAGACAATCCTACAGGCCGGCTCAAAGCGAGAAATCGAGAGGGGCATGAGAGTCTTCGAGATTCTCGATGCCAAAGAAAGAAACAAAAAAGAGAAGGAGGCGAGGAACATCTCCAGGAAGAGTGGAGTCAAGACTTCCTGGTGCGAACAAGAACGAGACTCGTTCCCTTCTACCCGAGGGGCCTTTCGTTCGTTTTCTTTCGCGTTTTCGGGACCCAGGTGACAAGTTGACAAAGTGGCCCGCTACAGGCATCCCTCTTTCGCTCGCCCTTTCAGCCGATCCTCCACCACTCTCTCGAGAAAGAGGGGCGGAGAGAGAGAGAGAGAGAGAGAGAGAGGGAGAGGGAGAGGATGCTACGGGAAAATAATGCTCGTCTGGTTTTTGTGTGTTTCGAGCGGCTTTTCGAGTGGCACCGAACAGAAAAAGGGCACGAGCCTCTCTTCACGCCTTCGTAGAAAAATCTTTTACCCCCCCGTTCCCCCCATCCGTTGGGTCACCGCTGCTGGAGGCTGCCTATAAAGAAGAAACGATCCCCCGTCGACACAATGGACAGTCCTGCTCCGTTCAAGGAGCCGACTAGCCACTCGAAATCCATTTAAATCGCCATCCGATTTCTGGTTTCGCGACACCATTGTCGATCGCTCAACTAATGCGCTGAATGGCTTCGGACGGATTCGACTCGCTATTAGCTACACTATAACTGTCCGCTACAATGATGCTGCACCGTGCAAGGCTGCCGCAGAATCCGGAAAGACGTAAATCTAATTAGAATTCAAAGAGAGTGCTCGATTTATTAGCGTTCGGGAATTATTCAATGGATAAGGTGGTTTGTTGGGTGCTCGATCGCTCTTCGGACTCCGCCATTTTTCATAAACTGCACTATAATGAATAGACAGCGGATTTTATGACTAGACTGCGGATCTTTATACATTTATGGCTTCAAAAAATTTTCGAGAAAAATGCTATAAAATAAAATTCCACAGAATTTAATGCGAGATTTCTAGTTATTTCGGATGTACAAAAACTACTACCACTGAAATAAGATTTTACATGAGACCATGTTCTTAAAATTTGCCTACAAAAATTGAAAATTGCATGGACATCCGCAGTCTACTTACGACAAAAATGAGTACACATGTACATTATTTTCAACCGATTACACAGAAAGAAAATAAATTTCTATTTCACGCCGGTTTAGTGCAAATTTAAAACTTTTTATTTTGCATAAAGATCCGCTCTAATAATAAAGTACAAAATAAGTTAACTCCATTACCGAGAACGTGTATTAAAATCCTCGGACATGTCCAGGAAACCAGTTACGCATATTTCAACATTAAAAACAAATCAATCCACCGGGACTAATAATTAAGATTCCTGAGGGATCAAGGATGCGTGCGTCCTCCCCATCGTCACACGAAATCGCAGATCGAAGGAGCCCTGGATCTAGATAATAAATTGATTCAGCTGATAGCGGAAACCCGTCACATTAACATATGTTTGCATTTTATTAATAGAGTGCCAGAAGTGTGGCTCTCGATTCGTTTTGCTTCCACGGGGCTATCGCGATATATTATCTCGTATCTTCGTCTTTCCCGCGGGAATTCACGGAATACGCAGTTTGTCATCGAACGCGGCGACGTTTCTTCGCGTTCCTCGTCCCTTCTACCCGGAATAAAATCGTTCCCCCAATTAGCATAACCACCGCGCTCGACTATAGCGAGTATGCGAGTATAAGAACCACAGGGCGAAGGTGTATCGTTCCCATTATTATTCCGGGACCGTCGAGAAAAGGGTTCGTGATCAAAAAGACGGACTCGATCGGTCGTTTGCATTTCGCACCCCTCTAGTGTCCCACCAAAAAATCGCATACTCCAGAAACACCGTGATCACGTTCCTCTTTTACCCGGTCTCATTGATCACTGCGGATATTTTATCGCGGAAATTAGTCGATCCAGAGAACGGTGGAAACGTTTAAAGAATTTAAAAATATTGTTGCGTTACTTTCAATTCATAAAAATTAGCAGGACGAGGGATGAAAATAAAATTCTATCTATTACGGGAAACAGTGTCACGAGTCAGGTCCAATTTTCAAAAATTAGCTTCTCGTCAGGCTGCAGAGTAAGTAATTGTATTACTTTTAATTCGTGAAAATTAGCAGGTCGTGAAATGAAAATAAAATTCTGTCTGTGACGTAAAACAGTTTTGGTAAAATCAATGTTAGGTCTAATTTGCCAAAAATTAGCTTTCCGTCAAATTAAAGAATAAGTAATTGTATTACTCTTAATTCATAAAAATTAGCAGGACGAGAGGTGAAAATAAAATACTATCTATCATGGAAAACAGTGTCACGAGTCAGGTCCAATTTTCAAAAATTAGCTTCTCGTCAGGCTGCAGAGTAAGTAATTGTATTACTTTTAATTCGTGAAAATTAGCAGGTCGTGGAGTGAAAATAAAATTCTATCTATGTATAACGTAAAACAGTTTTGATAAAATCAGTGTCAGGTCCAATTTGCCAAAAATTAGCTCCTCGTCAGGTTACAGAATAAGTAATTGTATTACTTCTAATTTATAAAAATTAGCAGGATGTGGGGTTAAAATAAAAGTCTGTATATTACGCAAAACAGTGTCAGGTTCAATTTGCCAAAAATTAGCTTTTCATCAGATTAAAGAATAAGTAATTGTATTACTTTAAATTTATAAAAATTAGCAGGACGAGGGGTGAAAATAAAATTCTATCTATTACGGAAAACAGTGTCACGAGTCAGGTCCAATTTGACAAAAATTAGCTTCTCATCAGCAGCCTGAGAATGAATAATTGTATTACTTTTAATTCATAAAAATTAGCAGGATGTGAGGTTAAAATAAAATTCTGTACATTACGCAAAACAGTTTTGGTAAAAACAGTGTCAGGTCCAATTTGCCAAAAATTATTTTCTCGTCAGGTTGCAGCCTCAAGGGCAAGGTACGGGTCTCGAGGATCCTTGAAGCCGTCGTTGGCATTGTAGGTAGCATTATCGTTATTACCAGTGGTGGCTGGGACCCCATAGGCATCATAGACGAAAAAGAAGTATCGGTTTCAATGGGACACCGTGTCGCGGACCGGAAAGTGACACGGAGCCGGCGCGAGAACACCGCACCATAGGAAAAGGGCTCGCCAGTATCCCCATAGGACCTCCCGTCGACAGGCTTTCAAAGTTTGAAAGTCATACCCGGGGTGGTGGCTGTCCGTCGACAAGCGGACCGAAATCGAAACCACTCGAGAACCCAAGAATGGGGCCTCATGGCCGTCTTGAATAGAGGCGTGTACAAACCCCGTGTACACCAGTCCTCTCTCTATGGGTTTTGCGTCCTCTCTCCGCGGACCGTTCACCGATCCACCTTTGTGTAAATAAGGCAATAAGGCGGACGAACAGCCGGGGTTATTCTCCGGCTAAAGTCCGCAGATCGGATTATGACTCTCGAGTGGCCGAGACAGGATCGATTCTGACGCCAAATATTTTTCAATGGAGCAGCACACTCCAAAATTCTCGGTTTTAACCGGATTCGGCTGAACTTTCATCCAGGGGGCCAAACATTTTCAACTTTTCCGAGTGTAATATTATGCAATTTGTTGAAAAACTGATAAAACTTCAAGGGTGCAAAAGATGGGGATTTTCAGTAGCCAAAAGCGCTAGATGAAAGATCAATCTATCTAGACCTCTGTCTTCCTGAAAAGTTCTACTTTTACTTTCACGAGGCGTAATTGGTATTATTCGGCAGCACGCAGCTATCACAAAGCTTTTATCCCAATCGAGATGGAATAAGTTTTTCCTTTACTTTGTTCCGAGATATAATAAGGGAAGGAATTGAAAATTGGTAGAAAGAGTTAAAGCGGCATTGATGTTCCAATAATGGCAGACAAGTTCGTGGAAAAAAGAGTTTTCCAGGATACAGAAAGTGGCCGAACGGTTCCTGCGACAGTGTCATAGGCCGGGTTTCTATTCTCGCCTATCATTCTCATAATAAACTCCGAAAATCACGCCTCTGACAGGCCGTGCGACCGCAGCCCGCAACCGTAGAGGAGTCAGGGGGTCCCAGTACAAATGGGAGGGTACATCGTTCACCATAACTCACGGGGCTGGTCCTATGACGAGGTCTCTGAATTTCTCTCTCTCTCTCCCTCTATTCGTGATAGTCAATACAGTGACCTTACGACAGACACACACATACACGAACGTTAAGTGTTAGGTGTAGGTATAGACGCGGTACCTACGGCTTGCAGGTATTACGTTACAATGCCATTATGTAACTCCCGTGCGCCACCATTGTGTGCGGCTCCCCGTGACGTATGGTTAACCACCAACCATAACCAACCAAATGTTCGCACATCCTAACCATACACCAGTCCCGTGTTGCGCCGATGCGATCGCATCGTCGCTCGTGATGTCCTAAGCTGCTCGATACTGACGATCTTATGGCAGATGGGGGATGCTCCGGGGTGTGTAATTAATAAACTGGCAATTATAGGGCTGTACGGGTTGATTTTCCAATATTAAAACTTGATCCGTGCCCTTGGAAGCGACACGCGGTAAAATGCACGTCATTTTCTGAGTTAGCGGATCGCCAAGGATTGTATTTATATTAGGTGTGCAAATAAGTTCCTTCCCCCTTTTTTCTACGATCACATAACTTCTGACTGAATTCGAATTACTTAACGATTTTGGTGCCATCTGAAAGAGCGTTCTTCTAGTTTTAAGCAGAATCGTTATGAGTGCTCTAAGAGTTTCCAGTCCTATCCAACAATATCGAGCAATATGCGATCGCATCGTCGCTCGTGATGTCCTAAGCTGCTCGATACTGACGATCTTATGGCAGATGGGGGTTGCTCCGGGGTGTGTAATTAATAAACTGGCAATTATAGGGCTGTACGGGTGGATTTTCCAATATTAAAACTTGATCCGTGCCCTTGGAAACGGCACGCGGTAAAATGCACGTCATTTTCTGAATTAGCGGATCGCCAAGGATTGTATTTATATTAGGTGTGCAAATAAGTTCCTTCCCCCTTTTTTCTACGATCATAACTTCTGACTGAATTCGAATTACTTTCCGATTTTGGTGCCATCTGAAAGAGCGTTCTTCTAGTTTTAAGCAGAATCGTTATGAGCGCTATAAGAGTTTCCAGTCCTATCCAACAATATCAAGCAATATGGCGTGCGAGAAGCATCATTTGCGGCACTGCTTACTCTTTGCATTCCAGCTTAGGAAATCAGCTGTAAAGCTACAGAAATGGTTTGTGCGTCACTGGGTGAGAACGCTGTATCTTACAGAACATGCAAAAACTGGTATAAAAGATTTAAAGCCGAAAATTGTAATTTGGAAGACGGCGATCGTTCAGGTGCACCGAGAAAGTCCAAATTGCTCAACGAAAATCCGACCCAGACGCAAGAAGAATTGGCAGAAAGATTGGGAGTCACCACGCAAACAGTATCTATCCGACTGAAACAATTGGGTAAGATTCAGAAGTTAGGACAATGGGTCCCACATGAATTAAGCGAAATGAATAAGAAACACAGACTCGAGGAAAGGGAAAGTTTTCACTGTTTTCAGTCACCAGACAAGATTTTATTAGATTTTGTGTATGAAAATCTTGAATTTGGAAAAAAAGGGAAAGAACTTACTTGCACACGTAATAAATATTCACGGTAAAATTGCAATATGTAAAGTTTCTCTATGCTCACAAACATTCTACTCTCAAGGATTCTATTCTGAAATTACCGTACAGTTAGCGGTAGAATCGCGAGTTTGGAATAGTCCACGTGTTCCATCGAGATTTATACTATCCGAGTGAGTCCTATTGCAAAATATCGCTCGTTAATCTCCGATCTTCGGGTCCTTTCTTCCGTCGTAATAAATCCGCCGCTAAAATATCGCCGTGGTACACACAGAGAGACCCGCGCACACCCACATTATTATACTATGTATAGAAGTTGGTCCAGGAGAGAGTTATAGGTGACAATAACGGAGTCCGGTTGCATGCGGGGCGGGATCATAAAACGACGGATTAGACTGCTTTCGGCTATTAGTCTAATATATGCGCGTCTGCGGATATCAAAAAGCGAAAACGTTCAAACGCTCCGCCGTGCACTTTTAAGAATCATCCTCCATCTTGTTCGGCACAGGAACATCTCGCTATAACTCATGTACAGTTTACAACTGACTGAGAAGTGCTTAACGTACAGAAAATCTTGAAACGCGACAACAATAAAGAGGAAGCCTGTCGAGTGGACTAGCAAACACAAAAGAATTAGACTGCGTTTAATTAAATGTACAGTGACAAACAGAGGCTTCGGGAAGTTTCCGAATTTATTTGTTTACGATCTTCTCCATCCAAGAACAAATTGAAACCTAGCTGTATCTGTTGTACAAAATAGAATAAAGCAATGAAAATCTTGCTCCGAACAGGAAAACTGTTGTGACAAACAGAAGCTTCGGGAAGTTTCTGAATTTATTTGTTTACGATCTTCTCCATCCAAGAACACATTGATTCCTAGCTGTATCTGATGCACACACACAAAAAGACACTGCGTTTCATTAAATGTGCAGTGACAAACAGAGGCTTCGGGAAGTTTCTGAATTTATTTGTTTACGATCTTCTCCATCCAAGAACAAATTGATTCCTAGCTGTATTTGATGTACAAAAAGACACTACGTTTCATTAAATGTGCAGTGACAAACAAAGGCTTCGGTAACTTTCCGAATTTATTTGTTTACGATCTTCTCCATCCAAAAACAAATTGAAACCTAGCTATATCTGTTGTACAAAATAGAATAAAGCAATGAAAATCTTGCTCCGAACAAAAAAACTGCTGCGACAAACAAAAGCTCCGGGAAGTTTCTGAATTTATTTGTTTACGATCTTCTCCATCCAAGAACACATTGATTCCTATCATTAAATGTGCAGTGACAAACAGAGGGCTTCGGTAACTTTCCGAATTTAGTTGTTTACGGTGAAATTTGTTTCTCGATCGAAATTGAAATATATGAATTTATGATTTCGGCGCCAGGTTCGATCAATTGTAAAGCGACAGCAAATGTGCAATTAATTAAACATGTATCTTGACGTTTCGATCCCTATGTGGATCATTTTCACAAAGAACATTCATTGCGTCTGAAAATAATGCAAGAAAATTATAATTTGGCTAAAATAGATTCGAAAGATCAAACAAAAATAATACACTTACTTGCTGCGACAAGAAAAGGAAAGAACATTTTAAACGAAAATTATGAGTTACGCAGAGACAATCTCCATCCATGGTGGCAGATATGTAACTGAAAACCATGTGCTAATTCAAAAGTAAGAGCGTGAAGTGTCATACAAATGGGCAAACCGTTTACTGATTGGTTGGTCGATATCGATCAATGGTGAATCTCAATCACCTCTGGCGGCAATTTTGAACAGCGTGAACTTATAGACATTAAAATAGACATTTAATTGCAACATTATCATCGAAAAAACTAACTCAAAAGTGTTTTATTTTAATATTATTTTGTTTGTATCATAAAACTAAATTTATTTTCTTTGTGTATCCACGCTCAGTTGTGTTTGTACCACATTTAATAAGAACGGAAAACAAAAACGACAGCATTTGTGAAGTTGGAAAAATTTAGAATCTAAATTATATTGGAAAAATCATCATAAAACATTACTGATTCAGTAATGCCGCGTTGTAATCATGAATCTTAGGTGTTTCGTACCTAAGATTTACGCTTTGTTGTTTAATCATATGAATGGTTTCCAATAATAATCTGCGTTGTAGGTTAGATTCCTTGTCAATGATCTTTCACATTATTAAAATCAAAACGGTGGTCAAATTCTAATGAGTGCTTCGTTAAAGCAGTATGTTGCGTCACAGAAAGGAAAATGTTACGTCTATGTTCAGTTATGCGTGTGTCCAAATGCCTGCCTGTTTGTCCAATATAAGTCAAATCACAACCCATACATGGTATTTGATAAACCACATTACAATTTTTTGCTAAAGGTATTTTATCTTTGATGGAAGGAAACCATTTGCTCAAGTAAGACGGTATACATAAAGATAGTATGCATACCCACTTTTCTAAAGATTCTTTGAATGTCAAAAGAGATATTATTGATAAATGGAATTACCACCGTATTTTCATAATTGATAGGACCTGCATGTGAGATCATTTTCCCTTACAGTTGGGAGACTAAAAAAGGATGATAAATTTCAAAGATCCTTTCCTTGATGACATTGTCAACCAGAGAAATAGGGAAACCATTATATTCAAGTATTCAGTATTCAAGTATAACAGAAGCTTCGGGAAGTTTCTGAATTTATTTGTTTGCGATCTTCTCCATCCAAGAACAAATTGATCCCTAGCTGTATCTGTTGTACAAAATAGAATAAAGCAATGAAAATCTTGCTCCGAACAGAAAAACTGCCGCGACAAACAGAAGCTCCGGGAAGTTTCTGAATTTATTTGTTTACGATCTTCTCCATCCAAGAACAAATTGATTCCTAGCTGTATCTGATCAGTACAAAAAGACACTGCGTTTCATTAAATGTGCAGTGGCAAACAGAGGCTTCAAGGAGTTTCCCAATTTATTCGTTTACGATCTTCTCCATTCAAGAACAAATTGATCCCTAGCAGAATCTGTTGTACAAAATAGAATAAAGCAATGAAAATCCTACTCTGAAAAGACAAACTGGTGATTCCCCGGTGACGGGTGCGGAAGTTTATTTACGCGGCACGCCCCCCTCGTTCGAAAATCATTTAGAGGTCGCATCATTCTAGCTCCAGTGAATCTAACCATGATCCGACACGAGTTGCCGTAACAAGGCCGCCGACACAATGACAGAGATGTTCGGAGGCGGCTGGATGCCGGGGGTTGTCCATTTACGCGTCCCATTGGCAGCAACCCCCATGAAATCCTCTCTCCCTCTTTCAAGGGGGATGTTACGGGGTGGGCCCGATCACATACATTACACCGGTGTGCCGGAGTACAACGACTTTGCGTGGCACAACAAAGCCACCCCGTGTACAAGGAGGCATGCGTGTCGCTGACTGAAAGGGAACATCAACCACTCGCATACCTTCCTAGGACACCTCCTAGCCTACGCGCGGTTAGATATGTTATGCTGGCGACGTGTAACGTTCGCCGTGGGGCGCCTTTTCGCTTGACCAGCTGCCATGCCCACCGGATCGTTTACAGAACCGATCTCGACACGTTCGCCGTGTAAACTATTGTAAACGCGGAATTAACGGGGACTTTGGACCCCTCTGGGACTCTCTGGCACCTTAGTGGACTCTCAGAGACTTCCATGGACTCGCTGGGAGTAGAGGTGAATTTTTAATCGAAAGCCGTTGAGCTTTTTCTTTTGGGAATCGTTGAATGACGGTGCACTTTTTAAAGTATCTCATAGTGAGACTCCAATTTAGCGAAACTCGGTACAATGAATTGTTTAATGTAGTTTATTAACGTACGAACGAATGAATTGTTATGCTTCGATTTTTTTCCGTGACTTTCCACGATGTCTTCATTGAAGATTTCGGTGTTGGAATGTTTTTTTGCGACGGTGTCGAGCGTAAAAAAGACCTGAATAATGTATAGAATGCAGAATCGTGGGACGGATTGAAAAGACGTGAAAGGATACGCGAATAGCAGCCGTAGCGAAGCGCGATGAAACAGATTGATCGGAACAGACGCATCCATCAAACGCGCCTGTGCTCTCGTGACAGGAACATCCGATAGTTCGCCGGCAGAATTTTGTATGCGACTCGGTGACTGACACGGTACAGTACGTTGGAAACCCTGTAGCTAAACGTTGACCTCCTAGGTCAGAGACACAAAATATCCCCCCTTACAATTAGAATTTCCACTAGTCTACAGATATCTGCGCGGAGGCGATTTTACATTGTTTCCAGTTTCAAGATTCTGTTGAATAGATATAGCAATATTGATGCTTGCATTTAGTATTAAATATTTATTAATGTCTTGCACCGGGTGAGTGCTTCTATTTTGTTTCATTACAGAAGTAAGAATACAAGAAAAATTTCAAAGTGGTGTCTTGATCGCGATTCGGAAAAAGTGCCATTTTGGTTCAGTCTCTGTACCTCTGTAATCAAGCAAAATAAAAATACTAATCTACAATAAAAATGCCAACAGTAGTAGCTTGGTTCAGAAAAAGTGCCATTTTGATTCAGTCTCCTATTCTTGTTAAAAATACAAGTATCGTTCTGTCGCGCAGATGATAAAATGTGTTGTTGTGTTCTCCTCTTTTCAACGAAGAAAGAATAATTTAAGAAGTGTGTCTCGATGACTCACATGGTTCGAGTGCTCTCTAGAAGCGACGATGAGGTTTCTCTTTGGTGTTACAGACGGAAGTGGAGGACATGACGAGTGACAGCGTCTGCGAAGGCACCGGTTCGAGCCTCGGTGCCCCTGAAACCACTGGCGGTTTGATAGGACCGGAAATGTCCCCGAGTGTGATGGAGTGTGGCGGCTGCGGGGAACGTGTCCGTGAACGTACCGTTCTCTGCGTCGGCGGTCGAACTTGGCACTCGAGGTGTCTCCGATGCTGCGCCTGTGCCAGGCCTCTACACGATCAACACTCCTGCTTTCTGAAGGGAATGCGACTCTACTGCAAGCACGACTATGCGCTGTAAGAGAAAATTACCATTTTTACCATTTTTCCCCCCACTAATCCGAAATCCTAACTCCAAAAGTTAACCATTGCACTTGGAGCTATTTTCACTTTGAAATTAAACATTTCTTCCGACCTAGAATATTTCCATTCCTAAATGTTCCAATGCCTGAATGTTTGGTACTTGATTAAATATCGACATATTTAATAATGTAAACAATATTTTCAAAAATGGTACAACAATTTTTAGTGGCGCCTCTCTCTCTCTCAAAGTTACCATTACAGCGCTAAGGATTAAGGCGATAGACTCGTTTTTCCAGGATTGCAAGGATGCGGAATGCGCGTTCTCAATTCTCGATAATCCAAAGAAGGGGTTTTTCACTAGTTAGAAACCATTTTTCCCCCCAATAATCCAAAATCCTAACTCCAATAGTTAATCATTGCACTTGGAGCTATTTTAACTCTGAAATTATACATTTCTTCCGACCTAGAATATTACATTGTAATGTAAACAATATTTTGAAAAATGGTACAGCAATTTTTAATGGCACCTCTCTTTCTCTCTGTCTCGAAGTTACCATTCGAGCGCTAAGGATTAAGGGGGTAACTCGTTTTTCCAGGATTGCAAGGGTGCGGAATGCGCGTTCTCAATTCTCGATAATCCAAAGAAGGGATTTTTCACTGGTTAAAAACTATTTTTTCCCCCACGAATCTAAAATCCTAACTCCAATCTCCAAAAATTAACCCTTTGCACTTGGAGCTATCTTACCACGTTTTTATTAACTCGCTTTCTTGTCTGTCTGTTTGTTTGTTTATTTGTTTGTCTGTTCGATACAAATTTTGCAATTGATTTTATAGAGACTTGAAACTTTAAACATAGCTCAGAACTGGATGCCAATGCAATATTTTATCGGTTCCTCGATCAAACGTTCTAGACTAAAAAGCAGAAAATAATTATTTAAATAAAAAAAATTTTTTAATATACCACGTCTTTAAAACGGACTAAAAAGAATAAAATAATTTTTCCTAGCCCCGTACAGATTCCTAACCCCATACAGATAGTCCTGAAAATTTGTGACTGTGAATTTTTAATAGATATAAAAATTCTTGTAAGATTTTGAAACCGAAAAACGTGAGATGCAAGATAACAGTATGGAGTGGAGAGAGTAGCTGCCGTTGAAAAAACAACAGTTCATATCATTTGCAGTGCAACAAAATTGTTAGTAAACTATTCATGCATCAATTATCTATTGCATGCGCCCCACGTTTTTCGTTTTAAATCTCACAAGTATTTTCATAGCTATTAAAAATTCACTATCAAAAAATTTTCAAGACTATCTGTACGGGGTTAGCAATCTGTATATGTGGGCCTAGGAAAAATTATTTTATACTTTCTAGTCCGTTTTAAAAACGTGGTATTTTAACCAATTTTTTAAAATTTAAATTTAACTCTGAAATTAAACATTCCTTCCTACTTAGAATATTTCCATTCCTAAATGTTCCAATGCCTAAATGTTTGGTACTTGACTAAATATCGATATATTGAATAGTGTAAACGATAAAAAAATGGTACAGGAACTTTTAGTGGCGCCTCAGAGTCGCCATTCGAGTGCTAAGGGTTAAGACATTAATCCTCATGATAAAATACTTCCACGCAGGTCTGTATCGTTTAAAAATACAACAAAATTCGAATATTACAAAACGTACTTTGTTTTCAATCAACGCCAGCGCCAGCGTGCCGATAAATATGCATAGCTCGGAGCAAATCGCGTCCAATATGTTAATAAACCGGCGAAAATAAAAATCCTCGGTGACCAGTTCATAGACACGTTCACGTTAATTTACGATCACCGATTGAAAAATCCCGGACAGGTTGTCACACCGACGCGGTCCGTCGTCTCAGTCTTATTTAATCAGGGAATGGACTTTTAGAGTCTAATCCCTGTGACCACTATGCTATCATATTTATTACGTCGATAATGTATAAACACGGCAGCCCCAGTTTTACGATACTTTATTATTACGACCGATCGATCTAGTATGGTGTTAATAAATATGAAGTCTGTTCACTTTCTCGTTCGTGGTTTATCTCGATAATTGAATCTGCTTCGATCTGGTAGACCGTGGTCAGAGAAAACGTAGATCTTTGACGACACAGTGGCAATTACCACGAGCGCATTCACTTAGAATTTATGCATCTCATTTCTTGCTGGCACCTTGTTGCAATCCCTGCCGCCTGCTCAAGTTGCAACTAGATGCGTTAATTATGATACCAGGCCACTCTTCCTGCTTCTGTCCCGATGCAAAACGATTTCTCGATAATTTGTAATGTTTAAACAGTGCTGATAAATTGTTTCTAATGGCGGGTTTTCTGCTGGAACATGCAAAAGATTCTGTTAGGATCGATAATGTTCGAGGCGATCGTTTTGCTCGTCGATCATTCTCTCCCAGTTATGACGAGATCAGTTATTTCACATCACTAGCCTGCGGATTTTATGCATTTATGACGAAAATGGACACGTACAATTTAAAGCAGTGGACGAATTAAAAAGATTTGAAGACATTAGTGTATTAATTTGAAAAATAAGACAATTAGAAGAAGAAAGAAATTTCTATTTGGCTTTTGTGTCTTGTAATCAATGCAAACATTTTTTATTTTGCATAAAGATCCGCAGCCTACACATCACATTATTTTAAACTAAATTGGTTCAACGTAATTGTAGATAGTGCTTGCTATTTCAACATTCTGTGGAATGCATTTAGTGTTAATATCCTTTTCCTTTAAATATACAGTAAGGAGCATAACTGATTCCACACACTTTAAATCAGAATAACTTTTATATGAATGGACCAAACGACTTCAATTTTTCTGTAAGGCTAGAAGAATTAGTTTAGTAAATGGCGTCTAATAAATAAGTTTAAAAAATGCATTTGGTCAGAGAGAGAGAGAGAGAATTGTGAACTAAAAATTGATTTTTACAACTTTTTTAACTGGCCCAATAACGAAAAGATAAAAAATGTGTTTTGTCTCAACTGGTATAAATTATATACGCTCTGAAAATATCATTGAACTTGGTTAATTGGTTTACGAATTATAAACGATCAAAAGTGGCAAAAAAGGCCGACAATCTTGAAAAATTGCAATTTTTACCACTTTTGATCGTTAATAATTCGCGAACCAATTAACTAATTTCAATGAAATTTTCAGAGCGTATATAATTTATACCAGTTGACCAGACACATCTTTTGAATTTTCGTTATTGGCCCAGCTAAAAAAGTTGTACAAATCAATTTTTACTATTGTTTTTCACAATTCCGTCCAAATGCATTTTTTCGACATTTTTTTTACACAACATTTACTAAACTAATTCTTCTAGCCTAACAGAGAAATTGAAGTCGTTTGGTCCATTCATAAAAAAGTTGTTCTGATTTAAAGTGTGTGGAATCAGTAATGCTCCCTACTGTAGCTCGGAACAAACATAGGAACATTCACAAACAAAAATTGATTCTAGTAAAATATTAGACGCAATCACAAAATGTTTTATTAATAAAATGTCCATGAACAACTTGTCAGACATTTCTAAAAATTGTTCCAAGCTCGTTCTTAGAAGATTAAAGTGTACAAATGCTCGAAATGATTAGTTCGCTTATTAGGAGGCCTAATATCGAATGAATCACGACCAGAGGAATGTTATTAATTAAATCACATTGTACGAGACGATCGAATGGGAGGGATGCATGTCCAAGCGATGTCCCCGTTTCCTCGCGAGGCCCTTTGGGACCGGAGAGTATGGTTGCCGATCATTTATCACGGAAGGCAGGAGAACGTAGATCGAAAAGGTGGCTTCGGTTCTTTCGGAGTTGGTTGTCGACGAGTCTACGGGTCGTGGATCCTGTCGACCGGGTCATCGTAAGCCAGCATTACGAGGCAAAAAGCATGAGTCAAAAAAATTACGCGGCGGATTCCTGTAGACCTCCCGCATACACGACTTTGACTCCTCAAAGACAGGCCCCTGAAGAAATCCGGCAAGTGTCTTCACAGGAGAACGCCGCACCGACTCCGCTTGCGAAATTCCATAGACGGATCTTGTCAGAAAAAGAATCTCCACGTTGCCTTTCAATATATCCGTGATAATTACTTCCATTGTCCTGGAAAACCTCGATACTTGTGCGACATCCACTGTTTTCTTCATTCATTTTTATTTGAGACCAGAAAAGACAGAAAAGAACTCCTCAACCTTTTCTCTGTGTATGGGGATACATAAATTTTATCTGAATATTAGTTATCGATCAAAAAAAAGTTTCTTGATTATGTGAGAGCAGTTTTCTTCATTAATTTTTATTTGATACCAGTAAGGACATAATAAACTCCTTAACCTTCTCTCTGTGTATGGGGATAATAAATTTTATCTGAATATTAGTTATCGAACGAAAAAAAGTTTCTTGATTATGTTAGAGCAGTTTTCTTCATTAATTTTTATTTGAGACCAGAAAAGACATAAGAAACTCCTTAACTTTCTCTCTGTGTATGGGGATACATAAATTTAATCTAGTTATTATATAAGTATTAGTTATCGATCAAAAAGATGTTTCTTGATTATGTTAGAGCAAAAATTGAATTTTATTTTCATTTACTAAATTGCTGTCAGATTTCGTTTTTAGATTGAGAGAGCAAACATTGAATTTTCTTTTCATCTACTAAATTGCTGTCAGGTTTTCGTTTTTAGATTGAGAGAATATTTTCTTCGTAGATTTTGGTTTTGCAGTGCAAATTTTGAATCGCAAAGGGCAATATGGGGTAAATACGGTTCCACGGTGTTCTCGTATGGGGAACATTGATTTCCGCATTCGATAATGTAGACAGATCGCGTTTCACGATCAGATATCACGATACGTGATTTAGACAGGCCGGTGCAACAGCCAGGTGACCGGTCCACGTTTTGATTGACAGTTGGATAAACACGTCGGAAAGACTTCGACTTCGACTCTGCCTGTGTGCCACAATCGACGAGTCACTTCGCGTGGCTTCTTTAGCTCTTCGATCATCTGTACGTACGCTTTCGTGGCCTTCTTCTCTATGAAAATATCCGAGCCTCCACACCATTTGTAACAACACCTCTTTAGGAAAATATTCAATTAGCGTGCATGCACATCAAATTTTCATTTCAATCTCCTTGATTCTTTACCTGGCATTCAATTAAGATACACCGTCTAGTTTTCCTGCAATAAATTCCGAAAAATGACCTACATTCTGTACAATTTAATGAAGAGCAGCACCCTGAAACCAAGTTTGATATTTTAAAGAAATATATAAAAATATGAAAACAATATGTTGAAGCTCCAAAATATTATTTTTCGAACTACTTCTTGATTTCTCAAGAGCAGACTGCGGATCTTTATGCAAAATAAAAATGTTTTGCAACGATTGTGGGCAGCAGGAGTTAAATAACAATTCATTTAACAGTGTTCTTAGATTTTTCTAACCTTTTTCCGTTTTATATCTCACGAGTATTAAATCGACGTTCCCGGCGACGGCCATTTTCATCTATTTCTCCGAACATTTCGCGCCCATCTCGCAGCTGCCACTGCTCTCCTCTCCCTCTTTCTCCTCTTCTGTTGGATTTCTTCCACTTCTCTCTTATCGCAGTCCGTTTCTCCTCTTTGCATCCGCGAGTCTCGTTTCTTTCTCTTCTTCTTTTTTCCCTGGCGCATCCCTCTCTTGGAGCGACGCACTTCGCGGGTTTACATACACGCAAACATACTCTTCGGAGTTACAGCTCGCGCTTCGGGGTCCCCGAGTCATTTATTTGTCGCAACGGCGACCGGTATACCCCTCGCCACCTTCCAGGTAAACGCGCGTTCGTGCGCAACGCCTTATCTAACTCTGCAAAGTGCTCTCCCGCTCGAAGTACGAATTATTTCTGCGACCATTCACGCGAACACGGCTGTGATCATGCTCCGCGCGCGGTGAGAAACAAACGCCAGCTCGGAGATCGATAAACTACCCGTTCCGATAACTGGAATAGACTACTGTGCAGTTTACGAGGGTTGAAAGCAATTAATACGGTCGCGTTCATTCCTCGATCCTTCGAAACCAATTTTATCGGTTGGAAAATACACATTATCATCGTATGAATTGGTAGAATTGTATTCTTTTATTGTGGTGATCTCTCCCAGGGTTCGCTTCCGCAACACATTTTCGAGACAGTCGTTTAACAGACGCGAAGAACAACGGAGAAAAGGAACAATGCAGGAGACGAGGGATTCTATTATAATAGAAAGTGTCTGCAGAGGAAGGGAGGAAAGTCCAGGGAAGAGAAACTTGGCTCTCTAGTCTTGGAAAGTGATCTCCAGTGGCGCATGTTATACTCAGCCTGTTAGGCCCTGCCATGTTCTCCCACTATCTGACTTCGTGCGGTAGTCCTACGATCGAACTCTACGATCGTACTCTATCATTTTAATATATTCCCTTCAGCCATCGTTCTGTCAGACAATGCTCTATTCTCGTCTACCACTTCCGCAACCAGTCGATACAATTCTAATCTAGTTGTGAAACTCGAGACAATTAGGCATCGGCATTGTTATAAATACTGGACCGCACGAAGGATCATGTTCGATGCTTTTTTAAAACGCTCGTGTTCTTTCGCGTCGAACAATCAATCAGTCGGGGTGTGTTAGCAAGAAGAAATGCAGTTGTCTCTGCATCGCGCTTCTGTGATGACTACACCTCGGATCTTTATGAAATATAAAACGGTGAAAGATACAAGAAATCGAAGAATATTGTTTTAAACGTGGAAGGACTATTAAGAGGATAAAGTAACTACTGCTTCCCACTGGATTCCAAGATCAGCAGTCTAGCGATGACTTTCAGCGTCTTCTGACTCCGTCTAAAAATTCGCTGGATGTCCAACGATTTCCACTTCTTCGTTGGTTGAAAGGCCCGAAAGGGATAAATTAAGGGATAAAGTGAATTTTTATTGAACTGCTGCTTCCCACTGGATTCCAAGATCAGCAGTCTAGTGATGACTCTCAGCGTCTTCTAACTCCGTCTAAAAATTCGCTGGAAGTCCAACGATTTCCACTTCTTCGTTGGTTGAAAGGCCCGAAAGGGATAAATTAAGGGATAAAGAGTGAATTTTTATTTAACTACTGCTTCCCACTGGATTCCAAGATCAGCAGTCTAGCGATGACTTTCAGCGTCTTCTAACTCCGTCCAAAAATTCACTGAAATTCCCGCTGGAAGTCCAACGATTTCCACTTCTTCGTTGGTTGAAAGGGCCGAAAGGGATGCGAGGATAAGGGGCCCGAGGGGGCCCGGAGAGGGTCCGTCTAAAAATCTTCCGGAGCTACGCCTTTACGGTGTAAACAGTAGCCGTGTAGCGGGTAGGACACGAGCAGGGTACACGACACACGCACGCACGGGCCAGATGAATGGCTGGAAAGGTGGGTGTTACGGGTGCACCGAGAGCCCCTGCACCCTGGTAGCTGCATCCGAGTGCATCGACAAGCCCCGGGGGCCCAAGGGGGCCCAGGGGACGGTGACTCCGAGAGGTTGTGGTCCGGTGTGGTCGGTTGTGTGCGCAGCGGCCCGGTAATTAAACAACGACTAGTGGCCATTAGCCCATTATCATATTCATGAACACGGAAAGTGCATCCCGATTCCTCGTCCGGTTCCTCCGGCGACGATCCACCTAGGCTGTTTATACGGGCTGTGTTCGCGGGACCCCATACACCTCCCCTTCTCCCTCTCCCTCTCTCCAGCAAGTCGCTGAATCGAGGATATCTTATGGGGCCACGCGACTACCCCGGTGGCCCCACCACCCCATTACACCGTGCAGAAACCATGGGGCCACGTAGAACCACGGAATTGTCGCATTTCCCGCGACAACCACCGATTGAGAGAACATTCCGAGAGGCCGATCTTTCCTACCCGAGACCTATCGCCGATGCTAATGGCGCTGATTGCGCGCGACAAAGTTGATAAATTAGGTGGCACTGCCTCTTTCAACCGTTAGTGGAGGACGATGCTTTGTTCGATTTTTAGTTGAACCTCGAACGAAAAGGTTTTTCGTGCTGAAGAGTACTCAGCTGTACATGAACGCTTCAGTTTTCTCCCGTCTCCGTTTTTCAAAGCCGTTACAACAGTCGGATCGTGTAGGATAGCAGGTTTTATTCATCCTCAACGCGGAGACAATGGAATCAAGTGGATAAGAAGCTTCCCGCAGGGATTATACTCCGTTGTTTTCGAGACGAACACGTCTTTCGTGTCTTCTCGCAACCGAGATGCTAAAAGAATTTTACGATTCACGTCTGCTCGCTTCAAATTCTAATCCCGACCTAGACTTCGTGGGCGACGATCACGAGGAATCGCCACCCTGCTAAGAAACAATGGGATTAACGAGACTCCGTAATTCCTAAGCAAAGTCATTTCCGTGACGATTTCACTAAAAATTGCAATTTGCAAACCAGCCACACTATCTGGGAGTAGGGCTGTCACTTTCCTTCGAAGGTCGAAGAATCCGAAGCTTCGAAATCTTCGACCTTCGAAGGGAAGTTACAGCCCTACTGAATACATGAGTTTTGTCAAGCGCCAAGCCTGTCTTGCCTTTCTTTTCATTTAGTCCGCGATATCCGGTTTCACCGAATTTAATAAAACTCATGAAAATTTTGTTTGCAAAGTAGTATTTTTTAAATACATTCGTGATATGATACCGAAATTTATTAATAGAATGCAATCTTTTCAAAATTTAATTACGAAAAGTCCAAACGAAAAGTTCAGTGTCAGTCACCGGTGACTGAAAGTTAATATTTTTATTTATCGAAAATCGTGACATGGTATGAAGAAACTCATAAGTTACAACTTCATACGTTTCGAAGACTTTGAAATTTCGAGCAGTTGAAGACTTCGAAGTTCCCTTCGTTCCTTCGAAGTCTTCGAACCTTCGGAAAAGTTACAGCCCTATCTGGGACAAGATGTACAAATCAATTTACACGAGCAGCAGCTACGTTTCTCCAATAGAGTCCTCTCCGCAATGTCTCCCCTAAAAATCGCAATTTGCGAATCAGCCGTAGCCCGCAGACGAGATTAGATCAATTTGTGCTTGAGCCGCGAATGCATTTCTGGATTTTCTTTTACCGTAACACAGTTTAAGTGGCGTATCGAGCGTGCAGTATACCTTTCCCGGGACCTCTAACAATTAATATCGCGGTTCTGCACGCGATGGTTTCTCTATCCGCAATCGCTAATGGCGGCCATGAATAAATTCCATCAGGAAATCGGCCGCGAGTTTTCCGGCTGTGTAGGAGAAGTTTCACGATGTGGAAAGAAGTCGATAGTTGGCTTCTTATCGACACCCCGAACACGAAGAGAGGCCAACGGGGAATCGTCGTCGGCACTTTGCCGGATACATTCGTTAGGAAGTGAGACGTACTGGAAGCTAAATCCTTCGGCGAGCTTCCATAGTAGAATTTATGGCCGCCATTGCCGCAGGTGGCCGCGTGCTGCGTGCGTGCGGATTCTTTACGATCGCTTCTGATTTTCCTGCATGAGACCGCGTCGTTTGTCATCGGACTACTCTGGAAAAACTTCGGAATTCCTTCAGGTCTACTAAAATAATCCGCGAAACAGAAATATCGGGATGAGAAATTCAAGGAGAACTATTTTTTAATAGCGACAAATAAATGTTACATAGCGAGAATGAACTGGTGACCGATTTTCTAAGGTTACTATGTATTTTCTAAGGATAGGTCTGCGCGCTTTTGTTTACAGAACGTTCGGCGCAAAGTGTGCAAAGTGTGGGCGTAGTGTGGGAGCTGGTGATTGGGTAAGAAGAGCTCGAGAAAGGGTGTACCATTTAGCCTGCTTCGCTTGCGACGCCTGTTCCCGTCAACTTTCCACAGGTGAACAGTTCGCTCTCTTGGATGCCAGGTTGCTCTGTAAGGCTCACTATCTGGACGTCGTCGAAGGCAACAACACTTCCTCCGATGGTGAGGCTATGCGTACCCTTGTTCCATCGAAATCATGAATGTACAGTAAGGAGCAAAACTGAACCAATAACCACAAGTTTTGTATAAATCATTATTTATTGCTACGAATATAGGAGAATAACAAAAACTCAACATTATAATCATTTTTATCATAGAAGTAAGTTAAGAAATCTTTTTCAATAATTAATGTCTCCTCGTTTAGCAATAACAACAAAAATAGGTTGACTCAGTTTTGCACCACGTCCAATGCTTGGCAATATTTAATATATTATTTATTTTTAATATCTCGTCCACAACCCTTGTGCTTGTAAAACTGCACTAATTCGCTTTGGCATACTTTCTACTAATTTTTTGCAATGATCCGGAAATAGTTGTTCCCACTGTTCTTAAATTCTATCATACAAATCTGTGATTGAAGTTGGTTGGGAGTCGTATGAATCCCCCGAAGTCGACTTTTTAATAAACCCCATAGATTCTCTATGGGGTTGAGCTCGGGGCTCCGTGCAGGCCAATCCAGAACGATAAAGTTTTTAGTACAGAGCCAAATTTTTACACTTTTAGCAGTGATTGATCGTGTAGGGGCCACTTTAGAGAATACCCATGTGTCAAACAATTGCAGACAATTGTTTCACGCTGCACGATATCCCCGCGAATCGAAAGATAGAGATTCGAAAAGGTGGAGCATCCCTAATTGGTACTTTCGCAGAAGGCGGTGACTCCGAAAGCGGCCACAAGAGCGGTAACAAGGCGAAGAGGGTGAGGACCACCTTCACCGAGGAGCAGCTTTCGGTTCTACAAGCGAACTTCCAATTGGACAGCAATCCCGACGGCCAAGACCTCGAGAGGATAGCGCATGTGACGGGGCTCAGCAAAAGAGTTACGCAGGTTTGGTTCCAGAATTCTAGGGCGAGGCAGAAGAAGCATCTGCACACGGGCAAAATGAAAGGGCAACATGGTACTTCTTGCGTTTGTTTTCTTTCAGCTTTATAACACTCGATCTCTACGCGGTTAGTCCAATCTCTGCAGGCTAGTATAGCGAAAGTATTATCTTTTTCAATCGAGTCCACCGCTACAATTTTGATCTTAACAGAAGGAATTGTTCAATTTCAGTCGAATAATCAAAATATACTTTGGCTAGAAAAATCGTATGAATGAGTTGAACAGAAATTTCGGTTCTTCGAAATCGAAAAGAGTTGTAGGGGTGAATCTACCTCTGAATCGGTGGACATTTGCGGATCTTTATGCAAAATAGAAAATGTTTGCATTGATTGCAAGACACAGGAGCGAAACAAAAATTTCTTTCTCCTTTTAATTACACTGTACAACAAATTTCAACTTTTTTTATGTTCCACAATTACTGTTGGGTGGTTCTGATGGAGTTTTTTGCGCTGATGTTTTTGAGAAACATGTTTAAACAATCATAGTGTATTAATATTGGATATCACTGTATTCGGGAAAGTCTACAGAATCTTTTGCTGTAAAGAACAATTCAATATCTTTAATGATAACATTACAATATTTGTTTAAAGTTGAAAAATATGATTTTTTTTCAAAGCCATGTTTCTCAAAAACTGTGCGTATAGGAGAAAAATTAAGGACAGATTCGGAACCAGCGCAAAAGACTCTATAAGAACCACGCAACAGTCATTGTGGAACAACTTTGGTGTTGGACAGTGTTACCTGATTCAGTTGTAACCAATACGCTGACGTCTTTAAATCTTTTTAATATGTCCACTGCTTTAAATTGTGCTTACCCGTTTTGGTCATAAATGTGTGCATCAAATCCGCTGTCCACTTATAACAAAGAAAAATGTTGGTAAAGTTGTTTTGTACATCAATACCTTCTACTCATCCAGAAGAGAGAAAGTTTGAAAGGAATTACATGTCGCAAACAAATAGTTATTGAGATATAAGCTGTTAAAATTTTGCAAAATTTGACTGTGTGTAATTATACGTATAGACAAAAATTTACTACTACAGTCCACTCGACCGTGTCGATGAGACAGAACATGATCGTGTGCGTGCCTCAAGCCAAACAAAATTTAAAGGGACATTAATCGCTAGGCCCGTACCAAGTGTTCGTCTCCCTGCCCATTCTAATCATAAATTGAAGTTGCAAAATGTGAAAGAATACCTTATATCCATTTTTATACATAAGAATATTAATTCTAATTAATTAATTAATTAATTATAAAATAATAATGTCGGATCAACAGGACACTGCCATTTGCGCGAATACATCTTCATAAGTGTGAACCACAAAACAACACATTTTCCAAAATCGTGACAGCGAACGGGAAGAAGTTGCTCCGGCCACGGTCAAAATAGTACTGTGGTTGTCACCTCGGTTTTTCGTGAATGGTTAAGGGTAGATTTAGGTGGGGAAATGTTGCGTTTGTTAATATAATTGGACGGGGGTATATATGTCGGAAGATTAAAAAGATTTAAAGACGTCAGCGTATTGGTTTCAGCTTAATCAGATAATTAAAAGAAGAAAGAAATTTTTATTTCCCTCCTGTGTCTTGCAATCAATGCGAACACTTTCTATTTTGCATAAAGATCCGCAGTCTAGTTATAAACAATTTTGCGGCAAGTTTCTGTTGCAAATGTCCACCGATCCAGAGGTGTAGATTCACCCCTACGACGGATGACCATTAGTTTTTATACACCCTGTACATAATAGCGTTCGGAGCTTTCTAAAAACGAAACAAATGATTTTCCATGACAGGCCGAATATCACGAAATATTGGAAGTTACGACAGTCCGGTGTTAAGCATCGGCGTTTACTGTTACAGTTCATCAATCACCTCCGAATTCCACCGCGTCTACGGGCGATTTCGGCCGGCACATCAATTTACATCTGACTTATTCCTTTCAACATCAACAGCAACACCATCACGGCCAACAGCAACCGCAGCTCAGTCCTGCTACATGCAAGAGTCCCACGCCTTCGATTTATCATAATCACGGTAAGGGAATATCTCTCTACTTTCGAGCCCCATTTTATACGAATCAGATTATTTCTATAATTTTTCTGAAAACATGAACGTATATTTATTCTTCAAAGTGACAACGTCTCTTTAGGGAAATCTTTAGAACAACGCTTTTACTGATATAATTAGCAAAGAACGTTCGCAAACATTGTCTGTTCAACCGAGATCTATTTAAAACGACTAAGAACGACTCTATCAGGCAATAGTATACAAAATGGCACCGAAAATTCTGCTTTGAAAAGGTCTACTATCAATCGCAACCCCGTCAACTCTGTCTTCAGGCTCGGAACAGTCAATGGACGAGCTCTCGCAGGATTCGATGATGTTGTCGATGCCGAACGAAGTCTAATCGCCGCTGTCGACCTAGCAACATTGTAAATATTCGCGTAACCGCGTTAGAATCCTCCGCCAAGCCGGTGAAAGCGTCGGCTTCTTTCGTTTAAATTAATTTATCGACGAAACTAGCGCCAGGCCGCGAGCGAACCTCCGGATCTTAAACCGCGCGGTTTAAGGTTCAACGTTTTAATTTAAGACACGTTTCTAAAACGTTCATTTCCGCGTACTTTATTAGGTTGTCCCACGAGTTGATCGAATTTTCTCTTTGTTTTTGGAAGGTGTAGCGCAAGATCATTATATCATAGTTATTGATACGTTGACTGTCGAACTTCGATCGCTGAACATTCGCACAACATTAATGCAAAAGTCCTTCGACCTAAAGAATGATTTATAAAAGCTAGTTCAAGATTATTGTCACTCGAACATGACTGATATTGTCAGTCAACGTGTTAATATTAGGGGTGTGCGGGTACCCGAAATTTCGAGCATCGGGTCGAGTCGGACAATGTTCGGGTCGGGTTGGGACGGGATCCCGAAAGTTTGCAATATTCGAGTACCCGAAGTTGAAGTTGGGGCAAGTCTACGATCAAATCAGCGTTTAGTAAACGGTGTTTACTACAAATCGAAATATTATTACAACCGATGATTGGACATCTTAACCCTAAGCACTCCAGCAGCCTAGTGATTCATATAGCACACCAACAACCCCAGCACTATACAGGGTGTCCCAAAACTCCTGCAGAACCCGAAAATGGGAGGTTTCTGAGGTAATTTGAAGCGACATTTACCTCTGCAAAAATGTCGTCCGCGGCTTTGTTTAGGAGTTATTAACCCTTAGAACTCGAGCGGCGACTCTGAGGTGCCATTAAAAATTGCTGTACCATTATTGAAAATACTGTTTACATTATTAGATATGTAGGTATCTAATCAATTACTGAACATTTAAGTATTTCATAAGGTATAACATCAATTTCATATCCACCAAATTTAAAATCTCATAAAAAATGGCAATATTTTAAGTCGGAAGAAATGTTTAATTTTCGAGTTAAAATAGCTCCGAGTGCAAAGGGTTAACGAGAAACACGGACCAATCAGAGCGCGACCTAGACGCAAGTTGGCACAGTCGACCCGGCGTACAGTGCGCCGAAATGCCTGTTTCTTGGACAGAATTCAATAACTTTCGTTCTGTTTATGATAGAGACATGAAACACAATGGGTTTTTTTATTTATATTAAAAGCAATCTCAATATGATATTATTATAAATACAGCCATTTATTTAAACATAGAAAAACGATATTTATAAACAAAATTTTGTTGTATTGGTGGTTTTCAGTAGATGAATTCGCAGTTCAGTTCTTCCGAAACTGAAATTTCGTTTTAAATTCTGATTGAGGACAAATTTTTTTCATAAATAGCTACTGATCGGAATTGTAGAAGAAATACTAAAAGTTGCATTATACAACTTCTTTATGTGGGCCCATATTGAAAATTTAACAAATACGTTTTGTAGATCTGTGTGAATTGAACATATTCTGAAAAAACGACAGGTATTGAAAGATATAAGAATTCTTAGATGTAGGCCGAAAATCGTGAGATCTGCAATTTTTACCATTTTCAAACGTTTGTAGCTCATTGCAACATCGACCGATTTTGACAAAATTTTCAAAATATGTTCACTTGACACAGATCTGCAAAACTTATTTGTTAAATTTTCAATATAGGCCCACATAAAGAAGTTGTAAAATGCAACTTGTAGTATTTTTTCTACGATTCCGATCAGTTGCTATTTTTGAAAAAAAATTTTTCTCATTCTGTAGTAAACTAATTGCTCTAGCTTCCCAAAAAAGTTCAAATCGTATAGTACAATATTTAAAAAGTTATCGTCTTCTTTAGAGCGTCCGAATATTTTTGCGATTAACTGTAAAAAGTATATTAACTTTTTTTTAAATAACTTTTTTATAAACAACTACCGCCGAGTAAAACATTTACAACATTATTCGGAGTGATGACCTGGCCAACATATTAAAAAATCAGCGAGATCGGAGGGTGTTACTTGTCAATGATTATCAATGATTATTGGGACATTAATTTTTATTTATTTAATCGTATCTGTAATTAATGTAATATCAAAATTCTTTTATTTATTCAATAACCACAGTCAAATCTCATATTTCTACAAGTGGATATCCGCGTACTCACTTGCTGACCAGTTCTTGCTACATATTTTGTTAAATAACTCTGATGTTTGCCAGTAGTAGCAATTCTAACTTATATAATATCAAAATATACTATCTTACTATATACATATAATACGACGCAATCAAAATCCCAGAGTTACTTCGAATCACTTCTTTTTTATCCTCTTCTAAAGATTAGGGAAACCAATAAAACTGAATAGTTTCATTTTTTCAGGTTATAATTATTATATTGCATATAAGTATTACAAAATTTTTTAAGATGACTTATAATTAGCCAACCCTTAGCCATCATTTTCTAAAAAGATTATTTCTTACAAACGTCTTTTGTTCATAACACAACGGAAACAAGTTACGCTATGAACTGATGTACTATTCGCTTACAGACTCGCTTGTAACTAATTTCCTACTGAATTTTTTGAATTTTCTTTTCAAAAAATGATTTATTTGGACATTTTGACATAGTATGAACATAAATATGTTTCTTCTATCGATCGTATTTGCTGTTAATAAATGTAATTAGTAGTATAAACATAGTTTTAAATCGATACGAAGCAGTGACTTTTTCGATTTTTGTCAATGGTTCGGCGCACTGCGCGGCGCGCCAACTGTCAATTGGCCGACTGTGCCAACTCGCGTCTATGTCGCGCTCTGATTGGTCCGTGTTTTTCGTTAATAACTCATAAACAAAGCCGCGGATAACATTTTTGCAGAGGAAAATGTCGATTCAACTGACCTCAGGAACCTCCCATTTTCGGGTTCTGCAGGAGTTTTGGGACACCCTGTATAAGTAAGCAGAACAGTCGCACAGTGGTCTAAACGGGCCATTTAGCTGGACAAAATTATTCTAGCATTATTTCAAGACTTAAAGCCGTAGTTAAGTAGGTCATTAGATTCGTCTTGACATCAGCTACAACAATATGTAATAAAAAATACTTAGTGGCGTTTAAAAAATTAACATACTTATATTTTTTTATTAAAAAAAAAATGTGAAATGTTTTTATTGGGATTTATAGATGACTGAGTATCGATTAACTTTTGTTCGAAACATTTTCTTGCCAGATTATCCGACATGTTCAAAACATCGTGGTGACAATTGGGCATTTGCACCGAAAAGCTTCCGAACCGAACCTTTTCATTGAATTTAGCTGGCCAAAATTATTTATAATGTTTAATGATCCCGCAACGTTTTCAAATCACATATAGTATCATTTTGTATTTGTTTAAGTATTTTAAAAACATCATTTCATCTCAAGTGTTTGCGTCTGGAAAGCGTGCGCGCCCGAAACGCAAGGACCGTTTGGCGCGATAAACAAAATGCTGTAAAAAAAAGGTGCAGACTCGTGCAACTTTTTTTTGTTTTGCTGTAATCCCAAACCTTTGACAATTACAACCGCGCTTAAAAAAATTCTCGGACGCAACCTGATATACAACATAATTACTCATAAAGTGTTACAATCGTAACAAATCTTATTTACATACTAATCGTGTTGAAGTGTAAATAATTACCGTAAGATATGCAATAAAAGGATACAAAATTGTTGAAAGTATAGTCCATACTTACTTGAAAAATTTTATACTGGAGAGAAATGTGAACAACTTACTTGAAACATATAAAAACTGTCTCATCGAATTTTAGCAGCAAGGCACGTACTACGAAAATCTTTAACTTTCGATGAAGTACTTCACTTCATGGGTGCCTGAATGATAAAAAAAATATTAGTACATTGTCCCCCATATATTAAACTATAGCAAGCACCAAAAATTTCACACTTTAGGTAAATTTTTGAAATCGACTTTTGGCCAGCTAAATCGCTGAAAGGGACCACTGTGAGTCGTGTCGCCGTAGCAGTGACTGTGGATTTAAAGTTCATATTTCAAATATCGCATTATCGGCAAAAACGGAGTGCAAAGGGTTAATATGCACCGAATTATTTATCGCTGCTTTAATCACAGACATGCCCCAACTTTCGAGTACCCGAATATTGCTAACTATCATATAATATAACCCGAATAAATTTCCCGACCCTACCCGAACCCGAAATTTCGGGTACTCGCACACCCCTAGTTAATATTATATATTTTATATAGTATTTTATAGATTGTAGAAAACGCGGAAGAAGTTTTGTATTTGCGAAGAACGACGGAAAATTTGAGTTAATTATGTGGGATGATTTAATAGTCTGTTCCCTGCAATCGTACTTACCCAGTGAATTAATTCTTTGAAGGGTTGTTCGCGTAGGAAACGAACGATCACTGTTGATTATTGAATGAAATTTATTAGATAGAACGCTTTGAAGAATTAATTTCCGAATGTTTCACAGCTGTTTCGTATCCACCCCGTTAGCAAGTAAGCAAAACAGTATGTCGCTGAAGTATGAACGATGTTTTCTATGGTTTAGAACGAAATCCGCCCAGAATGTTGTTAATCGATGATGTCAGCTGGAAAATCGTAGACGGCGCCAACTTTTAAGACTGGAAATGGCGGCACAGCTCTCTCGCACTCGGTGTCAAGCTTATTATAAATAAGTGATATACAAGTTAACGTTATGTGTTAAGCGCGAATTCATCCGCCATGATGGAAGTGAGATGCTAATGAAAATTATTATACAAAAGTTATTTAACAATTCGTCCAATTCACAGATAGTGAGATGTTTTTTCCTATTTTAGTAGTTAAGCAACCAACAATTAAAAACTAATGAAAGTTCACTTCCCGGGAACCGTCAGTGATTAATAGACTGCGGATCTTTATGCAATTATGGCTTTTGAAAATTTTCAAAAAACGCTAGGATATAAAATACGACAGAATTGAATACGATTTTAATATATTTCACATCTAAAAAAAAGTCTACTACCACGGAAAATAAGATTCTATTTGATTCCACTTAAAACACGTCTAGAAAAATTGCAAATTGCATAAACATCCGCAGTCTAGTGATTAATTAGTCCCATTGAAAAGACTATGAAAGTTTAGCGGAAGCAATAAACGTGATTAATCTATCTTTCAGCAGGAAGAGAGTGTTTTTATTCTCGCTTCCATCATTCCGCGGAGTTCCCTGATGTAATCAGGCAGTCGTGTTAATAAAACGCGCGCGGTCGTGTAAGTTTAGCGTGAATCAGCGTGGCTGAAACGTCACCGGAAGTTCCGTAGAACTTCGATTCCGTAGAATCTCGAGCCCAAGGGATCTCAGTGTACATCCGAAAGCAATGCTCCGAATGAAAGTATCTTTTACAGTGTCTAGGTAATTGTGTACTCCGTAAAAGAACCATAATTTAATATACATGTATTGTGATGTAAATATTGTAAACTAAGTATATACAATATAAAATGTTGCTCATACCTGCGGTGTTCCTTTCTTTGACTCTCTGGAATTTATACTTGTCCCAAAATCCTTTGGAAAGTTTGGGAAATTTCTCGAACTGTATTTTATAGTTTACAAGGTTACGGGAACTGTGATTTTTAAGGGTACCGGGGGTTGTAATCCTTGGGGTAGGTTGCCAACCAGAAGAAAATTGGTGAATACAGAAATTAGGAAATTGAGAAAATGGGAAATTTCTCGAACTGTATTTCATAGTTTACAAGATTACGGGAACTGTGATTTTTAAGAGTACCATGGGTCGTAATTCTTGGGGGAGGTTCCCAACAAAAAGAAAATCGGTTAATACAGAAATTAGGAAATTGAGAAAATGGGAAATTACGAGATTATTGTAGTGTCGAAGGGAGATGGGGATTGTACACAAATTGGTTTAACAGTAAAAGACATTTTTATTAATAACAGTACGGTTTACAATATTGCGGGAATTAGTGTACTAGTGTACAACGCAAGCGCAATATCAAATACTCATGCACAAGTTCGGGTTTATATACAAAAGCTACGGTGTATATGTACAATGTTTTCGTCCGAAATTCAAATATTTTATAGGATATACGTGTATAGTAAGGATCGAGAGAATACTAGTGAGCGTCATATATTGCAATAATTCACTATTCAAACAATTCCTTCGATTAAAACTCGTCTGACCTCGGAAACATTATTGTGAGGAAAATTTCAATCAAATCTCGCCAACAGAAATGCTCACTGTTCTTCAGTACAGAAAATGTTCAATCTTAAAGAATACCTCGATTATAGCATTGCACATGTATGGCCAACAAATTCGTCACGCGAAACTGTCTATAAATACGAGCTACGAACTGTCATAACCGAGACGAAATAAATAATAATAATTTTACCTATCTATATATATATATATATATGTATATATATACATATACATATACATATACATATAGAATCTAGAATCCTCACCACGAAATCCTATCCTAATCGTATTATCACTTTTACTCTTTCTTCGACTGTTCTCCGTTGATATACTATACAAAAAACTGAAGATCATCGAACATTAACAATCTTCTAGAAGACAGTCTTGAAAAAACTTTTACAATAAAAATAACCATCGGAAGTCTCACTGCAATCCTTTTTCGGTGGAGGTTCACTATGGACCACTAGTTAAGTCTCTTCGAGGCAACATTCACACTTTCATCACTGCATATTTTCATCAGTCGTCAACGAGAATGATCTTGTTGTGAAAAAAGTCCTTATATTAATACGTCCTTCCAAAGAGGATCGATCAAGAGTCCACGGAGAATGTTCAATAAATTCCCAGAAGTCACCGGTTTCACATGGTTGTCTTTAGTCTGCTCCAAAAGAGTTAGCCAGCCTGATGGCAGAACTGAGCTTGAAGATGATTAGGCGTTGTTGGGGTGAGTGGTGTCAACGGGGTGAGTGGTGTCATGGGACTGCCTGGGCTTTCACTTCCGGCACTACCGCCCTGGTAGCCACCCAAGTAGGCGCCCACCATGCTAACCCCTGATGAGTACAGGTCCCCTGGGTGGTGCTGCATCGGGGGTGAATGGTGCACTGAACAAGCCAAACGAGGAAATCATTTATTAAGTCCTTGTAGGAAAACTCATTGTAATTACCATACTGCGAATTTGCAAAATAGTAATTTTTCTTACGAATCCGAATCGGTTGAAAATATTAGACAATTGTATAAGGGAAAATTTAAAGAATTCAGCTTCATTAATCAATTATACGTATAGTCGCCAGACTGCGGATTTGCAAAATAACAATTACAAGGTTTTTCTTACGAATTCGAATCGGTTGAAAATATTAGATAATTGCGTAAGTGACATTTTAAAGAATACAGCTTTATTAATCAATTATACGTATAGTCGCCAGAGACTGTGGATTCGCAAAATAACAATTGCAAGGTTTTTCTTACGAATTCGAATCGGTTGAAAATATCAGATAACTGCATAAGTGAAATTTTAAAGAATGCAGCTTTATTAATCAATTGTACGTATAGCCGCCAGACTGTGGATTCGCAAAACAATAATTGCAAGATTTTTCTTACGAATTCAAATCGGTTGAAAATATCAGATAATTGCATAAGTGAAATTTTAAAGAATACAGCTTTATTAATCAATTATACGTATAGTCGCCAGATTGTGGATTCGCAAAATAACAATTGCAAGATTTTTCTTATGAATTCGAATCGGTGGAAATATCAGATGGTTACATAAGTTGGTGCCGGATTTGAAAATAAAATTCAATGGTTAAATTTTAAAGAGTACAGCTTTATTAACCAATTTCTAGAATTTAAAAATTTTATTATGGTCGAGTTTGTGCCCGATTTTTTTCAAAGAAAGTAACAAATTATTACGTAAAAACAAATTATATAGTCACCATTCTTTTGTAATTGTAGACTTTTTCCCTTAATAATTTTTCTATTTTTTATAATAATCGAGCACGAACTCATGCAATCATCTAATAATAAAATTTCTAAATTCTAGAAATACTTTCATTAAATCCGCAGTCTACCAACGACTATAAAAATCAGCATAAAGATCCATAGTTGATCGATCAATGATTCGAGCCACTCACTTTGCGTCTTGATCTTTCCACTGTGCTTTTTCTGCCTGGCCCTGGAGTTCTGGAACCAGACCTGCGTGACCCTTTTACTCAATCCCGTCACATGAGCTATCCTCTCGAGGTCCTGGCCATCAGGGTTGCTGTCCAGCTGGAAATTCGCTTGTAGAACAGAAAGCTGTTCCTCGGTGAAGGTGGTCCTAACCCTTTTCGTTTTGCTACCCTTCCCACCGTGTTCGGAATCGCAGTCCTCCGAGGACGAAGTATTGTTTCCTTCAACTACGTCGAGATAGTGAGCCTTGCAGAGTAACCTGGCGTCTAAAAGGGCGAATTGCTCCCCAGTGGACAGTTGTCGGGAACAGGCGTCGCAAGCGAAACAGGCCAAATGATACACCCTTTCCCTTGCCCTTCTCACCCAGTCGCCGGCACCAACGCTGCGCCCACATTTCGCACACTTCGCTCCGAAGGTCCTGCAATTAGAAAATTAACCATTGATCGATTGCTCTGTGAATCTAGAGCATTCTTATTACTAGACTTCGGATCTTTATGCATGTATGGCTTCTGAAAATTTTCAAAAAATGCTAGAATATATCCTTCGACAGAATTTAGTCAAATTTTGATATTATTTCCAACCTACAAAGGCTACCACTGAAAATAATCTTTTATTTGGCTCCTCCTTCTTAAGGGTGTCGGCGCGGCCGTGCAAGAGTGTGCGGGCACACGCACACATCGCTAAATCCGCAATTACAATGCAATTACAAGGTTTACGAGAATACAAAATGACGCTTCAACATTGTAATGAGGAGTTCAGAAGCGGTCAATTGTGATTCCTAAAAGTCAAATCTAGATGCGTCCGGTGCCCAAAATGCATATTTTTACGTTATGAAGGAATAATTTGTAATATTCAGCAGACACCGCCTGTCACGAGACATCCGAAGCAAGCATGATAGCACAAGATGGCCGTCACTGACAGATTTTCGTAAATATTGAGAGATTTATCGTTCGAAGCGAAAAAATCGCACACTCTTGCACAGTCGCGCCGACACCCTTCAGGTAGTCTTTTCCAACAAACGAGCTCGCGCGTGAACACTCAAACACCGCTAGGCCACGTATACGTATGCGAGGATTGCAAGGCTCCGGGATTCCACTTCTGATTTCTCGATAATGCAAGACGGAATTTTCTAGTAGTCAAAATCGCTAGATGAAAGATGAATCTAGGGCGCTGTTTGCCTCAAAAGTCCTTCTTTTACGTTTTCGAGCAATGGTTTTGCAATATTCGGCTGCATGTTGCCCGTCGGAGAGGCTAGTACGCCGGCGTGACTGCAGCGTCATCTGACGGGCAACATGCAGCCAAATATTGCATAACCATTGCTCGAAAACGTAAAGGAAGGACTTTTGAGGCAAACAGCACCCTAGATTGGTCTTTCATGTAGCGATTTCGACTTCTGAAAAAGCCCAATCTTTGCATTATCGAGAAATCAGAAGTGGAATCCCGGCCTATGCAATCCTCGCGTACGTATACGTGGTTTAGCGGTGTGTGAGTGTTCACGCGCGAGCGTCGCGTCGTCTGTTGGAAAAGACCGAGCACTAAAAGTGACTAAAATGTCTTGACTTTACAAAAATTACAAGGCTCTATTTATTTAGATTCTGCGTAACTTTTATTACAATATGTGTAAAAAAATCTGTCGAATCGATTTTCATGTAACCAACTTCATAGTTTCAATAAATGTTAAATGCTTTCGCTGCAACGGTTCGATCGTTTACTACTAATTATGAAGCAATTTCGTTAATTATCAAACAAAATCAACGTTAAGATTGTAGTTTGGATCCTTTTCAAGATTTATTTGAATCGCGTCTGTAAAGAAAATATGTTATCATAATTTCAAAAACTATTCAATGATTGAATATAAGGAATATTGTTCATAAAAACTCACTCACTTGCTTTGGGAAATTAAATTTATAATAATTGTGTGGCACGTGTGTTACGTGCGTCGGACATGCTTGTTGTCAAGACACTGATGTAAAAACGTATTGAAAACGATCTAGGTTACATCTATCGATATAAGGCGGTAAATTTGAAAAGTCATAGTATGTTCTTAAATCCACTCTTACGAATATACCTTGATGGTAAATCGTTATTAACGTTCAACTTTCATTGGAATCAGTTTTCATACAGTCTATTGTATGGGAGAATTAGTTCAAAATGTTTAGATAATGACAAAAGTAAGGTTTATTGGAAAAATCGAAATTGGAAAACGATCGAACCGTTGCGCCGAAAGCATTTAACGTTTATTAACAGCAAATACGATCGATATAAGAAACATATTTATCATAGTTTCAATAATTGTAAAATAAAAAATATAAAACCGGTCATGCGACCGGCAGTGGTGGGTTTAGTGTTAAAAATCGTCTCGAAAAATTGCAAATTGCATGAACTTCCGCAGTCTATTTATTACGCTGCGGATCTGTATGCGAGATAAAAATTTCTTGAACAAGACTCGAAAATCCATTCATCTTCTCCGAAAAATAAGTACCATTTTGCAGATTCCGTCCCCAGTTCACAGCGAGAGCGTTGAACCCTCCTGCGCGAAGGATAGTTTTCGATAGCGTGTCTGGCATAATTGGTTGTTATCGGATCTCGAGACCGGCAAGGCAAAACCGTGAATATCGTTTCCGTCTGAAATTAGCGGTCGTATTCGCAGGTTTCTCTCTCGATCGAGAGGCTAGATGGTCTGGAGAGGGACAAGGGGCTATTTTGGTCGGGGCTGCAGGTTCATTCAGGACCTCCGTGCACGAGAATCCGATGGCCCTGTCCTCATTAACATACTACTCCGCCACTCGATGTCCCTCGGAGTGGAGCGCGTCAGAAGCGCGAGGCTCCACGGTTTCAGGATCGTCCCTCGTCCTCTCCTTCTCTTTCTATCTTCCTCGCGATTCGACCGGCAGATTACGTCGAGATTATCTCGACATCTCAGTCCCGCGGCTTCCCCTCGCCCTACAAATGACTCGAACCCTTTGACCATAGACCGACGAACACCAGGAAACAGGCGACACGCCCTAGAGTCCCTCTCCAACATGAATATATGAGCGACGAGTTGCTGCTAATTAGTGGCTGCGTCATCGGACACCGTCGATTAATGGGCTCGATGAAAAATGGCGAGCCGGAGCCTCTGGAATTGAATCTTTGCACGGATCTCCGCAGAACCTGTCGTCTAGCAGAGCTTATCATGATGAAAGTACGGATCTCCGAGTGGAAGTCGCTTGGGGGTGAGTTTACTCCACATCTTTGGGGTGGGAATCGCTTTAAAAGTTGTTTAATATTTTGACGAATTTAGACAATTCGAAAAGATTGCGAAAGTATTTCTTTTTCGTCTAATAATTGAATTATGAAGAGGTTATGCTGCTCGAAGTCAGGAAATGTCTGAAGCGGTATCCTTTTTGCTTCGAAAAAGACTAGAAAGAAAAAGAAGAATACGTAGGGATGAAAGGGAAGAATCTCCGAATGGAAGTCGCTTGGGGGTGAGTTTACCACACCTTTGGGGTAGGGATCGCTTTAAAGGTTGTTTAATATTTTTACGAATTTAGAAAATTCGAAAAGATTGCGAAAGTATTAGTTTTTCGTCTAATAATTGAATTATGAAGAGGTTATGCTGCTCGTAGTCAGAAAATGTCTGAAGCGGCATTCTTTTTGCTTCGAAAAAGACTAAAAAGAAAAAGAAGAACACGTAGGGGTGAAAGGGAAGAATCTCCGATTGGTAGTCTCTTGGGGGTGAGTTTACTCCACACCTCTGGAGTGAGGAAAGCTTTAAACGGTGATTGTATTCGTGCGAAAGGTTGTTTAATATTTTCACGGATTAGATAAGTTTTTATCGCGAAGATTGCGAAAGTATCAAGTCAGGAAATGTCTGAAGCGGTATCCTTTTTGCTTCGAAAAAGCCTAAAAAGGAAAAGAAGAATACGTAGGGGGTGAAAGGGAAGAATGCTCGATCGACCAAAGGTTTATTGTATGGAAAAATATGGTAAGCTACGGAAGGATTAGTCTGACAACGAATCGCATAGTCATCGTCGCATCGAAGATATTTTCGGGCATTATTGGTTATGGTGATCATGCACACGGCACGCCTAGAAGCACGCAGACCCCTCAGACGTCGAGTTGCATTTCTGAACTTCTTTGTTGCCTTTCTGACGTTTGGCCCTTCGGAAATCGACCATACATATACATTATAGGGCTATACATTAATTATAATGAACATTATCGACGCCACTCCAAGCCTAAATCTGTACAGCGTACCCAATCCACAAATTTTAAAGATAATTAAATTCTCTTCGAAGTTTACGAAGTTCCACCTTCAAATTTATACACAATTAAAATATGTCAAGCTTCTCCGACCCTTATAATCATAAGTTAAGCCTCTGAGGGCGGGGCTGAGGTCCATTTTGACCCGATGTTGCACACTCTTCATCAAGCTTTAATTGAATCTTGAATATTCATGCAAAGAAGAATGCTTAGTCTTGATTTTAAAGATGTTCGAAAATACCCGAAAAAGAAGACGACAAATATATGATTGAAAAGATCCACCTACCAACAACGTCTCAAATATTAATTAACCCATACAACAATACTAAACTCCGTGACAACCATGAAATCCTCAAAACCAACAGCTTCACAAGTACTAATTAACACATATTCGACCAACAAAGAAGTCTCCAATAAACTCCATAAAAATCGAACAGCTTTATTGAAACTGCTTGGAGACCAGTCTCCGGACATCTTATGGTGTCCCGTAACCAGGAAAGTGCAAAAGTTGACGCGTCCGTTGAATAGAGGAGAGAAGAAGAAGGTCTGGGTTGTTGGGCGAGGTGCGATTAGCATAAATAGTGGCGCCACCCCTATCCTCCTCGCGCGTTTACGTCGGATGATCGAAAGAGAGAAGAGAAGCAGACAGTCCAGAAGCCCCGTGTAACCAGCCCGGGAGGATGGTGAAACTGGTATTGGGTATCTATAAATCTTCAGGGCCGTACATCGGCTACCAAACGACCCCGCCCTAATTTATTCATTTGTTCTTCCACATAGGCGGGCCCTATAAGTCAACGGGGGATTAAGTCAGGCGCTATCCGACCTCGCTACGACGGAATTCATGGTCCCCCGTATTCGATTCTCGCGCTCCGCAGGCAGATCACGATCGCGATCTTCGATATCGTCTCGAGATACCACTCGGGGTTAAATAAATTACTACGTTCGCCGAGTTTCGCCGGTGAATTATTCGTTTCGAATATGGACTAGTAACACCATCGTCTAGGGTTCTATAAACTTGAGACGAATAGGACAAGATGGGTCTCAAAGGAAGTTCTAAAGGACGAATAGGGGAAGGATGATGAGACGAAGAGGGGTGGAGATGTAGAATAGAGAGTAAAGTGCAACAAAGAATATAATACAATAAAACGGAAAATGTACAAGAAAAACTACCGAAACGTGAAAGTTCTTGTGCCTCACCGTACATGAAACATAAGTAGATGGCGATAATCCGATCGCAGGATTTTTAACAATGGTGTTCATTCGAATCTTCGATTTTTCAGACTGTAATTGCGCCACTCGTTTGTTAATTGCTTGTCGTGAACCTCGAAAGAGCCCGGGCCGAAACGGTAACTAGCCAGCGCTAATTTTGCTAAAATTCTGTCCGCTATTCGAGTCACGTGGTCGTCACGTGGGTGCGTTAGTGGTTCGCCAGTGGGTGATTAATGTCTTCGATGTAGTCTCCTCCGTTTTCTACCTTCTCCTCCTTCTTCTTCTTCTTCGTCGTCGTCATCTTCCTCTTCTTCTTCTTCTTCTTCGGACCGCACGTACAGGCCAAGCTATTCACGTCACCGAGCATATGCGTGTACCACGCACGCTAGCCTGCGAGTCACGTTGTGACGTTGAAGGCAGCACCGATGCCGGCCACGAATAAAGGACATCTCAACTGACTTTTTCTCCCTTCAAAAACCAAAAAAGGAACACTGTGTTTTGCCGAATCCTTGGCCACGGCACACTTTTTGTAACGGAGCTTTCGATCGGTCCAAGCACAGTCCTCGATGAAACTCTGCTCTGATACGCTATTGTCGCGAGCTGCCCTCAAATGTTAACACCTTATACACCGCGCCAGGTATGTCGAGTAATCCTGCCAGATAACGAACAGTCAAACGATTCTTCGTGTACTCTTGATTTTTTAATGAACCGTTGAACTCCTTGCCTTACGATTTATTTTACAGTTTCGGGAAATGTTCGGGATTCCCGTAAAATATACGGGGTTCCCGAGAATATACGGGATTCTCGAGAATTTTCAAGATTCACGAGAATTTTCAAGATTCCCGAGAATTTTCAAGACTCCCAAGAATTTTCAAGATACCCGAGAATTTTCGGGACATAGATTAATATTTGGGAAAATTTAAAATAAAATGTTTTATACCCACTATTTTTATAATATGCTATTTTTATTCTACTCTCTACCTTTTACAATTCATAATCTCATAATAATTTACCTCCATTGAACAACTCACGAGATCCCGATGTTTGGAATCAGATAAAAAAAATTACATTGAGATGGCTCGAAACATGACGGTGGCATTCTGCATTGTCAGAATTATCGAAATTCGCAATTACTTTCTACAATATTACTAACATAAACATTCCCGACTAATAAGATATGTAATCTTCGAGAACACAATGGCTTTCAGATTCTTGTAATTATTGGAAATATGGAGAAACTTAAAAATGTCAGAAATTTCGAGACTTTCGGGATTCCGTCCCGATCCCGCGAGAAATTCCCGTCCCGACCGTGATTTCGCACACCCCTAATGATTAGAAACCTTTTTGAAGGTCGGTATTTCCTGAAAAAGGAGAAAATGTATATCTACTCTACTGTATACCTATACATAATACAGGGTGTCCCACGCAACTGGAACAGGCTGTACCTCCTACACGATCGGGAATAGAGGAAAATGTTATAAGAAAAAGTTGAAGTGGCATCAGACGGTGCATACTACGCAACTAATTTTATGCACTTTTGTGCATCGGTACATCAAAAAAATGCAACTGCACTTTTTTTTAATATAGAAACCTACTATTTTGACTGCACCAATCGATGCAGTTTGTTGTGCTCTACATAAAAGTATAATACTAACATACTTATGCCCTAAACTTATTCTTTAAGAAGTTATCGAAGCTAAAAGTTCTCTGATTTATAATGGAACATAATGTAGGTACTCCGGAACACTTGCCGAGACCGAAATAATTCAGTGAACTTTTAGCTTCGATAACTTCTTAACGAATAAGTTTAGGGCATAAGTATGTTAGTACTTTTATGTAGAGCACAACAAACTGCATCGATTGGTGCAGTAAAAAATATAGGTTTCCATTTTTTTAAAAAGTGCAGTTGCATTTTTCTGATGCACCGATTCACAAAAGTGCATAAAATTAGTTGCGTAGTATGCACCGTCTGATGCCATTCAACTTTTTCTTATAACATTTTCCTCTATTCCCGACCGTTTAGGAAGTAAAGCCCGTTCCAGTTGCGTGGGACAACCTGTATTCTCCAGTAGCTGTAGGTACATTAAGAAAACCGAAGCAGAATTTTATTTCGGTTTGAAGGAATTAAATGGCATTATATTTTTTTATTAGACTCTGTTCAGAATCTTCATCACGATTCTGACACGATATTGTAGAGGTTAATTAAACGCTAATCCCTCTCTTCAGACTATTATTTCAAAACGAGACTTTCAAATAAAATGCACGCACGTGAAGATACAAGATAAAATCAAATGGAGGAACAGGTGTAGGTATACGTACGAAGATGACTCTCTACTATGTATTTCGTGGCAGAAATGATTTCAGCAACTTTCTTCGGGGTCCAATTAAAGAACATTGAAGGTCTCGGTCGAAGTAAGCAGGAAGCACTCGGTGGGCAGAAGAAGTTGGAACCTCGCGGCTGATTATTCTCGAAGCGTATTCAGGAAATCGTCGAGATCATTTCGGGCTTTGGAGAAGGGGGATGGGGAGGGTGTGTCGTCGGAGATCACCCCCAGCGATTGGGAATGATCGGGTCCTTTTTACGGAAGGCGTAGGCATTCGCATTTAAGTGCCATTAAGGCAGAAACGATAAGGTCGTGATTAAGGCGGCGGCCGTTTCGCTGTCGCGGTTCTTTCGGCCATACTGAATTAAGAGAACCGGAATTCCGACGACGACGGTCTCCGCAGAGAGACCCGCTAATAGAGCGATTTCTGGTCCAGCTTCGATTTCTTTTCGTTCGGCTCGTTTTTTGCTCCGGTCGAGAGAGACGGCGACGACGACACACGCGGAGGGAAACGACCGTAGGGGGCCGAAAAAGAAGGGAATAGAAGGACGGTGAAGGGGGTGAGACGCTCGGAGAATAGCACCGGCGAATATTTATTAATTTAAAAGACACCCGTCCTCTGCCCGGTTGAAAAGCACCGACGATCTTTCTCGTGCGAGGGTGGCCGAAAGAGAGAAAATCACAGCTGGCCTCGAGAGAGAGAGCTGGCTTACGAGGCGAATTCCTTGGTTCCTCGGGAACACTGACTGTCTTTTTACTCGTGACTCGGCACCCATATGCCTCGCGCGTGTGTGCCCATGTAGGTATAGTCCTGATTCCTCATCGAAAACCACCACCCTTTGCGGAATCACTTTGTAATCGTTTCACTTGTAATCGAACGAAACTCTTCCCGACCAGACTGAGGAAATGTCTGATGCGATACTTATGTATAAGACAGCGGATTTTATGCGTTTATAACAAAAACTAGTAGGTGTAGAATTGAAGACAGTGAAGACAGTGAAGACATTAGAAGAATTTAAAAATACTGTTATATTATTTCCAACCTGTTAACCATATCATCCCTTGCCCTACAATATCGTGTCAGACTCGTGATGAAGATTCTGAACAGAGTCTAATAAATATGTGTGTTATTAATTTCCTTTAAACCGGGATGAAATTGAATTTGGTTGAGTTAATGTATAGTTATTGGAAAACATGTAGGCATACAATAGATATACACTAACGAGCATAACTGATTCAACACATTTTAAATCAGAATAACTTTTTTATGAATGGACCAAACGACTTCAATTTCTCGGCAAGGCTAGAAGAATTAGTTTAGTAAATGACGTCTAAAAAATATTTTGAAAAAATGCATTTGGTCGGAATTGCGAAAAAAATAGTAAAAATTGATTTTTACTACTTTTTTAGCTGGGCCAATAACGAAAATCTCGAAGATGTGTTTGGTCAATTTGTATAAATTATATACGCTCCGAAAATTTCATTGCAATTGGTTAATTGGTTTACGAGTTATAAACGATCAAAAGTGGTAAAAAATGCAATTTTTCAAGATTTCTGGCCTTTTTACCACTTTTGATCGATTATAACTCGTAAACCAATTTCAATGAAATTTTCAGAGCGTATATAATTTATACGAGTTGACCAAACACATCTTTTAAATTTTCGTTATTGGCCCAGCTAAAAAAGTAGTAAAAATCAATTTTTACTATTTTTTTCGCAATTCCGACCAAATGCATTTTTTCAAAATATTTTTTAGACGTCATTTACTAAACTAATTCTTCTAGCCTTGCCGAGAAATTGAAGTCGTTTGGTCCATTCATAAAAAAGTTATTCTGATCTGAAGTGTGTTGAATCAGTTATGCTCGTTAGTGTAGATTTTATCTTTTTCTAGGAAATCACACGAACTACAAAAAAAGTTCTAATCACTGAAACCGTAAAATAAATCATAGGGAGGGGGGCAAGGGGTTAAGAACGAAAATAAATTTCTATTTCACTCAAGTTCGTTTGGAATTCAGATAGAAAAGTTTTATTTCCCATAAAGATCCGCTCTTCCTCTGTCTACTTATGTATTTATACAATTATGTTCCCTGTTCTTCTACAGGATGTTCAAAATATTCATAAGGAGGATCGAAATCCTCTGAGTGCATGTCACAGGAGAATCATTATCACTGAACACGCGCAACCCCGAAGCGGACATAAAGGGTCGCATCGTGTAAAGTCGAGATCCGATTGATTAAATCTGTCAAGAACGACAGTTGTTCCGGAATCCGGGAGCAACACCATGGTTTATCGATGGATCGAATAATGTTCTGTCTCGTGGAGACACCCCACTGGCTACGTGAGCACCGTCCCAGCTTAAGAGGATATTCCTACCAGCTACCATCGGTGCTCCTGGAAAGAACCATCATTTGTTCGACTTATGGGACCGATCTCGCGGGGTACGCTGACACCAGCATAACCGATATCTCGGACACCCTGTCGCGCAGCCAGTCACAAAGATTCTACGAACAGCTCCCGAGGGATCGATTCCGGGGGCTATCGTTTCGAATTAAATACTCGTGACTTGCCGAAATTGTCTTTCCCCTTTCCCTGGCCCACAGAGACTGTCCCGAAGTGTCGTAGGTCATCATCGTCAGACTATTATAGCTACCTATGAAATCCACTTAGACCACAGCTGGTTGAAAATTACGGGATTGTCTTCTCAAGTGACAAACATGTCAGAATATAAGTAGAAACTCACTTTCCAACCCTTATTTCGAATTTGTCTCTGTATTTAGGAGCTTGAAGTGACAAAACTTCAGAATATATTAAGTAAAAACTCCCTTCCCAACCCTTATTTCGAATTTGTCTCTGTGTTCAGGAGCTTGAAGTGACAAAATTTCAGAATATATTAAGTAAAAACTCCCTTTCCAACCCTTATTTCGAATTTGTCTCTGTATCCAGGATCTATCTACCCCTATAAACATAAAATGGAGTCGAGAATCATGTGGGAAAATTTTTCAGTATTTTGTTAGCTGTTACCAGTTGTCAGTATTTTGCTTGGCTACCCCCTTGCGGCGGTAGACTCGTTTCCAGGATTGCAAGGGTACGGCATTCGCCTTCTCATTTCTCGAGAATACAAACACGGGGTTTTTCAGTAGTCAAAAACGCTAGATAAAAGATCGATCTAGGGCGCTAGCTCCCTCGAAAGTCCTATTTTTTCGTTTACGAAGCGTAATTTTATTCTGCAGCATGTAGCTATAAAAATAGCTTCCGAATAATGCAAATTACGCTGCCGAATAACGCAAATTACGCCTCGTAAACGAAAGAATAGGACACTTGAGGGAGATAGCGCCCTAGATCGATTCTTTATCTAGCGTTTCCGACTACTGAAGACCCGCGTGTTTGTATTATCGAGAAATGAGAAGGCGGATCCCGCACCCATGCAATCTTGGAAAAAGGAGTCTACCCCTTTAAGTCGCGATATAATGCTAAAACAGGCGTGAGCAGCGAATTCGTCGTTGTGACCCCCTGTGCGTCGGAGGGTGAATTTTTACAGCCGCGGAAAAATGGCGGTCCCGGTGCCATAAACTCTCATTAAGATCAGAACCGTCCAGCGTCCGTCTTCGTTACTCCGAGGTGTTTTATGGGGCCCGAGAGCTGGGAGGCTCCGCAAATAGAAATGCGTTGTACTTACAAGGCGTAGTCGTGCCTGCAGTAAAGCCTCATCCCCCGGAGGAAGCATGAGTGCTGGTCGTGCAAAGGCCTCGAACAGGCGCAACACTTGAGACACCTGGAATGCCAGGTACGACCCCCTACGCAGAGGACAGTGCGCTCGCGAACGCTTTCCCCGCAACCACCGCAGTCCATCTCCATGGTATCGGTGCCATCGTTGTTCACAATGACCGTCCCGCCACCCTTCTTGATGCTCGGCACATTGTTGTTGTTTGTCGTGTTGTTGTTGTTGTTCGAACAGAGGATGCTGTCCGGGCACTCGGTGTCCGCCTCGATCTCCGTCTGCAACAAATCACCCCCGAAATATCGTCAATTTTTATCTTCCGTAGCAACCCCCGTCTGTCCACGAGAAAATTATACATATGTAAACTGCGGATGTTTATGCAATTTGTAGACGAACTTCAAGAGAAACGCAAATCAAACAAAATCTTATTTTCCGTGGCCTTAGCACATTTTTAGATCTGAAATAAAGTAAATTCGTACTAAATTCTGTCATATTTTGTATCCCAACAATTTTCGAACATTTTCAAAAGCCATAATCATATAAAGATACGCAGTCTAATTACTTATTATTATTGTAGTTCAATTCACAGTTTAATTTATAGTAAGTTCACTAAAACTCTGGGCTATTTAGGAAGCAAAATATTTTTATTTGGATCTTGCAACTGACGCACATCATTTTTATTTTATAGAATAATCCGCAAAAAATTAGGTGGAATGAGTGAAGGTAGAAGAGAAAATTGCAACGGAAGATAATTTGGTCGGACCGGTGTTTTTCGCGGACGAAAGGAGTATCACCGATCGATTGGCAAAGTAAATGGCAGAGGTCCGTTTCCAGGTGTGTAGTACGAATGCCTTGGCTGCGGGCTCCAAATCTCAATTAATACTCGCCAAAGTGAAATAATAAACGAGCGGTAGGCCGCCGGCTGATAAATGACGCCGCTCTGGGCATGATCCCTTCTCGGTCCCCGGATGGGGCTGGCCCGGAACGTCTACGATTCGCATACGATTCGCATGATTACACACACGTCGTGTATCACTGTGCGTTGCACGCGATTCCGCGGCACCGGGCACCGGTGGGCGCAAATTTGCTCATTGTACAGGGGAGATTTAAGTGAAATAGCGAACACGTGGGCGGTGTAAATTCGAGTCGTCTAATTTACAGGGCAATCTCGGGATCCTGCCCCTTTTCGATACCTCGCACTGTTTCTTATTCATTTTATCGAGCTGCATTGATTATACTGTCCATTGTTGGTCATTCGTTCCCCCAAGCTATTATAATAACAGTTCTTAACATTAATAAAAATTGGAAATACCACTCTGTTTAGTTATAAAATATTTAAAAGGCATTAAAACAATTTCCTAAGAATGTCTGTAAGCGATAGTAACTAACATTTGATAGTAAATATCGTTCGGTAGATATTCTCATTTATGTTTCAGTAATTTTGATTACGGTTCTCCAGCTGATTCATTTAAATTCCAGTTGTACCAGTTTCCTGAAAGTGAAAAATTGATGGCGTTCGAAGCGCAGAGTAGATTTACAAACTCGCCGTGATTAACGAATTAATTGACGCATAGGAAACATTACGGGATCCCGTTTAATTAATTAGACTTGCAAAAGCCGATCGGGAGGGACCTCACTCCGCCAACTATAAACCGGAAAGAGGCTCTTATAAGCTTGTCCCGTGTAAACCTACGTATGGCTACGTCCAGAAAATTTACTACGCACTATATATTAATTTATATTGGTATAATATTTGACAAGATTTATCGCTCGACTCAGAGATAGGGCTATTAAATCCAGAGGAATTGTTAATGATTCTATGCTGCGGAACGTAGGCGAACTTTCAGGAAGGGTCTTCAGCTTAATATGTTTGCCTTGGGCCATCTCTTCTGCTGTGGTTTCGTCCTCGGATTGTAAAACAAAGACTTACCATTTCTGCTTCAATGTAAAAATGATCTCCATATTATTTCCATAAGCAAACCCCGACAAAAATTGCATGGTAATCTCGGATGATATTTTATGAGTCAATTTGTAACTAGAATACGTTTCTTAAATCATCTATTCGCTTCTCAAAGCAATAACATTTCATTTCTATTTTAAATTCATCTCGAATAAAAATTAAAGTGTCGGACAGCAGGTGTGAATATTTTCACAGAATGTTAAACGGATAAGCGAAAAAGAGGATGACGATTACATCTCATTCATGATGCAACATATGCTATCGTTCATTACTAATGAATAGACTGCGGATTTTATGCATTTATGACAAAAATGGGCACGTGCAATTTAAAGCAGTCGACGAATTACGAAGATTAAAGGACATCAGTGTATTAATTTCAGCTTAATAACACAATTAAAAGAAAAAAGAATTTTCTATTTGGCTCCTGTGTCCTGCAATCAATGCAAACATTTTTTATTTCGCATAAAGATCCGCAGTCTACTAATGAATCATTAGTCGAGAAACGTTCGCGATTAATTGACAATCGACAACGACATTCGTTTCCTTCAGGCAAACTGTCCGCCACAAATAAAAAGAGAGAGGAAGACACCGATGGTGAGAGAGAAAGTCATTGCGAGTGCGTAGAGATAAACGAAAGGATAACGCTTATCTGATTTGTATACAATTTTTACTTATCGTCGTCTTAGCACACGCGCCCGTATACACAGTCGCGCGTGCACACGTGTACGCGCCGGGACCCGAGTCAACGATATTAATTGGTACACGAGTAACGCACAAAGGTTATTGTTCATCCTAGCGTGCAATCAATGAGTTAATTACGGTACGTTCCTCGATTTACCGCTTGTTTACCCCCTTCGTCCATCTTGTGCGCTGGTTAGAGGAATTTTTTGTTTTCTGTTCGAGATTATTCGTTAACACTAAACCTACCACTGCCGGTCGAATGACCGGTTTTATATTTTTCATCTTACGATTAGTGAAATTATGAAGTTACATGGAAATTGATTCAATAAATTTCTTTATCCAAGCACATCCTGTAATAAAAATTGTACAGAATCTAAATAAATAGATTTCATTTCCCTTGTAATTTTTGTAAGCTAAAACATTTTAATAGTTTCTTGTGCTCGGTAGGTTTAGTGTTAAATCAAAATTATGTAATTAATAAAATTTTGTTGTATTTAATTACGAGGAAGGCTATTAAGTTGAACGATTCATTAGAGAATTGCTTGTGGTTCAATCAATTACTTTTATTCGGGAAATTTGGTTAAACAAATGATGGTGATATAATCTTATAGAGGAGGGTCAGAGGTAGTTCAGCAAAAAATTTCAACCAGCCAGAACAAGTGATTGTTTTTAAATAAAATCCTATAAGCGACTGGAGAGGTCTGGAGACTTCAACGCATGGGTGAGCGACAGCTTTACGTACGAGCCTAACTACGCGAGTATCGAACGATTGAAGCTAACTGTATCTGAATATCGATAACGTGCAAATTCTTCTACAATTTCCTATTGAAACAAAATCGAAATTTGATTGAATTCTATTGAAATAAAATCGGAACGTCACCCCCGGCGAACTTTCATCTTCATCGACGACGCATCGTCGGATTTGCATACGAAGCGCCGAAAGAGACTCCTCGAACCCGCGAGCGAAGACACGTCGAAAGAAAAGGCCCGTTGCATAACAGACACCTCAAGAAAGACAACATCGACGACAGCCAATTTCGAAGACGGCTACAGCTACATCGTCTCGTCCTCCTCACCTCTCTCTCGTTGCGACTTCTCTCGCCGCGCTCGCCGGGCACCGGTAATCATTTCATGCATAGCTGGACGGTCACTGATTTATGATCTGCCGAAGGCGAAGTTGAACTCCCCACCTGTGATTTATACCTTCTGGCATTTCGATCTTCCCGAGGAAACTGAGCCGTGTTCCTTTTCGACCCGTCGATTAGCGCTCTGTCGCGACGCCACCGCCATTTTCACGCGATTATTGCAATGTGTACCCTGAGAACTACCCCGGGACCCGTATCGTATTCGTAATTAAAAACCACGAGATTAGCCTGTTGTTTATGAATGAAAATTATGTCGGGCGACGCACAGAATTTGAATTTCCCGGTCAATCGCCGACGATAACAAATTAATTAATGCACCTACGTGCTTCGGAGAGAACGTAATGCAACGCATTCAGAATACGACTAAGTGATATGATATCGTGGCCGACGTTTCAGATTCATGAAAGTTGCTTGCACTTCATTGTAACGCTCAGCAACGTTCGCTCGTAAATTGCTATTATCGCGTAGTAAATATTACGGCGACGAAAACACAGCATAACACGCCTATCAAATCGCGATTCATTAACGCCATTGTCTGCGAGCGATAAACCTTACGTTCCTCGTCAGATTGATTCGCCAAACAGCCCTTGGCATGCGACGTATGTTACTTGTACACCGTGTTCCCAGAGTGTCTCTAGTCTTCGTCGATTTGGATCCGTGTGACGAAGTGTCGCATCGTGTGTGACAATGTATGACAGTCCTATTGTCTTAGTAAATTCATAAACGAGAATTGTGCTTTCTAATTATTGTGCAACGGGAAAACTGCGAAACTAAACAGAAAGTTACTATGGTCGACTACAGCGACAATGTGATTTACGATGGCGTCCCTGGTTTATGACCCAACGAAGACCTGAAACACGGAATCCAAGGGGTACTTTACAACCGACCGAAACCTTGTTCCGTTCCGAATTTACCTAAGAACGTTTAGAGCTGCGGAAGGAAGCCAGACTAAAATTAACAACAACATTGAAGCCCTAAATATAATTTCTTCACAAACAAAAGACAACCCTCGTTTGTCATTTTGAAAACTAATTCGCAAATGAAGTCCTAATTAATCATTTTTAGTACATTCGAATACCCCTCGTTTGCCATTGTGAAAGCTAATCCGCAGTGGAAGTCTCCTTCGAAACAACCGGTTCCAGATTTATTATTTTACAATTATTGAAATAATAAAAGTGATTGTATAAATATCTTTAGCAGAGCACGTATTATAATAGGAGCCGCACAAAGTCCAAATAAAATTAATCTTGTTAATCTGGTTAATAATTTTTATTACATTCGAACACCTCTAGTTTCCAAGTACGGATCATAAAATGTTGGTTCCATTTTAAATAAAATTAGCTTCCATAATACCTAAGCTGTTATAAATAGCTACCTATTATAATAATCTCACGTTCAACCCTTGTGTGGTCAATCAAAATGTTTATGTAGATTATTTAAAACCGTTCTGTATTTAACATGTTTGCAGAAATTCTCATTATAAGACTATAACTTAACCCTCTGAGAGAGAGAGAAACACCACTAAAAATTGCTGCACCATTATCCAAAATATTGTTTACATTATTAAATAGATCGGTATCTAATCAGTTACTAAACATTTAGGTATTGTATGAGGTATTATACCAATTTCATATCCATAAAATTTCAAAAACCATAGAGAATGGAAATATTCTACATCGGAAGGAAATGTTTAATTTTCCAGTTAACCCCTTGCCCTACATTTATTTTACGATTTCAGTGATTACAACATTTTCTGTAATTCTTAATTTCCTAAAAAAGGAGAAACTTCATATCCACTGCACGCTTATACATGTTCTCCGATAGCTATACATTAACAAAACAAAATAGAATTTTATTTAAGAAAACTATTTAGAAACTCGATATTGCAAGGCAAGGGGTTAAAATAGCTCCGAGTGCAAAGTGTTAATAATTTAATAAAAAAAATATTAGCGAGTAAAGAATGGACATTCAGAGAAATTTCGTAATATTTTTTGGAGGAACATTAACAAATTATTGAAAAGAAATACAGTAAATAGGTACCCGGTTGACTACACGAGGGTTAATTGACTAATCTACAATTCCTTGAACCACAAACACCCTCGAATTGTTGTTAAGAATCCCGTATCGGGATGAATAGAGCTTCATCGACTTGCCAGCGAAAGAAGTTCGCGATATTGTTTGCAAAACGTGATCGATAGCTGTCGGTCCGTCGGATTGAATATCCATCGTGCAGTCAGTTGCTGATGGGACTCGAATTTTCATTTCACCGGCCCCGAGAAGAATTTTTCAATTCGTCCCGAGGCGAGTAGTAGGTGGACGCGATCACCGTAGAATGCAATCAGCGGGTAGTTAAGAAGAATAATAGGAGTCATTTTTTATTCGTCAACACTTCGGAGGGACGGAGATGAGCTGACAAAGTGAGAAATGCAACGGGTGAAGAGGCCAAACGGCCCTTACTACCGACTACCGGACACCGATGCTGCTCGGATACATTCGATTCGTCAGTTGGCCAACCGGACAAGCGTTTAATGGCACGAGCGAGTACCATTCCCCGTGATTTATCGACCTTATACGTTTCATCGGGTATCGTAAACAATTTTTCGTTCGTGCAACATCGATTGCAAACCGTTCGCTCGATTATCGATATCGGTCCACTCGCGAAAAGTCACGAATTCGATACAATCAATTTGGTACAATCAATTTCATACAGCGATTTCAAGATTGTTGTAATCTAATTTTTCTAACAATTTTCCTTGAAGAAACAGAATGAAAAGTTCTCGATACTGGAAAATCTACATCCAACCCCTACAACTAATCCAAACGACCCTCCAAATATCAACAAAGCAATTTCACAATCATACACTCCAAAAAACAAACATGAAGTCGATCAATTTACGAAGTACACTCGTCTTTCATATAATCAGACCGATCACCCCTTTCCAAACCCTCCAACCACTCCCAACGTTCACTACAAACACCTCTCCAAATAACATCACACCCAAATACTCCACAAACATAAATTGAGTAAATTGAATGTACATCTCAAATGATTTAATGAACAAAGTAGGATCATGTCGACGAATGAATTAAACGAAAGTGACGTGAAGTGAAGTCTAGTCCAAACAATCGACCGGTGTTCATTTTCAACGTTGCATATACTCGACAGTTAATAAATTGAATTCGATCATCAAAGAATTATAAAAAAATACAGGTAACCCTCCTAAACACGGTAGATAGGTTCCTAAAATACCGTGTTGTGTGAAACCCATGGCCAGTACAAAAAGGGAGGTTAGGTTCCGAAAGCCTATAAAAAACAACCTTTCTTTTGTGTGTTGTACAAAGGATTTCGCAATTTTATTGTACCGTGTTAGAGCGAAACAGTGTTCTAGGTTGCCGATCTATACGATTGTTCCCGCAATTTTTCCATCGTGTCAGAGCGAAACCATGTTATAGGATACCGTCTTGTAGAAGGGCTACCTGTACTCTGATTCGCAGCTTTCCCCTTCATTCACGATCAAACTGAAGAAGCGTGCATTCACCAAAACATTGACTCACCTTCATGTCGTCGGCGGTGGATCACGAGTCACGACCTGATCATCCTGCGATCCATGAGCGACCAAGGGAAAGTCCAAGAGTCCAGAGAGATCAATAAACAAATTGTCCAATCTGGCAACAAAAGTCACAGCACGGAAACCTCGTCGAAACCGATCGCGCGTCTCACCGATCGAATCATGGAGAACGTTTGGTTCGAGGATCGAAAAGGATCGAGGAGTAGCAAGGTGCCCTGTCCAGATCCGTGGCCCGGGGAAGACTGGCATCCTCGATCCTGCCCCTTCCACGCTGAAATCGCTTAGACCACGCGCGAACCCAGACCAGCTTGTTCCTCGCAGAATTGGAACAGTGTGCACACCCACCGACAGCTTCGATCCGCGTTTGTACACGCCCCAAGGATCTATGTGTGGGTTTCCGTGTCTCTGTGTCTGTTTCGTGGGACAACGGAGGGGAGTCCTGGTCCGTGACTTGACTCGATTCGATCCTCCACCAAGAAGAGAGTGGTTTGGAGCACGGGGAGCACTGAAATGGACAACAGGCTCCGCCTACTAGCCACGCCCACAGACGAAACTCACTGTCCGGACGGTGGGGGAAACTACGCTCGAGCGGATGAAACTCGAATGGAATTTCCGTGCGGATCTGAACACGACCTTCTTCTTCTTCTTCGTCGTCGTCGTCGGAGCTTTCTTCTTCTTGCGCTTGCTCTTCCTATTTGAGTAGAATCTACTGTGAGCAGAATATTACGTTCTCTTCAGTTACAGAAAATGATACGAGGATCTTTGTGGACGTCTTGCGATTTCGGTGAATGTTCTTCTTAATTTTATTGCTTTTGTAGTGATGTTTTTGTTAAATCTGTTCTCACTGTAATAATTATTCGCATCTGACCAAAAAGATTAACGGTAAGCAGACTAAGTGGCCGCGTGGGGCCCGGGATACCATAGGGCCCCCAATTTCGCAGCATTCATTCTTTTACAAAAAATTCAATTTATTTAGAAAAAATCAAAACAACTTTTTCAATTTTCGATTGTGAATTATGCTTATTTTTACTATGTTAATAATTTTGAAATATCCATGATACATGTGTGGCTAAACACTTTTTAATGAAACCTTCAATAGCAACATCAATTTTCATTGCGAACTAAAAAGTCTCCCTCAATAACGTCATCTAATAGTTTCATTTAAGATTGCAATGTAAAAGAAAATTTCTATATATGCTTTCCTTTGGTACAGCACAATTATTGAAAATCCTATTAATAGACTTCCGGTAGGTAAAGTTTTTACCGCTTCGGACCCCCACTTAACTTGAACCGCCACTGGTTACGATACCGAATCGATATTTCGAGCGTGTGTCAATCAGTCGTACTCGCAGCTAACAACGCAATCTACAATAAAAGATACTGTTTTCCTTCGATTCGACTCTGAATGAGAAATCAAAACGCATTCGTGATTGAAAGTGGCGCTGGTCACGTATCGATAATACACAAATCGCGGGCTGCGTGACGACAGCGATTGGATTGCGTCGGAAGAGAATAACAATGTTCCTTCGTTTCACGGAAAATGGTTTCATTCAGTCGAATTATAAAGGTAAACAAACAGTAATTAATTAGGAGACATGCAGGCTGGAATCAATAACGTTATCTTTTCAATTTTGTATTTCTGAATGAACTTGGAGAAATGTTACGCAACCCGTCAGAGACGCCATAAGGAATCCCCACCAGACCAACAAGTTGCCAAATAGTCCCACATATCCCAACCAGACCGAATTTCCATGGGATTGGCTCCGTTTTCCCGTGGCCAACCGTTCGATTCTGTCTCCCCCATCGCATAATTCAAGAAACACAGGATTTCACGGATGGATGCGTATGCGCGGCCCGTTTTTCGTCTACGGGTGGCAATAAAGGATCTCTGTTCGAGTGGCTTGGGAAGCTCAAAAAACCCGTTTGACAGTTTCCCTGGGCCTCGGGAACGAAAAATTCATATTCATCCTGGTCGTGGGCGTATACGGGCCGTGCTGGCGGTTCTGTGTGAATCTACGCACACAGAGACACGGCGTACGCGTGTGTACGAGAGGCTGCTTTGATAGAGAGAGATACGGTCGAAAGAGGGATAGCAGTGATAAAAGGCGTTAGTCCATTCCCGGATGATTTATGTGTCGGCGGAGCAGAAATACAAACAGGTGCTCGAACCCCCTCGAGAACCCAAACTCATCGAAAATAAAAAGGAAGCGACGGAATATAAAATATATGTCCACGCGTAAATATGCTGGAAAGGGGATAGTCACTGTCTAGGGGCACACCGTGACTAAACGGTCAACCGAGGAACACTTTCTGACCTTGCGCCTTCACCGGAGAGCCGATCGATCGGGACGATCGCCTGGAATCTGCTCAAAACTTCCTTCGGAAACATTCCAACGAGAATATGTCCACTGGGAAAATATTACGCAACTTTTCCACTCGATTTTAGCTTTTACTTCTTATAATATCATTGTGGACTTAAGACTTTTTAAACAGGGTTCGACTAAAAATATTCGAATTTTAATGAAGACAGGAGAATGGAAGGCAACAATGGGAAACTTTCCAGCCGATTTCCATTTTATTGAAATCTCCCAGTCATCCTAAACAGTCCTTGTTTTCGGGAGCTCCCAGCGTCGAACGACGCAGCCCGAGTCCACTGATTCTCGTTTGAATATGAAACGCGTTGAAACACATCTGCATACAGTTTCACCGCAGGTGCTCCAGCTTTCCTTTTCCACTCTGAATCGCACTTCACACTCGAGGAAACTTCTACCACCGAATGGGATGCAAGGGTTTCGTCGATGTCAAGCTTGCTACGCGGTTTCTCCGAAGAAGAAACAGTTCTTTTTAGAACATTCTTAGTAGGATGAAGTTCGTGACACGGTGACAAGAGACTTTTCTTTAGAATCATTGTAGAAGTAGCAGTATCGCATTTCCTACATCTTTTTCCCGCTGTACTGCAGCCCTCTGACACATTTAACTTGAAATCTCTGAAGAGAAGTTTAACTTTTCAGAATTATTTCACGGTCTTTGGAATCGCCGTGCACCGCCACCAATTTAGTATAGCCTCATCCCCTATCAATTGCAGCCGATAAGCGCCAGCTTATGGCAAAGATCGCGACGCACGGCAACAGACAAACAAAAACCGCCTCGAATCGATTTCGTTTTTATCCGGTGGATCGCGCCGCGAGGAACAAATGCGTGTTATATGTTTCGGACGGTGTTTATTTTCGAGGAGCGCGTGCAGAGGTTGTCGAGGCACACGCGTGCATCCCTCGGCGATGCGTTATAGTGCGTGTATGCGTTTACGCGGGCATAAACGAGCACCGGGGACTGGCCGATCGGCAGGGAACGGGCCATTAGTAACGCTTACCCAGCATAAAGCGAGAAAAATGGCTGTCGAATTATTCCGCTGGTGGGACCCGACGGTGGACAAAGGTCTTGGCTCACGAGGACACGCGGAGGATCCTCGAAAAAGAAACCATGGGGTTCCATGATGTTGATCCCGCCGAAACAGACAGCCGCAGCCGCTCAGGGCGATGCCTCGCTCATAATCGATACCATCAAGAATCCCGTTTGCGATCGATGTCCTGTTCTCTCGGGGTGCGTGTCCTTACTTCTGCTGTTCGGGCTCTTCGTCCTCCTATTCTGCACACTCTTCGTTCTTCTGTTCTTCATCATTTAGTCCCGCCAAATTTTCGGGACCAAAAAATGACGCGGGATAATCAAGATTTTGAGAAAAATCCCAAACAATCCAACCCCTCATCGTCCTGCAACGCCAACCCAGTGCCCAAAACTCACCGAAAAACTCGAATCTCTCTCGACACAGAACAAATCAGAAAGTTCCATCCTGCCCGAGTGCATCCAATCAAGTTACAGCTGGTCTGAGAAAAAAATTCGCCAGGGGCTGGTCGTCTAAGGGATGAAAGGAGAGACTTTTGAACTTGCCGTGGAGGAAAAATTCGGCGAAAGCAGGGAATCTCTTTACCGTCTGAAAGTATTCGCTTTGTCGTGTCAAAGGAACGGTCCCGGTGATACAGACGCGGGGGTGCAGAGAGGTAGAGGGGGTCTCGGGGAATCGGGGGCGACGCGACGGTCGGGAAGAGGATTGCGCGCGCGACTAAAGGGGAGGAGAGGGGTGGGTTTCGTTAGGTCGGGCGCAGTTTTGATGATAACGAGCGGATTTGCAATCACGACTACATTGTGCAGGATCCTGCTGTTAGCTAACTTGAAGAGGGATGAAACTCAGACGGGCTGAGATCACAGAGCAGGAAGCTGAGAGCGCGATGTAGACGACGGCGACGGATGAGAGGACGCGTCGGGGGAGGCTTTTCGCGAACATCCCTCTCTCTCTCTCTATTCCCCCCTACATCGCGTTTCGCAACCCCTGAACGATGGAAAGTGCAAATCTCAAAATTACAGGACTACACGCGTGCGTGTAGACTGTGCGACACCCTGATGTACCAAGTACATCTCTGCAGAAATATGTATCTCGCGAAATATCCTGCCCGAATATCTGCGAACCGAATCGCGAGCATGCTAACGAAGGATCGCGATGTATCCGACTAATGAACTTCTACCATTACCGAAATTAGTTCGGAAATGAGTATGAAACATCAGATGATTCTAAGATCACTCGATCTCGCAATAGCATTTGAAATGATTCAGCTGGCGATCTAGTTTTTCAGGTGGAAAACTCGAAACGTGAGGAAACACAGTTGTTCAAACAGCGTCGGCACATTCGGAACATTCGAAAATTCGGAGTCGTACAGCTTCGAGGTTAAACAAATGCAATCCTGTGTTTGTTTAACCTCGTTTCCATTCTACTGTTTGAGTCGGAAGCATTCTACACATGTATAGTTAGCCTCACGGAAGGAAAAGTTGCATTCTGAAATCAATGTTAGTAGACCGTAAATTTTAAAAGCAACATATTCTGTAAAATTGAATTTTCGAATATTTCGTGTTACGTAAAACAAACACAGGGCTTTTAATAAAAGTTGCACAAACTCTATATAAATCCAATCTTGTCGTCTCGTAATTTTCACAAAGTAATGCAAGGTTATTTCTAAGGCTCCAGGTTCATTGTTAACAAGTTTCAAGACGTTTCGAGCTCGCAGATTCCCCAGAACGTTTTCCCTCGGAATTTCCCGGCATCCTCCGGGCATTATCATGATAAAAGTGGTCCTGTGGCCCGTTCGCCGTCGAACTCTCTCAGGGTCCATTGTCGTGAATCCCTCGATACCCCATAAAAGAATACAAACTCGAGAAAGAAGCGTGACGCGGTCGACCAACCGCCTACTGTGCAAACACGCGAACTGCGTGTCAAAATCGACGTAACTTCTATGCGTCATGTTCCGTCGAGTGGCGTCAAAGAATTTATCGAAACTGGTTGATAAGATCGACCTAGAAAATCGCGCGCGATCATGTGTCTTATAGATCATTTAATAAAATTAAGGAAAGTCTGGTCGAAATTCATTCGATTAAATGCTCGGTCGAGTTAAAAACTTCGATAAGCGGTTGACTCACATAATGGAGTGAAATGAGTGAAATTTTTCACTGGGTCAGCAGCAGACAATGAGCCAATGAAACAATTGAACAATTTTTCAAGCATTTGTTGATGTTTAAAAGTTCCATCGGGAGCGTTCACTCCGATTTTCCCATGCAACGTCCCCAAGATCATTTGATAAAATTAAGGAAAGTCTGGTCGAAATTCATTCGATTAAATGCTCGGTCGAGTTAAAAACTTCGATAAGCGGTCGACTCACATAATGGAGTGAAATGAGTGAAATTTTTCACTGGGTCAGCAGCAGACAATGAACCAATGAAACAATTGAACAATTTTTCAAGCATTTGTTGATGTTTAAAAGTTCCATCAGGAGCGTTCACTCCGATTTTCCCATGCAACGTTCTGAAAAATAAACAAACTACAATACGTCGATTGTTCTCGTGGCCAGGTCGACGTCAAAATCAATGGGCCACGAGATGATTGATCTACACGAAAGGAAATCGGTACAATAAAGGAACAGTTTTGATAGCGGAGGCCGGTGAACCATTCTCACCTGTAAAAGCAGAGGCCGTTTGATCATCGTATGGGAATGTCATAGGTTTTCTTAGCGCATTCCTGGGGGTGTCGGGAATGGAACGGATTCCTGGATGTTTGTACAACTCTGGCGATTTTCACTGAATCAAATTGTCCTGTTTTTACACACAATAATGCTACTTTAAGCCAACACACCTTCGGAAGGAGAGCAATCAGGAAATAGAGTTTAGAGGATCGTCTAAAAAGAAGGAAAAATGGTGAAATGCTGCTCGAAAATTGATCCGTAATAATTCCACTAAAGCGACAGCTCGATTTACTTATTATCAGATCGTCGCTGATACAAATCGGGTCGAGCGATTTTTCCTCGAAGCAGTCGCGCACTTAACGAACAGGGAGAACGCAAATAGCAGGAGGCCGGTTCTCATCGCGATGTAACCGATTACACGGATTTTTCCAGTGGCACGTACCTACCCGTATTACATACATACTATAGGTCTGGGTTGTAAAGTGGGCACACGGGGGCACGGAATGAAGTTGCCCGTTGATTCGAAAGGAATAATCGGATTAGAGAGGTGAATGCCGCCGGCGCGGTGTGCGGGGTGCATGGTTCATTGTTGAACGTTGACTCTCGAGAGGGATGAAAATCCACGTCGCTATGCGCCACGGGCCACGGGTCCTTCCTCCGAGAACAATCGAGGCTGTCCGACATTTCTGCGGGAGCAAAACGGGGGGTTGCGTGCCCGCCACGTGGCCCCTATTACATAATATTAGACTTACACCCCCTCACACCCTCTTATTAGAACGTCCAGGGTGAACAGAGTCCCGTAACCAACCCTGACTGCGATTTTCCTGCGATTAATCGGTCGGATCGCGATCCCACGCGGTCTCCTCGAGTGTGATCGTATCGATCACGATCGCTAGCCGAGCACATTAGCGTGGTGGATGCGGTTTCGGCTCCTTTTTTTCGCTTCCGGACACCGTGGGGAGCTGAGAATCGCTCTATGAACTCATCGGTCCCTTTCGAGTGTACATAGACTTGTGTGTCTTTAGAACGTAAATTTTTATTTATTTATTTGCTTTGTTTCAGACTTACAGCTAAGAAATGTGACTTGGTTTACATTAACCTAACTTGACAGATCTATCTTGTTTCGGTCCATACCTTCTCTCACTCTTTTTCTTTGTCTCACTCATTCCTACCCTGACCTACTCTGCTCGTATCCTAATTATTGCATTCTTTCCTATTCCCTAACATATGTTTTTAGTTCGGTATACTCCTTGAGATATTTATGCTCTCTTTTCTCTCTTTTCTCTCTTTCTCCTCAACTTCTCCAACCACTCTTCGACATTTCTATCTTTCCCCCCGCTCACTACATCCTCGATCCTGATCTTTCCTCCCATTACCCTGCATTCTCTTGTTAAATATTCTAGGCTTCCATACTTGTCCCCACAAAGGTCGTATTCTCTCGCTTCGTCTTCCAGCACGTGGATTTTTATAAGTTACGTATATAATACTAGGTTGGAGGGAAAGTTCTGTCGTATTTGACATAAGCAGGTAATTTTGCTTGTAAATCAAACACACATATTGCTAGCGAGTCGTTGAGAAACAGGAATTGACAGGTTATCTGAGAACTAGCAAGAAATAATGAAAATTATATCATCTTCATCTTCTGCATCTGACAATCTAATATACAGGGTGTTCATTTGAAAACTTTCAAATGATTTCGAGGAGGAAAGAGGGGGGCAGTATCAGTTTTTTATTTTTTTAACTTTGTTTTTTCAAATGGAAACCTATATTTTTTATTATGGGATCTTATTGTACGTAAAAAGATCAGCAATTTTCGTATGATACTTTTTTTTATCCGCGCACTAGTTGCGGAGATATTTAAAGAGAAGTAGAGCGAGTCATACTTATACTGCGAGCAAGTTTGTAATGTCTTTATAACTATAACAAATTTTTAAGATGTTCTCCGTTGTTTTCTAAACAATAATACAGACGATTCTCAAATTCTGAACGAACATTTCTGAAGGTATCTGTTGGAATAGCTCTACATTCCTGTACAATTCTGCGACGCAAATCGTTGACGCTTTCTGGTTGTGTTTTATAAACAACAGACTTTTAGCGTCCCCACAACTCGCCCGGAGGGCCTGGTTGCGAGCAGCTAGTTAAATCATATTAAACATATTAAATGTTTATTAAACATATTAAAATGTTTTTCTTTAAAATACGACAGAACTTTCCCTCCAACCTAATATGTATAATGGAGCTCGCGTCAAACCCCGACAGTCTCGAAACTTGGCGCGCATCTTGGAGTTAATTAATCCGATTGTTTCTTGAAACAATCGTCGAAGAAACCGACAAACAATTAAACACGTTGACCTTCGCAGACCCTTAACTTGTCGACCTAAGTGCCGACCTAAGGTTTGGGAAAAAGCTCATAAAAACAATATAAGAATGATATTTACAAAATTCAGAAAGGAGCATATTACTAAATAAAGGGAGAATAAAGTAATGCTAATTGTATTTCAATATTTGTTGAAAATCATACGAATAACATACATATAAAAAATTATGAAAAACAGAAAAATCAATTCTCTTTTACAAACAGTATTTGCACATAAGAAAAATCATCGTTTGATATAGATCACGTAGATCACGTAGTGTGAAGCAGAGTTGGGCATTAATCGATTAAAATTTTAATGAAGATTGATTGATTAATGTGTATGATTAAAAAAGTAATCATTGAAAAATCGGCGATTGATTCAATCGATTAATGAAGTTAATCGTCAATCGTTGATTAAAAGAAGAAATCATTGAAAAATCGGCGATTGATTCAATCGGTTGATGAAGTTAATTGTCAATCATTGATAAAAAAAGAAGAAATCATCGAAAAGTCGGCGATTGATTCAATCGATTGATGAAGTTAATCGTTAATCGTTGATTAAAAGAAGAAATCATCTAAAAATCGGAGACTGATTCAATTCATTGATGAAGTTAATTTATAAGTATTTAATCGTTAACCACAATTAACGACTAAGCTAGGAGATTAATTGTTAATTGCGAATAACGATTGGAGTAGAAATTTATTCGTCAATCGTTGATTAAATTTTTGCCCAATTCTGGTATGAAGTATAGATATTGCATTTTCAATCATTTGTAACAAAATAACTAATATCGGACCACAAAACTAAAGGATAATTCCATGATGTACGGCAAGCGTCAGAAGGACTGAGAGTTATTAATTCGTGTAATTAACAAAAAGTGAAATCCATAAACAATCTTTTGATTGTTTTGCAACGAAATTAAACCGTTCATAAAATCTTGAGGTAGAGTTCTCTCGCATTGCGAATAGTAAGTCGTCATCGCACTTTTCGCAAGTGTTGTGAACGACGATATACTATAAGGGTTAATAACTCGCGACACGATGGCGAATGTCGTACGCGCTGCGTCAATACGCGTCGATCGTCGAGAGAAAAAATGTCCGTTTGCATCGCGTTGCATCTCGTCGATCTCGGCCGACTAATTATTATCGCGGTGCATTATCACCGCGGATCAAGCTGAATCATCGCAGGGGATGGGACGCGTCGCGTTGCACCTTGTCGCAGTCGCGTCGTGTTCACAGCCATGGGAATACTATAGGAAACGTGCCCATGTACGTATACATATGCATGCGTCTCTAAACTCGAGACGAGGTATAATCCTACGGGTATCTCGCGAATTCGAAACGAGATACGTGTACGGTAGGTGTAACAAGCTTACGCTTGCGGTCGCATTCGACTCTGGCTGCCACACGGATTAGGGATGATCTCCTTTTGTGCGTGGGACGCTTCTTACGCGGACCCCTAATCGATCGATCAAAACCGCGCGAATCGAGAATCTTCAGGTATTCTTGATTTTAACACATTGTTAACCGACAATTTTACACAGAGGCTGTCTCGTGTCACCGGCTATTATTTCGTAACTGAATGTGGAAGTAGAACAATCTAAATAAACCTCAATAAATTTCATTTATACGTAATGAATTAAGATGAAACTTTGAACATGTCTTTTTGTATAATCACCGAATGAACAAAGGTTTTGAAATATTCCACGTCAACAACGTTTGGGCATGAAAACATGAGTTAACTTGTGACCGGTCAACAATTTGTTAAAATTTTCCAATACATAAATTCCGTAAAATCTAAAGCCTCCATTATAGCACTACCGTTCGCAACGATTTTCAAGATCATGAATAGTCAGTCGAGCCTCGCCAAATAATTTCGAGTGACTCCGACATCGCAGCAGCTTGAATTAACGTGCCCGAAGAAATTCGAGAGCCGATCTCCCAACGTGAATTAAATCACCGTGGCCAATCTGTGGTTCGATTGAGTTGTTCTCAAAGACAAAATTTCCTTCTCTCTCTCTCTCTTTCTCTCTTTCTCTCTGTCTCCCTTTCTCTTTCTGAAAGATTCGTCGCCAGAAGCACACGAAATAAATAACGAATCCTCACGTATCGGGATCGGCGCACCGTTCAAGAAGAAAGAAATCGCGTCGTGGCCGGGTATACTCGGTGAATTGGTATTTAAAAATATGCATGCCGACAGATGCGGTTTCCATGTCGCACGCTTGCAGCGACTCCCATAAATATGATAAGGCCCTATAAAGAGATATACGAGCCTATAAGCCGGTTTCGCGTACCCACCGACTCCGATGCCCGCCGACGAATGCGCAAACGGAAACAAACAAAAAGGAATAATCGGTAGAAAGAAAGAGGAACAGGGGAACACAGAAGCGAAACAGGAAAGCAAGCCTGGTCGAAGATTACGCGTTAACGTTCATTAATTAGAAGGTTAATCGCCGGTTCCTGACCGGGTTCGTTCGATTAATCACCGCGACAATGGCGGTGTTAGCGTGCCGAGGCCGGGCCTCGGCCACGAGAAAGTTTATGCGAAAACGTTAATTATTTCGTCGGCGAACAGCTGGAGGGACGTTTATAATACTCGATAAGTTAGCGTACACGGCTTGGCGTCTTTTTACCTTTCGCTTCGGTTTTGCTGAGGCAGAATTTCATTTCGAAGGAGTTCGGCCGATATTGTAATAATTAGGCTGCGGATTTTTTACATTTATGACAAAAATGGGCACGTGCAATTTAAAGCAGTGGACGAATTACGAAGATTTAACGACATCAGTGTATTAATTTCAGCTTAATAAGACCATTAAAAGAAAAAAGAATTTTCTATTTTATTTCTGTGTCTTGCAATCAATGCAAACATTTTTTATTTTGCATAAAGATCCGCAGTCTAGTGATAATTATTGAAAAATTCCCGAACGCGTATTAAAGTCCCTACTGTAATACGTAGAACGTCAAATATTTGAAGCGTTAATAGAAAAATATGAGTACATTGGAAAGAAGAGAAATTTCCAAAATCCACGGAAAAGGCAGAAGCACGTTTAGAGAGGAAGCAGAGGGAAATCAGTTTCCCCGCGTGTTTCTCTTTAACAAGTTTTTCGCAAGTTTCCACGAAGTCTGTGTGTGTGGTTGCAGCGGCGTCGAGTAAGGGGTGGTTCGGCGTGGGTGGCGCGATTATTTCGACGAAACAGAGAGGAAAGAAGGGACTGTGCGGGGAGTGGCGGAGAGGGGTGGAAAACGAAGTTTGTTAGCTGTCGCCTTTTTGTCCCCGCGTTTGTCGGGCGACACGGGGTAAACTTTCCCGTAGTTTCGCGGCGATTCGCGGGGCGTTGCGGAGGCGGCTTGCAGCTACGGACACGCCCAGCGTCGCGACGCTTTTATCGATCAACGACCGTACGTATGGCAACGGCCATTTTACTTTTCCGCCTGTGGATATGTTCGTGGAAATTTCGCACACACAGAGAGAGGGAGAGATAGAACCGGATGGTGAATTTTCCAGTGACTCGCGACGCCCACGCACCCTCCACCGACCAACTACTTCCGGTAATGTGCTTAAATTGACGACAACACTAGCCGCTAATTAAAAATTCTTCCTGGAATTTTTTCATGGAGAAAATTAGGGTTGACCTTGGTTTGTCCTTTCATATGCAATTGTTCGAAACATGTTTGAGAGGAACAAGTTTCCAGTTGTTCATTTCAGGCCTCGGATAAAATTTTAAGAGCTGCGCGAAGTACGTAGGAATGTTCGAGGGTTTAGTATTTTTAAGTTAAGCACAGTTTGCACCGCCGGGAATTCTACGGTATTGTTCCCGGCCCTTTGAATTTCATAGGGCGAAAGTTAAATGGAAACCAGCACGGGTCCAGGTCGCAGGATCGGACCAGAGTATCTTCTTTTTGCGGCAGGTTTCTCTCTTTATTACACGGACAACTGTAGTCGCGGAGACGGCGGCAGCCAGGACGAAGGAACATAAACGGATTAGGAGGGTCTTGCCGGATGACTAAGTTTTAGACGGGGCAGCGCCGGCGCCAAATCCAATTTGATCTTAACGTTAACTCGATCCCGCGTACGGTTACACGGTGAATTAAGCGTCGTTAACAACGAGGCGAAGTAACCGAGGCCTCAAAAATACAATAACCCCCTGCATGGACGTCAACCGATACGAGCCAACAAGTGGTGATTACTTTTTACCTTGGTGGATAGGGTGGCTTATATCACCTGTCCACACGAGAATTGTATCTCTTTTTAATCCAATTAGTTGCAGAACTTTTCTTCAATTTTTGTAGACAAATTTTGAGAAAGTGGTACCAAATAAAATCCTATTTTCATTGGTAATAACTAGACTGCGGATCTTTATGCAAAATAAAAAATGTTTGCATTGACTGCAGGACACAGGAGCCAAACAAAAATTGTATTCTTCTTTTAGTTATCCTATCAAGCTGAAATTAATACACTGATGTCCTTAAATCTTCTTAATTCGTCCACTGCTTTAAATTGTACATGTCCATTTTCGTCGTAAATGCATAGAATCCGCAGTCTAGTAATAACATTTGTAGGTCCAAAATAAATAAAAATTTTCGAAAATTTTTATGAACCATTAATGCATGAAACTTCGCAGTCTAGTCATTAATAACCAAACACGGTGGAAAACGGTAACTCCCACTCACTTGGGTGAGACTAACTACTGGAAGGATTGAAAAAAGAACCAAAAAAGTTGCAACAGCCTATCGAACTTTTGTCCAATTCTAAATCGAGAAGCACACAAAAGCCTTTCATAGAAAATATCAACCCTTTGAACAGCTCTTGTCGATTATGTATATTACACGGTGGAAGTATGCCACAGAAAAGAAGGCGAGCTTTTCTGAACAAAAACAGACCGCCCCTCGTTCCCCGATGCCCACGCCTATTCGAGTCATAATAATCGAGCGATGTACTATTTCCTAACAGAATCAAGACTCGTTGGCCCTTTGAGCGAGTCGTAACGCGATTCGACCGAATCGACCGCTGCTGTGTCGACGAGTGAAATTATTGCTCGAGGAATTAGGGGTTTGCAGGGCCCTTTCTATCGTTCACAGTAACCCGCGGTATGCAGAATCGACGAATGAGCGGCCGGGGCTCGGGGGGTGCATAATATTTAGCTGATGCACCCTGCAGACGCGTTAGAGATCGCGAATGTGTGCTCGTTCCGTGAAATAAATGCTAAAAATGCGAATTTGCGGTGGAAATTGGCAAATCATCTTCAATATGATCCTATAGTTCTTAATTTTGTAGGATGCGTAAAATATTTCCGGCAATTACGCCACCCCCGCGACGGAATGGAAATCCATTGTTTACCAGGGAGTTCGAATTTCCGATACAGAAAATTGTATATTCCAGACACGCGCCAGCCGAAACCGGGTAGCCGAGAAACTGTTTGGAATTTTCGGATTCGCGACTCCGCCGAGATAAAACAGAGGGTGAGATTCTGCGAAGGTGGCTCACGGAATCGTCGACGTCGCCTCTATTCTTGCTACGTAAGTCTACAGTGCGATACAAAATTGTTTTCGACGCGGAACACTAGAAACTTGTTCCAGAAACTTGTTACTTGTCGTTACTATTGTTCTTGAATAGGAACTTGAGGAACACCGCATCGAGGGGGATGAAGATTTTCTATACGTTCGCCGTGCATACTTTTGGAGCTAGTCATTTTAGATAGTCGAAAGAGTAAACAGATTTTTGAATCATCCTCTACGCGAGTGTATTGCAAGTACATCAGGGGGTTTGAGGGGTTGCAGAAAGAGGGCCAGCAAGATCCAGGAGGGTGGCGCACGGACGTAGAAGAATGAAATGATCGAGTTATGCCTGATTGCCGCTTGTTGTTCCAGCTCGATAAACCGGACCCGAGCGGCTCGCCGAATTTCACCTTGTTCCCCCCAATTTCACGAGTCCGTCCGCCCCTGCGTCGTAATCATCCTCCGCCAAGAAGATTTTCTCGTCCTCTTCCTCATCCTCGTTCTCAGAGAAGATCGAAACCGACGGGACCGAAGCTCGGAGCTTTTTAAATCGCCACGAGCTTCTCTCCGTTATGCGCGAAATCGCGAAGTCAGCGGCCCGGATGTTTAATCTAATCTGATCTACAGCGATCACCACCACCCTGTACACGCGCCACCCTTTGAACATCATCAACGATACGTCGAGCGAACGCTTTGATGTTTCCTGGATGTTACTCGGTTTCAGAGAGGCGGAGTTTGTTCTGTATCGGAAGTAGCGATACATATTTGTGTCTCATTAAGCTGCAAGCTGATGAGATGTTAGCACTCTCGAGTGCGTTTCCTAGCTAGTTCCTCCTGTGATCATAGTCGCACAGTCATTAGTCTGACGAGGTTGGCAGTCTGGTATTCACTACCAGACTGCGGATCTTTGGCAGTGTTTCGACATTGAGTAAAGGAAATCGTAGGAATATTTCCAGGGTGTAGCGATACATATTTGTGTCTCATTAAACTGCGGATCTTTCTGCAAAATAGAAATCTGTTTTTGTGGGTAGCAGTGTTTCGAAATGATTTTTCTGTTTAGACATTGAGTAAAGGAAATCGTAGGAATATTTCCAGGACGTCGGATTGAAAATGCACCCCGGCTTTGCACCTCCCTGTACCTTGCTACATTATTCGGTCCACTTGTCGGCACCCTTTGGGGTGGCAGCCCCTACACAGCCACCCTTCCGTAATCCTGTTAGCGAGCACGACGCTTCCACGCACCTACGCACTCGCGCACCACCTACCCCCTTTGTTCCCGCAGTCTAGAAAAAAACAATGGGCGACCACGGTCTCGATTCTGCGACTGTCGACCGAGAGAAATTCATTGCGATCCTCGCCCTTTGAAACTGCTCGATACCCGACCACCCCTTACAAATCCAATCAATTATTTATTTGCGAACATTCAAGACGGTACTGGTTCACATTTTTACGAGATCGCAACGCTGCTGCAAGCTTGAATTTAAAATTCGTTCCAACTATCATTTTACCAATTGTTCATGTAACTTTTTGTCAGGATCTTCGTTGATCCAACTCGATCGTAAAATTGACTACGACGTCTACGAAAAGAAAGAGTTCCACGGACACGTAGCGGAACATTAATCAAGGAACGATCAGTAGGAGACATCAAAGGGCGGCCGCCGGGACGGGAAATTTCATGCAAATCACAAAGAAAGAAGGAGTTTATTTCTTCCTTTATCTTCGCGAGCCTCCCTCCCAGTTCCTGATCACTTCCTTCCTTCCTTCCTGTCAAACCGAGCTCGTAGCCGCAAATTAGCCGCCCAGGCTAAAAGAAACTGAAAAGAGGGTTGCCAGCCTCGGCCATTTCCATTTTGCAACCTCTTCCCACCCTGATCGAGCATGGTCGTTTTCTCTGTCTCGAGGCAGTTTCACACCGCGCCGGGGAAATTCGTGATCGACCGACCGTATCGGCTGCTATTTTTCCGCCGCGGTAATTATTGTCCCGGCCGATCATTTGCATGAATTTGCATCGACTTTTAGTTCCGTTTCCACCGTTGCGCTCGAACACTTGGAAATCGCGACGCGTGGGCCTCATTTTCCGTTCGACTCGCTCGACCCCCGTTGCTACGCTGCTGAAAATGGTAATTCGATCGAGTTGACAATTTTAGCGGGTGCAAATACTCCTTCACGATTTTCTATAGTTGAAAACAGCACCAATAGTTGAGCACCAGTTAAGAAAAATTCTCTGCGTGAATAATAGTAAATGCTTTCTATCCTTTATTAAATAGTCCAAAATACTCTATGCGTGAAAATGCTGTTTGAACTTCTTACATTGTGTAACAAAGCATTAAAATAAAAAAGGTGGTTACTTCGTTTACTTGCAATAACGATTAGTAGAAATTACAAGTAAAAGGGCAAATACAAATAAGAAAAGATAGCATATGAAATCTAATTTAGGAACAGAGTAGAGATGTTTCGTGGTTTGCTTGTTCTTAATTAATAGGAGAAGCTATATTTATCTACCGCGCCTTTTTCGACAGATTATTACGTCCAGAATACTTGCAATCGTTACAACAATAAGTGCGCCGCTTAATACTCCCATGGGCCTGTCACGAGGCACCCTGTCGGCGTTGTAATCCCGTAAAAATGTAAATTCGACCCCGGGGAGCGTCGCGAGGAATCCACCCGACGGAAACAGAGTGTTTGCGAGATCGGGGGGGTTCGTCGCTCTCTGTCTCTGCCAGTTCGATACCGATTCGTAGACGGAGAGAACGGTAGTTAGAGAGCGCATTACAACGGGCGTGTAATGCGCTACCCACGGGCAAATATTCACAGATGCGAGAGCCGGGAAAATTCGGCTTTGCGCCGCTCCGGCTACGGCTAACAGGATTTATTTGTATCCGCGCGTGTACGTACGTACTCTCGCGTTTTCCCTCTTCCTCCGACGGTTGTACATATGTACACAGGCCGCACACCCGGTATATACGGACCAGAGAACCGGCGGATAGAGAGAGAAGGACCGAGTTAGACTAACTAACGGACTACCAGTTCATTAGAGATCGCTAAACTTTAGGGTGCACCGAAAAGGGTGAGGATTTCGTTATCGCCCGCCCATGTACATTTTATACCAGCCCGTATCCCGGTGGCAATAAAAATCAACCATGGAACGACTGGCTGCGAGCTATCCTCGCGAATAATGGGCCCGCCGGTCTTTGCGTATTTGTGCTCGATCTTCGAATTAACGTCGGACGTTCCAGTCGAATTTTATTCCCTTGCCCATCGCCTTTGAAGAAAGTTGAATGAACATTCACACCTCTCTGTTCAGATTTCATTCTTCCGTGCACTGTAAATTGATCGACGTCGACTTTTACAGGGTTGCAGGATTAATTCGCGAGTAACACGCCCAAGCGCACGGTATCCATATTAATTAAAGGGTATCAGCAGCATGGCCGCCGACATTGACCTCATCAACTAATTGTAAGACATGCAAGCTACCACCTGTGCCATTGTTCCAGTCGAATTTTATTCCCTCGCGCATCGCCTTTCAAGAATGCTCGAACGCTCGAGAAGTTGAATGAACAACTCACCTCTCTGTTCAAATTTCATCTTTCCGTGCACTGTAAATTGATCGGGTCCCATGAAAATCGTCGACAACGACTTTGACAGGGTTGCAGGGTTGCAGCAACACGCCCGAGCGCACGGAATCCACCCGCTGAGAAAAATTAAGCGAAGGGCTGTCGAGCGATCAAGAGTCACTCTTTGTGTACTCGCATCCCCGTCTCTGTGTACGGTGGCGTAAGACACAGGGTGGATATCGTGGTTGCTGGTAGCACATGTCGTGTCCTACGCGCTTAACACCCCCGCACGGATCAATTGATACGTGGTGGAAACCCGAAGGGATGAACGTGGAACACCCCTCTTTCTTTATCGCTGTACCCTTTTGTATCCGTTCGACCACGATCGTTAAAAGTACCTGCGAAAGCTCCGCAACGATCAGAGCCAGGAAATAATTACGACAAAAATGTGTAGATGCAATTTCAACAAAATAGAAATTATATATTATACATATTATCTTTTGATGATCAAAGCTATTAGAGAAAGAAGGAACCGTTCACTTGGTTCCTGTATCTTGCGCTTGGTGCAGACGATTTGTAATATTTGCATAAAATATCCACAGTCGATACGTTATAGTAAGAATAATTTTCAAATCTTTGAATTGAGTCGAATTGAAACGAGGATTTTGTAGTAGATCAATGGCAGCTGGACGAAACTCTGGCAGATGAGGAGGCAACGGTTGTCGGTGTAGATGTCTATCGATCGGCGATAATCTACGATCGAGACGGGCAGCCAGTTATTATGTAATGGGACGACAAGCAGGAAATAAAATCGTCTTGTAACGTCGTGACGCGTCTCTCGCATCGCGGCGAGGCCCAAAGTCACGCACAATGAACGAAACGACAGGTAGACGTTACATTCGCCGACATAAATAAACGATTAAGATCTCCGACACGACGATCCCCGACAATACTGGACCACCGGTATAGTTCGATCGATGCTGGGATTCCTTCCGGTCGCATCTTTCAACGGCCGTGGATCCCATCGATCCCGTGACGATCTCGATTTTTATCTTCGATACCCACACCCAGGATTCGTATTATTCAACTGCAGATCTCCTTCAATCTTTTTTCACGCGCGTAATTGTATGTACGTAATCATTTTATGCATTTATTATAAAAACGAGTAGATGAAAAAGAAGAATAAATGTCTATGCAGCTCTTGCGTCTTGCAATTAAAGTAGACAGTTTTTATTCTGCAGAAAAATGCGTCTACAGGCGTAGAAAAGAGAATATTCTAGAATTTACACGATCTGTGTGGGGCAGAAGGATTATAGAATTCGGCTTCCGTGAAGTGGAAAAACGATAACGCATAGTTTCGATAAGTGGACTGACACGGACAACGGCAGCAAGTGAACGGAGGAGCCGGGTATCGAAGTCCGAATCGAGCCGGTCGGGAATCGATCATTTTTCGAGAGGCGTGCCGAAGTGCTCGTTTAAGGTCAGAATCTATCGATCGAGGTCCATCCGAGCGTGGACCACCGCTGAGAACGCTGGTGAACAATCTGCCAGTCACCCTCCGTTGATCTCGGTGCATTCGTCAACTTCAGTGCTCGAAAGACTGAGAACTCGACGTGAGACGAGGGTACCGCACACGTTCGCACTCCGTGTGTTTTAACCCCTTCTGTACCTGTTTGTTAAAGTAGCCGCACGATTGATGGCTGTTTCGAATTCGAAATTGACCAGCAAAGAGAAATCGCGCAATACAGTCTCACAATTGTTTGAATTTCCGGAATTCGGGATCATTCCTCGTAAGCACTCGAAAATCAATGCTCCATTTCCAACATCAGGAAAGTTCCGCCACTAAATCTGCAGACGTTGTCGCGGAGCCCTCGTAATTCCCTTAAAGAAGCAAACGGGGGGAAAAAGGTCGAGCAACGACGACGACGACGACGACGATCGTGAAAAGAAGGGGAAGATCTCGGCGATCGCGTGGGCGGACTTTTATGGCGGTTGATTGCTTGATTTATAATCTCAGTGGGGCTGTGCCCCGGCAATCATAAAGGATCGCGCGGACCTGGCTCGCTAATATCCGTGGATTTTTGCGCGGGCCTCTAAAAGAAGGGCGAAGGACGATCAAACTTTGATTAAGAGTCGCCTGCCGCGTACTCTTACGTGGCCTCTTCTGTGGCCCCCGGGACAAAAACTAGAGGACATCGCCTACCGTAAACACGCCCCCGTCGTTAAGGCAGGACCTTGAAATTTAATTCGCCGCTCGCTTTCGAGCTGCCTCCTTTTTCCAACCCTTTGTGCGCCGCGCTTTCGGCTAATCAGAGATCGCGAAGTTTTACGAGCTTCGATCTGATCGTTAAAGGGTATCGGCAGCATGGCCGCCGACGTTGGCCTCATCAACAAAGACACGGAAGCTACTACCTGTGCTATTAAATCGAACTTGTGTGCGACTGATGAATAACACCGAGAGAAACGGTGAAGTGCGATTAAGGTACGTGTCCATCTGAGAGTAAAACTATCGCGAGTTACTCTCGAGAGACTGTTCAAGACTATTTGCGAATGTTTCCACAGGATTAAATATTCTTGAAACGTAATTACTTTCTTATTGTTATCTGTATCTATACATATATTTATATATTTATATCTATATATTCATATATCTAGATATCTGTAACTTGCACTGCATTCATTCGTACGAAACTTCTAAGTTGAAGATGCACCCATTTTGTTGCGTCGCATTATCCATGGTTTTAATCCAGCATTTTCGAACATTTCTTTTTCTTATTAAGTACATTGCCACAATTGCAGCAAACTTTGGCGCATCCATTCTGTTCACGAGTATTCTTGTAACTATCGAGATTCATCCGAGAGCTACACGCATCAAATTCAAATTGCCATATACCTGAAAGAACTTTCCGAGAGTTGACTCTCACGTCAATCTCCGAGAGCCAAAAATATCTGAAGTGCTCTCAAATGGACACGCAAATTGAGAGTACTCTCGAGAGCAACTATCGACAGAAACTCTCAGATGGACATGTACCTTAGTCGCATTAGAGAGGCAGTAGAGTCCGAAAATCCGGAGGGACCAGGTTCTTCTCGAAATTTGTTGGCCCGCAACTCGAGTTATCGCCACCTCCGCGAGTGGGACGGCTTCAACCCCGTAGAGAACATGGTGTCGCGGCTCCGATTCGCCATGGTAGAGCTTGGCGAGCCGACGAAGCCGGCAAAAGACGATTGTTGCGCCAACAAAATACGCGGGCCTCGGCCACAAAGAAAAAAGAATCGGGACCAGTCTCGGGCCCGGTACATTGTCGCAGCTAGAACCGTCTCTCTCCTCTGTATATATATAACCGGCGAGTTTAAGAACACAATGCGCCATAAATCAGCGATCATCTCGCGTGGACGATTCACGCGGAACGCGTGGGCGAAGTCGCGCGCGCGTCCCAAATCTCCCGAATCGCGTATCTTATCGTCGATTTTCCATTCTTTACGAGCGACGATAAGCTAGTCAAAAGCCTGTCCACTATCGCCGACGATTGTGATTCATGTGGTTTTCTTCCTGCACTTTACTTTAACTCCGGATGACCAACCTTTCGCTAAAATGATCGCTGAAAGATTTGTAGCCGCTGATATTGTCGTGGAACATTTTTCTCTAAACGAATACCGAATCTACATTTATTATTAGACTGTGGATGTCTATGCATTTATGGCTTATGAAAATTAAAAAAAAAATGCTTTATTTGTTTTAGATCTACAAAAGCTATTCTTATGAAAAATAGGATTTTATTCCATTTCACTTTCTTAAAAGTCTATAGAAATTGATAATTGCAAAAACATCCGCTGTCTATTTATTATACAGCCAGTGTTGGACGTTCGTGTTTCCATACGCGCCTCGTCGGTGAAATTATATGTATATGTAAACAGATAGACGTGCATGCAGTTCGCAAATAACCGAAACGTATTCCCGATTTGTATTCACCGTCCGCGCAGGCCCAATCATTCTATTTGCCGGTGGATGAGACGAAATGAAATGAAATCGAGAAATTCGGCTTATTCTACTCGCGAACACGTCAGCTTTATTACTTTCATAATAATCATCCGCCTCCTCTTTGGTTAGTACGACGAATGAATATTTCATTAATCTCGCAGCCTCACGAGAGAGCGGTTCGCACTTTGAAAAGCGAGCTTTAGTTTTCAAACGAACTACTAATTTTTTTCAATTTATGAGATACCTCGTGCGAGACCGCGCCGCGATATTATAGCTGGTGAAAAATCACGGAGAATTTGATTTTGCGAACAGTGGAGATACCATGAAAACTTCCTCCCAACGTTTTCGCGAATTCCTTAATTAACTTCCCGATTTTATAGGGAAGTTATTGTAATGACCCCGAAAATCGAAAATCGATTTTTTAGCAGATCTTCACGTTTCATGGTCATTGCAGTCATTTTAGACTATTTTCAGCAAAATGTTCGCGTGTGTGTGTGTGCGTATGTCCGTTTGTATGTTATCAAATTTTTGGTTAACGTTTTCAGAAAAAGTAACAACGCGATCAGGATGATGAATGATGCAATCGATGTGCCCCGCTGTAACTTAGAGCTGATTAGATTTTGGTCCATTTTGGTCAAGTAGTTTTTTAGTTTTTTTAGTTTTTTCCGAAAGAAGTTCATTCAACAATGCAATTTATACGAGAGAACGGAAAGTTTCCACCGAAGAAACAAACGTAATTACACAAAAAATTTTTTTTTTTATTTTTTTTAAATTTAAAAAAAAAAATTTTTATCCCAATGCAAGAGTGAGTTAATCATCTCTACTCCCGAGAATACATTTTCAAAGAATATCGATGAAAGTACAAAAAAAATTTATATTACAATCTTCAAAAAAACAATCAGTTCAAAACAAATTATTAACTGAGATTAAATTGAAAATTAATATAAACTATATGATAATTATTAATAACATTGATGTTGAAAACGGATTGGTTAATGGAGCACACATGCGGAATATTAAAATTTAGTACTTTTCAAGAAAATACTAAAATTCCGTCTATATTGTGGTTAGATTTTCAATTAACCAGAGTAGGAGTGAAAGTAAGAACTCGTTATCGTGATTATATGAAAAATGCAAATATTGATCAAAATTTAACACCAATAATAAAAATATCGAATCAAGTAATAATATGTCGAGTGAGGAAAAATATCAAATCACACGTAGTCAATTTCCAGTGGTTCCTGCTGAAGCGATTACGATTCATAAAAGTCAGGGACAAACATACGAGAAAGTATGTTTGGATTTTAAAAAATCAGAAAGGCGAACTTTACAAATGTTGTATGTAGCACTGAGCAGAGTTTCAAAATTGAGCGCGGTTTATATATTTTGGGACAATTTAAATGAACAGTATCGAAGAAAACCAAGATCAATACTGCAAACCCGGATAATGATGAGTTGTATCGTTTGCGAAAAACTAATTAAGACAATTTATTTTGCAACATTAGTATGCTATAACAAGGAACCAAGCGAGCAACGAGCCTACGATGTTGGTTTAATGCGACGCCATATAGCAAACATTTTGATAAGTAGAAAACTATTGAATTTCCCTGAAAACGTATAATCTTCTTAAAATGTACACTTAATAATGATAATAATATACTACAACTAACTAATCGGGAAGTTCTTTGTGTGACTCTTGGAGAGTCACACACAAAATAACATCCGTACCACTATCCCTCTCGCGAGCTCGCAAAGCGAGCGAGCTACGACAACCCTACTTGCGAAGCTCGCGAAGCGAGCGAGCAACAACACCCCTCTAGTTTATTAAGTAATTTTTCTCTCGAGGGTAATCTAGTAAAGCGTTTTTCTTACATCATTATTGAACATAATCGGGATCGTTTAATTAAAGTTTAAGAACATCCTGTTTAATTAAAATTGGATTTACAGGGTTTACTTTGAATCGATTTTAGAATGTGTTTCCGTGGAATTTTTTGAACTTTTGATAACGCAAATTGAAGCTGGAAACTGTTAAGCGGCCCCTACACGGTCAATCAGGAATGACAGTCTGATTGAACAGTCAGACCAAGTCGGACTGTCAATCCTGACCAATCCTGACTGATCCTTACTTCAATCACGATTGACAGACTGATTATCAGATTGACAGTATTGAATGTTGAAATTTTATAACCAAGAACTAAGTTGCAATGTCTTGTAAAGAGAAAGCCTGTTTGGCGATTATTTTAGCATTAGGATTAAAAAAAAAAGTTAAAAGGTCCATATGGATGAAAGAATGGCTGAAGAAGAGAGAGCGCTATAGTCATGTAAATTTACTGCGCGAAATGTCTGAGGATTTTAGAAATTATTTTCGAATGGATCCAATGCTATTTAATCTACTTGTTCAGAAAGTAGCACCGTACATATCGCGCAAAAATACTCTCATGCGAGATGCAATAACTGCGCATGAGAGAGTAGCTGTAACGTTAAGATTCCTTGCTACTGGGCGAAGCTTCTTGGGAGATGCCTCCGATCGAGCAACATAAATTTATTAAAAATTTACACGTTTCTCAATTTATTTAAATTGTTATATTTATTTAATAATAAAGGACATAAATAACAAAATTAATTTATTAAAAATTAATATTATATAAGTATATAATTTATTTATTTAGACATTCCCCTATAATATAAGGTTATATTATAAACTTCTGGACACGCCTGCTCTACAACATCATTCAGACTGTTAGTCTCCCCTGGTCTCCCCTCCACTTCCCGTGATTGAAGCTCGGATTTCCAAATATCTGGAAATCCGTCAGTCCATTTCATCAGTACATCAGTATTAATCTTTCACGATCAATTCGAATCAATCCGAATGTCAATCTTCGACAAAACTGTCATTCCGATTGACCGTGTAGGGGCCGCCTTAGACAATTTTACCGACAGGGCAAGAGCACCATAGATCAAGATGGTGGCGATACCTGTCGTCATTTTTTAATATCAGAAGCACAGCATTTCTACAATTAGAAAAGAATTTTGCACGAACTTATGTAATCTAAGCGCTTGTGGTAGCCTCTACGAGGAGGTGAATTAAAATTAATGAATTGCAGTTTCACACAAGCGCTCACAAGCACTCACAAGTCAACGATTTTCGTGTAAGTATGAATCTTTAATCATTGTCTAACATAAGTTCAGATCTGCCACGTAACTTTACTGACGAGTTCAATTACATACTCGGAACGCAACGCTTCCTTTCCCTGCGGTTGAAACGAATTTCAAATAAACCGCCACGAGATTACTAATTGCACTAGACAATTTGACAGATTATTAAATAGACACGCGACACTGCCATTAGTACTATCATTCTCACATGGCAGTATCGGAGAGACAATGACGGTAAGCGAATGAAGAATGCTTTTCCGCGTTGGTGTGTCCGTAGGAAATGTCATTCAAATAAAAGTGCCGTGTTGAAGGTGCAAATGCGCGCGCAGGAATCAATCCTGCCGGAATTACAGAGTGACCTAACCTAGTTAACCTTATGGTCAAGCCAATACTGTAGCATATGACGTTTGTTTCTCGTGGATGTAATTATTTCACTTTGTTTACACATCCGTGGGAAATTGAAAGGCAGGAAACATGACAGCGGAAAGTGTAGATATTGACAGACTGACCATAAACGGAACCACGGAAGACGAGGATATCGTGACGCCCTGGGATGTCGAATCTAAAAACGAGAACGGAATTGATTATGATAAACTAATTAGTGAGTTCCACAAGGATAATATTTTATCATTCATATTTATCTAACAAAAACCACTTCCATCTGTTATCTTAACTTCGGTGATTTTCCTTCACAATAAATACTTAACCCTTAGCACTCGAGTGGTGACTCAGAGTCACCATAAATATTCAAAATATTGTTTACATTATTAAATTAGCTGGTATCTAATCAATGACTAAACATTTAAGTATTGCGTGAGTTGTTTTTTATATTCCATACAGAATGGAATTATTCTAGCTAGGAAGAAACGTTTCATTTTCGAGCTTAAATGGCTCCGAGTGCAAAGGGTTAAATATTGTAGAACATTACGCATGTACTAACTTGATCACGGTTCTCCTCTTCTTTCAGAGAAGTTTGGCAGCTCGAAAATCGACGAAGAACTGCTAGTCAGGTTCGAGAAGATCACCGGTCGAAAACCACATCATTTCCTCAGAAGAGGAATATTCTTCTCTCACAGAGACATGCACACAATTCTAAATTTGTACGAACAAGGAAAACCTTTTTATCTTTACACTGGCAGAGGACCTAGCACGGATTCTATGCATTTAGGACATCTAGTACCATTCATGTTTTGCAAATGGTTGCAGGATGCATTCAATATACCGTTAGTCATTCAATTGAGCGACGACGAGAAAGCTATATGGAAAAACCTGAAAATAGAAGATGCGATTAAACTGTCTTATTCCAATGCTAAAGACATTATAGCTCTTGGATTCAAGCCAGACAAGACTTTCATTTTTTCGAATCTAGAGCACATCGGAACTAATTCAGCGTTTTACCAAAATATGATCAGAATTCAGAGGGGCGTTACGTTCAACCAAGTTAAAGGAATCTTTGGATTCGGAGACAGCGATCCTATCGCAAAAATCGCGTTTCCACCTACCCAAGCTGCTCCAGCGATTTCTAGCACGTTTCCATTTATCTTTAAGAACGCCAAAGTCCACTGTCTGATTCCGTGCGCCATTGATCAGGATCCTTATTTCCGAATGACCAGAGACGCTGCGCCAAAACTTGGCTATCCGAAGCCTGCTCTACTGCATTCTGTGTTCTTTCCAGCTTTACAGGGCTCGAAAACGAAAATGTCTGCCAGTAGCGATAACAGTGCAATATTCTTAACGGACACTGCGAAACAAATAAAGAATAAAGTTAATAAACACGCGTTCTCGGGTGGACAGGCTACCGTCGAGGAACATAGACAATTAGGAGGCAACTGTGATGTTGATATATCGTATCAATGGCTGAGATTCTTCCTAGAAGACGACGATAAGTTAGACCAACTTAAAAAAGTAAGCTTGACGAGATTGAATATGATTCTAATTGATCAAAACATTTATACTATGTTCTGAATTTTCAGGGTTATACTAGCGGAGAAATTTTGACTGGAGAACTTAAGAAGGAGCTAATCAATGTCTTGCAATCTATAGTAGCTGAACATCAAGCAGCTAGAAGTAAACTAACAGACGATAATGTCAGGGAATACATGATTCCCAGAGATCTTGGTTTTGTAACGAATTCAAAATAATTGCACAAAAGATTTCTTCTGTACATAAAGCACACACTTCCCCAGAAACGTACTTTTTTCATGAATTTATTTAAGTTTATTTATTTCAAAAACTATACAAATAATTGTTTCGATAAAAAATTTCTTTTTAAAAATTTTATGGTGATTAAACTGCTTTTCTCAATTACGTATTTGATATTTATGTCTACACCCATTTTTTTATTTCAGTATAAATACGATCCTATTTAATTTCGTTAGAAAATATTATTTATTAGTTGTTAACGAAAAGATATTCTCCATATTTTTCTATATAAACGTATAAAAATATATTCTCCAGAGTAATAGTATATTGCTTGTTATTTACTTAATATTCCTATTGTACTGTATATATTTAATTTTAAAACAGAAGTTGCAGGAATTGTATTGAATCGTACAACGAAGTTGTTTCAAAGTATTACAACATACTTATAAGAGAAATAAAGTACTTGTTATTTTATTCTTCGATTATATCAACTTTATACCCATACTTTAATCAATAAACATTTTATGAAAAATACAATAGAATAGCATAATACTTCTTACAAGTAATATAACCTCGAGCAATTTCTACTCGATGAATTTCGTGCCAATTATGATTACATAAAAAACATAATACTTATCGAAATTTAATCATTTGTGGAAGAACGATAAGTTTTATATATATGGACTGTTATCAATAACTATACGTTACATATATTCCAGAGTTGGTCATCGATTGATTGCAACTTTTCATTCAATTGATTAATTGAAGAAGAATAAAATGTCGAAAATTTTGATTGATTTCATCGATCGATGATATTATTCACTATAAAAATATTTAAACATTACCGACCGATGAAATATTCGAATATAACTCTCTGCTATATACATTCAAATAGAATCGAGAACTCGTTCGACTCGACTTTGAACGCGTCAAGTGGTAAATTCAAATTTCCTGATTTTGCTGACTGTAACAATACTGATAAACGCAGTAATCAGCAGTGACACGAATTATCATCGACAAAAACGTCGTGTTTTTGTTTATATAGTTCTTCGCAAGAAGTTAATTCCAGTATCGCGCATGAGTTAATTTTACATCAGGACCCTATACAGGGTGTCTCAGAACATTCGTTCAAAGTGGAGGGAAGAAAAAAAAAATATATATATATATATGAATGGTGATATATACATGGAATGGTGATTTTTTTACTTCCGGTACTGACAGTACTGACTCAAAACACTTTAGACTAGAAAAATCTCGTTTCTCAAATATGTAGAACATTACATTCGTTATTGTAGATTAGACAATAAAACATCTTCACCGGAAATATTGTTTTCGAAAATATTTTTATTGGTTTTGAAATGTCCAGAGAGACTTCCCTCTCTTTTTTGAATTTTCAAAAGTCTTTTACAGTGTATCGCGCTGCTGATACCGAGACGCATGTTCAAGTTAACCTAATCAACTTCGGTTAATTTGAACTTGACGAAGACAATGGAAAATAATTTCGAAGATTGAGAAAAGATAGGGAAGAGAAAATGGTAATAAGCAAACATCGAAACATTAGAAGAATATAAAAATACTGTTACATTATTTTCAATCTATTAAATAACTTTATATTTCGCTCGAGTTTGTCGCAATTCAACTGGAAAATTTTGATTTTGCATAAAGATTCGCAGTCTAGTAAGAAGCATTATAATTTTTGTAAATTTCTCACAAAACCACTCCTCTCGATTTTCGAAGTATGGATGTGTGTTTTAAGACACCCTATATGATTGCCCAGTGTTGGACAGAAATCGCAGCCATTCGATTGGTGGATTGTGACGCCACGAGGCAATGCTATTAATAACCGCCGCATGCGCAGAAAATCGCCTAGTGTATATCCGCCATTCATGCAAGTCGATTTCGTTGGTTCTGTGTGTTGAGCCTAGCAAGGGAACATGGTGATAGTGATATGAAACAAGTCTATTAGCAATACCACGCTCTACACATATATACTTTGCCGAAGTAACGATGATATTTGGTCACGATCTCCCAACGTAAGTTTCATGAACATGTAGTCCGAGGTATAAACTATTTTAGTCGCGAAATTTGGCACTGCCAAATAGAGTTTCCCATTAGAATTTGATACAGCTGATTTTTTTTCCACGGAAACCCACCGATTCGCAACGTCGACAGAGTTTCACAGCGAGAACACGACGGTAAACGTGACCGCACCGTCGTTCGTGTATTTCTATTTACGCGAACGTTATCTCTGTGTACCGTTCAAAAATGTTCGCAGTGCCCGATTCCCTTGTACGTTAAATACGTTCGGCATTAGACCGATGTTATGTTCCTATCGACTTTTTTTTCCTACGTTCGAACCGAAATTCTCACCGTAACGTTTTCTCGATCGGATCACCCTCCGCACAACGATCGAGAAGCAAATTATAAAGTTATGTCGTAACATATACATACATTGTACGTGATATCATTCCGTCGCGGATTTCGATGTGCATACAGGGTGTCCGAGGTTTTAGCGGCCAAACATTTGTCAGTGTATTCTGAGTACGAAAAAAAAATTGTTATATAAACATAAGTCGTGCGAAGCTTTGTTATAGAAAAAAAACAAACAGTTACACTGATGACACAATGTAGAAGTAGATTATTTATTATGTTTATTTATGCTTGTAGAATACATTGACAAAGTTTCTAGAAAATCTACATTGACGGAGATTGTGATTTTTTTCCTTGTAATTTCAGGTAAAACTTACGAAAGCATTACTCGAATGATCGATCGAAAGATGCTGGTCAAATAATATCAAAGGAATCAAATTGATCGAGCTGACGCAGCAAATATTTAGTTAATATTATGGGGGCACTTTTGGATACTCCGAAAACAGAGAAATACAATGAGCATGGCGAGAGCAACGGACTACGCTATGGTGTTTCCAGCATGCAGGGTTGGAGAACAGAGATGGAGGATGCTCATAGAGCGATAATTGGCTTAAACGACAGTCTATCGGACTGGAGTTATTTCGCGGTATTCGATGGTCACGCCGGGGCACTGGCATCCGCTCATAGCGCGGAACATTTGTTAGAATGTATAATACAAACGGAAGAGTTTAAAGCGGAAGATGTTATCAAAGGAATTTACTCGGGCTTTCTCAGATTTGACAATGAGATGAGAGACTTACCAGAGATGAGCTCTGGTACTGACAAATCTGGTTCCACAGCAGTTTGCGCATTTATATCTCCCAAAAATATATATATCGCGAATTGCGGCGATTCTAGAGCTGTGCTTTGTCAAGCAGGGTGTCCTGTTTTCTCAACACGGGACCATAAACCTGTTTTGCCAGCTGAAAAAGAAAGAATTCAGAACGCTGGTGGTAGTGTAATGATACAGAGAGTAAACGGAGCTTTAGCTGTTTCTCGTGCATTGGGAGATTACGAGTACAAAAATTTAAAAGATCGAGGCCCCTGTGAACAGTTAGTGTCTCCAGAACCAGAAATATCCGTGCTAGATAGAGACTATGAACACGATGAATTTCTAGTTTTAGCGTGTGATGGTATTTGGGATGTAATGCACAACGAAGATCTATGTAATTTTATACATTCGAGGCTGCTGCTTACAGATGACTTAGAAGCAATTACGAACCAGGTTATAGACACCTGTCTTTATAAGGTAATGATACCTAAAGCTTTACCACGTATCTTATAAGTTTTCTCGTTATCGGTTTTCAAGGTGTGTTGCTTTAAATATTTATACTGCATTTACATACTTGTAACGAGACGTAACTCTTCCAAAACCAAAAGAAAATGAATTCCCCACAGAGATTATCGAACGAAGTTCTCCATCGCAAGGATATAACTGATTACATGTAACACAATGATAAATTTATTTGATATACTTCTGGCAACTTTTACATTACATTTTCAGCCTTTAAATTATTATGATCGCATCGTAATAAAATATGTACTATTCTAAGCTTTGGATAACATTTTTATGTTACTAATCTTCTTTACAATGCGTTTATGTACTTACCAATTCCTTTTCATTTGTATGTTTTGTACATTTATCAACGGTGTTCGACCTCTGAAAGAATATTTAAAACGAGTACAGTTATATATGTTTATTTACAAATAATTTTGTTTGTTTGTTTAGGGTAGCAGAGATAACATGAGCATAGTTTTGGTAACGTTTCCTGCTGCACCGAAGCCAAGCCCAGCAGCACAGTTAAAGGAAACCGAGTTGGAAACAGCCATTGAAAGGAGCATTAAAGGTTCATTATCATTTCCATATTCACAACAATTATATTCTTTCTGCTGTTGCATTAATACGAGATCACAGTATCATACACGAACTTGACATTCTGACAACCCTTAAACAAAGTAACCGCACATCAGTTCAGTAATGGAATTTTAGTACAATCAAATACAATCTTTATAGTGGCATAACTAGAGTACAAAAAAGAAGTAGATCTGTGTTCCTCATGATTTAGCGAATCAAATTTATTTACACTCATTCTTTCTTTTTTTTCAGAGCTATTTAAGTACCTTTATTCCATATACAAAATGTACAAATCTAAACGTAAACAGTAGATTTTAAACATAGCTGAGTAGAATAAATGCTAATATACAATCGAATACACACAGTATTGAAGTTTGTCCTGTTTATATTTTAATGTCGTTTGCAATAGACTGTTTCATATAATTCAAATATTTATTGTTTGAAAAGATATTTTACTAGTCATTACTATATATATATATGAATCAATTAAAAAAATATATATATTAAATATATATATTATATATATAGTATATTTTTTAGTAGAGACAAAATATTTCTCAGATTTTAAACATCTGTTGTAAGTAAGTGCCACATCATTTTCGTACCTTATACACACACCTCATAGAAGGTATTTACATGTGTTTCTATTAAGAAACGTTAAAAAAATTTATTCTTGTTCGATGAATGTATTTTCTTATATACACGTATATATATAACATGTACATTTAACAATATAATGTATAATGTTGCGTTTCATTAATTTTTGATTAATGACGATAGCTGATTGTACATTTCTCGGGGTCAAATATTAAATGAAAGTGGAATACATATAAATAATTATAAAGGCTGTATGTAACACCATTTTTCGGTATTTTATCTTGTGATTAATCGTACTTGTGCAATATAAAAAAGTACTCTTGCAAACAGTACATCATATCTTCCAATTATATACAATTAGTAAGTAGCTAGTATAACTATTACAAAAAAGATTGCAATTTATTATCATAGTCACTTTTATTTGGTAAACTTTCAATTAATTCGTTTTTCCTCACTCTTGTCGCTTATGTATCGTGTATTATTTAATACATATCGTCGTTCGCAAATACTTTCCACATAATAGATACTCTAATTTCCACAGTATTCAATCGTTTTACTTGTACAACTGTATTTTATTGTATTCTAACTATTTTTAAAATACCAGTACCATATACAGAAGTACAAAAAAAACCAAAGTTCTTTAAAAGGATATTGTATAAACTGTATAGTATATTTTAATGGAATGTTCAATGTATTTGAAATACTTGTAAAACCATAAAAAAAGGTATTTAATATGTTTTCAATGTTGTTAAAATATTCCGAAAGCATCTGTTATGTACATTTTTTTTTTTGGAGCTATCAATTCCAAAAAATATTCTATCGATACATTAGACATTACATTATTCATACTAGAATAGTAATTTAAGGCATTAGGTGGTTATAAATTTATATAAATATATTAATGGTTATTTATATTTAGTATTAGTTTTCCTTGTTATCGAATTGTACTAATTGTTTTCTTCCTTAATTAAACGGTTTTAATGCCTAGAATTATTCTTACTTAAAAAATGCATTCCACCCTTGGAGTTGATATTTTGATAAAGCTTTATTGTAAGTAAAGTTTTCATTTAAAAAGTTGTTTGTTCCTCTTTCTAAACACGTAAGTGATGTTACAGGTAGGTTAACGTTTCCTTACAAAGGTACACGAAAATGTTCTTACCTACTGCATCGGTATCTTTACCATTTAATAAACACATTTCTTATGGAGGAACATTCCAACGAAACCAATACTGTCTCTCTGAATGCATACATTTCGTATTAGTACAGTACAATTCCAGAGGTGGGATCAGTTTTAGAAGAGAATTACAGAATTGTAACTATATGAATACGTATAAACAAAAAAAATGTATCTACTTAAGACCGGATTTCATCATTTCAGGTTTTCCATAAGAAATGTATTCAAAGCACTAACTATTCCAGTCCTAAGTAGATGCATGCATTTTGTATTTATTTCGTTTGTACGTTCATTTTTTTCTTTTTTGTTTTATATATATCGTATTCCTGATTTTTGTAAGAGTTATCGATTGTAACAAGTATCGTACAATCTCTTCGATTTCTTTTGGTGATACTGGTCGAATTTAATGAACAGCATTTATTAGAATATTTTATATATGTACAGCACAAATGTGATAATAGATGCACAATGCACTTAATCATGATAGTATTGTTTGTATAAGTATAATTTAACTATATACATTTATCATATGAATATCTCAAACTGTAAACGCGTTCTGTCGATTTCATATTTAATCGTGCGTTTTATTACATTTTTTAGAAATTGTTGCTGCACAGGAGGATGAGAATGAATTTGATTTTTTGAAATTACTACAACTTCTTGTGGACGTAGACTTTCCCAACCTGCCTCCCGGTGGTGGTCTCTCAGCGATGTGAGTGTATATGTAAATTATTATGGTTTCAATCGAGAATATAGCGTATAAGTATGTTTGTTATAGTTACTAAACTTATATTAAGGTTGGTACCTTCAATGTTAAAGATATTCGAGTCTATTATCATATTTGGCGTGCTTCCAGAAATTAAATTTCCTCTTGAAAATGTTCAGTTTTTCTTTTTCAAAAATCAGTCTCAACTACGGTGCATCGTTTTGAAATAGTTCCAGATTTTTCAGGCTTATTTCGAACTGAATAATAATAATAATTGTTCTATTTGTTTGTTTTCAGGCTACCTTTCATAGAACAAGTGTTTCGAGAAGTATGTCCCAGTCAAGCAAATAGTGTAAGTCATGGATTCGAATTCCATTTGCTATAACTAACCCTTGTTCTTTTCTATACTGCATCAAGTGTACAATTATAATCATTAGACATGTTCCATAATCATAACGATGCAGATGCTGACAGAAATATCTTTATTTTAACGATCCCCTCTGATGTAAAGAAATTCGTTTTAAAATTGTAAGAAAAAGTACACTGGTATATTACGAGCTAAGTCTTATCTAAAATAAATCTGCTGCTGAATATGTGCAGATGGTAAATTCTTGCAGTACGTTATTGTTGGCGAAAATAAAATTAGAGTTTAACAATACATCTAAAAAGATCGTAAAATATTATACATTTACCCAGTCAGAAAAGAGAGGATTAAAAAAAAACATGTACATGGTTGACTTTCAGAGTTTCTCAGTTATTTCGTATATTTGATAAAAAGGAAAAAAATTGAACACAAAATATTGATTTTTTTTGTTTGCGATTATTTATTACGGAAAAAGAACAGAAATTTATAGCATGCAGGGGAAATGTCTTAAATTGCAGGGTTGCTTGATGAAATCAAGAGATACAGTGAAAGAGTTTAAAAAAAAAAAATAAATATTATAGCGAACACTTTTATAATACTTAATAATAATAATTATTACGAAGCATTCGTTTGTTATTATCAATTAAGACAATTTAGTTTACAGTACAAGTAACATACAGAATAATTAGGAATATGTATAGGTAAAGGAAGTCTTCGTTTTCTATTTCTTTGTTTTGTCTTTTAAAAAAAGGGTATTATGAAGCAGATAAGTGGAAAAAAAATATTGATATTTTACAACACTCGAGAAAAAAAAACAGAACAAAAGTATCGAGAAGCATCTCTCAATATACTTCACTGCATAATTTTAAAGAAAAAAATGAACATATAAGTACATCCTGCAGCTGGTTCCAATTACTATTGGCATTGGTAATTTTCATAATTATTACAATCTATTGTTGGATTTTATAAATTCTTCATCCAAGGAGTGAAAAATGTTTATATTACAGTTATTATAAGCAGAGGATTTAGAGGTATTCTACTGAGAATAAGTGCAGATATACTTATACTCTTATGGAAAACTAGATGATGTGAGAGATCGATTCAAACTATGTTTATTCACCGCAAATGAATTACATGTTTCGATGAAGTTTTTCAATCTGTTAAGTTCGAAACGCTTGAATTACTTAAGGTTTTTATACTTCTCATCTGGTTTGTACAAAATCTTTAAACTGGCAAAAAAAAGAAACAAAAACAACATACTACTTTTTAATATTCTCGTATGATTTACTTACGAAGTAGTAACTACATTTTTATAAGTCCAAGAGTTGTTTCACAGATCTAGATTTTCATCAATACTTAGTAGAATATTTATATCGTATCCTCTTGCAATGTTGATATAAAAAAAAAATGCATAATATTACTATATATAATTATATATTTTTGTAGCTCTAGAGAACTTGCGCTCAGAATATTTACTTCGTCGATCAGTTTTTCGTGCTCTTCCTTTGTTATACGTTTTCGAAACAGTCGAACAACTGTTTATTCTACATTTTGAAAAGGTTTGAAATTTTTTCATATATACGAGAAGAGTGGAAAAACTGATCGCTTAGTTTTAGGAATACCAATACTGTGTATATATATATATGTATATGTATACACATAATATATGTATATGTGTATATATATATATGCACACATATATATGTATAAAAAGTTGTGTCGAGAAAACAGTGTATCAATATTTTATTTAAATCGTTTTTAAAATCAAGCAGTAGGAATGTAGTAGGGAGGCCTTGATTTTAATTACATAGAGAAATTGTATCTTTGCATTGAATTATTTGTATTTCAATTACCAGAGGAACTTGAAGTACGACTATTTAATTAATAAATGTTACAAAGTTTGAAAACTTGTAATTTAAATTAAAACGGCATACCAGAAAAACTATATTAACATAGTCTTCAATAAATTATGTTACATGTAAACAAAACAAAACAAAAAAGGATGACCGATGAGAAATTATCGGATCGTAAAGTTTATTATTAATCAACGCAACCTTATTTATAATTAAGAGCATGTAAGTATTGTGTTAATTTTGACGAGTATGATACCAAAGTTGAATGTTATCGATTTCTACGAATACGGGTTTGATCAATTAATGAAACAAGATTGTCAGGTAATTACATACTAACTATACTTCTTTCATGTGATTGATTTTGTAACCGTCCAAAATCTCCCATTTGTGTAACACACAGAAACTATATGCGTCAAGGCCATCCTCAAAACATAAAAGTCTATCATAATATGTATACCAAAGTATATATTTACCGTTCCTGGTTAAAAAAGAAAACAGAAGTTCTGAAAATTAACTGAAGTTAACAATCTATTATCGTTTTAAAAGTAATATATTTAAAAATAAATAATAAATCCCGTATATAGGGTTACCCCCTCTATTTTTACTAACAATCTATGGAGTGTATAAAAAGTAGTATTATATTTTATCGGGTACTCTAAATTGTTTGCTTGTTCAGGTATTGATCGTACGAATTTTTCTTTTTTTTTTCTACATACTGTTTTTATCGTAAAAATCCAAAAATTGTAAAACAGCTAAAATAACGTAGCTGTGTCGTGTCTTGCCTTTGAACCATTTATAGTACTGTAATATTGTTAATGTTACAAAAATTTATGTGCTACAAGTTTATCAGAAAAGAAATACCTGTGTACTTTGAAGTCGAAAGGTGAATATCTTTATGTTTGTCTGATGAATTTACAAAGTTTCGCTGTCGATTTATAATTTGCATATACATATATATAGATATATAGTTGAAAAAGTTAGTAAGAACAGAAACAACAGTATAATAATGATAACATTAATAAGATATAATAGTAGTTATGACTGCGGCCACACGATAATAAATCCAAAGTGCATTTTTAATATGGGCTTCTACTACTATCCACACACAGTAGTATACAATATTTTATACTTATAGTCCTGTTCTGCGCTCAATATCATTTTTACAAAACACACAAGATCACGAGAACCATAAGATTATAGTAACGAGATCCATACATTTCTCGACTTGTGTCGAGCGAATGATCTTACTTTGTACTTAAAAAATAAGTCAAATAATAATATATTATTATACAGAATAGGACTATCGGTTGATTATGAAATACATGCTTCTATAAAATTGAAAAAGTAGTAGTGTTTTCTTTTTGTTTTGTACATAGTTTTGTGTGTGTTTCATTTGACTTTTTTCTGTTATATCACTCAAAGATTTCTCATAAAATGTGCCTGCATAATAACTTCAGAACGCGATACAAACGTATTTCAAATATTTATTTAAGAAATCAGTATTTTGTAAACAATATATACACAAACCCAATCTCTCTCTCTCTCTCGTTTGTTTTTTAATACATGTACCTGATTTATGTTATTTTTTCGACAAAATTGAAATACTTATTTTTTTTTCATTTAGCACACGTCGAAATTCGAAATTTTTAAGTAATCTTTTAATGATGTTACTAAACTGATTTCTTTGATTTCATAACATAATCCTTTTATTTCCTGTTTTCGTTCCTGTGTAGATGTCATATCGGTCATACTTAAATCCTCTCCTGCAATCAAAGCTGGATACTGGAATTGCTCATCTAACTAATGATTGTTAGTATCCCAATATATTTATATATATACTAAAAATAAAATACACTTAATTGAATTTACCAAAAAAATATATATATGAATTCGAAATAGTTCGTCTACTATTTTGGTATGTATACATTTCAGCGTATCTCTACATCTATACATCTAAAAAGATCCACTTGTTTTACATATTTTAATTTTAACACCTATATAAATCGTTTGTACAAATAAATATGATCACTTATAACTATACATTTTATATTGTTGGGTATAGAAAAATCTTTAATCTGATAAAAATTTCTCCTTCCTCCAAGGAACATAATTTTTTTCTGGAATTATCGATCTATATCTTTGCTACTAATATTTCATTTTTACACTTAGGGTATATAGTGTACAAATACATCACGAAATAAGTTTGAATTATAGCATGCTCGATGTCATATTATTTTGTTATCCTTTTTAACTAATAATATAAGACCGTAATTATATACGTTCCCTTTCTTTTCGATTTATTAATTTAGTGCGTAATAGGTATGATATAATGCTATCACTGTTTTATTTACAGTTAGAACATTAAGAGAATTTATTAATACTATAAGTATGCTTTCATTAATGGTAGACATGAGTTGAAGAAACTGTCAATGTTTTAGAATGAGTACATATATTTTATACCGAGAACTTTCATGCCTTGAATCCAGTATAAAAGATAAGACATAGTTTTTAAAAAAAATTGCTAAACTGTGCATATATATCATACAAATAGTAATCATAGATTTATGTTATTGTATATAACATACGTGATTATAAATACAAATTTCATGTGTGGGTGTAATTTTATTTTGTTATCATGTACAGACATTATATTTGTTTACGACTGCGATCTAAATTTCAGTATAATTATTTTCAATTTATTATTCAATACCGCGAATACTTTCTAATTGTTTATTATACAAGAATATTGTTTAGAGATTTTTGTCGATTTAAAATGACATAAACCTTTGAGACATCTTTTAAATTAGTACTGGCTACATTGCTGCTCCAAACAATATTTTGCATTCGAAGGATCTGCGATTTTCTAAGTTCTCTTTCTTATTGTTTCTTATTGTTGAATAATGTACAATATTCCTAATGTTAGCGAATAAGCATTCAAAGAAATCTAGTAGCCGAGACATGAACTTGTAGATATATATATATATATATATATGTGCTGCTTTTTCGGCTAGATTATAAAGCTGGACTTAATTCCTCCAACATAAATGATGTTAAGTTGAATAGAGAAAGATGAGATACACGTTAAACCCAATGCACAACAATAACATTTGTGTAATGTTCATGGTTTTTGACATATTTTTCAATACTTCAAGATAATCAACTTTATTGATATATCGTATACAAATAGTGTAAGTATGTAATGCATTTTATATTTTCGGTCAGTGGCACAAAATAACACACTGCGCTGTACATGTCTAGATAATTAAATATATTTGCTACATATCTTAATGTCAACAAAAAAAAGTATGTTATTTAGATTAGGATAAGTAATATAATATATAGCAATTTAAATTTGTTACTTTCATTTTAGGATTGTCGACATTCCTTTTCTATATCCTTGTGATGATAATGTAGTACAAAATATATAATATTCTGTCCTTCTGTAGAGATACTAAAACGAAAAAAAGGAACACTGTGTTTTAATAATAAGTATTTTATTGTAAATTCTATATACGTAGAAATATATATGAGCACGAAAATTAAAATATTATATGATGATATGCTTACAGACATCGCAAGCCAGTTAGTGTACAAAACATGTATATACAATTTGATACATGCGGTACACAATTAAACTGGCCAATCCAAAAGTCATGAAAGTGAGATACCGACCGACAAGAAAACTACAGAGCGGAGTGTGCTACATGAACAGAGACTATATGGAATGGTAATTGAATGATGTTGCAGGCATATTTCATTTCTTGTTGAACAATCCTGAAAATCATGTTTGCATCATGAATTTAAAAAGAGAGAGAGAGACAAAATTGATTGTACAAAACATTTTATTTCTAAGCGAGGGTAAAAGAATCTGATCAAGTTCTCTATAACAATGTATTATAGGTTTTTACTTTGAATAATATATAGCTAATGTTGTATGTTATTACCCTTCTAAGCAATAAATATTTATCAACTATATTTTAATTGTTGTTTTCTCACAATTTGCACGAGTTTAACGTACAAAAAATTAAAAGATGTCGGAAGCTGGTAAAAAACAGATGCTAATTTATTCAAGATATCACAATAAAACTTCGTTTAGATAAAACATAGCCATTTTACACGATATTATAAACGGTGTAGCATTATATAATTTATATATGTACAATTATATATATATACTTATCGGTCTAACTAAAAATATTTTGTATACACTTTCGTAAAGGTTCTTCAAATAATATTTTTAAGAACTAGATTTGTTTTTTTTTTGTTAAACTAAAGCACATCGAACCTAATGTGCTATTGAATTTCTCCTTAAATGTTATAATTAACAGCAATAGCATCAAAATATATATACCTATTAAATAATATTTACAAATTTGTGCTGGTTCTCCATATATAGAAATTTTAATTTATATATGTAACATCATGTATTATAATTTAATTATCATTCCATAAAATTGTTTTGTCCGCTCAATAGAATTTATAAAACACTATAATCTTTTTCGAAAATCGGACATGTGTAAACGTTATACCTAACGAAATATAATAAATACATAATTTCACTTATTCGTAGACGCGACACTTTTACGATTTCATTTGTATTCTAAGCTTAACGACTATAAGAAATTATTATAGTTTGACTTGGTAAATCTTTCTTTGCGTATCTTCGTATTTAAATAATATTACACAATGCAAAACATACTATTATATTTGTTAATAAAGTGTTGTAATGAGTTCTTTCGTTTTAGTAATAATACGTGCATTACGGTAAGCAATTTACACTTCATCTAAGTAAGATTAATTAAATAAACTATGAGATTAGAAAAATTTTATTTTCTATAGAAATTGCGTATCACTTTTTTTTGTTTAATAATTAATTTTTACGGGTGCGAGTACATTATATCAATGCATTCGTGCTCTAATAGTAACATACACACTATTCCTTTTATCACTTATCGAATCTACGTAACATGATTTTAACAACGTTTCAAATACAAAATTCATTTTGATGTCGTACAGATTATCCTTAATTGTTAATTGAATATGATCGCAAAAGTGATTAACACAATACAACCTCCCTTTTACATTCATGTTGTATATTGTCAGGTATGAAGTGTTTTTTTCTTTTCTCAACAGGTCTTATTTTCTATAATATGTAATCAAAAATATACATGAAACATGGTATGGTCGTAGCTACGCGAAAATAATAACATTTTTAAAACATCGTTCCTTACACTACCATACACGCATCGTCTTTAAGTAGCAAGTCTCTTACTTGGCTTGTTCGAAACAGAAAAGTTCCACGATGCTTCGTCTGTTCTGTTAAAAATTTCAGGTAGCTTAAAAAAGTATACAGACAATACGATTACGATGACAGCGATGGCGTCGTTGATACGAACAAACAATTTACGTATATATATATATATATTAAACGAATATGTAATCACACAAAGTGCAGTGAGCGTAAAAAAGACAGTCGTTTTCAACTCACGTACACAATTTCTTATTTAATGAATCAATATTTATAAGTAAACAAGTGAAAGTGGTAGCGTACAATTAACTCGTACGCTGAAAAATTTGTACCAAAGTGTTATGATTAGACTGCGGATATTTATGCAACTTTAAGAAAGTGCAATGAAATAGAATTTTATGTACTATGTACTACCCTTCTCTCAAAATTTTCAGAACCCATAAATGCATAAAGATCCGCAGTCTAGTTATACGATCTTTATCACGAGCGTAATACAAAATATATGGAATTATATTACAAGTAAACAACAACACAGAAATGAATATATTACAGACATGGTTGAAAACATAAACTAACCGGTCAGATCTTGCGAAATCTATTAGCAGCGCGAAATCAAATTGATTTCGCTTATGTGATCGATTCAATCCACAGATATATGTATATGTACATTACGTTATACATTTTAAACAGCCACCTCTCTTCGACACAGTGTTTCGCTTGTTCTAAAGCATTGTCGATCGTTTTGTGTCATTCTCTACATACAGTGAGTCGAATTAATATTCGGATGCTCTAGAAAATACGATAACTTTTTTAATATTGTACTATACGATTTGAGCTTTTTTAGGAAGCTCGAGCAATTAGTTTAGGATGTGAAAAGGAATTTAAAAAATAAGTTTTGTAAATCTGTGCCAATGAAACATATTCTGAAAATTTCGTCGGAATCGGTCGACGTTGCAATGAGCTATGAACGTTTAAAGATAATAAAAATTGCAATAAATCTAAAGACTCTTACATCTTTCAATGCCTGTTGTTTTTTCCCGCATCAAAGGATTTTAATAAAACTTTCACAGTGCATATAATTGACACAGATATTTTTTCAATTTCCGATATAGGCCCTCATAAAAAAGTTGTAAAATGCAACTTTTAGTATTTTTTCTACAATTCCGATGAATTGCAATTTTTTTAAAAATGACTTTTCACATCCTGTAGTAAGCTCTAGCTTCCCAAAAAATTTCAAATGGTATAGTACAATATTCAAAAAGCTATCGTCATTTTAAAACGTTCGAATATTAATTCGAGTCACTGTATATATACATATGTGTATTATTATATCTAATATATACATAATACATATATATTCCTGCATGTGTAGTTGCGTTTTGTATAAAAAAGAAGTTTCTTTAATTTAATAATAACAGTCTATCTATTAGTCGTCCATCCACGCCAAAATGACGCTATGCTCGCCGCAGCACTCGTAACTAAACCTCCAGCGACACTCTGATTCACTTGCATGGTAGATGACTGTTGACTGTTGTTGATCATTGCACCAGGGAACGGAACAGTCATTTCAGGGCATGAGACGTTCGGAACCTGTAATACAGAACCCATGTTATTCACGTTTTCTAACATAATCGTATTCTATATTTGTTAACAAGTCGAAAAAGAAGGCTCACAGCTTCCCATTCCCAATTAATAGAATCTTCCTCCTCGTCAGAAGCAGAATCGTCGTTATTTTCTAAATCTGGAACTAATTGACTGTGCAGTTGTGCTACAATGTTCGAATCCACTTCCATTGGACCAATTCTACAAAGAAAAAAGTCGTCACATGAATAACTATTATGTATTTGTTTTATGAGAATCTTCACAATATTCACCTTCCAAGATCACTGATTTCGGTGTTGAGCAAGTGCATCAAATTTTGTAGAGTATGCATCGGATGCAAAACTGTAGTATTGGTGTTTTGCGTAAAACACAAATGTAAAACATTGCTGTTAAGCCTGGCTACTTTCCGTGCGAATTTTTGATTCGACATCTCGTTCTCACAGAATTCACTGGAAAATTTGTACAATCAGTTTGTCGGTATATAGAAGAATTTGTTGGAGAAATTTCAAGTTAAAAGCTAGATATTTTACACATACCCATAAGCAAGTTTATACGGTAATCTTATGTTAACGTAGTAAGCAATGATATTAACCAATTGTGTAGCATAAGTTAAAGCAGCACTGATATTGTAAGCTGGATTGTGCATCGCGGTTTCCTTGTTTGCACCTGGTACTCCGTCTTTGTTCGCTGCCACTGAAGGAACATGTTAATCTTTAAGTAGTCACAGTAAGACACGATTTCATTTGAACGATAGAAAATAATATACCCCATAGAGAATAAGCACTGTAGTTGCCAGATCCTGGCAAAGTAGGAGCAACTATGCAGTGTTGAACTTCCGAGGAATTGTCTGTATCATTGATCCATCTACCTCTGACGTAAGATGTACCAGACGCATCTGCCAATGCACAAGTCACAACGTCTACACTAGTATCTTCTTCACTGCTAGATAAACTAGAAACAATCAATATTCTATTTTCTGTATTCTTTAGAATGGAAATACAGTCTCAATGAAAACAAGAGGGAAAATATGAAATTATCAACTGTGCATTCGATTAATGCTAATCATGAATTACGGGGTTCATTACCTTCTGTTAGGTTGAACTGTTGATAATGGAAAAATATATTGAATCAATTGTTTTGTAGCGGTTCTTATCACTTTTTTTAACTGTTGCCTTTTTCTATCTACCGCCTCTTTCTGTTTCTCCTGTTTCGCCCTCAGACCGGTCACATGCCGGTGTAATCTTTCCACCCGTTCTTCGTGTTTCGGTAATCTAAGCGCTACCTGAGAGTTCACATCTTTGAGAACGTTCAATCGTTGATTACCTGTGTATTGTTAGGACTGATTTAGTACAATGATTTCTCAAAAATAAATTACATGGAATGTAAATGATACCTCTGTTTATACTCTGCTTCGTTTCGTTCACTAGCGATTGGAGGAGCCTTACTCTTTCTTTACAAGTATTTATATCACATATCTACGAATACCAGAATAATTGTTAGAATAATGTATAAACATTTAACACAGTGTACTAGAATTATTTTCCAAATACCAATTTATCCTGTTGCTTGTGTTTCTCGAGAGCATTCTTGCATTTCTCTTCCAGCTGAGCCCTAGCTGCTTTCAACCGTAGAAGTCGCAATTGTTTATCTGCAAATCTGCGCAAGAATTGATCAGTATAAAATAGAGCTGTAACTTATGTATAGACAGCAGATTTTATGCATTTATGACAAAAATGAGGTGTAATTTAAAACAGCGAAAACATTAGAAGAATTTAATTTTCCACCTGTTAAACGTATTAATGAAGAAAACAAATTTCTACCTTTTTTAGCTTGTTGCAATTCAGGTATAAAATTTTTATTTTGCATAAAGATCCGCTGTCTATTTATGAGATATGTAATAATAGTTCTAGTAGCCAGTTCTGAGACATTATGAGATACTTGGGTATTTACCTGGGTATCTCATATACTCGGGTAAAGGTACTAGCTCTATCATAAAACACGATTCTTGAGTCGATTCGGTAATTAACATGTCTGATGTAGTATAAAATACATTGTTTGGGGAAACTGTGTTTCAAGGGGCAGCAAATCTTTTTATGAAACAATCGTTCGCGTTCTCGTACTGAATGCTAAATAGAAAAGAATCTCATATACTCGAATAAAGGTACTAGCTTTAATATAAAACACGATTCTTCAGTCGGTTCGGTAATTAACACGTCTGATATATTATAAAATACATTATTCGGGGAAACTGTGTTTCAAGGGACAGTGAATCTTTGTATGAAACAATCGTTCGCGTTCTCGTGAAAATACAAGGATTAATACACACTTTTGTATTCAATTGGAAAAATTCAAACGATACCGAATGCTAAATATAAAAGATCGCAGTATACGAAAAGAAACTGGCGTTGAATCAGGCGAGTCGCTAGCATATATATTTACCGTTCGGAATAAACAGAAGTTGAATGGATAAAATCACCATTTTGAATACACTGTCGACAATAAAAAATTCGACGGCTATTATGGCACAGTGGACACTTTAATAGGTTCACGCTTAAACGACTCGAGACGTCTTCCAATTCTGATGATAGCTCAAAATCTGCAGGTGCTGTACAAGACCCATCGGAACTGCTTGTCGCCATAACCAAGAACAAGAACAATGGGTCTTCGCCTGTCTGTTGTCACTCATCAGCTGATCTGATATTTACTTGTATTCTCCCGCCACTCTGTTCGCGATATCGTCTTTATCGCGTATCTTCACTTTCATATTTATTGAGCGCCGCATACAGGCGATCACGTCTCACACAATTTTTCCTTCTAATTCGACGAGTAATTGTTGAATTATGGAAAAAACAAAATTAAATCTCGGCTTACGTATCTCATAGCTGCACCGTGGCAGCAATTCTCTCGGAAAAATCCCGTTGCGCGACGACAGATAAACAGGATAAACAAAGATAGCGTATACAAATCGTGGAAAAATGTCTTGTGAATGTATATAGATGAGACGATAAAACGCTCAAACAATTGTACATGTATATATTTTCAGAATAAAATATAGAAGATTTATCGAGCACGGAAAACTCTCATTACAATGTTTCAATTTACATGGAGTTTCGTACGTTCCGTGTTTGATTCATTTTATTTTAATTACTTCGCTATACTTTCATCCTCCCGTAAATATACACATTGTTATAAAACAATCTGTGCATGAAATTTTATAAAAGAGGAAACGGGGATACGCGCTCTCTTTTACCGCGAAATACCGTGAGAATAGCTAGTATTTTATCGTACCGTTCGCAGTGATGCCGAAATCGTGGTACTGTGGTACTAAGCCGTGGTACGAGACCCCCCCACTATGACCTACCGTTGCCCCTACTGGCCTTCTCCAACTCGCTCGCGCGCTACACTCACCAACGTACCTCTCATATCCTAGGAGAGGTACGTTGGTGAGTGTAGCGCGCGAGCGAGTTGGAGAAGGCCAGTAGGGGCAACGGTAGGTCATAGTGGGGGGGTCTCGTACCACGGCTTAGTACCACAGTACCACGATTTCGGCATCACTGACCGTTCGTTCACCGCTGATTTTGTACATATATCAAAGGATAAGAAGATGATTTGTCGCCGAACATGTCAAACATTTGAGAAATATGTCCGCGTGAATGTATTTTAAACGGTTCCAGATATATCATCCTTCTGAAAGTCATTCAGAGATCTGTTTAAAGGAAAATTACGAACTTGTTCGTAATATCTAACGTTACCTTTCTAGGTTAAACCACGGATGCTTTCTGTATAATTATATAGACTACGGATCTTTATGCATTTATGAAGAAATCGATTGGGTGAAATATAAAACAGTAAAACATTAGAAAAATTCAAGAATACTGTAATGTTGTTTTTAATTAAATCAATTTTTATTTTATTCCTGCTTCCCACAATTAATGCAGAACACTTTTATTTTGCATAAAGATCCGCAGTCTGAAGATTTCACTGTTATTAAAAAAGTAAATACATTTTAGACGTATCTTGTTTTAGATGCTGGTCTGATAGTATCGTATGTTACAATAAGTAGGAAAAATTCAAGACAATGACGTCGATTATAAAACTTCATGCCGTTTCTGGGGCTATGGACGAGTCTCCTCCTTGTTATATATTACAAGTCGATGAATTAAGGATCCTACTCGATTGCGGATGGGACGAGAATTTTGATCAAGAATTTATAAAGGAATTAAAACGGTAGATCGATTAAATACTGTTGTTTTCTAATCATACGCTAATTGTTACTACATTGTTTCATAATTTCGCAGACACGTACATCAGATTGATGCAGTACTGCTGTCGTATCCGGATCCATTGCATTTAGGTGCTCTACCGTATTTGGTTGGAAAATGTGGCCTAAATTGTCCTATATACGCTACTATTCCTGTGTACAAGATGGGACAAATGTTTATGTACGACATGTATCAGGTATTGTAGATGGAAAGGGAATTATTCGGTCCTGTACCATACCTCCTACGAGCGATGAGCAAGCCGCAGACCGCAGTGGACCACAACGAACGCAATATTAAATACTTTGTTGCATCGAAAGCTCCAATTTCAGTCTGTCCTTATGCTACGGTTTCCTAGTGCCTCTTTAATGAATTTATTGCTTTATTGCAACTGTAAATCGCGACAAGCTAATTTTGGAAATTATATCTTTTCGATTGGGAAAGGTGGCATCTGCTATTGCCAATAAACATTCTTGTACCATTCCTCCATTGTAAAAGAGTTTCATCTTTTTTGCCAAAAATTTGGCTAATAAAGTAACTTGCTGACGTAGTTCGTATAGAACATTGTGGACAAAGGTCTACAGGTCGCTGATTGCTCATCACTAGACAGCGGATCTTTATGCAAAATAAGAATTTTCCAGCTGTATTACAACAAACTGGAGTAACATACAAATTTATTCTCTTTCTCAATATGTTTAACTGGTTGAAAATAATATAACGGTATTTTTAAATTCTTCCAATGTTTTTAATGTTTTAAATTACATCTACTCATTTTTCTCATAAATGCATAAAATCCACAGTCTACTCATCACTGTCCCACACTGCAAAGTCTAACGTTAATCCGATTGCAGTCCCGCCACAACATGGAGGACTTCGATCTCTTCACATTAGACGACGTAGACGCAGCATTCGATAAAATCGTTCAATTGAAATATAATCAAAGTATATCGATGAAAGGGAAAGGGTACGGAGTAACGTTAACACCATTGCCAGCCGGTCACATGATCGGAGGGACAATTTGGAAGATTGTAAAGGTTGGAGAGGAAGATATAATATACGCTGTGGATTTCAACCACAAAAAAGAAAGGCACTTGAACGGCTGTGAATTAGAGAGATTGCAGAGGCCATCTTTATTGATCACAGATGCATTTAACGCTACGTATCAGCAAGCTAGACGTAGAACTAGAGACGAAAAGCTGATGAGTATGTAAAGAAAAATTAAATTCCTTTTGTTTAGTAATAAACGATATATTGTAAAGTATTTTTTCTTATATGTTACAGCAAACATTTTGCAAACCCTACGAGGCGGTGGGAATGTTCTGGTCAGCGTAGATACAGCTGGCCGTGTATTAGAACTAGCACATATGTTGGATCAACTTTGGCGTAACAAGGAATCTGGTTTGCTTGCGTATTCGCTGGCTCTGTTAAATAATGTTAGTTACAATGTGGTGGAATTTGCAAAGTCACAGATCGAATGGATGAGCGATAAATTGATGAGAAGCTTTGAAGGAGCTAGAAATAATCCGTTCCAGTTCAAGCATTTACAACTGTGTCACAGCATGGCAGAGTTGAATCAAGTTCCTAGTCCAAAGGTCAGAAACAAGATGATTAATGATATTAACAATTCATGACTAGACTGCGGATATTTATGCAATTTTCAATTTTTCTAGACGAATTTTAAGAAAGTGCAATAAAATAGAATCTTATTTCCAGTGGTAGTAACTTTTGCAGATCTGATATAAATACAAATTGTACTAAACTCTGTCGAATTCTATATTCTACCCTTTTTTGAAAATTTTCAGAAGCCATAAATGTACAAAGATCCACAGTCTATTCATGACTATTATCATAGGAAAGTTTTCACGCGAATAAATCCCTCAGGTTGTACTCGCGAGCACTCCAGACATGGAATGCGGATTCTCGAGAGAGTTGTTCTTGCAATGGTGTGGCAATCCTCAGAACAGTATTATACTAACCAGTAGAACTTCTCCGGGAACATTGGCGAGAGATTTAGTTGAAAAAGGGGGCAACAGAAATATCACGTTGGAAGTGAGAAGAAGAATCAGACTAGAAGGCATCGAGTTGGAAGAATATCAGAGAAAAGAGAAATTGAAACAGGAGCAACTGAAGCAGGAACAAATGTATGTAATGCTGTATTACAATATTCTGAAGTATTCGATCGGCACTGTTTTAATGTACATTACTAAAATTTCTTCTACTGTAGCTTTAACCATTTTCTCACTAGGGAAACCGCCGACGTCAGTTCCGAATCGGAAGATGAGATAGAAGTGGGTGGCGGAAGAGGGAAGCACGATTTATTAGTGAAGCAAGAGAGTAAGCCAGGTTTCTTCAAGCAGAGTAAAAAACAACATCCTATGTTTCCATTTGTGGAAGAAAAAATCAAGACGGATGAATACGGGGAGATTATAAGGTAATATTTTATTAACCCATTGCACTCGAGACTGTTTTAAGAAACATTTTATTAAATGCAATTAAATTTTTAGGAATTTCTTAAGTACAAATGAAATTCAATTACAAGACTGCGGATATTTATGCAATTTTCAATGTCTGTAGACGAATTTTAAGAAACTCGAATATCAAATAAAATCTTAATTTCCGTGGTAGTAGCCCTTTTAGAACTGAAATAAATTGAAATCGTTCTAAATTCTGTCATATCTTGTATCCTAGCTTTTTTTGAAAATTTTTAAGTGCCATAATTGTGTAAAGATCTACAGTCTATCAATTAGAAATATACTACTAATTCTTTTCCGAATAATTGGTATTGTTTCTCGCAGACCCGAAGATTATAAAATCGCAGAAACTATGCCAGAAATCGATGACAATAAAGAGAACCTTGAAACGAAACAAGAAGACGCTACTCACCATCCAGAGGTAGCTACTGACATTCCCACCAAATGCATTCAAGTTACTCGTACAATGACAGTTAATGCATCTGTCACCTACATAGACTTCGAAGGGAGATCGGATGGTGAATCACTGCAGAAAATCCTAGCACAGTTGAGACCTCGGAGGGTTGTGTTAGTTCGAGGTGCTCCGAAGGATACAGAAATCCTAGCCCAGCAAGCACAAAGTGCGGGTGCACGAGTGTTTGTTCCAGGCAGGGGAGAAACGTTAGATGCTACAACAGAAACGCATATTTATCAAGTAATGCAAACTCGATGCATTTATTTAGGATCTTTCTATCGATATTGCGCATGTATTCATTTAAATGCATTTCAGGTTCGTTTGACGGATGCTCTTGTTAGCGGCTTGAACTTTTCGAAAGGGAAAGGCGATTCCGAAGTAGCATGGATCGATGCAATGATAACAGCTCGAGATCAAGTATGCCGCGATGCGGTTGCTGATACACAGCAAGACGACACGATAGATCAAAATGACAAAATACTGACTCTAGAACCGTTACCGCTAAACGAAGCACGTAGTTGCGTAACTGTACGTTCATAATCTTAACAGCAGTCTTCTTCCGAAAAGCAGACCATAATCAATAGACTGCGGATCTTTATGCATTTATGAAGAAATTGCTTGGGTGATATATTCAAAAAATTCAAGAATGCTCTAATGTTGTTTTTAATGTAACAAAGTCGTTAAGGGATCAAATCAATTTTTATATTATTCCTGCTTTCCACAATCAATGCAAAACATTTTTATTTTGCATAAAGATCCGCAGTCTACTAATAATCAAATAATATACTACTACACTTCGTTTTATAGGTACCGGGACATCAAACAACATTCATCAACGAACTGAAATTATCGGACTTCAAACAAATCTTAAATAAAAGCAATATATCTTCCGAGTTCAGCGGAGGAGTTTTATGGTGTTGCAATAATTCTATCGCCGTCAGAAGGGTTTGTATATAATTTTAAAAATTCCGCTACATTGGAAACGGTATAATTGAATTCTTTCTTTCAGCACGAGGCTGGCAAAGTAATTTTAGAAGGCTGTCTATCCGAAGATTATTACAAAGTGCGCGAATTATTGTACGAACAATATGCAATTGTATAAAATTAATAATTATAGTTTTTCTACTACATGTGTCCTCCATTGTTTTCTTATTAATAGTTTCCGTCTCGCACGCATGTCACTTTTCTTTTTGAACAATAATCTTATCACTTTGAAAAGTGGCGCGTAAAGGGATTAACCTATTTAACACGTTCTCTTTGGTTATGAAATCGTAAACCCACTTTTCAAATAAAGAATTACAATATGCGAACGGTGGTTACTAAAGATGCATTGAAAGTCTAATCTATAATAATAAGTGGCGATTCGAAGAATTAGAAAATACAGTAATTCAACAGAAATCGTGTGCGGATTATTTCAGTTGTCATTATTTACATCGTTTCACAGGTAAATAATCTATGTATATTTAGACTGTGGATTTTTATGAATTTATAGCAAAATCGAGTATTTAGATGAAATTAAAATTGTTGGGAATTTTCAACATTGAAAATGTCAATATATGATTTCTTCTCCTAGTTTCTAGTTTTTGCAAATGATGCAGACAAGTTTTACTTTGGTTAAAGATCCACAGTCCAATAATCTATTTACTTTAAAATTGAAGATGTCAATTATTATAATCATTAAGGGAAGATATAACATTCAATGTAGTTTCTATTTTTTGCAATTGATGCAGACAATTTTTAATAATCTACAATGCGAAATCTGTTAATACAGAAGCAAGTTTAATTTTCCAAACAACATTTCTGTTTCAGAATTGCATCCATGCGTAACAGATAGACCAAAAACAAGTTAATGAATGAGAGTAATCATTGAAACATGCGAAAATATTATCAAGCAGCATTCGCAGTCATTACGGTAGTGAGTCTTGTGTCTCTGTTATTTTATAGACACGAGTATAATAAGTTGAGATACGTGTTAGAAGTTTTCAATTTCTTTGGGAAGCCAAATCAGAAAAATGTCGAGGCTAATTGTACAATTAATAACGTGCCGTTGTTTAATACGGCAAACATGAAATTTGACGAGCCTCTTCCCTCATGGCAGAGACTAGAAAATGATTTATACATCTATTCCGCGTATAATGTTCACAATAAAGAGGTTCAAGTAATAGGTTTCGGGTTGTCGAGCAGTATCCAGGATATGCAATGTATAATATTTTTTCATAACGAGATCAAACCAGTCTTAGGAAGCTTCAGATACATTCCGATTCGTAGCGACTCGAACGGCACTAGGGTTCATAAAAACTCAGATTACAACGGATATCATTTTTATTGTACATACGCTAAAAATAAGAAACCGGTAGGAGTAAGTTTTCTTACCAAATCTAATCTAAATCTGAACGAAACACCCATGCTGGCTGTTAAGCCTCCGTTACATAACTCGAATTACACTAATATTGGAGTATGCATAGCTCCACCATTAAAAAAGCCGATGCATTTATCAGAGATGATTGCTTTCATAAATTTCCACGATATAATTGGCATAGATAATTTTATAGTATACGATTTCGGTATTGCGAGTGATTTCAATGGTCAGCTGAAGGAGTTAATCAAATCTCAAAATCCATACTGGAAATTTACGTACACAGTTGTCCCGTGGAACTTTCCTTTCTCCAGAATTCATCCGGACGTGATAAAAGATCTAATACAGGCGGATTGTTTATATCGTACATACAATAAAGTTAAGTACACGATCGCATTGTCGTGGGAAGAGTACGTAGTTTTAAAGTATCATCATTCTCTCGTCGATTTAATGGCGAATTTCAAGCAATTTAACACGAAGGCCGATCGTTACTTGATTAAGTCCTTCACGTTTTGCACTCAGCAAATTGACAATGCATTTAATAAAAATGCATCGTTCTCAATATTTAAAAAGACACAGTATGATTCAAGCATTGCCGACAACCGATCTATTTACATATACAATACACGCGAAGTATTTAAAAGAGATAATGTTCATATTCGAACGATTAGCACGGATTTGGTCGCGGTGAATCGATATAAATATTGTTTCGAAAAATTCAACTCGGGTACAGGCAAGGAAGATAGCACAATTCTGAGATTTAAAGAAGACATACAAAATTCACCCATGTACAGGAGGTTTATAACAGATAAAAGATTCTTAGTAAACTCTTGATAAATAGTTGCAAATAATAATCGACTATTTTCCTTGAAATCGTTAATTGTATGAGATATTGTCTGTATAGATTCGATGCGACAGTACGAAAGTCTGATCTATTTATAAGTATCGTATAAGTGTCCAAATGTACATTCTCAAATACTGTACAAAAAAAGAACAAACATTGTTAAAATGCAGATATTTGAATAACTTTTTAACGACTATATAAATGTAAATATTTTATAAAACCTAATAGAACGATTTTATTTTGTGTAACTTCCTTTCCCTGGTTGCCTCGGTGATTGGATAAATTGGTATACTTATTAACAATATTCTTGTATTATATTATTCAATAATAATTACACAAAATTTTTGTTTGTTATCTTATGAAACGACACATTGCATCAATTAATTTTATTATAGATTTTACAAAAGTTCTGTAATTTTATTACATGCTTTCTAATATGTTCTCTGCAGTATTGTATCAGCAAAATTAATCTTAAATCATCAGAACCAACCATAAAATAAAGTATAGAGCAAAATTGCATTTGTTACTACATGAAAAGTGTTGAACCAGTTACTTTCAAGTATATCAATGTATTATATTCAAGAATGATCTAATTGATACATCACTTAAACTTCCGTAACTAAGGATCTAGAAAAAACGTTTATTTCAGTCGTTGGATGATTGCTGTATTTTGCAAACCAGCTTCCTCAATTGTTTTTTCGTCTGGCAGTTCCTTAGTAGGATATGTTGTTAGTAAACTGAATTCCCTCATAGCGTACTGAGGTCTCATACTAAGATATATATAATTAAGGAATGATCTGTTGATTGATCAAAATTTAAATTAATCCTCCAACAGTGTACTTTCATTATAAAAGGATACGTTACTATATACTGTCTCAAATCGCCGACAGTGTGTGTTAAATTAAATTGAGCCTTCACGTTTGTACCATCGGCAAGACGGATTTGCAACGTTGTGACAGGTTTTGATTCGTCTAAATTTAATTGCTTCTTAGCTTCAGATTCGTTCGCTGCTTGGTCTGCTAGATCGGTTGGTATTGTCATACCAACGGTTGCTGGAGAAGGACTGAATAAAGAGATTATTAAAAATACATGTAATATACATAAATGAAATTTATTCTGTATAAGAGAGATATACCTTCCTAACATACGGCCTTTCCCAGTGAAAGCTTTCACTTTATTTTTCTGAGGAAGGTAAGTCTCATGACGATGATCCTCCATGTCTATCCACGCCTCTGTGCTCTTCACAATTTCTTGACGAATTTCTGGTGGTATTTCGCCTCTCTTAATGGTATCTAGGAATTTCCTATTCTCTGGATCGTTGTAAGATCGAAGTTCAGAATCGTTTACAGTGAATCCGTTCTTCCACAGCTTCAAAGTGATAGGTCCGGAACTGGAACCTTGACTGGAGGATGCGGCAGAAACAACTAGACAAAAACAGAGATAGTTTATTAGAATTCGTGAACCAACTTTCCTATGTCGTTAGTAGACTGCGGATCTTTATGCAAAATAAACACTGTCTACATAGATTTCATCTATGAAATGAGGAATCATATTTTGATCTACTCAATATTGCTATAAATGCATAAAAATCTGCTGTCCAATCATTAGCATTTACGTTATACCTTCGGTATCAGAATTTGTTTGACCTAGTTTATATCCTGTTCCACTGAAAGTGTTTGGTCTTTGCTGCCCGCTTGATTTTGGTTTGACCTCGACCGATTGTGCCTGACACAATTTAAACATATCACTAATAATATCCTTCTTTTTAGGCGGTCCTATCACTTCTTGCCCGCTGTTCTCAAAACCGCCAGCGTAGAATGTCTGCGCATCCTCGGGGCTGCTCTCTTTGTCTTTGACATCGTTAAGCGTTGCGAGTCTGGATTTTGGTTTTGATTTTGGTATTTCTTTTGACGATTGCCCCTCCATCTCGGTGTCTGAGGCCTGCGTATATTCTTCCTCTGTTGTGGAATCTTCGGTACGTTCTGGGACCGACGCGGAAGGCCTTAAATCATCAGTCTCGTAAAAGGTGGCAAGAGCAACCTGAAACATTTACGAAACAGGCACGAATAGTTAATCAACTAGAACAGGACACACAAAAATTTTATAAACGTAAAGAAACAATAATTTTTTTACGGTAAATACACACTGGGAATCTGTGTGCACTAGAAATGTCAAATTAAAAAGAAGCCACACAATAGAAAGAATTGGCTTTAATACAAACTGTGCCTGTTTATTTATAGGCATTTTTATTATAACGTTGTCGTTGCGTATTTTCACGCTGTCGATTAATAACCATTTCAAATATATCTTCAGATGGAATGAGATAAATGATAAACTATTTCAAAATATAAATATTAATAGCACACCATTTTGTATAACAATAGTAGATATTTCGATTTATGGAGTTTAAGGTTATCAAAAGCGATGCTGAAATTTTTTGACTAACCGCAGAGTGTTGCTTAGAAATGAGTCACTCGTTGATCGAAACTATTTATATTAACTTATATAAAACATTTAATAAATTCGCTGCCTCACCTCAAGCAGCCAAGCAGATGACTCAAGGTAAAACCGTGCTCGTTCAGACTCTACACCAGTTATATCTGTAAAATCCGAAACCAGCTCTTCCTGGTTCGCCATTGATCGCGAATATTATACCACTTACGGTGAATTAGATATTGTACCTGATTCTAAACAGCTGCCAAAACAATCTCTCCGGTAATAATTTTCTTTGTTCCGTAATTCAACTTTACGTCAATTTCTTCAATTTACCTGTCATTCCTTCCATTTATATGGAATATGGAACCGAACCGGATACATGTAGTCAGCGAATCCGCGAAATATTTGAATATAGGTTTCGCACCCGTTTCGACTTTTGAACACTTTTTGCACTTTACATGAATATTTTACACACAACTCCGTACTCTATATCACGCGAAATTATATAATATACATATTTATATATTAGTCAATTTGTATATAAAAATCTTTCGCAATAGATCTTTTTTCAAAATAAATCTCTGATTAAATCAGATTTTTAACATTGAGAGCATTAATTAAGAAAATAAAAAATTTTATTTGACTAATGTGACTCTCTTTACGCATTTATAGCAAAATTGACTAGAGAAAATTCAGAATTGTCGGAAAATTTAAAAAATTCCTTTCTCCTTTAGAGGAGAAATAACATTCAATTTAGTTTCTATCTTTTGCAATTGATGCAGACAATTTTAGTCTAGTTATGAATTATGACTATATATATACACAACGGATTTTTATGCAAAATAAAAATTTTCTTCCTGAATTGCAACAAAGTGGAGCAGTGGCGCACTCAGGATTTAATCTTGGGAGGGGGGGCCGAGTTGAACAGATGTGCATAACATATATATATGTACATAATGTTTTAATTTTGAGTGTTTCATATAACATATCCAAAAATCGTCGATATTGGAGAGGAAGCAGCTGTTCTACCAGCTAGTTTGACCAATTTTCCAGTGTTCTACATATTTCCTTTCTGTTGGGGGCCAGGGGGCCTTGTCGCCCCCCTGAGTGCGCCACTGAACTGGAGTGACATCAACTCAAGTGACATACAAATTTATTTTCTGTCTCAATATGTTTCAGGTTGAAAATAATGTAACAGTATGTATTTTTAAATTCTTCTAATATTTTTACTGTTTTATGTCATAAACGCACATAATCAGTCTATGTAATTATGACAATACAGAGCTGTACCGCATTTTATCCAGTACGCTCTAGGTCGATCTGTTATTAACGGTATACTAATTACATAATTATTCGACGTAGATTTAATATTTTTATCAGCGCACTGTACAGCAGTTACATAGACAGGACATTGATAAACATTATCCGTATCCTTTTTATTACGTAAGAATAAAATGCGTATAGGCGACATGTCCTGCCAATATATGTATTTCGAATTTTCGACTAATATATTATTTTCAATGTCCCATCGTGCGCCGGATAAATGCAAACCACGAATAAAATATGCATCAACATTTTCTATATCGGTTCCTTCAATTGTAACTTGAAATTCAAGCTCAACTTCTTCAACAGGTACATTGTACTTTTCCGAAAACATTAAGGAAACTGCAGAGAAAAACATTTTACCAAAATACATTGCATCGAGCCAAACAATTCTAGGACAGTCTCCATTGATCCACTGTTTCAGAAAATCTAGACGTTTTAGTAAATTATCAATGTAATAACTCAAGTTATCTGTTATGTTATTATTTTTTATTCCTTTCCAAATACACGGAACTTCATTTTTATATATCATTTCCGATACTTCCTGAAGAGAATCAGTAAATGGTAGAGATCCTTCGAATGCTGATTTCAAATTACTCAATGTTTGAGTTATGGTTGTTAAAGTGTGTTTAAACAGCTTCATTTCACACAGAAGAACTCTGTTCATAGGTTCTCGAAGCAGAGAAGACTCATTTTTCTCTAAGCAATTGATTTCGAATGAATCGTGCAATTTATCAGTAATATCGTTGATTAAAAGCAGTACTTGATCTTGAGGCAGATGGTTGTCTAATATATGATTGATAGGATTCATGAATGAGATAAACGACAAGAATTCAGAGGCCATCGTTGTATCTCGAGTAACAGCTCCATTTTGACTGAATCCAAAAACTTCCAACGATAAATCCGAAGGCATCTCTTCAATGTACTTAATTACATGCAAATACTCGCATCTTTGCGGTATCAACTTTGCTTGCTTATCTTGAACCGTCTCTGAGTTACAGTAATCCATTAAGAGATGCGATAGACATTTTTTGTCAAAATTGTCCATCACTTTTCCTCCGTAATTGCATTCTCCGATGAAGTATAGAATAATATCGAAAGGTGTATAGTCAACATCGTTTATAAAGCTTTGCAGTTGCGTAGCACATAAATGAAAATCAGAATGATCAAAATCGTACGGTATATTCCAGCCTTGGGCACCAAAGCTATTTTTCTCTTTCACGATCGTGTGAAATAGAGACAAGCCGAACAGCAGCTTCGAGAAGATTTTATCTCTTCCTGGACACCCTTCGTAAAACTCTTGATTCGCTATAGGGTCCGACTGGTAAATGTTCAGCAATATTTCCTTGATACTCAATGGATAATCGTGCGATATTTTTATGCTATTTTGCAAGATACTAATCGGGAATCCTTTAATAGGGTAACTGGACAACCATAATCGAAAGCCCAAAGATGTATTGGAGATATCACAATTTTCACAGAGTCTTTCAAGATCCAGCATCCAGTGAGGCACCAGATGACAATTTTCTAGAAACACCCAATTGCCTTCAGCCTGTGCTCTTTTCAAAAGAAATTCAGCTCTCTCTTCTTGGCCTCTGCTCATCGACAGAGAGATAAACTTCGACAAATAGCCCTTTGTCTTTGCGTAAGCGGAAATAAGAGATAAAGGTGACGAACAGCTCGGTAGAATGAATATAATAGGAGTCAAACAATTGGATTCTGTGTACGATTGAGCCACTTTAATTTGTGGGGAGTGAGCCTGCATGTTTCCCAATATATCTTTTATTATTTCTATGATCTGTACTATAATTTTGTCAGGCTTTAACGTTTTAGTAAGTATGAGTTTCTGAAAAGAGGATTTATCTACCCAAGGCTTTGGTAATAACTGATTTTGAAGTGTTTCAGAGGAGTAATATTGCTTCCACGCCTTATCGTTGCAATGGAAATCTTCTGTGAGACCATTAAACGTTGATAATGCGTTCTGAACATCGCAAATATTCATCCAAGTATATTGCGGTAGCCAACTAGGCTTATTATCGGAAATTGTTTCGATACGTCTGCTGTTCGAGGACATAAAATATTGAATTTCTTCCTCTGTGGCTTGTTTGTCGTCTAATAGTATTTTAGAACATAATAAGAAAGAGCACAGTATCTTATGCTTCTCCGATAAGGATCTACATATGCTTGCGTAAAGGCTTTGAGTAAATGAAAATTTTAAATATGCTAATCTCTTTTCGAGAACAACACTTCTATTTGAAGTCTCGATAGATCTGATATACAATTGCACGAACCACGTAAAAGAGAAACAATACATGCTATTCAAGTACGATAGAGCAATAAGTGTGTTGAACAAATCGACACAGTATTTAACGAACTGCGTGTAAGCATCTCGAAACTTGCTGATCTCCAGAGACATCAGTTTCGTTATCTCTTGCTTTTTAATTATATTTAGAGAAAGATTTTTCGAGGAGTCCAGAGTTTTTATTGCGTTTTCATCTTCAAGAATATTCGTGGTTGTCGAAGATAAAGTGCATAAAATATTATCCTCTTGTTGTTTCAATACTTTTTGGTTATTCACGTCTTCCATCTGCAAAATCTCGAATTTTTCCTGAAGCTCCGGCTTTTCCTTCGAAACGACCAGATCGAGTAGCTTATCTTGAAGAGCTTCGTTTGGAATAAAGAAATCGATTACAGTGAATTTACTGTACACCTCTGGTGTATATTGTGGATTCAGCAATCGTGTTGTAATGTACAACCGAAAATCATGCGAGTATTTTATAACATCACAATTTATAGTTAAATACGAAATATTCCCATCATTGTAGATTCTGTCCTTAAGAAACGGATCTAATACGGTTTCTAATCGTTCTCTTACATTTTCAATCAACACAGGGTTTCCATTTACGATACTAGATCTAACAATCGATGCATAATTCGAATTAGTCAGTTTGATGATTTTAATGTTATTCTTCTTCTCGATAGTTTTAATCCATTTATTCGCTTGATTCTGCGAATCTATGAACAAACACCACAGCTCAGAATTGCTCATGATAATTGCATTCTCAACCGAGAATCTATGTTTAGGCAAACCGCAAAGATACCAATGATTTATCTCGTTCTCGTCTCCATGAATGTTTATAAGATTGTAGTTAGTAGTAAATGGTATTTTTAAATCTGTAATATACTGTTTCCAGCAGCCTGCTATTTTATCGCGAAAAATTGTGGTGTACGATGCTGTGTAACTTATTATTCCGCACGATAGTATCATATCTCCGACAAGATTATTATAATTCTCTTGCAGATTCTCTGCGCACTCCATCCAGCGATCTTTCTCACCGCCTAAACTTGCAATTAATTTCTCTGCTTTATTAAGCTTGCTGGTGCAGTCTTCCACTTCCTTCTCGAGCTTCACTTTCTGCTGCAGCGTTTCCTGAAGACTGTTATTCAGCACTGCAAGTTTCGCGTTCAATGCGGAGAGCGTTTTACGCTTCTCATTTAAAAACGCTTCAGCTTCATCGCATTCCCTTTGCGCAGCCAGAAGCTTCTCTTTCTTAGGCGCAACTGCCTTAGCAACTTCGTCGTACGACACCATTGCCCGAACCCATTTACAAAGGCCTTCCGCAGCGCTCGATGCTTTGGCAACGATATGTGGTTTAAAGCTGTTATCGGATATATACGTCTTTTTAATAATTTGCATGATATTGGATGGGATATTGTCTTTATCGTAGTCCTTTAAATTCTGTAAGAAATTCATGTCACCTAAGATACGCTTGCTCGGACCCCAATAGTCTGTGTATTTTTTACCAGTGACTGGATCTATGAGTTTATCTGATGGTACGTCGAGCATAACACAGACTGCAGCCATGACCAATTTGACGGTATCAGGAGGATTTTTCATAGCTTTCACAAGAGTGATGTCTGTGGGCTTCAGCGTGTTCAATGCAGCAACAGCATCTTCTAAAATTGGGATTGCTACGGCTAAATCAGCTTCACATTCCATTTTCAGCTTACCAGCTACTCCTGCCTTTTTATTTGCTATCTCCTCTTCCTGCTGCACAAGAATCGTAGCCCCTTCTACACTGATATTCTCATTCTCTACCTCCTTCATGGTAATTATAGTCTGTTGAGCAGAGATTTCCAACTGCGGTTTCAACATTATCAATGTAGCTTTCATCTTCTCTACTTGTTGCGCTGCTAACTTCAATTTTTCCAGACCCGCTAAATATCTGTTCCTCGTAGCGACAATATTCTTCTGCTTCTCCGATATCTGATGGGAGTATAATCTCAACATATGTAAGAAAGCCAGTAATGTTACATGAATTTTTTTGGATGTTTCATTGAAATATTCGTTGCTCATTTCTCGTGCACTGTCGTACAACTGTACGCAAGCTGTTATTATATCCTCTTTTATGTTCTCTTGGACATTAATGTCTTGAATGTATTTTAAACCTACTTGCTTGAACGCACTCGTTGGCCAGGTATTGTGCCAACTCATTGTACAATATTTCACTAGTTCTGGATATTTGTATAGATAGGACCTAATTGTTTTGCTTGTCGAGTTGAAGCATATAACGATGTGCAAGTTTCCTTTACATTGTTCCAAAAAATAATTCATTACAGCGTGAGTACTTATTTCTGCATTTTTGTTTCCCCCTTGAGCATGCAAACGTACCATTTCGATAATATCGTATTTCTCTTTGGTAGAAAATAAATCAGGTATTTCACCAGTAGCTAAAAGACTCTTGATATCACAAAGAAAGGTATCCGATAGTTGTTTTTCCTTTAGAAAAAACGTAAGACTCTCCCTCGAACCGCCACACTTTTGTATAACTGTTTTTAGATCTTCTCTCCATAAATCGAAGCTGGAAGAAGATGGATCGAACAATTCTTGTTGATTTATATAAGCTGCGAGGCTTGTTATAGATTTTCTACCGGATCCTATATTGGATATCATGAGTAAATTACCTCCCGGTATTACTAAAATTCTTGCAATTCTAACGAGGCTTTCCAACACGTATTGCGTTACGACTATATCGACTTGTTTCTTAAAATTTCTGTTATACTCGTTCAGATAAAAGAGAAGTTTATTCTTTAGTTTATCCATAGAAGTTATCTCTTCGTACTTTCTATTTTTCTCCGTGTCCATAAAATTGCTAAACACTAAATCGTTAAAGGACTCCTTCGTAATTTGATTATTCTTAGATTTTGGTAAATAGTCAAAAGCTGTTTCGAATGAATCTTTGAAATGACGTTTGGTTGTTTCTCTGATCTGTAAGAAGAGATATTCTTTGTCATCGTCATCCAATATTCTATCGCCAAAAATACGCCAGACTTCGTGAGCCCAAAGCCGGATGAAAGTAACTTTCGTTTCCACCGATTCCTTTTGGAGGAGACTGCAGCCATTGATTACCTTGCTCACGTCTCTCATGCTAAATTGATATTGACATTTTGCAGGCACCGGCAAGAGATTTTTTATCACAGAACTGTAGATATCAATTGTAGCATTCGCTATACTAGTTACACTAGTTAGAACATCCGCTGCGAAAAGATTCTTCTTGAAATTCGTGAAAAGCACATTTGAAAATATTCGAAATATAGTATCTGTGGATGGTACATACATGCTGTACAGATTAAAATGCCTTAAAAATCTGGGGCATATCTTGATTAAATCATTTCCTATAACAGCAAGGGAGAACATGGTGTCGCGAATAAAAATTTTTTCAGGCTCGTTAGCATTATAGAAATACCCGTAACTATGGTATTGCCGCAGAAATTCTAGAATACTATTAATCTCGGATCGACTCTCTGGCGTTTCTACAAAAAGATCATCAATGAAACTAATACAGAATTGATTTTTTGGAGGACCGTAGTGTCCTGTTTTAATTTTATTTAATTTCGCGAGCAGCATGTTTTGCGTTCTCAACACAGAGTTCATGAAAGCAAAGCTAAACGTGTTGATCAAATATTTGTCACCAGCCAGTTTGTTTCTTAACAAATTCTTTATCAAAGAAGTTTTTCCAGTAGATACATTCCCACAAATGAGGAAAGGTTTTCTGAATTTAATATGTTTCAATAACAGATGATTATATTTTGAAGTATTAATCGTTGGTACAAAGATTTCATCATTCATTTCTATTGTCTTTTCAGTTTTTAATAAATCACTCCAACACTTCCAATTGCCGGAACCTTTAAAAATGTAATAGTTGTCTTGTATTAATCCTTCGTGAGGCAACGTTACATCAAAGTTCTTTATTGTTGTAGGTTTTGGGTGCTCCTCAATTTTTCCACTCCAAAGGGATGTGCAAAAGGAATTAAATTTAACGTGAGAGTCCATGTTCAAGTTTCCTCCTAATCCCCATATAATAGACAATATAAGCGCAGCTTGCATCCATATTATAAAATGATTTTTCCCCTTGTCTTCGGTGCTTTCCGTTTGAGCATCCCTCAAATACATCTCGAGCAAATTTAATGTCGATATTATACCATGTAATTGGTTTACGATTAAAGATAGAGTACAATGTCTTCGTATGAACTCCAGAACAGGATCCATTATCCAGTCGAATATCGAATACAATGTGTCTTCGTGTCCATTATAAATATCGTGTCTGTAGACATGTGTTTTAACGTATGGTCTCCAATCGAGAGACTGCAAGTCAACATAAATCACTCCGCATCTCGATAAAATAGCAGGAGAAGCTTCTACGATGTTCATAGTTTCGAAAATAACAGATACTGAGTCTGCTATATCAATCTTTTCACCTGAAGTCAAATGCAATGCCTTGTTCGTATCCAGAACTGTGTATAAGCTCTCGATCCATACATCTTTTAATGGTGCATCGAATACTATCCATCTTTTGTCAAAGAAATCGTTCGATAAAGAACGAAATACTTGAGAGCATATCCCATCCTTCCAGATTCTTGATTTTTTGTCGAAATGACCATAGAGTTGATCGATAGTTGATACTCCTGGTATTATAGTTTCTAATTTTACATTGATACCAGATTCTATGCCTTGCTTGTGCAAGGATATTAAAACATCCTTCAGAACATGTAGAATTTCTGTTTTCCCTACCAATGGGTCGCCAACAAGCATAACTGCTCGATGAATATACAACAGCTCGAATGCTTGTATAATATGTAATTTAAAATCGTCGTGAATGTGCAAACATCTAGAGCCACATACGGTTTCTAGAGTTTCTAAGAATATTTTGTAATCGGGATGCAACAATGTAACATCAGGAAACATATTGTCAACGATACTTTTAAAGACGAGTGAATCTGCGCTACAGAGTTTAGGGAGATTAACGTCGATTAAAGATCGTAAGAGTAACATGATTTCGTTCTCATCTGGGAAACTTCTTTTTAAATAGTTCAAGGTCCGAACAACTACTTTGGCAGAGTTTATATTGAAAGTGTTACAGGATTCACACTGCAGCTGTTGGGAGAGTAGTTTGTAAAGAGTAGTTAGCTTTAAAGCTAACAGTTTTGAATTAACTATGCCAGCAGCGAACAGTTCGATTTCTACAATTTTATCGATATCCGGTATCATCATGTGTACTCTTCTGAAAAATATTTTTAAATTGTCAGGCAATTTATGGTATTTGAACGAGCCAAGATTAGTGGTAGCACAAATATGTCCATTTGGATTCAAATTTAACAGTGAACCTTCGATAGTTACGACTTTTAAATTTGCACTTACTGCTTGAGCAACGCAAACAAGGTTTTGAGTAATCATGGACAGCATTTCCAGCTCGAGACTATTGAAATTTTCGAAGCAGAGCCATGCTCCGCAGGAAACAAATCCTTTGAACACTTGACAGACAAAATTGTAGGAAGATATATCGGCGCAATTGAAAATACGAAATTGTACTGCAATTACTTTCGCCAGGCTTTTAATAGTCTCCGTTTTCCCCGAAGCAGGCAATCCTGTAACAGCCCCGTACAAATGGTACTTATACGCTTGCATAAGTGTATAGAAACATCTCTCTGTGAGAGTAGTGTTAACTATACATTGTTTGTAATAGCTGTACTCGTATCCATATTTTATACTTGCATCAAACATTGATACAGTAACATAATCTTCCTCTAAATAATATCTTAACTGCGCAAGCCATGTGAAGTCTGTGTATCGAGTAATTCTTTTGTCCAACAATAATTTAATGATGTCCTTTTGATTACTGACTACAACGATTAAAGATGTGAATATGTTTCTGTGTCTTCGTGTTGTACAATTTCTCAATTCAATGGCTAAACTAGATAGATGATTAATATACTTTAAGTATAATGAGTTTAATACTTCTGAGCTAAACGAAGAGAAACAATTATGTAAATCGCGAGTCCAATAAAGTAAAATCACAGATATAATTATCATACTTGGAAAATTGAGAATATCGTAATGCGTAAAATTAAATTTATCCCAACATTTTAAAATACTTTTCTGCAAAGTACTATTTATCTCATTCTCTAGTTCCATCAGCCATGTCTCTTCATGATAAGAATGAACCTGAATGGACTTTTCTAAATTCATTTCTTCGTTATGATCACCGATAATAGAACAAATTTGTTTTTCTTTATTGACTCGAACTTTCTTTACACCCTCGAAACAAGATTTTAGGGAGACGTTCAATTCTTCGACATTGTTCGATTCGAATAATACTCTTTGAACTTCTTTGTCCGAAAGGAAGAAAAATCTTGGGAACCACAATCGTTTATTTTCTATGTACTCTGTTACCCCATGATGTACCTCTTCAAGCTTTCTGTTAGCATTATATAAAGATTCTAAAATTGTTAGATCATCAATTCCCGAAAATGTAGTGTTCATGCATATTTTATTTCGAATATTTGCTAAAAGTTCTTTCGCTTCCCTATACAAGACTGACTCTTTAGGCAAGTATTTCTCTATATTAGGATAACAAAAAGTAGAATATAAAGGAAGCATTAATATTTGAACGTCACACCATTGCACCATGATGTTCCTAATCCTATTGAGAGACGAGAAGAATTCGTTTACAGTCAAAATGATTGGCTTCACGAAATGAGAGGTTTTCATCTCTTCGATTACTATAAAATGATCTTCGAGAAGCAATTCTATGTCAGATAAATTCGAGAAGACGTACATCTTCGATTTTTCATCGAAGCTTATCTCGAACGAAATTGTTTTCCATTCTTTAATCATTTGCGACAATTTTTCCTGTAATTCTAGCTCTCTGTTGGCACCTAGGCTAATAGCTTCATACTTCTCAATGTCATCCATTAAATTGAAGGAGATCATTTTCCTTAGACTGGTGCCAGCATTGGGCATAAGATCAAAATCACATATCGCAGACATTTCCATCCAGTGAGATTTTTGGAGAGCCGGATTACACATGCATACTATCAATGATAAATAATTCTTGAAATCGTTTATGTCATTTAGAGCTTGCCAGCACAGTTTTAACGGAGCTGGTTGTTGCATGGGATCTGGGTCATCTGCGATGCCAGAGAATTTAAAGCACTTGTTTGCAGTCAAATCCATTTTAATTTTTGTTTTGAACGTTCTGCTCATTTCAATGATCGTCTCGAAGTAGTTTAATGTTTTCTTTTTTATAACAGCAGCATCCAACCACTCGAACGGTCCATCCAACCATACGCTATTGTCTTTCCTCCATTGATGAACGACACAAATGAGATCGTGAAACGGGACAATGACTTCCTGCAATTCAATTACTTGCGGGAACTCAGTTTCGGGAAATTTAAACAATTTCTCTTCTTCGTTGATCTTTTCCATCTCAATGTTAATTTTATTCACTTCTTTAAACAGCCCCCTATAGTATTCAACATACTCTTCGACTCTCTCGATATCGTCCATATTGTCTAAAACACTGAGTTGAGGAATAATGTAATCTACATCAGAATTCAATTTGTTTATTCTCTTTTGCATGTCCTCTTCCAATTCGTTCTTCATTGCTTCGCACAATGTGTTGTTTTGTCTGAATACAGGCTCAATCTCGCGCAACCAGTTTATGGTTTTCTTATTTAAATTGATATGGTCGTCCGATAGAATTGTCACTTCAAATAATGTGCATAGCATGTATATAGACAGCTGAATTTTGCATTCTAGTTCTTTTATTAATTCTTTTGACGCGTGTAAGATGTAGTCGGTTAACTCGATCAACAATTTCGCTTCGTTCGGTACATCCAGTGCTTTGAGTTTCAAGCTTTCGAATTCTCCACAGATTTTTATATTGAAATCTTGATGATACTTGATTACCTTGAGCAGGAAAGCATTTACGATATCCCACGATTCTTTCCTCAAAGCTTCCTTAACTTTAGTCTGTTCTAATCTGCCTACGGTATAATACATGTTCGCTACTATTGTATTTGTTCTTATCAGGTATATATTATACTTTTTAATATACTTGAGGTATGAATCAAAGTTTATTTTGCCTAAACTTAATGATAATATTTTCTTCTTCGTACTCGGCACGCTTACAGGATAAAATTCTTCGGTAATATTTATCACATGTTTGTTTACAGGCTTAAACAAGTCGTGCAATATAGTTCGCAATTTATTTTGCGATTCTTCGATGTACCAGTCTGGTAATTTGATTTGAATGTATCTGGAAGATACTTTCAAATTTAGCAATTCTTCGAACGAAGTTAAATGTTGAGCTATCGAACCAATGCGATCGATTATTCCATGATACGTTGAATATATTTCTTCGATGTTAGGATCGGTAAGAAGTTGACCATCTTGTAAATCAAGTCGAAGTTTAATTTTTGGACAATAATATTCATTCCTCATAATTGTTAGCATGTGATCTATCGATCGTATCATAACATTTATAATTCTCTGTGCGAAAATATGTGTTATACACCGCATAATATTTAGCAGTTGATTTACACTAACGTTTCTCAGTGCTCTGGTTGCAGTCCTCGATATTACCCTACAGGTTTCTTTATAAAACTGATAAGAAATGATCAGAGATGCTTTTTTAACATCGTTATTAATTATATTTTGAAAATCATTCAACGACATGAGATCAAGACAGAGATCTTGAAAGTTACAGACGAACATTGGAAGCATAACTTGTCCCATCTCCATAATGAATCTTATCGGCTCTAGATGAAGAAAGTATTTTTTCACTATTAAGTTACGACGTTCTGAAAATTTCTTATAACTGTAGCCTTCGCATTCCTTCAGAGAATACAAAGAGGAGAAAGATGCTTCTTCTTTTCCTGACAACGATAATATAACTTTCATGGAAAAGCTTTGCATATCTTCGGTCAGCATATTTTTCACTTCCGTTAGCATTGATTGTACTAACGAAGAGTATTTTCTTCTGTACCTTCTTGGCAATAAATTTAATATGTTCTTCTCCCATTCTTTAGGAAACTCATTGTTATACTTTAAACACTTCTTTATTTCATTGTAAATTATATTGTGGTCGGATGTTAAACCAATGTTCAAACTATTGGGACTGTTTATATTTACTTTAGTCGCATCCATGGCTAAAACACTATTTACATATTTATATTAAAATATTTATTATATAGATTAACCTGGCTGACTAACTATTTAAATATGTATCGGTGCAAAATGTTTTATCAATATCCACCATATTGATAAACCTATTTATAATACATATATTTCTATTTATTAAATTTTGTTACAAGCGTTTAGATTTTCATGAATTTATGAAATCAAATGAAATATATTTAAAAGACAACATACACACACGCACTTGGCTCATATATTTAAATAAGTATTTAAATAATGTCGACATTCATCTCTGATTCAAATATCTGTTTATTGTTTTTACAGGTAGCAATGTAAACATCGTAAAATAAATAATAAATAAATACCATAAATATTTTTTGTTGCATAGACCATTTCCGTTATGTATTTACATCATTATATTATTCCTAATGTATGTATGTGAGGAATATTATTGATTGGGGTCGTATTTAGGAGAATGCAATTTCAACGTAAATAAATAGAATGCTTCTTCTGTTTATTTAAAAAACATTTGCAATCATGAGCAACATTTATATACAAGAACCACCCACAACGGGTAAAGTAAGTAAAAATTTAAGATATTTTATTCATATTTATTTGTTTCTCGTTACATAACCTCTAATAACAAATATTTGCGATATCAGTTTTTATCTAGATGCAGCGAATAAACACATAACACGGTCTTTTTAACGTATTTCGTTTTATCCGGAAACATTTACCTCATTTTTGTTAAAAAAATTTTAATTTTAATTTTAAACAATTTATTTTGAATAAATAGGTGGTAATGAGAACAACAGTGGGCGATATTGACTTAGAGTTATGGACGAAGGAGGCTCCGAAGGCTTGCAAAAATTTTATACAATTATGTATGGAAAGCTATTACGACAATACCATATTTCACAGAATTGTTAAGGGCTTTATAGCTCAAGGCGGAGACCCGACTGGCACGGGAGAAGGCGGAGAAAGTATATATGGACAACCGTTTAAAGTATGTTTAATTTTCATGAAAATTCACTCTCTTACAATTGGCGCATAGCCAATGTACTTACTCATTTCAGGATGAATTCCATACGAGACTGCGATTCTGCAGGCGAGGTTTGCTGGCTATGGCGAATGCAGGAAAAGACGACAATGGATCTCAATTTTTCTTTACTCTTGCTTCTGCTCCAGAATTACAGAACAAGCATACTATATTCGGTAAAGTTACCGGAGAAACTGTGTACAATATGCTCAAACTCGAAGAAGCACTAGTAGATGAAGTAAGAGACTATGCTAATTACACGAGCTGAATTGTTGTAAAATTACTTACACGAGAAATGTATTATAGTGCTTTTTTCTGTTCGTAGAACGACAGGCCACTTTATCCTCCAAAAGTATTAAAAACTGAAATACTGAATAATCCTTTTTCTGATATTGTACCTAGGGTGACGACGAGAAAAAGCGAGGAAGTGAAGGATAGTACAAAACATAAGAAAGCAGGAGTGAAGTAAGAAAGAAATATTTGTAATCTTCGTTCCTGTTAAAAATATTCTTCAACGAGGACTGCTTACTTTCAGAAATTTCAATCTTTTGTCTTTCGGAGAGGAAGCAGAAGAAGATGAGGAAGAGTCTGTGATATTGAATAAACAATTCACTGGCAAAGGGAAATCGGCGCACGATCATTTATCTGATCCGAAATTAAGTGCTCAACCAGCTGTCGAACCGGCTGGACCTCCGAGCAAGAAGAAGAAAGAAGATCGCAGTAGCGATTGGGAAAGCGACGAGGAATTGAAAACTGCCGAAGAATTGGAAGCTATAAGAAAAGAGAAAGAGTGAGCCAATTCTTTAAAATTCTTCACCGATTACTTGTTGTATTTTCATACGAATACTGTTGTCTTCCCAGAGCGATGAAAGAAAGAATAAAAAGTAAGCTAAAGGAAACGAAGAAGGAATCCAAGAAGACAAGCTCTTACAAACTGGAAGATAACGAAGTCGATAATCAAGATGAACAAGAAGAAGAGTATTATCTTGGGAAACATGCAGAAGAAGAACGGAGGAAGAAAGCGTACGTATACTATACTATCTCTGAAGTAAAAGTGCTAAAATATTTCCGACGAATTTTTCCACAGGGAAGAAATTAGAAAAGAGATTCGCGACTTGAAGCGGGACGTTCAGAACGAGAAGAAGGCGAAGGAGGCGGACAAGAAGTTGAAAGAGGAGCAGGAAGAGAAGAAGGGTCAGAAAACGGAGATCATGAAGGAGTACATTCAGACTCAGGTGAAGTACAAAGAAGCAAAGTCAAAGCTGCCTAGAATGGGTAAAAGTCGCGAAGATTTCACGATGGATCTCTTGAAGAAATTCAAATCGAAGCTTCAAAGTGCGAAAGAGACTAGAAGCGAGAGATCGCCAACACCGCCGCGGAAAGACAATAGCAAGGAAGAGGATTTTGATCCTGATGATGAGTCGTGGATGGTGCACTCGTTGCAATGCGAGGAGAAAGTTCCGGTTCTCGCGAAAGATGCTAGCACGAAGGACGACGATTGGTTCGAAATATACGATCCTCGTAATCCGTTGAACAAAAGGCGGAGGGGTGAGAAATCGCATAAACCGACAGAGGAGAGTAGCAGGCGGGACGAGTCGCGCCGCAAATAACTTGTATTATAAATAATTCTGGTATTAGATGCAGGAAACCCCACTTATTGCATAAAATACATGCTTTCTTTTCAAACAACAATTGGAAACGCTTCTCTGAAATCGCGTCTCGATTCTGACGCGCAAACTTCTATTTTTCCTTTGCACGCGTGTTACGTCAAAGTGATAGAGAGATACGCACGTTGCAATTCGACGACGTCATCGAGAAAAATCGTTCGGCTGCGTGCCATCGGTGCCGTAAACTTTTGTTTACTATATTCGGGTGAGATAACTGTAATACAGCCGATGGGTTAGCTGTTAGGGACACGATTTCGTGCAAATAGACTTCTATGGACGGGAGCTTATCCCCGGCACAGTAAAAGTTGATAAGGCACTGATACAAAGCATGACATATTCGTTCACGGAATCAGTCGATCTGTTGGGAGCGAACGATACACATCGTGCATTTACGTAACTTCCAGTTAATGAAATCAATTAATTAATTTAAATCGTACGTTCACCGAGTCCACGGAACAATAACACGGACTTTGTAAAATCGTTGAAAATTTCGAAATTCATTGTCGGACATATTTGGTAGAGGTTTCATATTTTTTGAAAAAGTTGTTAACGAGTGTTGTAAAGCGTTCGGTAACGAAATCGATTCGGGACAGTATATTTTTATACTGAGAGCAGAAACGTTGGATTCGTGCTGTGCGTGATGCTTTATTAAGATTATCCCAGCGTGGGAAAAGTGATTCTGAAAGTGATGCTACGGACCTACAAGAAGAATGCCATCGACACCATTAAAAATAGATATACTCGGTATGTTTTGTTTCGTTCCTATATTATTGCATTAATCGCTGGCGACGTGTGTGTGTACGCGATGCGGTGGTATAGTTATCTGCGTCGTTGAAAAAACAGTCTGGGTTCGAGAGCTACCGATCGACATGCTTTTATTTTGAATCAGATTACCTGAATCATTAGCTATCAGCAATCCTCCCTGCTTCTTTAATATATTCGATACGGTGACGACCATAATATAAACAAGGAAGCGCTTATTTTCGAATTCGAATTGTCGCGTCGGTGGCGTAATCGACTACACTTCTGTCTGCGCGTGTATGATCGTGTTTCTCGCAGCTATAATTGACAAATTATTTTAAACTTTACACATCTATTTTTTAATCATCAGATCTTGAAATTGAAGCGTAAAGAAAAGCCTAATTAACGCCTTATCTACCGGTAGGTATTTAATAGTGTCATGGGTCTGCATGTAACAAAGGATTCTTCCAGTTGCTCTGCCACGTGGTGAAATGCTGCATGGGCGTGTATAGCACACGCATACACAGTTGCAACACAATCGCGAGCGATCTATACACCAATCAAAATCGTATTACTATTGATAGGTGAATTGACTAATTATGCGATGACGGTATTTAGTAAAGCCGAGGCGGGGAAATCGTGCAGTTCTTTGAATTAGATTGTAACGCATTCACCATGTTAATTGTCCGCATATTCTTCTTCGATGTAGCCTCATTTAATCGTAATAGTGCCCGACAATGTGTAATCTGCCTCCACGAGGCAGGGCGAACTTTATTTTTAAATCCCTGCCGCCTATATAAGGGTCGTCTCCGTCTTACGCAGTGTGTCCGAAAAGTTTCGAACCATCCAGAGAGAGAAAAGAAGAAGAACGATCGTAAACACCCCAGCAAGACGTTGTTTGCAAACATTGGCGTCGTTCGTTTTTCACGTTTTGCACGTGTCACCGTGCAAAGTCCGTGCCTCGAGTTTCCGAGCACCCCGTGTAACGTATATGCGTCGCGACTAATGGGAGACGATTACGACAACGCGACAATGTGAATTATGCCACCGCATCGGCCTCATCGCTTGCAAATTCAAGGAAAATATCAATATCGGCTTTTGCATTTCTTTTTTCCGTTTTTTTTTTTTGAAACATTGACACGCTCGATATTAACGCAAACATTTCTTCTTATGAAAATGATTTTTGTTGATGTTCTAAACTGAAAAAAGATTAGATTCGACCACGTTTGATGACGATTACAAAAAAACGTCATCCAAGGTCGCCTCGCAGGTCATTTTAAGGTCATCGGCACTTTTTTTTGCATACTACGTTTCGATCTTTTGTGGCGCGACGTTTTAATCAAGATCGAGACAAATTCTATGAGTCACGAGTCGCATTATGACCTTACTATTATGACAAATTCTATGAGTCACGAGTCATATTATGACCTTATTTTTGACACTCACTGGCCTAGGATGGTATGTTTACGGGTTTGTAGTATAGATAGTAGTATCTGGCATAGTAATTCCGTTACGTGAGGGTTATCGCTTGATTTTGGTACAAAGGTGAACGTCGGAGTCGATACCCTCTTTGTTCATCGAACCTTTTCGTTGTAAGTTCGATGACTCGATCGGATGATCTAAGCGTGGTCAATGGCGCAAAATACATATAGTCTTTAGAATCACCGGATTTTTACTAGCACAGATAACTTATTCTTTTGAACAATTCGAAACATTCTGAATAGAAATGTTCTCCATTCTGTAAACACAGATTGTGCGCGTTGAACTTCGATAAAAGTATCTGAAACCTAGCTACGATTAATTATTATCATTTCTCATTACCATATCGCAATCAGAAGCACCAGATACGCTGCTATAACATTCTGGGATTGTGTTTATCTAAATGTTGATGTTTATACAGGGAAAAATTCCAGAATTGTCTGCCAGTTCCATTGATGATTTAGCGATTCATAATAATCTTCATGAAATCTGCGCATACTATTTTACGATTACGTGCCTGAACGTCAAACGAGTAGACCTATTGAAATTTATCGCAATGAATAAACATTGACGGACATGTATACCTGCTCGTTGCGCGATCGAAATTGCGTATTAACCATTTGCAATTGCACGTCGCATTGCGGAGTGGCGTAATCGTTGTAAAATATTATAATGTAATGTGAGAGAATAAAGGGATGAACAGTTTCCTACCGGTTGTTTATTGACCTTTAAATTCCAGTTAACACTGTAACTTCAATAGTCCAGGTCAGACCCCTTCGATTACGAATTCGTTAAAATTGTTACAGTCACGTCTGTAAAACGAAATACAAATTGTTGTACGAAATCACTTCAAATTATTTATGTGTTCGATATACAGTGGCCGAAATAATGATAGGTTCACTTCAATTTGTTGACATAATGCTGTGTTTAACGCAGTATTTTTGATTGTACTTATTATTATTTATTCAATCTAATAAAATTAACAAAATACACAGCTCAATTGAATAACACAATGTTAATTAATGTCAATTACAAATTTTCTATTACAACACTTGAATTTTAGTTGCGAAATAAACATAGGTTCATTAAGTATTTCACATAAAAAAAATTAAAAAAGGAAAAGATAAAAATAATTCAGTACTTAGTTGAACCACCTTTGTGTTTCATAACTTCAAATATTCTGCGTGGAATTGATTAAATTAATTTTTATAATGTTTCTAATTTAATTTCAGACCACGCCTCTCTAATCCCATTTCTTAATTCTGAAACAGTACGTGTTATCCTGTTTTTCATTGTCGTATACCTTTCTTGATGGCCAGGGTAAAACTTTGATTTTTACCCTCTCAAAGTAGTTTTTAATTGTTTTTGCACGATGTATTGCTGTATTATCGTGTTGGAATATTAAATTAGGTCCACCAATCTTGTCGCCATATTCATCCAGTACGTCTTCCAATAGTTCCCGATATTTTTCTGCATTGGTTTTTGGAGGGAACCACATTATCGGAGTCTTACCGTTTCAGCCGAATGCAGCCCAAACCATTACACATTCTCCTCCATGTACTCTTGTCATTTTTACGCTTTTTCATCATGCAGATCGTGCCAGTAATATTAATACCCATCTGGGCCGTCCAAATTAAATCTTTTTCCATCAGAAAAAATCACCGTCTTCCACTTTTCGGTCCACGACATATGATATTCTGCTAACTTTAATTTCTCCACCTTGTGGAATTTAGTTAGCGGAGGTTTTTTCGCTTTTCTAGAATATTTAGGTGTCCCACTCGATCTCACAACTTGCTGTACACGTCGAACACCAACTGGCAAATATAATTTCATTTTTATTTTAGAGGCATTAAGCATATTTTGCAGTGATTTTTGAAAAATTTTACCTTTGTCCCTGTGTGTTAATTCTTTTGGATGACCTGTAGATTTTTCACTGCTGTATTTTTCATTTAATTTTAAAAAATTGTTTAGGACATTTAATGAGCTTTTCAATCTTCTTGCAATTTCTGTGTTAGAGAGACTCATATTGTGGAAAGCAATAATTTGGGCCTTCTCGTTATCATTTAACGATTTCCCCGTGTCATTGTGCTCTAATAATATTAAACGAACATAAAATATTTTTTATAAATCTTAAACTTCATAAATCTGTGTACTTACCACACAAAAACGTTCAAAAATTGCTCTATCAATAGTAATTTTTAAATATTTCTCCGTGAACACCTAAGATGATTTCGTATCTCGTACTCGATAATTTTCAAAGAATTTTTGAAACAGGTACATCTTTACACTAATATTGTTGATAGTCGACTGACTGCTTACACAATGCTTAGAACACATTCTTGCGAAATAAAAAGAAATGCCACAGTGAACCTATCATTATTTTGGCCACTGTACATAGAGTGATTCAGAAGACTGTGTTGCTGGTCTCAATTTAAATATTTTGGAATTTGTACGATTATTATCAACAGTCTTTTGAATTGCTTAGCAAAAGCGCCCCACAATTTTCACGGTAGTTTTCTCACGAGAAATCATTTTGCAATTCGTAGAGGAGGGTGTTCGTCCAAGAGATTGGCAGCCTCGTAGATCTGAGTACAAGGTACCGCTGAGGCTATTGCGATTATGTTTGCTTGGAATGATTCTCCCTGCTGTGTTGGTAGCGGGGCCGATGTACTTGCGATACCGCGTTTATTCCGAGCAATTGTACCCTTTAACCATCTCTGATCAGAGGCTTATCGACGCGAGAGTGTCGACCACATGGTGTCAGGTAAGTGATTCTTCGATTTAATTTTAATTAGCAGCCACGTTCTTCATTTTCCTTGTCTTCAATCAATAATTTTTCAGGATTCAAATAATCTATATACAGAATTACGCTTGGAAAGTTATACAACCTCGTAATTTTTCAGATACGTCGATATAATCACATGATCACTTTTCAAGATTCCAAAATGCTACACACAAGTGCTTCCAGAAACGTCGATTACAATCGTTCGATAATCTTCGGAAGACTCAAATATTGTTCGCACAAGCGGAATCGAAATTTTTTTACAATAACTTGATAATTTTCCAGCATTAAAAGATTGTATATACTATGTTTAGATACTTTATGATATAATCGCTGATCACTTTTCAAGATTCGCAAACTGAACACGTAATTACTCTGGAAAACTTCGATGATCTGATAGCTTTCCAAGGTTCAAACGTTGCTCGAATATTGCGCTTGAAGTTGACGCCCCTTTGAAGAATCACCTTGAATTTCTTCCAGAGCCAGCTGATCAAAGTAAACGCGACTTTCAACGCTTATCTGATGAGCGATGAGCCACAGGTTGAAGGTAAAGTTCAACCTGTTTCGATGACAAGACACCTGATCTTGGAGGACGACATGAAAGAGTATTGGGGATTTTATCTGCTCAGAGGTAGCAGCGTCACAGTCTCCACTTGCGTGAGGTTCGAATCACAGTTTGATTGATTCAGAGTATCAAAGATTGCATCGATCTTGAACAGTTCTGATTCGTAAAATTTTTTGACGAATGGCAGATGGCCTGGGGCATCTCTGACGATCATTCGAGGGCACAAGCACCTTCACGAATGCGCCTTTATCGGCGATGATAGCAGCGAGGAGTTGGAGGAGCTTTTGGAGGTTGCTAAAGAGACTGGGCTGCTTTCTGTCAACGGAACAGACGAGGTATAAAATGCATTTTAAGCACTAACTTTTTAGGCACTAGCCCCTCCCGCATCCCGCACCATGGCAATCCTGAAAACGAGAGTCCATCCCCTTAATCAAAACGTTTAAAACCAAACATTCCACGTGCAGGATAAGAGTCCCAGCAACGAGCCAAGCAAGATGAAGAGAGTAGAACAAGGAATTCAATTCCACCACAAGGACCAAGCCCTTCTCCTAAACAGCTCAACTCACCTAACAAACTCTATGGCGCATCATTACAGCAGCCACGAATTAGACGCGAAAGCCATGAGAGCAATCCTAACAGAGCTGATGGCAAAAACGCTGGACACGAAGAACAAACAAAAAGAGAATCCTCATCATCATTACGAGGGGACTTTCGTAGAGGTAGCAAACATTGTTAAACCACCTGTACAACATCCTTCCGAAGTGGACAAGAAGGTAGAACAAAAGGCTATAGCAAAAGATGAAAAGCACGATGGCGGCCAGAAACAAGAAAAAACGCAGACGAGCGAGAAGAAAGGAGAACCAACGTCTGCAGAAGTGGTGAAAGATGTGCTGGATAAAATCAATTCGATGGGATATCGAGGAAAGAAGATCCTCAGAAAGTTGATGGACGAGATGGAGAAAAATGGTGGGGAGACTGAGGTCCTGAGGAAAGTGGTCGATGAGACGATAAAGAACCAGAAGCTTTCCGAAGCTGAGAAACGAAGAAGACGAAGGGATTTAATCTTGTCCTCGTCTCTTCGTAAAGAGCTGACTGAAGAAGACGAAGACTCCGACGCTGCCGTCGAAGAGGTACAGTAAGAACCATTCTTATCTTATTAATCTTAATCTTATCGAATTGTGGGAACCACGAGACAATTTTTACACTCGTTTCACTAGACTATTAAATCGAACAAACAATCTCAGATTCTCCCGGACAAATTCTAGCCAGTAAAAGTTCCAGACAAATCTAATTAGCATTATCAATGATCTCATCGCATTAATCCAGCTCTTAACACGCTCTCGAAGGTGTTTACACAGCATAAATGCATTTCTGCATAGCAATAAAGAATCGTAATTCAGCGTTAGCGCGATAACGTTCCGCGAATGAACGGTTTCTAATCTCTCTCATAAAACCCAGCATAGATCATAGAAGAATATTCTCGACGATAAATAAAATGTAAAAAGCGAGAAGTAGCCTGCATCGCAGCTGCATAAACGTGAAGTTAGGACACTTGACTGTTTACACGGGCGGTATTATCTGTAAAATCCTTAATTCGCTCAACGAAATTAAGTTACCGGTGGAAAATTTTCAAGTTCGAAGCAGAACAGCAGATTTCTTCTGGTGTATACGTCTGATGATAATGCGTCAGCTGAGGTGCTATTATGTGATAAAACGTGGGAGTGAGATTATGCTTCGCGAGAGACTAATGCGGAGAGCTTGTTAGATGGCGAGACTTCTGTTGTCGATTTCAACGATACCGGTTGTTGTCAAACGATTCGAGAGAGGAGGACGTATTCCGTTCTCTGTCAACATCGTTCTCGGGACGATAAGACGGGCCAATTCAGTGGATCGTAATCAATTTCTTTATCGTCGACAGATCATTATCTGGGTATTACTTATATTGTCCTAATTACAGATTACCAAATCGTGTAATTGTGGCGCGGCGGCTATCTGTAATTTTCTACTCGCGTGTGTGGCAATGGCGTCGAGGGTCCCGTTATCGAGACGGCGTTCAATATTTTCCGACGCTTTCGGAATAATAGAGATGTATCGCGAATCCGGAAAATATTGATAGGACGAGGCTCTGTATCGAGACATTGAGACGATCGAGAGATATCGAGAACTCGAAGCTTCGAAGCTTCAAAATCTTCGACTCTTCGAAGATTCGAAGGATTCGAAGTGTATGAAGTTGTAACTTACTTAATCAATCTTTTAGCTGCGGTGGCGTATTTTTTTCGAAATGTAGGAGTGTCTGTAACTGTATCAAATATAACTTAGCAGCGAAATTTCGAAGTCCAAAGTTCCGAAACTCCGTTTCTTTTAATCCTCTAATAATTTACTACAGAGGTTCGAATTTCGAAGCTTCTAAACTTCGAATATTTGCATTACAAGAATCAAATAAAAATTCCATTCTTCGTTTAATTATCTTATTAAGGTGAAACTAATACACTGGTGTCCTTAATCTTTTTAATATCTCCACTGTTGTAAGTTATACGTACCCATTTTTGTCATAAATGCATAAAATCCGCAGTCTACTCATCACCTTCGAAGTTTCAAAAATCGGAGCTTCTACACTTCGATTCTCATCATCTTCGAAGTTTCAAAAATCGGAGCTTCTAAATTTCGATTCTTATCACCTTCGAAGTTTCAAAAATCGGAGCTTCTAAACTTCGATTCTCATCACCTTCGAAGTTTCAAAAATCGATGCTTCTACACTTCGATTCTCATCTCCTTCGAAGTTTCTGAAATCGAAGCTCCGAAGCTTCAAAATCCTCCACCTTCAGCCCTAGTATTTAGTACTGGTCATTCTGATCAATATACATATAGACATTTCCTTGAATGCATAAAGACCTAATAAAAAATCCTAATGAATGCATAAAGACCCAGTCTTAAAGACCAACAAAACCAAAGGTGATCTTCCAAATTTTCCACCACTTTTAGAAATAGATATTTTCTTAATAAAATGATTTTTTTCTCACCACCCAATGTTCCTTTACGTACATTAGGATATGTTGCACCCAGATGGCATAGCAGAGGACAGAGGCACCGTGAACGAGACAATGCTGAACGATAGAAGCAATTCTGAATTTTGGAGTTCGTTCAGCAGTTCTGAGGAACGATTACTGGATTGTAAAGGGTTGATTCTAAATCTACCCCTAACCCCTCATCGTCATTGTACACCAAAATATGAGAAGAAACATTCGGAAGCCTCGTTTGCAAACACGGTCACCTACAGGTACGCAGACCTCTTCATTTCTATTGATAGATCCCCGATAATGATAATAACAGGTAGTGGATAAACACTTATTTCTGGAACGGCAAATAGTCAAGTGGATAGACTCGCGGCGGATGCAACGACCTATCAAGGCTTTCATTTTTCATGTGTTTTTAATTTTCAAATTCTTTCTTCGACGTTGAAACACGATGATAAGACAAGATTAAAGCGAGATTATTCTCATCGTTCATAAATAATAAATCGATGTACAGGACGTGCTACTTTATTAGAGACAGTGTCAAATTTACACAAGGGAAGAATGAGCTTCTAGAACTTTATTTAAGATTTTTTAGCCAGTGAACATGCTCATTTGTTAATTACTATTTGTTTCAGGGTCCCAATGAACGGATACTACTTCTTCGTCTTCAACTCCGAGAACGAGATCCAACCGAACTACCTTCGAGTGAACTTCGACCTTCTGAAAACCGTGTACAACATCTCAAACCCGGTCCACGAGTGCAAGAACAGTACAAAAGAGTGTTCTCTGCCATTAAAGCTCTTCAGCAACGAGAGAACAGTCCTGGAACTACCATGGAGTGGCAACGATTCCCAATGGAACCATGAATACGTGGTAGTTTCTACCTGCGAGCCGCGAACCGCGATCTACCTGATCTGCATCATGCTGGTTCCCTTACTAATCCTCGTGTTTGCTTTCCATTGACATCACGTTTGTCAACACGACCCAGGGGCAGCGTTTCTGATCTCGCTGACAATGCTCACTTGTAAATATTAGGCTTAAGTCGACCGAGTGACGAAATGCTTGCAACGACAACAGTGTAACAGTATTTTTCTTTTCCCCACGCGCTTTCGAGTGGTAGCGACACGCTGACTAGTTAGTTGATAGTAGAATAGAAGATAGGGAACTTTAACCTTCCTATCGTCCGTTTAAATAGAACTGATTCGAGTCTTCAGCTCGTTAGAAATGTAATTAATATTTTAATGAGGACTTTTGACGTTTTACTTCACGTTTCAAGTGCTTCTTAAAAATGCTCGACGTTCTTTGATAAACGTATACATACTTTCTAGAGCGCTTTATAGACTTTATAATTAGACTAGAAATTAGTACCAAGTGAGATTCGCTCCACGTGTTAGAAGATAAATCATTCTTGTGAACAAAGATTATTATTAACGTTTATTATTAACGTGGAAGAGTGTCGACGTATCGCCACGGGATGATTTCGTTGACATTATTTATTGTAGGTCGCTTCTTGTTAATTTATTTAGTAATACCGCTTTATCTCGCGTAGACTGGCGAGGTTGAGATTTATACCGTGAATTGTACCTTATCGATCACTGTGGGATTAAACGAGTGTACAGAGACTGCAAAGCTGATTTATATAGTTTCAATGAAAAATTTTATTAATCACAGCCGGTCGTTTATCTCTCGATTTTTATTCGAATAGAGAGAGAGAGAGAGAGAGAAAGCGGTGCTGATAGAATAATCGTTTACAAGAATTGTAAAAATGTAGATAGAAGAAAGTTTAAACATGTGATAATACGTGCACAAATTACGACGAACTTATCTTTGCTGTATGTAAATATGGAGAATCGTTTTTATTAAAAGATTTACATTTTCGAGAATGTACTAGCACAATAATACTGCAGTTTCCTGGCGAAAAATTAGCGTGACCGAGACAATGCTAATTAAGGGTCTCCAAGGGCTAATCCTTTACGTCTTCGGACATCTTAAAAATTAATCTCCGTCCTATCTGTTAGTTTAATCCCGGAGATTAATGCTTCATGCCGATGCAAGAGGCTTCCGACAACTTGACCCTGCGATTCCACGGGTTGGGAAGGGTGGTAGTGGATGGTATATGGGGGTTTCGAGGGCGGAGCAACCCTTATCAGCAGCGAACACTCGCGACTCGCGCAGCCTCCGTGGCTTCAATGACTTTTTGGGAGTGAGCTCTCGCAGCCGCCGCCGCCACTACGGCTCGTTCTTGTACGTGAATGTCCTTGCTCGATACTCATCTTGGAATATTGCCAAAGGACAGCTTATCTGTCTTCCGGATGACAATGGAATCTCTGTTTAAACTAAAAACTGCTACCCTCTTGTCTTTAACAGATTTACAGCCCGAAGACGGCGGTGGTAATACCATCTTTTGACAGTGTACTTTCGATTTTACACGGTACCTCTACTAGTTTCGATTTTATGGTCGGCACAGTATTTGTTCGAGTGGACAAAATCATTTTTGTAAAGCTGGACTCGATGGCAACTTCTATAATACAATTTTGAAGCTGCGAACGATGATCAATAGACTGCGGATTTTATGCAATTATGGCAAAAACACGAATTTACTATTTTCAACATATTAAAATTACACTGTCCAACAAATTTCAACTTTTTTTATGTTCCCTAATTAGTGTTGGGTCCTTCTTGTACAGTTTTGCGCTGATTCCGAATCTGTCCCCTAGACGCACAGTTTTTGAGGAACATGGCTTTGAAAAAAAAACATATTTTTCAACTTTAAACAAATATTATGATGTTATTATAAAAGATATTGAATTGTTATTTGCAGCAAAAGATTCTGTAGACTTTCCCGAATACAGTGATATCCAATATTAATACATTGTAATCGTTTAAACATGTTCAAACAATGATTAAAGACGGAGAGACACCACTTTTACACCAATTTTTGAGGATATTTCTCAATTTATCTCAAAAATAAGGCTCCAGCGGAAAATCGAACTATACCACGCGATAGAGCAGACTTTTATCTTGCGAAAATCCCCTTTGAAGTTTGCGACATTGACTTTTTTTTCGAACCAGAAAGCAAAATATCTTCGTCCAAAACTGTGCGTATAGGAGAAAAATTAAGGACAGATTCGGAATCAGCGCAAAAAACTCTATAAGAAGGACCCAACAGTAATTAGGGAACAAATTTGGTGTTGGACATTGTTATTAAAGGATGAAAGAATTTTTTACGCGTGGCCCCTCCTTCTTAAAATTAACCCGCGGTCTAATGATCTACTTTTCTTGTCAGATTAATAATTCATTTGAACCTGGGTTCGACGAGTACATTTTCTGAGCCATTGTTTTACGTAGAATATTGCGAAGCCTCTCAACCCGAAGTTTGTCTATTAGTAATCTGATATTTAATATGTTGAAATAACAAGCACTACCTAATGGACCATTTTCGACAATATCGTAAAAATAACATTGAATTAATCTAATTTAAAACAATGTGATGTGAAATAACTGATAAACTCGTTTATTTAAAATTTTCACTTAGACTCGTGTCGTTTTTAACTGACCAAAAAATTTCAAAAAAATCGCCAACAGTTGTGAAAATAATTTCCAATAGAATCGCGCTTTTATGAATGAATAGTGATCGATAGCGAGTGTTTAAAAGTAAGAGGGCACGTACCGTGACTCGGCCGATTCGAGGAGCATCGGTGAGAGAGGCACGTGGAAAACAAACACTAATAATGGGATTAATATGAAGCGGCTGGTTGACGGCGATAACGAAAATTGATTTCACCCTCGTGCCCTTCATCCCCCTCTTCCACATCCCCATTCCCGGCGTGCTCCTCGGTGCTCACCCCGGGGCATGGGGATTCCATTCGAACGCGTTGACGTTTCATGGGACACTGCGCAAAACCGGCGACACGCCTCTTTTCTATTGGTACGGCCTGCCGACGATAATTCTTCTACGTGCCCGACCATATTCCATTGCCGTTAGGTTTTTCCCGTATTACCTTACTCGAGCGACACCATAATCGTTAACGTACCCTCGCTTTTGCGAAAATAAATTTTACGATGCTGGTGCATGCCTATTCTGTGCATAGTATGCGAGGGTTTTCCGTTCTCGAATTAGTCAGAACGATTGAAATCGTTCATATACTAATAGAATAACGATATCTAGAGACCTAAAGCTTTAATTAGAACCATAATCACCGTGAAAGATATAACAGGTCTCAACAAATGAAAGTTAAAAGCCCGCGATAACGAATTACGTGATTCGATGACGGTGTTTCGCGTTTCGATCAACAACGGAATCGAAATTTATCGTCACTCGATGATCGTACAAGTACATTTCACCGGGGCCCGGATATAATACCTAATTCCTATTCGTTGACACGCACAAATTGAGCTGTGTGTTACCGAAGCTGTGGGAAACCGCTACGAAACCAACCCCATGCGACTTTTTAGGGTGTTCTCGATCGATGGGAATTTGGGATTCGCCGCTTGACTTTCTCCCCTAAAAAAATCAATCGCATTTTGCCCATTTGGACTTCTTAATAATCATTTGCTTTCAGTGCTGCAATGATGAGTATATCAGGAGAAATAAAACACAAATTTCAAACACATTTGTCAAGTTTCACACTTAACCTTCGCAAGGTAATGTGGGGTCTCAGAGAATTTTTATATGAATCAAATTAAATCCGTTTGTTTACTTTTTATCCTGTGTTATTCTTTATCCCAAATTTATTAAAAACGAGGCTATTATTGCGAGGGTTAACGACCTGGCAATATAATCCAACCCCTAAAGAATTATTAGTCTAATATTCCCTTTGGAATTCTTTTCTAAGTTGTTCCCGATATTCAGATTAATTGTTGTAAATCTTTGCAGTGGTTTTATGGTTTGTTAACGGTAACTGTACCTGATAGGTCGATGTTTACTTGCAATTCACCACACACTCTCGCCACAGAAGTGTCTCGCAGCATATGCGGTCGCAATGAAGGATTAGCGAAGACTGAAAAAAGCAACCCCCTCGAAGGGTGCGATTGAGGCACGCGACTCCATTCGAGGGTGACACACGTGTCATTTATACGCCTTTTATTCCGAGATTAAGGCGTAGATAAAGTTCAAAAGTGGGATCCTAATAGCGGCATTAAAAAAAGCCAACTAAATTTAAATAGCTCCAGTCCTCCGATACGTAGTCACCTAAATATCTCCTTTATATTCTTGTTCCTTTTGTCAACGTTAAAATTATTTTTATAAACCTGTAAATAAGGTGATAGTTGCGGTATCTTTATTTCTGTTACGATTATTCATTTCGCAGTAAAGTTCTGATCAAAGAACGAAAAGATTCACGTGAAAACTTTCCTTGTTTTCGGCTTCGGGGATTTTCTCGCTGATCTTTCGACTGTCAGGCTTAAAATAAGTAAGAAAAGGCTCGTGACGAACTGACTACATTTCGTTATCTGCGCGGAGGCTCATGACTACGTTTGTCTCCACCTCCTTCCTGTTCCATCCATCAACATCTGCCTCGAAGATGCTTCCTACACAATTCAAGAACAAATAACATCGGCCCTCGCCTTATCTAATCGGCTCTGTTATCGTCCGCGCGACGTGAAATAAGCTTAATTTTTCCGTGCTCCGTTCGACAGCTCTTTCTGCGAAGTCGATCATTTAAATTACATAAACAGTATATTAATTAATAATGTTTCTAGGGGCGGTCTAGCATTTCTAAAAATCTCCACAGCCCCTCAAGATGAAATTAGATCGGCTCCCACGCAGATTGGCCGGTAATGGCGCTCGAATGAACACGATCGCTGATTTAATCATTTAATCGGGATCGTGCGATGACACCCCCCTTCCGGTTCATCCCTCCGGAAAATCTGTAGCACCCTACGAAGGTGTCACAATAAAACAGCCCGTGGCTGGTGGCCACTTGACAACGGGTGGGCTTCGATAACTCTCACCCCTAATGTATATTAAACAAGGCTCCCTTTTTTCGCTGCATCCCCCTATCCAATGACTTTCTCCGGGCTAATAAGAATCTAATTGTTTGGGAACTGTGAATCGAAAAAGTCAACGAAACTTGTACAAAGCCATTACGATGTTTTAGCTTACAAAAATGACAAGGCTCTGTTTATTTCGATTTTGTGCAATTTTTCTTGCAATATGTGCTTGGATATAGATATTTATCGAATCAACTTCCATGTAAGCAACTTCATCATTTCGATAATTGTACAATGAAAACTACACTTTACTACGAACGTTTTTTAATGTTGAGAAAATTCGTTAACCATGTAGAATTTCAAGAAAATGTGGTTTCTCCAGTACCACACGCGGGAAATTTTTTTTTTAACATGCTATATGTATATCATATTTCTTCACGCTGACTTCAAATCTGGTTCTCAAAATTTGAAATCAGCGTGAAAAAATCTGCGGGAAATGATATATAGCATGTTAAAAAAAATATTTTCCGCGCGTGGTACTGGAGAAACCACAATTTCTTGAAATTCTACACGTTTAACGAATTTTCTCAACGTTAAAAAACGTTCGTACCATAATCTCCCTATTTTTTCGATATTCTGCAAAGTTTCAGCTTTAATTTTAAAAAAATTCATCACTCTACCTTATTTCTATCGAAAGTTCTTCGATTTTTAATCGAGTTTGGTCTTTTTTTTCAAACAAAGATGTCAGGCAGCCGCTGTACGTGGCGCGCTAATTTCTGCGAAGCACTCCCTTCAAACACAGCTGCCATAGGTAAAAAATGGTCGCAGCGAGTTCATGGGGTACTGAATCGAATCGGCAGAATCTCTGCTTCAATCTGAAGTTCGGATCATGGTATTACGATCATTTCTCGCCGAGATACAGCGAGTTAAAGGAAAAATGGAAATTGTGCATTTCTTAAGCATATTTTCAGAAACACCTGGTATATCGAAATGTTAATGAAATTGAAAAAACAAAAGGACTGCCTTGAAGAGAAAGAAACGCTCTTTCTATTGCTTTTTTGCACAAGATTCTACGATAATTTTTTCGCTTTCTGGAGCCAGTTAAAGCTAAAAAGCCCATATTTACTTCAATGTTGAATAACTATAATAAAAAAATCGCACAATATTCAACAACCACACAATTTACACAGGAAAGATAACCCTTCCAAATGATATTAACGCGATTTATCAAAAAAATTTGTTACTCCCTGTGTGATGTTCCAAAGTTGCACAAAATTTTTGTTAACCGTCAATGTTGTCTTCATCTCGCTATAACATTGTAAAAAACTAACGTAGCAACAATTTGAAACAGAGCATCTGAAACTAGAGGTTTCAAGATTTCAAACCATTGTTTAACGATACCGATACGGCAATTTTTGACGGAGTTATGATCACGTAAAGTGGGGCCAATTTTTCGGGTTCGCACAAGTGATCCCTTAATTCTTTTGACGAGTGTATAAAACCTAGATGTTTACCTTTCTGGAGGTTATTCGGTAATAAATTGTTTGATTGTAAGCGAATGTTGGTATTGTTCGGACGTATTTACCCATCAGGAGGGGTCTAACAGCGACCTAAGAGTCTCTATAGAGCAGAGGGATGCTGGATACGTGTGGAACAGTATGGGACGGTCCGTAGAGGAGCTCCACCCATGAGGCCTGCGCTCCGCCTTCGCAAAATTCATTTTCCCGGGGGTTGTACCGCACTTTCTATTAGTTAAATCGGCCCGTCTCGAGTAGCCAGTCGGTTTAACGCCAGCTACAATCGTAACCCGGGACAAATTTGTCAGTAAAGTGCCTCCTGAACAGTCGTGACATTCGGTACTTACGTCTAATATTTTTCTCGTTCGTGAATGGTGCGTGATTGTGAACGAAACTTACCCCTAAATAATGGTAAGCGATCGAAACACTATAAACTTCGAATACAACACATGAACTGTGATAATTTAATCGTTTGTCTGGTGCGAGGGTGAATTTCTTAATCATACTACTGTTTCAATTTTGGTGAACGTTTTTGCTCTTAAATTATCTCATTCTGCCAGGGAAGGTTTAATTGATTTTATCGCGCCACAGAGGATCCAAGAAATGATTTCTTTGATTGATCTCGTAGTCCTCGGTGTGTTCGTGTTTGAATTTTGCTAAACATCGTCTTGAAATTGTTTTACCGTGTCAGAGAAGGTTTAATGATTTTTAATGTGCTATTCAAGAACTTCATATTTGAATCTACTATGTTAACAAAAATTCAATTGCTCTTATTGTGTCACAGAACTTCAAAGAATCTCTCTAAGCTCGTGTTCGATTTTTTCCAAGTGCCAAATGTAAAAATCTTCATATCTGATTTTACTGTGTTAACAAAGATTCAATTGCTCTTAGTGTGTCACAGAACATCGAAGGATCTTTCTAAGCTCGCATTCGATTTTTATCGTGCTATTCAAAATCTTCATATCTGATTCTACCGTGTTAACAAAGATTCAATTGCTATTATTGTGTCACCGAACATCGAAGAATCTCTCTAAGTTCCTGTTCGATTTTTTCCAAGTGCCAAATGTCAAAATTTTCATATCTGATTCTACTGTGTTAACAAAGATTCAATTGCTCTTATTGTGTCACAGAACTCCAAAGAATCTCTCTAGAGAGATTCTTAGAAGTTTAAGCTCGTGTTTGATTTTTACCAAGTGTCCCAAAATTGCCCAGCCGACCCAAAATCGTTAGAACTGGCCTGATTACTTGGGAAAGAAGTTTCCACGTCAATAAAGGAATTCTCTGACGTCAACATTCGAATCAGCCAGCATCCCAACACACAGTCCCACCTCACAAACACCACGAACACAGAATAATTGACACAACATACATATCTGCTGAATGTCAGGGACAACAGAGCAGAGGGGGTGTGATACGAGCATCCTGTTGGCGCTATGTAGGCTAATTTCGTCCGCGATAATTTGACCAGATTTCCCGCGGCTTTTGTCATCGACCATTTAATCGTGTCACGCGGCGCGGAAACTCTTGAAAATTCAATCGAATCTCTAGCTTGAATTCTCGAGACGAATGAGTCGTGTGATTGACACCAGTGCGAAGAGACAGAGGCGAATCGTTTTCAAATTCCAGTCGATGTTGGCGTACAATGGTTGTTCCGGGGGAACAGTAGACACGGAGAACGGTTCTCCAGCAGAATCCCTGTTATCCGCTGAAGGAGAATTAGCTGAAGAAGTTGGGGACTCGCCAGGAACGCCTAGAGATACCGAAGAAGAGGCTACACTGTCCGATGAATTTTATTCGCATGATACGGACGATGAGGATGACCAAGGGAAGAAGCGACGGGACCGTACGAACTCCGTGAGCAAATTTTCTACTCGTATTTCAGATTTGCTTTCACTGTTGCCCCGAAATCGTCGATTTTTCTACTGATTTCTGACAGTCAAAAATTCACTGAAGAAAATTGTTATCCCAAAGGAACTCGTTTATTGTTAGAACATTAAAAGAGTTGATTATTCTGATTGACTTCTCTGAAATTCCACTAATTTCGTAGCTAGACGGTATTTCGCCGACGGGGAGTAGCCATCTTGGCTCGCCGACGCTTCGAGTAGGAAATTTAGGCGTTCGAAAATTATTTACGAACAGCAGGGAACGTTGGAGGCAGCAGAACGTCAGCGGTGCTTTCGCCGAGCTTCGAAAGTTGGTGCCTACTCATCCACCGGACAAGAAGCTGTCTAAAAATGAGATTCTTCGATTGGCGATACGGTAATTCCCTTTTAGACAGTTGCGAAATTAATACAATGTTACGCTGCACGCGCACAGCTATTAATCGTGTTACGCTTTTGTAGGTACATAAGGCTGCTAAGCAACGTGATCGAATGGCAAAAGGCGCAGGACCGTAACGAGATCGCGCAGCACGAAGTGCGAATCAAATGCGAGCCCCCGTTCAACGCCCAAAATTCATCCTCCTATCCCAGCAAGCCATCGGTCACCTATCTAAAGCAAGAGAAGCACATAAACGAGAACCATAACACTTATCGCACCAGCTTTCCCGTTCAAAAGCAAGTACAACACTCGGTGTCTCACTTAACGTGCGACAAGAACGGCAACAATCTTCTAATGATCGCTCCCAGTGGTCACAACATCTCTTCGACGATGAACAAAAGAAACGTGACGCCGTCAACTATAGGACAAAGCACATTTTCATCCGGCCCACTGACCAATGGAGCCCTCATACGTCCACCAAGGCCTTCGACTTTTTCAAAATCGCCGCAAATCACCGTGCAAACTGTAACAGGATCAAATATCTTGACTAATTGCTCTTCCAGCTCAGCTCTGAGCAACAACGTGGTCTCGGTGAACGGAAGTGTACCGAATTGTGGCCAGAAGAGGCTGAAGATCGAGAGAGACGACGAAGAACAGCCTGGACAAGGGAAAGATTGTAAAACACTGCCTTCCTCCGGTCATAATGTCCCTGCTAGGAAAAGAGTGAAAGTTACGTTCGTCAAGGACTCGAATCCTCCGTACCGCAGTGATTTCCGGAAGTAGAGACATACAATTCAATTTTCCAGCGAAAATTGAGTCGGTCGTGACTATTTTGTAACGATGGCCGATCGATGTTCTTGAAAGTAGTAATGCTAAGAGGCGACTTTGACTTTCGAGCGCGATGGACGTTCCGGTGCGGTCGCCTAACTTATTTAGTGGAGATTAGTAGACTGCGGATCTTTATGCATTTGTGGCTTCTAAAAATGTTAAAACAATGCTAGAATATAAAATTCCCACAGAATTTATAAAGGCTACTACCACTGGAAACAAGATTCTACTTGTTCCCACTTTCTTGAAATTTGCCTGAGAAAATTAAAAATAGCATAAACATCCGCAGCCTGGCGATTAGGTATTCGAATATTCGGATTCAACGCGTTCGCTAGCTTGACGACTGAATTTAATGCTAAATGAGAGAATGAATTTTTTAACGAATGAGACTCTTCGGGACGGTAAGATGGTCGAAATGAATTTTGTTCGACTGCGTCATTATTGAGGTAATAGAAATTAGTTTATGTTGTCGGCGCACAGGTTCGATTCAAAATCAAGACAAAGCAATTTTGCAATTTAAAAGATTTTTCTCAACGTTTCGATCCAAGTATGGATCATCTTCAAGAGAATATTGCATTTGCTATGTGTAAATTGTTTATAAGTGTATAAATTTGCAACTGAATTCCATGCTGGCACGAACTAAACTGGAATTTATACACTTATAAACAATTTACACATGGCAAACGCAAAATTCTCTTGAAGATGATCCATACTTGGATCGAAACGTTGAGAAAAATTTTGCAAATTGCAAAATTGCTTTGTCTTGATTTTGGATCGAACCTGTGCGCCGACAACATAAACTAATTTCTATTATTTCGTTATGATCGACAAAACGAAATATTTATTATTGAGGTAAATTAGAGTTTATCGAATAGCGAGTTTGTTTAACGCGATGTCGTAACGAGTAGGCGAAACGCGATAGGTTTAAGAAGTATTAATATTCAGGTATGCAATTGTAAAGTTAAAAATCATCGTAGAGAGTCGACAATGTTATCAGAGTGCAGAAAGATGCATTATTTATTCGTGTAAGATGGGTTGCTAGGAAAATCCGGATAATGACTTAATACATGGCAACGATACCAAAAACGATATTTAATTAAGAATAGAAATATAGGTACGAGAAAATCATGCAACGCTCTCGTCTCCACACTGTTGCGCCTTCACGTACACACACATACGCGCACACACGTTACACACGCACCTCCGTGCTGCTATCAAGCGACGATAAATCGCTGTAAACTATTTTCATTCCCATATTTATGCCACACTGTTTCAAAGCAAAATTAGTTTCTTTCTGAGACGTTTTTTTATAAGGACCGTCTTGTTTCTTAGTTACATAAAATCTATTAAAAACATTCGGTAGAGAAATGGAAATTTTAACGAGATTTAACACCTCTTTACGGTATCTCTAATGTACCGTTACAGGATTTCATTCAATTTTAGTTTTCGCGAGTTCCTTTATAAAAATATAAATTTCTGTCGTCTACTAATAAATAATGCATCTTTCTCTCCGCAATATGGCTGCCAGTTAACTGAACCCTGTACACACAAACATCCATATCTTCAAAGTAAAAATGAACATTTCTTTCATTCATAATTTTCAATTACGTATAGCCAATTCAATGAAAGCTAATCTAGTTAGAGAATATCAGTATCGAAATGAAGAGAAGACCAAAGTGTTTAGTTCCTAATCGAGTTGTACTCTTTCTCAAACAATATTTTATTAATCGAACCGTATTACATCGTTCTGTACAGTGTTAATTGTATGCGCCCCTGACAACACTTCGTTTTAAACCTCGCTAAAATACATCGACACATTCACCATAATCGCGGCAACAACGTCACGATCACATAGAAACACTTTCGCATACGTCGAAAAAGAATCGCACATCGAACGTGGCAAAGGGGAATCGTGAGACCATCGAACGATTACACGTAATACTTTATGTCGATAATTCCTTTCTACATTGGTCGAAAAAAAACGGATATTCCATCAAAACGCAACGTGTGGTGTAGTTTCGATCTTTGCAACCAGTCCTCGTGTTCCAAACCCGTCCAATCGACACCGATCTACGTGGACGATTGCTTCAGGAGTGGGCCAAGAGCGATTTTGCCCTGGGAGCGCTCTGGATTGCCCCTGGGACCACCATTTTGGATTCCATTACGTCAGAGCTACAGCACTTCGAAAGTTTGGCATGTGAGATGACTTTTTAATTGGTTTTCTTTTACATTAACACCAAAGGTTTCTAAATCTTCTTCTTAATTTGCAGATTGCTCTGGAAGTGCTGTGGACTGCCCCTGATCGAATTTCATCATGCTCCTTGGGCAAATCGCCTGCTCACGGCTGTTTTCCACGGTGACAAATGAAAAAGAAGTGCAAGGAGACGATGGTTTACGTCAGGTACACTTTGTATCTCGTACTGTTCCTCTTCTGGCGTTCCGCGACCTTCAATCGACCGGCTACATATCGATCGTCGTTGAATTCGACAGGTGGCACAGGCGTGGCTGGTCTCTTCTCCGTTTGGCTGAAGGCTCTTCGTGGTGGCACCTCCACCATTTGCGTTGTACTCTTGTCATCGATGCTAGCTCGCTTTGTACTTCCAACGCTAGCGTAACTCGCGGTGCTAGTACGAGAGTCTCTTTTCACAGGACTCACCTCGGCGTAGCTTCCTCTGGATCTGCTACTCGCGTCCGAATTTCGTTTCCCTTCCGAGGGCTGACTACTTTCCTGCACGCTCTCGGAACGCGCTGATCGAGCCGATTTCGATCGACGAACTTTCTCTTCGGAATCATCCGAGTACGTTCTTCTTTCCTTTAGTTTCGGTTTTGCTACACCTAGGTCCTCGCTGAACCTAAGTCTGTCGTTGAATTTCCTTATACGCTCCTCGTACTCGCTGTCGAAGATCTCAGAGCTCTTCGGAGGGTCTTCCTTCTTCGGAGCTGGATCCTTCGGGGTTTGGAAGTCCGACTGCACCTTGGTGTCCCTCAGCTGAAATGTGTTTCGATCGTAGTATCAAAAATATGTACCATTGATTTCATGTGTTTTAGAAAATTCACCTTGATCACGTTCACCCTGTCGTTGAACTCCAAGTCTTGGCTATTTCTGCGCACAGGCTGGCTAGGTCGTTCCTCTTCGCTGCTGCTTTTGCTGATCCACATGTTTTCACGACATACGTTCACCACTCGCTTCGGCCATTCGTTCTCTGTTTTGAAATCGTAAAGATCTTTCATACGCTGCGTCAGCCTCTTCGATCGCTCGGCAGAGTCCGGGGAGAGCTCCGACGATGGCGAAGCTCGATTAGACTCTGCTTCATCTGCAATTATTAATTCACGTTCCCATTTCAACCTACACGAAACAATCTAGAACGCTGGAATACACCGAATCGTACAGCGCTGACCATCGATCAAGGATCATTCACAGTATTTCCCTTACTTAGAAAGCAAGTACAGTAAGTCCTTGATTTACGCGGTTAATTCGTTCCAGCGCTTTCCGCGTTAAGAGGGTAAATTCTCGTTTCCAGGATTGCAAGGGTGCGGGATGCGCCTTCTCATTTCTTGATTATGCAAGGACCGGGTTTTTCAGTAGTCGAAAACGCTAGATAAAAGATCAATCTAGGACGCAATCGTCCTGAAAAGTGCTAGTTTTACGTTTACGAGGCGCAATTTGCATTATTGCCTTCTCATTTCTTGATTATGCCAGGACCGGATTTTTCAGTAGTCAAAAGCAGTAGATAAAAGATCAGTCTAGGCCGCAATCGTCCTGAAAAGTCCTATTTTTACGTTTACGAGGCGTAATTTGCATTATTGCCTTCTCATTTCTTGATTATGCAAGGAACGGGTTTTTCAGTAGTCAAAAGCGCTAGATAAAGGGTCAATCTAGGCCGCAATCGTCCTGAAAACTCCTATTTTTACGTTTACGAGGCGTCATTTGCATTATTCGGAAGCATAAAGCTGCGACAGCTACATGCTGCCGAATAATGCAAATTACGTCTCATAACCATAAAAATAGGACTTTTGGGGGCGATTGCGGCCTAGATTGATCTATTATCTAGTGCTTTTGACTACTGAAAACCCCCATCGCATGCATTATCGAGAAATCAGAACACACATCCTATATCCTTGCAATCCTAGAAATGAGGATATCCCCTAGGTGTTCTGGAGGTATATAAAAACGCAACAAAATTTTTGAAAATTTGACAAGATAATTCTTACTAAATTAATGCAATTACCAAAGTTTGGGTTCGATTCACTGCACCGTTTAAGAATTATAGCAATTTAAAGTTTGCACATTTTAACACGTCTTTTCATGGAGAATTCATAAATCTCCACTTCAAACCCTATTTAAACCTTGAAAACATGCAACTAGAAACTCCAGTTTTTTTATATATAGTAAAAATGATGTAATTAATTATGTTCAAAATTGATTAGGATTCACTAAATAGTTATAGAGCAAAAAATTATAAACTGTTACAATAGTCAACGAAAAGTTGTAGAGGGAAATGGAAGGAACACAATTTTTAACTTTGGTTCTTTGTTTGGACTAGTGAGGAGGTAAACATACTAAAAGTCCCCACTCCTAGAAGGTGAGCGGGGTGCAGGGGGCGCGTAGAAGGTCCCCTTTTTCGGTTTTCCGCGTATATCATGGAAACTATGCGTCCTAGCGATAAGACCATTGAATACAAAATTAAATCTGACAAAATGTGCCACAAGATTGATTCATTTCAGTTTTTCGCTATCTCGCATAGTTTCCGAGATATTCGCGCTCAAAGTTCACTAATTGTGCTGAAGAGTTAGCTAGTCAAGTAAGGCAAAACACGCGAGGCAAAAATTTCTTTTTCACAATTAGTGAAGTTTGAGCGCGGATATCTCGGAAGCTATGCGAGATAGCGAAAAACTGAATGGAATCAATCTTATAGCACATTTCGTCAGCTTTAATTTTGTATTGATTGGTATTATCGCTAGGACGCATAGTTTCCGAGACTCCTAGGGAGTAGGGACTTTTAGTACGTTTACCTCCTAACTAGTCCAAACAAAGTCCCAAAGTTAAAAATTGTGTTCCTTCCATTTCCCTCTACGCCCCCCTTATGAGCATTCATTGACTGGACTATGTTGTCATCTCACTAGCATGGAATCGCGACAACTGTGTAGACCACTGAATATAGCTACAGTCAGAGGGTACAATTATTCGCAAAAGTAACTTACAATTACAATAATACGAAGACAATTTGATTAAAAACTAAATATAACATGAAATTCGCTAATTAAACGAAAGCTTTTTAAATTAATCTATTTTTTTAATGCAAAATATACTCATGAATGGCTTTCATTGCCAATATATTGATGGATTTCGAATTTCTTGTACTTTTGTCTCCCATTGTACCTCCAGAATATCTTCAAGTAAGTCGAGGACTTACTGTATTGCAATTTCTGCATTAAAATATGGATTCGAAGAACTATTGAATATCTCAAGACATTTTTTATTGAACTCCATAATATGTATACCTGAATAATTAGCACATAAGGCGTACTGATAACGCACTAAGTACTAATAAAGGACATAAAATCATCTCCGAAGCGTTCCACTATTCTCCGATTCTGTGGATCGTGTATCTCACCTTTTTCCTTCGCAGCGTCCCTGTCGCTCTTGGCCTGTGCCACCGACGAGAACTTTCGTATGGGCTCCCACTTCGGCGACACGTTCTTCGTTTCTTTTTGCAGCTTTTCCTCCGCGTGGACGCCAGCCTGTTCCATCGTCGTCGTCGTCGTCGTCGTCGTCGTCGTTGTCGACGGCTTTCTTTCCGGGTTCATACGCGGTATCGGGGACGGGGACGGGTTCTTGACGAACGTCAGCCACCTGGCCGCCGCTAATTTCGTGATATCGGTGTTGCTGATCCTGGTGAACGATGACGCGTCGTAGCGGAACCTTGAGATGTTAATTTGCGGTAGCCACCTAAAGGTATTCGTTTACTCAGAAAGCCGTTGTCGAGACTCGTCAACGCGCGTAGCCGTGTTCTCTAACACACGCCAGAAACGGTTAGTATTTAACTGTACAACTCAATCTTTCATATTTTTTTTCCGTTCTACACTTTTAACCGATTAACTCGAACAACGAATCTCTCGCAGCCACATATACATTATTATCATTATTGATCTTTTTTTTTTTGTTTTCTCTATTCTACGGAACGACCGACATCGACTATTACATTATGGTACATCGAACTCGCATACGACCAAACGTTGCAGCCGTTTGGTTTTGAAATCCGACTTGAACGACAGGGGTCTATAGTGTACTTGTGTCTGTGTGTTATTTGTTTTGCGTTTATGGTCTTATTACTTCCCACGAGTTTACGACAAGAATTTGTGTGAACGATGGATTATAGTGTGAGATTGGGTGTATCGATTCACGGCATTGGTTTCTTTTTGACTAGGAAAATGTGCTCTGTCAACCTCGTCGCGATCATTCGGGGATCTGCCTCCGTATGCCTTCGTTCCTCGACGAGTTTTTCGTTTTTAGCGCGGCCGACGTCGGTGCTAAGGCTCCTGCCCCCTGTTCTGTGTGTCGTTGGCAACGTCGACGACAGGACTGTCGTCGTGCACGTCGTCGTCGTTGTCATCGTGGTCGTTGACGTCGTTGTAGCCTCGTCTTTCTCTTCGAACTCCTTCGTCGTCTCTTCCTCCTTCGTCGGGGTCAGTTTCTTCGGCACCGTAACCACGCCGGATCGAATAATATTATTGATCGTCTCCTCGATATCCACCGAGACTGATCGACGTTTATCATCATCTCTCGACGACTGCGGAGACTTCTTCGAGGTTGTTGGCTGACTTCTGCTCATGTTCTTTGTTAACGGGATCCATCGGGATGGGTCTAACTTGCTAGTGTCCGCCACGTCTGTGTGTCGGCGCTCTTCGACACGTCTTTCCGTGTATTTCTTCAAACAGTCGACGTCCGCGCTTCGGCTTCTCTGACTGCGAGGCGATCGGGAAGGTCTTCGCTGACCGGTGGTGCCCAACGGGCACGCCCGATCCTGGAGCAACGATATTTCGTTAGGGGATGATGGCGTTTATCGTTGGGGAGGATGTCGCGAGCTGGAGGTACGATTCTTTTATTGGCACTGAAGTTGGGTGAAGGTGGGATCTCCTAAAATCTTGAATGAATAGACTGCGGATCTTCATGCGTTTATGAAGAAATTGGTAGGGTGAAATATAAAACAGTAAAAGGCTTAGACAATTCAAGAATGTTGTAATGTTAGGGGAGGTGGTTGGGTTGTGAGACAGTCGTTTTTATCCAACGCGCAATCGCGATAATTCCAATCTGTCAGCTGTCAAATTTTTGTTTTGACGTCTGCTAGTTTTTGTGCTAGCACCGAGGTGTATAGACGTGTTGCTTATATTAGATACGGACATCGTGTGTTAAAATCAATTTCCAAAACTCTTACAAATTTTTTAAAAAACATTATTTTGTTGAGTGAATCAATTGAAAAAGGTGAGTGTGATGCATTTTCATTTCGGGTTTTCCTTACATTTTACGATGAAATATTGAGTTTTGCGCATATACGACAAACACAGTTTTTTTATGTCACATTCGGAATGGCATCATGGTTAGGTTATGAGACACCCTACTGGTTGGGTTGTGAGACATTAGTTTTTTGTACTAGAAACGAACTAGAACTGTCAAATATCGTTGTTTGTGTTAGAATTAAGTGTTTATTTGTCATTTAACGTTTGTTTTGGTTTATTTTTTGAATTTATAGTCATGTCAACTCCAAAGTAAATCTCCCGCAAACAAAGAAATTAATTTTAATGCCGTGCTTAGTGCCGTTGAAGATCATTTGTTGGAGGAGAAAGGCATAAGAAAGGCTGCCAAAGAATATGGCGTTGGTAAGAGCACGTCACAGCGTTATGCGAAGAAAGTTGATAGCCATTTTGACGATATTTCCACAGTCTGCGATGAAAAATTGATGGAATTTTTGCGCACATCTATGAGATACTAAAACATACCATCGAACATGGTATGTTTTTTGTTTCTTTTGTTGTATGGGCACTCGTTCGTTTTTCACATGCAAACATTGTGACAGCGACTTGGATGACGAAGAGGAAGATGATTATTGAATCCTTCCATTCATTATGTATTCTTTTTTTACTTTTCTTCGCCATACTTTGCTTTTTTTCAATTTTTTGCCATTTTTTTTAACTTCTTTGGCCCCACTTAATGTCTCTAAAATAAATAAAAATTCATTTTTGCTTAAAGTTACATGGGTTTTACCCTATATTTGACCACTTTTAGTTGATTTTCTCGAGTGTCTCACAACCCAACCACTTTTTTCAGAAAGCCAAAAAACATGTCCTCGTAAAATTGGCCATAAAATTTTACTTGTTGATCAAATCACTAAACATTTTTCGTATGAAGTTGCGTATTTCCTTCAGCTTTCCAACGGTATATAAAACTCTTTGATATCTTCATCAAGCAAAAAGTTATAGCCCAAAAACAAAACCCGTCTCACAACCCAACCACCTCCCTTACTTTTAAAGGGGAAGGGTAGTCACATGACAAAACTAGCAAGGAACTACAATAGAATCTTACTAGATTTTTTGTCCTTATTTGAGTAGATGAGGTGGGGGCTCATTCTAAAGAGGAAGGATAATTACAGCCCGCTCGACAAATGATTTAACGAGATTACGTTTACATCTAATAATAAGAGTGTACAAAGTAGAGAAAAATGTATTTTTCTGTCACAAATAGACTTTCTTGACTGATATGATGGGGTCCAGCGGGCTGGACTAAATGGCCGAGGCCCGCAAACCCATGTTTCGACCCAAAATCTAGTAAGATTTTGGTTCCTTGCTAGTTTTGTCACGTGACTACCCCTCCCCCTTAATGTAACACAAAGTCGTTAAGGGGGTAGACTCGTTTCCCGGATTGCAAGGGCGCGGGATGCGCCTTCTCAATTCTCGATACTGCAAAGATGGGCTTTTTCGGTAGTGAAAAGGCCTAGATAAGAGATCAATCGGGGCCGCGATCGCCCTCAAAAGTCCAATTTTTACGTTTACGAGACGTAATTTACATATTCGGCAGCACGTAGCTGTCGCAGCTTTATGAAAATAGCTACATGCTTCCGAATAGTGCAAATTACGGTGCCGAATAACGCAAATTACGCCTCGTAAACGTAAAAATAGGACTTTTGAGAGTGATCGCGGCCTAGTTTGATCTTTTATCTAGCGCTTTTGACTACTGAAAAACCCCATCTTCGCATTATTGAGAAATGCATCCCGGACCCTTGCAATTCTGGAAAAACGAGTCTACTCCCTTAACCCTTTGGAGTCTATCGGGACATATGTGTCCCACCCATGTATTACGTGCGCCTAATGGGGGCAAATAGATCCCGTTTTCCATTATACACGAATATATCAATCTTAGAATGCACAAAAATAAATCAGACTCATCAGACTGCAAAGGGTTGAAGAACGAAATCAATTTTTATGTTATTCCTGATTCCCACAATCAGTGCAAATTTTTATTTTCCATAAAGATCCGCAGTCTATCCATGACGAATGGAGTACAAGAGTCCCAAGGATCACAAAACGCTGCGTCGAAACGCGCGTAGGAGAACCCACCTTTACAAAGATCCTGCAAAACTGGGATCGCATGATAATCATCTTTGTTCTCTAGCTGCACGCCCAGCTCGCGATCTTTTCCAGTAAGAATACGAAGGATTACCTAAGTAAGATGGAGCTTCGCGTAATCGGATATGTGTAAAATACCGTGTTCAGCTGAGGCAACGCGCAAGCTGGCACCGCAAGCTCTGGGATTAATTCTGGACGTGTGTAACTCAGCCACTTGGCTGCTGCACGCTGTCGCAGGATCTCCGCTCGACGAAAGGAATCCGCTCCAGAATTCGTTTCCTGCGGGACAATTTCGTTCCATCATCCATTTACAAAAACACCAACATCGCGATACGAAAATAAAAGAGCTGTGGAATTTGAACCAGCGCCAGCGCTTAAATTCAACCCAACGTACTGGCCCAAATTAGGCAACTCTTTCTTAGACTAATCAATGAACAATCGACAGACCTGGCAGTGCGTTCCCGTCCCACGCGTACGTCACTACGAGCAACTTGTTTGCGTCCATGGCTCTGAACAGTCGGCTGTGAGGCTCCTTAATAGCGAAATGAATCTTTATATCTGGAAGAAGATCGCGGGTTATTTGGCTAACAGCTCTCCTTACGCAGCGCTGGAAGATCGAGAAAAATCGGTGCACACCTCCGAGATAGTCGCCGTTCCCAACGTCGCCGAATTTTTGCTGGGTGAAGTACGCGAACATTATGTCCGAGACGAATCGCAGCTTCTTGTTCATCTTCTTGATGGCGATCTCGAACGTTTTCAGAAAATATATCTCTTGATTTTGGATTATGCCCCAGATTCCTGGAAATATTGTTTTATTTCATCAAGTCAGGTTCCATCGGTACTTCTACTGGTCAGACGTTGAGTAAACGGATACTAACCGAGACCAAAGCCGACAACATGCACGAAAGCAGTCGTGTTCTGTTTCTCTGCCCGCGTATTCGCCTCGAGAAGAATGATCTCCACGCTGACGAGGGTCCTCTTCATGTAGTTCTCGACGTCGAAGATCGTCTGACCGGACAACGACAAGTACCTCATATTGTCCTTCGATTTCACACGTTTTACAGCCTCGTCGTAAAGCGGATGGTATTCTTCGCCGTAAAATTTCGCCCATAACAATCGCAGTCTTCGTAGTTCGTCTGCGTTATTTGTGTTGGCAGCTCCGTATCTGTATGAACACCGCGAAGCGTTAACAATGTCTCGTTGAGATTGCATTCTGCATTTAATAATAATTGTTGCGATATCAACTGATCATTTGAAGCTCATTTCGAGTTAGCTCACCCGTTGTCTACGGTGTTCTGTTGAGGTGTGACAAGGATGTCTTGGTACTCCATGACGCGTTGGCGTTCGAATCTGCGGACAGTGGTAGGAAAGGTGAAACGCGTGTCTCACCGTGGTGGAAATGCAACGTACTGGTGTGTACACGATAGGTTCTTTTGTTAACGATAAGCGTGAAATAAACAAAGCGAAACCTTGTTCCCACGACACCTATAATGACTCCTCGCGGCTGAATGGAGTCTGGATCGAGACTCACGACGCCTCTGTTCTCTCGCGAGCCGTCGTTTATGAACTCGCTGTGAGAGGACATCGCCAGCAACGCCGACAACTTGATCTCGTCGTAGGACAAGCATTTCGTCAGGACCTGCTCGCAGAAAAAGTCCCGCTTCATTTCGGCAATCATTCCGGTTCCGCTCAAAATTTTTAGCTATTCTTTACAGCAAGGATCTGGGTTGGTTCCCGGATATTTTGGAATTTTTCACACAAATTAATTTCAGTTGCTCCCAGATTTCTTAGGGATTTTCTGCAGAAATTATTTCTGCTCTGAAAATTTTTAGCAATTTTTTACAGCAAGGATCTGGGTTGGTTTCCGGATATTTTGGAATTTTTCACACAAATTAATTTCAGTTGCTCCCAGATTTCTTAGGAATTTTCTGCAGAAATTATTTCTGCTTCTCTGAAAGTTTTTAGCAAATTTTTACAGTAAGGATCTGGGTTGGTTCCCGGATTTGTTAGGAATTTTCCACACAAATAATTTCAGTTGCCCTCAGCTTTTTTTTAGGAATTTTTTGCAGAAATAATTTCCCCTGTTTCCACAATTTTTCTGTATTTTTTAACGAACCTTTCCTTTTCGAGGTTCAGGAGTTACGTTAATTCGCTGGGATTGGATTTAGATGAGTTGTGCTTCGCAGTGATTTGCTGGCAGGTTTAAAGATCACGGTCAATTAAAGAGGAATTAATTGCGAGCAGATTAAAGCTGGAATTCCTGTCTCTCAGTCTTGAAACATTTAACGTGTACACGGTCATGCATGGCGAGTGGCAGAGCTTTGAAATTCTCGATTAAAACGATTCAATAAAAACGGAGGTCGCCAGACGAAATGGAAACCGTGTTGAATGGGTAATCTATCAGAACTCCGTTGAAACTTTTGTTGCCGGTTCAAAGCGATTTTATCACAAATAAATCAGATACAAGCGACTCGAATCGTACGATATTGCGTTCGGTTGTCGGCCAAAGAATGGATGTATATTATTGATCAATAAAATGATTCAAGCTCGAATAAAGTATTTCACTTGTAGGTGTTCCAATAAAAAATTGTGGAAGGTAGGTGGACATTTTGGAAAATTATTCGAGGTACGTGGAGGATAAGAAAATGCTTTGATTATGCGACGATGATACTAACCAAGGGTTCCTTCTCGTGATCGGTACCAACATTCTCCCATCCGCCGACGCCCGTTTTACCATCGATCAGTTTCCATTCATCGTCAGGCCCATAGAAGTGCACCGCTCGTTTCTCCAACAAACGTTGGATAAACTGTATCAATCCCATATCTTTGTAAATCGATCTCTCGATAGCACTCCCGTACGATTGTTTGTGCTTCAACCATCGCGCCAGCAACGGTAACATTGCTTCGTGTATCAGCGGATAAACAGAGTTCGCGTTCATCTGGAATCAATGTTACGGAAATTCAAAACCGATCACACCTGTCGGTAACACTTGTTGATAAAGATTTTGCAAAAATGAAAACGAACGCCGAGTAACGTATTTATGAAGATGAAATACAAGCGACGCGAGAAGTTATGAATGAAATGAAAAACAAAGTAACGTTGCTATTAATTCATCCGGGAATGGAGAAAACAAGGAAACATAGTTGGAGAACATTAAAGGCCCCACCTCGAGAACTTCCGTGCTGATTCCTCGCTCTCTGAGAGCGGTGCATCTCGTTGTTTTAATCGGGAACTTTATAGGGAAGACTTCGCTTCGCTTGATGATTTGTGCCAGGGTCGCGGGCGATGGTGCGGAGACATCCAGGCATTTCCTGAGCAGCTCTTTCGTGTCCTCGTCGAACGGGACACCGTTTGGCGCGCCTAATGTGTTCTCCCACGAGATTTCCGGCGCCTCCTTCAGCAACTCCTGCTGGTTCGCGTCCTCCATCTGTCGATGATTCTGTAAAACATCGATATCACATCATTTTTACTAGCTTGTCCCATCAAATCCCAGCATTTTTTATGGCTTCGCATTTTTATGCCTCGGATATATTTTCTTCCTCGAGGTTACATTGAAACAGTCAATTTTTGTATGAAAATCTGGCTATACTGAGTTCTTGTGATCTTCAAGTATTTTGTGCAGTATGAAATTACAATACATATTTTTCCCGTAATTCGATAAAGATCCGCAGTCTAATAAAATGATTTAAGTTAGGTTTAGTTGAGTTAGGAAAAGTATTTTGTCGAGTATAAAATTGCAATACGCATTTTTCCCGTAAATCGATAAAGATCCGCAGTCTAATAAAATTATTTGAGTTAGGTTTAGCTGAGTTGGGAAAGTCTTTTGTCGAGTATGAAATTGCAATACGCATTTTTCCCGTAAATCGATAAAGATCCGCAGTCTAATAAAATGATTTGAGTTAGGTTTAGTTGAGTGAGGAAAGTAAATATTTTGTAGAGTATAAAATTGCAATACGAATTTTTCCCGTAAATCGACAAAGATCCGCAGTCTAATAAAATGATTTGAGTTAGAAAATTTTTGTGAACAGAACTAATGTAATCATTTTTCGTTGAAATGATTTGATAACCCACTAGTTTGAAGGTATATTTTGTATTCTCATATGTAAAACACAATAAATTTAAACATAATGAAGTATTTAAACGTTTATTTGCCGTATATCACTTGACGCGCGCACGCGAACGATCACCCGATGTATCGCTGCGATTGCCGCTGGCACTCCTTGTAGGCTATGTATGACTGTAATGTAATTTAAATTAGATATCTATTTTCCATGATTACATTTTCATTTACACAGTAAGTAAGGTAAGTATTTAATCTTTTTAACTTACTTCTCATCAACAAATTCTTTAACTTCTGGTGATACTTTATTCTTATTTTTATCACCAGAAGCGCAGCGTGCAGGAATACGAAAAATTCAATACAGTATTCGCGATAGTTTTTTGCAAATATCTCGAAAACTAAAAGCGACCCCCCTATATTGGAAAAGGAAAAAGCTGTTCAGAATGTGTTGCTGCATAACATATATAAATTTCATCAAAATCGGAGAGGATGGTACTTTTGTAAATAATTACCAAATCCTTCACAAACCGAAGGATTCGTGCCCCTCGCAAATAATATTGACGACTTCCGTTCGTCAACCTTTACGACCCACTACCCGAGCCAACACGAAGTTTCGCTAATTATTTACGAAAGCCTGATCGGCGCTTACCTTTTATCGCACGGCAGCGGATGTTCGGCAGCGATTTACTATTCCTCTGATCAGCCGACGCAAAATACTTTATTCGATAACAATGGTTAAGAGCGACAACTTATTCTCTAGAGTTCTAACGACGCAATGAATCTTCACGCGGTGGCCCCAGTGTGCCCAGATAACACCAGTGTGCCCAGATAACACGCTTTTTTTCGCGAATGCGCGTCAAAACAGTAACGTAGCTATGATGCGGCCGATGCGATGATGTAGCAGAGCCCTGAGGCAGCTACAGTCAGCGGCGATAATAAGTGGACACGCTTAAAAATCGCATAAATTTTTAGAAATTGTTCCAAAGGACTTGAATTTTTTTAAGATGTTAGACCGGCTAGTTCGCTAGAGAATAAGTAAACTAAAATTTCTTACGATTGCAATTGGTAGGAATTATACAAAATTTTAAAATATGATGTTTCGCCAACTTTTTTATCTGGGCCTGTAACGATAATTTAAAAAATGTGTTTTATAGATTTCGGTAACTTATATGCATACTGAAAATTTCATCGAAATCGGTCAACATTGCAATGAGCTACAAACGTTTAAAGATGATCACGTTAGGGCGAAATGCCCTGGCAAGGCTGAATCTTTAAACGTATGTAGCTCATTGCAATGTTGACCGATTTCGATGAAATTTTCAGTATGCATATAAGTTTAAATTAAATTATTAAAATAATTAATTATTAAGTATTATATATAATTTTAAATTATCGTTACAGGCCCAGATAAAAAATTTGGCAAAACATCATATTTTAAAATTTTATATTAATTTATATTATATTATTATCTGAATTATATATTATATCTATATATATATATATATATATTATATTTCAATATTTCATACGTATATACGAATATATATACAAATACACTTGTCATTCATTCGTTTTTCATAATCAGTTCATATCAACTTCTTAACATTCGGCATGGCGCTCAAGGTGCCACATTTCCTCGCGAAGCGTACTTTACTGAGGCTGAAAACGCGCGCATGCGCGAAAAAAAGCGTGTCATCTGGGCACACTGGCCCAGGGAGAGCGCTCTGGAACGCTCGCAGCTGCCCTTATCGCAAAGCTTGACCAGAGGATGGCCCGGTCTTCCGCTAGAGAGGTTAGAGTGACGCAGGCAATATTGCCACGTCACAAAGTATTTTGTAGAGTATAAAATTGCACTACGAATTTTTCCCGTAAATTGACAAATATCCGCAGTCAATAAAATGATTTGAGTTAGGTTTAGTTGAGTGAGGAAAGTATTTTGTAGAGTATAAAATTGCAATACGCATGTTTCCCGTAAATCGACAAAGATCCGCAGTCAATAAAATGATTTGAGTTAGGTTTAATTGAGTGAGGAAAGTATTTTGTAGAGTATAAAATTGCAATACCCATTTTTCCCGTAATTCGATAAAGATCCGCAGTCTAATAAAATGATTTGAGTTAGGTTTAGTTGAGTGAGGAAAGTAAATATTTTGTAGAGTATAAAATTGCAATACCCATTTTTTCCGTAAATCGATAAAGATCCGCAGTCAATAAAATGATTTGAGTTAGGTTTAGTTGAGCGAGGAAAGTATTTTGTAGAGTACAAAATTGCAATACGCATTTTTCCCGTAAATCGATAAAGATCGGCAATCTAATAAAATGATTTGAGTTGCTCGTCAAAGAGCAAGATCGAAGAGAAGATCAGCGAGCATCTTCGAGACAGCGATTTTGGGTCGTGAACTTTCCGATCACGGTGTCCGGTCCTCCGGTGAACGATTTAAAAAAAGAAGGGATTGTGTAAAATTAAATGTTTACGGCCTGTTGAACGCTCGAAGCCGTCTCAGATTAAAAATAGCAGCGGTTCTTCTTTGAAAGCCTCTTGTTCCCTAAGGTGTTTCCTTTATCAATGAGGATTTCCAGAGCCTGTCCCAAGAGGTAGATCGCAAGCAACACCGAGAAAGCATTCCAAGAAAATTTGCAAAAAACCCAAGTCGGGCGCTATTAATACACCGGCGTTGATTAGAGCAAGGACGCGATCTCTTTGATAGTTGAGCATGAAATCCGTTAAGTAGCGGAAAATGTATCCGTTCACCCTAGCGAGTTACGCTGACCACAAGCTCCCGGGTCCCCGTAACGCGAACTTCACTTCATTTTTTCTGTTTACCGATTCTGCCACCTGAGCGACAGGGGTGAGCAAGAATTAAGGCTAGCCCGTGGTCGTGGAAGAATCGACGCGACACCGATTTTTTTATTTTTTTTTTCACCGGTAAACAAGCGACCTCTTGGCTCCGTTTTCGACCATGAAATCTTCGACGATCAGCGAAGACGCGCGCGAGTTTGTTGAACGATAAAACCACCTCCTCGTGAAATACAATTTTATATTCTTGCATTTTCCTGCATGTTGTCGCTTGAACTTGAATTTTCCTATGGGTATGATCATTTTTTTATTTTCTCAGGTGAAAATTGTACGTGGTTTTTGAAGTCTTAGATGTAGTACAGATGTTGATCAATTCGTTTTATGGTTTTGATTGCGGCACGATAGTGTTTTACATTTTTTAAGGTAAAAATTGTACGTGGTTTTGAAGTATTAGATATGGTACATACGTTGATAAATTCGTTTTGTGTTTTGATTGTGGTACGATAGTGTTTTACATCTTTTGTGGTTTTGGAGTTTTAGATGTCGCAGACACGTTGACGAACGCTACGATTAAATGTGATGAAATGAAACTCATTTTGATCAATATTTTCAGAGCGGGTGCACCTATAGTTGCAAGAGTGATCCAGTGATTTAGCAAAATTAGACATTAAGCCTGAAATGGCAGAACCAAGTTCATTTTGATCCAGTGTTACAAACATTCGGATGATAAGATAAGATAAGACACTTGTTGGAATACTGTCTCGGATTTCCTTAAAATTCGGATATGTTGTAGCTATAGTAAATGTTCCCAACGATTAAAATTATTGACCAGGATTTTCCAATTAATTTATAACTGGTACCGATGCTACGCTGCTGGTACCGCGCGTCATCTGTCCACGATGGTGCATCGTGGTGCAGCGGTCACTTCAAATAATTTTCATTTCGTCAATTCCAAAACGTCCGCATTTTTAAAAACAGCTCCGTAAAGGGAACGCTTGGAGCTACAGCCTAATATTTTTCAAATTGTCCCCAGCTAAGAAAACAATTGCAAAATAAATGGTGAGAAATAAAGTTTTACACCGAAAATTGTCCAATTTCGTGTGGAATGGCGTTATAAATAAATGTTTGCACACTTTACATCGATCATCCGTGATCCAGGGATAACAAAACTCACCCGACGAATGCAACAACCGAACACTGACATGTCACCTGGTCCGTGATCACCCGATCCAGCGATCTCGGTTTTGTCGTGCGTGCGTGTTCCCGTCCGTTTCGAAATCACATTCACCTTTCAAACGGAGAAAAATCGAGCGGGTTTCTCGCGGTTTTTAGCGGGCTTACGAGGAAAGCGTCCGCACGAGACGACTCGTAGAACGAAACTTCTGCGTCCGAACGTGAATTACACATGCGTGTCGATGGTTATCCGCGCTCGCGCAGATTTTCTGTCCTCGGAGCACACTTCGCAGCGTTTCCGTTCGTGTCCCCGGAAACCGCCGTTTCACAATGACCCTGTGGATACTTCCGGTTCGGAGACCCCCGAAGACGTTTCCGGGTCGACCGTTACTTCCGATCATTTCCGCGTTCTAGCTTCAACCTTGCTTGTCGACTTTAACGCTTCGAAAACGTCATCAGTAGACTGCGGATCTTTATGCATTCACGAAGAAATGATTAGGTACTGGAAAAAGTTCGTGGATGCGTTCGTGAAGAATACAATAGATTTATTTCCACGAGCACACATTACAATAAAAAAATGGCTGGAACATCTAAATAAATATATTTTTCTTATCTATATCAGTAATACAAGTAAACCTAGTAACTGTTTCCTTTATCTCGATCGACAATTTGTTAACAAAGTATATTCACGTTTTCAGCGCACTTTGCAAAATTGCTAGTTAGTAACATCAGGTCGAACCAGTACGCTGAAAACGTCAATATACTGGGTTAAGTAAACCTAGTGTTAATGCAAAATGTATATTTGCTGGTATAATTGACAGTTTTGTTTATGCTTGAAGCGCTAATTCAGAAATTTTGGATTGCAAGCACTACATGCGAGTGATTAAAAGTTACAACAGCAAAAAGATTTCAAGAATGTCGACGTGTGTGTTCAAACTTATTGAAATGATTAAAGCGACGATGAGCCATCCGACTAGGGTTTGCAATTCCGCGAGATGAAAAAAGATATATGAAATGTACAGTAGCGGACAAAAGTTTAAGACCGCTCTAAAGAAGATGATAACTTTTTTAATATTGTACTATACGATTTGAACTGTTTTGGGAAGCTAGAGCAATTAGTTTACTAAAGGCTCTAGTACTAACTAATTGCTCTAGCTTCCCAAAACAGTTCAAATCGTATAGTACAATATATAAAAAGTTATCGTCTTCTTTAGAGCGGTCTTAAACTTTTGTCCGCTACTGTATGTGTCACTGGATTTCCGGAATTTTTTACTACATCGTATTTCTGTAGTACTGTCTTCATAAATATTATCTCTACTTTTCAAATAAACGCGCCACATACGTGCGCCTCGCGTAGCAAAACTAAAGTATACCGAATATCCAGTTCTTGCTAATATGTACTCCTAAATTCGTGAATGCTCGGTAACGTCGGGCGCGACATCGAGATGATAAGGGTGCGCTTACAGCCGAGGTCTAGACAGAAAAAGCATATTTAATGCCTGCAGCCATGCACTCGAATTAAAACCAGACACCATCCGCTATCGGATACTTAAAAGACAACACTCCGAACGCCTCCAAAATTTTACGAGGCAGACTCTTCGGAACCGGTTCTGGAACGAATATAGGTAAAACCCTTAAAGAATTTCCACCTTCCCGGTTGTGCACCATACTATGGTACCTCGCCAAATGTATCGAACAAACCCATAAGAAAAGAAATAAAGAATCCTCCATTTGTCTGAACTTTCTGCGAACGATCAAGGCGATATAAAAATACCCATCTGGTGTCTGACGACAAAGAACGCCGGTTAGGCGACCAGGATGAGAGATAGAATCGATTCGCATGGTACGGTAGAAATTTTTCGAGGTCGACTCGGTTATCAGGCGAGGGATGGAATGGTATGTAATATGTAATGCACGCGCCAGCAGGGCCTCTGGCAACCGTGCTGGAACGAGAGGGAAAGAGTGAGAGAGGAGAGAGAAAGAGGTAATGCGAGAGGAGAGACAAGGAGAGAACGAGAAAAATACGTCGATAAAACTGAGGTGAACGCCGACACGGTGAACGTACGGTGTACCCCCGTTTTCGAGCCAAGTAGTTAGTCCCTCTCTCCTCGCGACGACTCAGGGACGGCTCGAGACGGCCATCTCTGAATGATTTCTTAAGCGAACACGCCGGCCGACTACTAATTATTCACCGGCGGGCATAACGGGTCTCTTAAAAATTTATTTTCTTAGTACACTCCATTCAGGCACCTGCGACCCGCACCGGTCCCGCTCACACCGGCAGGAATACGTAAAACGATCGGCTATAGTCGTTGGTCCTCGTGTGCCGGTCGTTTATGATCAATTGTCTCCTTAATTGAATTTTTTAAATTCTTTGTTTGATCATTCTGGTCCTTGGAAATGGATAAACGATTCTACGAGAATCGTTTCATACATGAATTGACAAATGAATTGACTCTATTCTGACATTGAATAAGGATTGTTCTAATGCGCGTCATCATCACGTCAAGATGTAATCTCTGAAGAATCGGCGAAACAGTTAAAGCACAGTTTAATGTATTTTATAATCACAGCATTTACAGATGACTAAGATGACACTCACCGCAAAGCGGTGTATTTACTTTGACTGATTACCCGGCTGCCTGTTGAAACACTATAGTACAGTTTTCGGGTACTCCGCCTGATAAGTATCATCCCACCGCAAACATCCAATATGGCCGCTCGCCCGTGGAATTCAAATACGCTGCGGTGCACCGTATAAACTGAACGATCCTCTCGAATATTGCCATCTTTCCTGTGAGATAAACTGTAATAGAAACATAGCTATCGTTTATCTGCTGATTCGGTCCAGTTATGGTATTTCTGGGTCCCGGAAACTGATTATCTTCTTCGGAACACGATAGAATCCTCGGGAGAGAGATATCGAACCCATTGCCCTCACAAACTGGCCCACAAAAATAAATATTCTATTATTATCAACTAATCTACAGATATCCAAAGAAGAAAGTCATCATTAAACTCCTCAATACAATTATTATCAACTAATCCACAGATATCCTAAGAAAAAAGTCATCATTAAACTCGTCAATAGAACTATTATCAACTAATCTACAGATACCCAAAGCAACGAGTTAATCCCCACTCAAACCTTCCACTAATGATGATAATGTCCCACAGTGCACCCCGCATTTTATTTCAGTGCAGTATTATTTGTTCCTATTCTCGTAGATCGAATACCTGGTGAGTTTTCATTGAACCGTGTCGAGGACCTCCTATCCTCGATTCGAGGAGCAAAAGGTGAGCCCATAGGCGGTGGCAAGAACTATGCGAGAATCGAACTCTAGGCGTGGCTAGATGCAAAACATTCTTCGCAATGTTCCTATGAGCGCTCCCCTTGAGCATAATCATCGGGAACGAGGCTTTGACACGCGATAATTATTCTCCGGGTTGCTAAAGAGTGCAGTTGTCAGCGTGACCAACCAGCCAGAAGAAGAACACGAAGAGGAACAACAACCAGCGAACCCTCGAACCGGATTACAAGAGGAGGAACCTGTACGTACACCGGTACCCATGAACCTGTAAGATAACGAATGATGGCAATTTGTATGTTAACCGGGAAGAATTCGTGGCAACCATGGGGCCCACGGTGAATTTGCATTCCCGAGTCGTCTGTCTTAACTTACGAGCGGACATATTTTCGACGATGTTATTAGGTTGCTGCACAGAGGGGATGGAGGCAAGGATGAAGGTGAATAATGTTTAACTGTAGGAACGTGTTTCCTGGTGCTGGCCAATTCCGATCGAAAATGTACCTTTTTTCCGAATCTTTGGTTCGATGTTTTTAGCGCCGGTATCGTTTGGAAGTGGGTCATGTAACCTACTACGTAATTCGGTACTTTATTGAGGAAGTTTAAGAGGGTAGACTCATTTCTCAATAATGTAAAGATGAGGTTTTTCAGTAGACAAATGCGCTGGATCCTAACGCTAGACAAAACTGCTATTTTTACGTTTTCGAGGCGTAATTTACATTATTCGGACGCATACTGCTGTCGCAGCTTTATGAAAATAGCTACACGAGCAGCTGTATGCTTCCGAATAATGTAAATTACTAAATTAATTAAATTTCTCGATAATGCATGCGATGGGGCTTTTCAGTAGTCAAAAGCGCTAGATCCTAGCACTAGACAAAAGTCCTATTTTTACGTTTTCGAGGCGTAATTTATGTTACTCGGACGCATACTGCTGTCGCAGCTTTATGGAAATAGCTACACGAGCAGCTGTATGCTTCCAAATAATGCAAATTACTAAATTAATTAAATTTGAGTTTTGGGGGCGAGACTGCGGCCTAGATTGATCTTCCATCTAGCGCTTTTGACTACTGAAAAACCCCATCTTTGCATTATCGAGAAATGAGAACGCGCATCCCGCTCTCTTAAAAACGAGTATACCCCCTTGAGCCTTGAGGGCTCCGAAGATCTCGATGAATCCTCAGAAGGGACCAACGCGACGCACAGTGGGGTATTTTCCCGATTTCAGCGGTTCACAGCTAGTTCAAAATTCGCTCAATATTGAAACTGCTGAACTTTGCTAAAATGTATCCAAATTTGATGAAAAAACAACCATTCTAAAGCTTGAGATTTCAACTTTTTGTACTGTGTGCCGTTTTTACTGAAACAGATGTTTTGAGTGCAAAATTTGTCCATAAAGAGGAGCGTATGAGATTGTAAAGTTTGTAGCTATTTTTCAATCAAGTTCTGCGGATTATAATAAATATTTCAACGTTATTCTTCTATTTTATGTACACTATCGAAAATTGTAATCATTTACAATTAAAATATCTTTTTAAAATAGTTATTACAAAGAATAATCTTCGTTATTTGTAATAGTATGGAAAAATGTTATGAACAAAATTTGCACGGTACAGAGCGGGACATATTGTGGCACAAACATTTTCTGCGTGGGTGGAGGCATAGAGATTTCAAGGTTACCTTGATTGTTTTAAACAGAATGTCCTTTTTTGAGTATAAAAGTGTTGACCTTCGTATGTCCTATAAACCTAATAGTTTACGATTTACTATTAGATTTAAGACATATGGAGGTCAATACATTTTTACTCAGAATTCGATAGTGTATCGATTCATGATATAAAACGTAGGTATTTCCGTTTAAAAAAATCAAGGTGACCTTGAAATCTCTTCTATGCTTCCACCCACGCAGAAAATGTTTGTGCCACAACATTTGCCCTCTGTACCGTGCAAATTTTGTTCATAGCATTTTTTCATATTATTACAAATAACGGCAATATTCAAAGTGGACATAGTTATTGCCCCACCCTGTATATTATTTAAATTTCATGTGTCCACTGTTTCCTTATTTTAGTGTATATTGTGCGTTTATTATTATTATTTAGTATTTATTTAAGTTAATACGAAGATATAGCGAATGCGAACATGCAGAATGTGATTTTTTCGTAAATCAACTACACAACACGGAGTCAGTCGTAGTCAGAGCCAATTTTTCTTGCATCTTAATAAAAAAACTTCAAAGAACGCAATGGCATAGAAATGATCACCGGGACTCACTTGGAAGTATAACAAATTCATTACCAAAGTCTTAGAATCATAAAAAAGGGGACTGAATCGTTGGTTATCTTTAAATATTAGTAACTACAAAAATGTGTATAGTACAATAGTGAATTTCTCTTAAAAGTATACCCTATACTTAGCTAAAAAAACTTCTATAAAACAAAAATCTGTAAGTGCATGTAAATAAGGTAAAAATTACTAATAGGTGAATTCGTTAAGAAATGAAAGCGGATTAACAGAAATGAATGGGAAAACGAATGATGGGAGATTGTTCCTCAGATATTCAACTGACTCAAGCCATAAAAATTGTACAATTTATGTAAAGTTCTAAAAAATGCGACGTCCGAATTCAGAAACATACTCACGAATGCGTTCTCTCCGGTACTGTCGGCGTTCGAACGGCTGGTGCGTTGCACGAAAGGATCGCGGCCAGCTCGGATCGATGAATGTCTACGCTGCAGCGCGTTGTCCTGTTTTCTAGATACGGCCCTGGCGGAGTCTCGCGGGCGAGGGCCTTTCAACTCGAACCGTGTATCCACTATACAGTCTGTCGTAAGGTGTGGTTCCCGGCGTTCTGGTCAGTACTATGCTCGTCCGGAATCAACAAGTGCTACTCGAGACTACGCCGGGGAAACACTTGACCTAACCGAACTTAGCGAACACCTTTTCCTCCTGGTTCGTGTGCGCTACAGAAAGAGGATCATCATCATCATCGTAGTCAGAGAAGAGAGAAAGAGAGAGAGAGAGAGAGTGATCGGGTGGGATAGAGCGTCGCGCAGGTGGTTAGAAGAAGCCAGTCCGCGTTCGTGGATCGACGTAGATCGACGTGGATCTTCCAGGCCCGAGTCGCGGCTCGATCCGAAGTGATCCAAGCGTCCCCCTGGATCTACAGGTGTCCCTCATCGGGTTGTGATTGTTCGTGGTGTTCAATGACAAAGGTGAACCGTTGCTGGAGACCCGCGAGTCTTGCGGCGTCTGAAAAGAGGATCTAAAGGATCGAGAGGATCGAATAGGATTGAACAGGTTCAACTGTGAATACGATCGTGTGATACACGTGACTCGAAGAATTCGGGTTCGTTTTATTGTGGACAGGATCTTAAGGATTACCACAGGATCTAAGGAAATTGATCAACATGAAGAACCGTGAGTACCTTTCGACCTAAGACGCGAAACGACGCTGAAGGTAGTAATACTTGGCTCTCTCTTCGTGGGTGAGGAGAAGACGTTTGGAAGGAGCGTAGGTGTGATTGGTTATTATTAGACTGCGGATTTTATGCTCTTATAACAATTTAAGAAAATCTATGTGTTGTTTTTAACTTACAAGAATGATTAAAGCAGGGAAGAATGATAATTGATGAAGACAATTTTTGTCCAGTCCACTGCTCCACTTTATTCTGTCGCGAGTCTGAAGTTTCTGTTGAAATTTACAAAATTTGCTATGGTGTTCCTGAAGTGATAAGGATTAATGTTGGATACGGAGGATAATATCCGTCTTGTATACATACAAGCGTTAGGAACGGTAGTCAGACGAAAATAAATCTGGTCCCAGATACGAAAATAGATCATTTCAGATGTTCCCAGGCTGTGTGTTTACTTACAATTCAATGTTTATTTAATGTTTCATACGAACCGTCGTAAAACATGTTCGCAGTCCACTGGTTAATATCGTTTCCCTTTGTGTGTTAATTAGAACGGCTCTATGATCGAACGTTTTCGCGGTAACGGTATTTAACGAGCGAAACGTTTCGATCGGTATCTTTATGAAATACTTGTTGCGAAAGTCGGCGTCGATCGGCGCCTGACAATCTCCCTCTCGCGTTTCTTTCGAACTCTCGATTTAGAATTTAGAGAATGAAATCTGTTCGGCGGTTTTCGCGAATGGCACGGACAATCTGTGGAAAGTGTCTCTGTCGGCGGAGAATAAAAGCCGCCGCGTCGCCTTCATTCGAAATTCTACGGCGGATGCTTGGAGGAAGAAGATGAAGAAAGGGAGGGGAAAAAAGAATGCAGGTTTCCCTGGCGCACCTGTCACCGGCCGGGACACGTTTTTACGGCACGTGGCACTGCAAACGAAAAAGTTCCCGTGCGTTATTACGCGAAATCGAGTTGATTACGCCGCACAGTGGGGCAAACCGATGAATTCTGTGTCGAAATCAAAGAACTGTCGATAGAAATGCGATAGAGCGATGATTATTTTTTTAAATTAAAGCTGAGATATTGCAGAATATGGGAAAAATAGAGAGATTAAGGTACGAACGTTTTTTAACCTTGAAAATCTGTGTTAAACTTGCAGAATTTCAAGAAAATTGTGGTTTATCGAATGCCATGTCCGGACAGATTTTTTTCTTGACATGCTATACATCATCTCCTGTTGATTTCAAATCGTTCCATCTCATTTCTATCAAAGAACTTCCGATAGAAATGAGATAAAGCGACGATTTTTTTTAAAAATTAAAGCTGAAACATCGCAGAATATGGGAAAAATAGAGAGATTAAGGTATGAACGTTTTTTAACCTTGAAAATCTGTGTTAAACTTGCACAATTTCATGAAAATTGTGGATTACCTAATACCACACGCGGAAAAAATGTTTTGTTGACATGCTATGTATAATTTCCAGTAGATTATTTCACGCTGATTGCAAATCTTGTCTCAACATTTGTCTACGACCTCAGGATTTTGCAAGAAATAGATTTTTGTAGACGAAGAAATGATTTGATGACCCGCTAGTTTCAAGGTATATTGTATTCTCATATAGAAAACAATCAAAATAAACATAACAAAGTACTTGAACATTTACTTGACATATATCACCTGAAGAACGATCACTTAACGTATCGCTGCGATTGTCGCTGGCATTCCTTGTAGACTGTGTGCGATTGTAACGTAATTTTTAAAATTAGAGATATCTATTTTCTATGATATAATTATATTTTCATTTACACAGGAAGTAAGGTAAGCATTACATCGTTTTATCTTACTTCTTATCAACGAATTTTTTAACATCTGGTGATAAAAATAAACAAATAAGGTGTATCATCAGTAGTTAAAAAAAATTACAAGGAGTGCCAGCGACAATCGTAGCGATACGTCGAGTGATCGTTCAAATATTTCGTTATATTTATTTTTATTGTATTTTATATATGAGAATATACAATATACCTCCAAACTAGTGGGTTAACATTTCAACGAAAAAATGATTTCATTAGCTTTGTTCGCAAAAATCAATTTTTTGCAAAATCCTGAGGTCGTAGACAAATTTTACGGCCAGATTTGTAATCAGCGTGAAAAAATCTACTGGAAATGATACATAGCATGTGAACAAAACATTTTTTCCGCTCGTTGTATTGGATAATCCCCAATTTTCATGAAATTGGGCAAGTTTAACGATTTTTTTCAAGGTTAAAAATCGTTCGTACCATAAACTCAACTTTAAGTTTCAACTTTAAAGTACTTTGATTTTTACACAGAATTCATCGGTTTATCCCACTGTGCTCCGTCGCGTCGTCGCCGAGATGCTCGCCGCCGCAATTAAGAAACAAACGCGCAATATTTTAGAAAGTCCCGTCTCGTAGGCTCGCTCGAAAGTCCAACGAACTTTCTTCTGCTTCGGCTTCGAATCGAACGCTATGGCTACCTTCTAAATCAATTAACGGTGACGCTTTCTGGCCCTGCGGGGAAATGCATCCTCCATTCTAGCGGTTATTGTTTAACACTGAACGCAAAAAGTCAATTTTACGCTTTAACGCTTTACCCACCAAGCATGGCCCGCTCTAAGGGGGGGGGGGGGGGGGCAACCCGGACATCCGTCCGGGGCGCGAAAATTTAGGTGCCCCATTTTGGTTGTAGCTATGAGAGAAATATTGATGTGTTAAATACCCAATTAATAGAAAATTTGCTTTTATTAAAATAAATGCTTTTATTAAAATTTAAATAAAATGATTTGATTTTTATTGAAGATAAAAAATATGTACCTTTATTTTTTAAATATATACATATATTCTCAAGGGGCGGCAATTTGTCTTTTTGTATAAATGCACCAGTATAAATAACTAGTTGTACTGCAAACGATTTTTGTGTTAAATGTATTCCAAGCTGAAGTAATAAATATCGTTCTAAACTTGACGTTTCAAAGTCTGAATGATTACGTATGTATTTATTGTTTGACGTATTTTCGGACGTCGTTGAATATTTCACTGCCTTCCTATAATTGACAAGCACTCGTTGGGTTGATTTAGGATCTATTTTCATTTTTCCAGAGAAGGCAGGAAGAATAGATACTTCGTACAGAATTCACGTGTTGCGAAATATAACTCGCAGATGCAGCATAAAAAATTCATACATAAATCATGCGTCCAATCCTCCGACTTATCGGTAATTTTAATTTTCCGCGCTTGACAAGCTCGATTCTTCAACGCGTTAAGAATAGACGTATTAAATAGTGCGCCGCATCCAAAAGAAGCTTCGAAGATATTTTTAAAATGATAATCCCAAGAGAAATAATTCGATTCTATTGAAGTGATCGAATCAAGAAACCAATTTCGAAGTGGCTGCTGATTTCGGTCGCAGACTATTTTTATTTCGCAGTCTATCGATCAAATTCCCAGCAGAGAATGTAATTGTCTGTTACGTGGCCGAATCAATTAGCGAATTGTAGGACAAGATAATCCGTGTACACGGGGAAACAAAGTGCAACGACTGCAGGCAACAAAGCAATTTGCGGTTCGACACGCGAACGTAAACGCAAACATAAACGCAACGCGATTCCCCTCTCTCTCTCTCTTCTCCCTGTGTATATTGACTGGGCTCGAAATGATACTTGCCAACAGGCACATAAGTCGACGAAGTTATAAGCGGTAAGAATCAGCACCGCGTATAATGCTCGCAGAGGAATTTCTAGGACAGCAGAGTTACTATGGCGACATGTTAGCCAAACACGAGGTATACGACCCCGGCTGTATCGAGGAACGTGTCTGGATATGTGGAACGATTGATGCAAATCTAGGACTTTTGTTGAACCAGGCTTTGCTGGTCTCTCGCGATCGCTATAATCTACGCCGACCTGTGGACAATCTCTGGGAACTGCAATTTTTCCTCCTCAAATGATTGTCACTTCTTATCTGCACATTTTAAATACATGCAAATGACCGTGCAAATGCATTTCCGTTGTTTCGGTATTAATAGCTTCTTTCTCTGTACCGTGATCAGTTACTAGGAACGAGAATTAGGTGATCGACGAGAGCCACGTTATTTTATTTGTACAAGTGACGCGTAATGTGTAGTTTGGCTGACTCATACACGATCATGCCATGCATAATTCATGCGTGGGCGAGCGATTGTAGCACTCGTAGCCTTAAACTGATAGACGGACTACCGTGCTTTGCTTTTATTTTCGTCACTTCCGTGTTGTAGCTGGTTCCATGTGACGAAATTGTGTGCTGCGAAAAATTTTGACAAACGTGAAACAACAAACATTCAGCTTTGTTGGTGGGAAACATTTAAAAGGTACACAAATACTTTGTACATACGCCCACTGCACGTGCCGCTGCAATTAGGTTACTTGCAGTTATCCTAATCACTAAAGAAACCATTTTCCAACAGTGTGTTGACACAAATAATTATCATTTTCGATTATACTTGCAAATACAAGGGAGGTAAAGGCTAGGTTATTCAAGGCTAGAAGCGTAATTTTCTGTTTCCTTGTTCAAAACATGATACCATTTTCCTCGATCGATTGTCACGGGTAATTACCATTTTAGATAATATTCAAGGATGAAGCAGAATTTTCTAGTTCAGAAAAAGCGTCATTGTAGAAAGAAACCATTTTCCACGATTTCCACGCAGAGAATTTTTCTGAACTGGTCAACCATTGGTGCTTTTACCTAATTCTTCTAATTTATAAAAGGAATCCCTGAATCCCAAAAAATTCGCCACGGTTCTACGAGACCCTCGAATTTGCCGAGAAGCAAAAGGAAGTTAATGGAGACGTCGCGCGTCATCTACCTCGAGTATCAGCCATCTAAGTTACAAAAGTACCGTTCCCTCGAAATTAGAAAATTTCTCCGGCGGCAGTGTTATCAACAGGATAGAGCGGAAAGCTTGTCGCCGATGGAAGTTCGCGGATTAACCGGTCGCCTGATTGAGTTTACAGTATTTGTTGCACCTGGGGATGCAACCGCGATTCATAGATCGATGCGTGAGCAGTGGGTGCAGCGGGCACGGGAGAATAAACCGCAAAACACGATGCGGGAAGCCTTGTGCTCGTTCCTTCGAACAATGCCGTAATAATACATGATAATAGCCGGCGAACCGTGATTACCGTGCTCCTTAACTTCTCATCTGTCATTCAAACGTTGTTTTAATGAATGGATTTTGATACGATGGCCCCTCCATTAGCGCAGGAGAACCGACGACGGAACAATGCCCTCGTTTGACGCCATTGTCATAACTGCACGCGCTTTTCCATTGCGTGATCTCTGCAACTTTTCATCTTCGACGTTGTGCAATCGATTTTACTAAAACATCATTCGACCTGTTGTTACTAGGCCTGTTACTTTCCCCAAGATTCGAAGGATTCGAAGGAACGAAGGGAACTTCGAAGTGTACGAAATTTCGGAGGCTTCGGATCGTATGAAGTTATAACTTAATCGATATTTTAGCTGTGGTGGTGTATTTTTGTTCGAAATGTAGGCGTGTCTGTAATTGTATCAAATATAACGCAGCAGCGTTTCGAAATTCGAAGCTTCGAAACTCCGTTTCTTTTTAATCCTCTAATTCTCTAATATGTCCAACACCAAAGTTTTCAATATACTGTTGGGTCCTTCTTATAGAGTTCTTTGTGTGTGTGCGCTGATTCCGAATCTGTCCTTAATTTTTCTCCTATACGCACAGTTTTTGAGAAACATGGCTTTGAGAAAAAAACATATTTTTCAAGTTTAAACAAATATTGTGATGTTATTATAAAAGATATTGAATTGTTCTTTACAGCAAAAGATTCTGTAGACTTTCCCGAATACAGTGATATCCAATATTAATACATTATGATTGTTTAAACATATTTAAACAATCATTAAAGACGGAGACACACCACTTCTGCACCAATTTTTGCGGATATTTTTGAATTTATCTAAAAAAATAAGGGTCCAGCGGAAAATCGAATTATACCACGCAATAGAGCAGACTTTTATCTTGAGAAGCCACCCTGTCATGTTTGGATCGTCGACGTTTTTTTCGAACCAGAAAGCAAAATATCTTCGCCTGACACGAGTTGTCGCCAGTGGCGCTCACCACTACAACAGGCGTTCGCTGCGCCGTATTCGTATTTAAACATGTTTAAACAATCATAATGTATTAATATTGGATATCACTGTATTCGGCAAAGTCTGCAGAATTTTTTGCTGTAAAGAACAATTTAATATCTTTTATAATAACATCAGAATATTTGTTAAAAGTTGAAAAATATGTTTTTTTTTCAAAGCTATGTTTCTCAAAAACTGTGCGTATAGGAGAAAAATTAAGGACAGATTCGGAATCAGCGCAAAGAACTCCATAAGAAGGACCCAACATATGTTGAAATCATAACAAAAGTTAAAATTTGTTGGACAGTGTAATTCACTGCGGAGGTTCGAATTTCGAAACTTCGAAAATTCGATTCTCATGACTAGACAGCGGATCTTTATGCATAATAAAAATGTTTTGCATTGATTTTAAGAAGCAGAAATAACATAAAAATTGATTTCACCCCTTAACGACTTTGTTACACGAAAATCAACATTAGAGCATTCTTGAATTTTCTAAGTCTTACTGTTTTATATTTCGCCCAACCAATTTCTTCATAAATGCATAAAGATCCACAGTCGTTTTCACCTTCGAAGTTTCGGAAATCGAAGTTTTAAGGTTCAAAATCTTCGACCTTCGAAGGAAAGTAACAGCCCCAATCGATGCTTGCAGACTGACATCGTTGAACGCTGCAAAACGGCCAGGAAAAAACAGTTTTGAGGATCTAGTACTGGCAGCTTTCAGAAAAGAGGGTTGTTTGCAGGGCTGAAATCGACTTAGCGTAGCACAATGGGTTCCTCGCGAGCAATCCGGCCTCGAGGCACGAAGTTGTTGCTCCGGCGAAATAAAATGCGTCAGAGGCGATGATATTAAAATATCGCTGGCGCGTCTGCGAACTCCACCCTTCATATCAAGGCCCCCTTAATGCACCTCAATTTATTTCGAACGACATAGCGTACGCGCGAAACGCTCGCCGCGAAAATCTTTCTCCGTGGCATGCGCGGGCTCTTCTTTGTCATACGCGCAGCTCGTGATGCATCGTTGCAACTTGCAACTCGCGGTGAACGCGTGTCCCCATATTGTGCATGCTGCTGCAGTTCTGATGTCATGCGGAGAAAATGCAGCTGATCTATCTCGCGCTGCGGGAAACGGCCGCGATTGTTGGAAAACGCAGATAATCTTTCATTTCGCGTCACGGCTAAATCGAAGTGCTCGACGCCTCGGGAAATAATGGGGCGTTTTTTATTCTTGTAGAACCGGGCATCAGTATTCGAACCTTGAAACGGCGTGCCATTAGGTCTCTGTAATTGCCCGAAGCAGGAACTGATGAACGGCCGTCCAGTAATCAAGGGTCCCCGTAATCGGTTTGTCGCTGGCTCGTTGCAAAACTTGCTGAAATTAGCCGCGTAAACGTTCGGCGGCAGAAGATGCAACTCTGAGCGCTTCTTTGTGAATGATGACGTCGCTTGACCGAGTTATGGCGATATTATGTAGATTTTATCGTGGGAAGTTTAGAATACATTTTTTTAATTATTCATTAAATTAAACAGATTATTAACACGTTACCGACCGGTGATTATTGCATCATTTTGGAAAATCTATGGTATGTGGCTAAACACTTTTTAATGGAACCTTTAATAGCAACAGCAATTTTCATTGTGAATTAACAAGTCACCCTCAATAACGTCATCTAATAGTTTCATTTAACCCTTAAAATGCTGAGTAGGGTCCTATACGGACCCCAGAAAGTATTTTTCCTTAATAAATTTGTAAGTAATTGTTTGTATTTTTTCATATTTTATGTATTTCCTCTTTTTTCATCGTCAAGTATTGTGGATGATTTGTCTATTCTAAAAACATTACCGTTCTTTTGTTTTTAGCTATAAACATACTGGGGTCTCCAGGAGACCCCATCCGATTATAGATAAGATCTAGCGACAGAAATGTAAATATTCTTTGTGAAGAATGTTGAATGTTCATCTGCAAAAATCATAGAGTAGAAATAATAGAGAAGAAAAGTGTACGTTGCTCGGACCATGACGAATGCAGAGTATATTCTATTGTTTAGAACCTTGATGTATTAATTTTTTTTGTAAACAGAATAAAATGTAATTTTATGTTTTTATACCATAATTATATCGATAAATACATATATTAAACATATCTATTTTTGATTTTCAATTCTACAATTTTCTAACGTGGAGTCCTCTGAGGACCCCACATCGTTATTAGTGTTGCCAAAAAGTATACAGCATTTTAAGGGTTAAGATTGCAATGTAAAAGAAAATTTCTATTGTAGGTATTAGATGTTAGATACGTTGGTGTTGGTGCCGATCGATCGTCGGCGATCAGCTGGGACGATCTGGTGAACGTCTCACTGATAGTCGTTACGTGCCGACGATCAATTTGTTGTTAACGACCGACGTTCGTTTGTAATTAACAGTCACATTCAGATTGTGACATCAAACACGTGAAACGTTAAACATGTGTTTCGAATAAATACTCCTTCGCTATGCTTTCTATTGATACAGCACAATTATTAAAAATCCTATTAATAGGCTCCCAGTAGGTAAAATGTTAATAACAAGAGTAGTCCAGTCAATGAATGCTCATAAGGGGGGTGTAGAGGGAAATGGAAGGAACACAATTTTTAACTTTGGGACTTTGTTTGGACTAGTTAGGAGATAAACATACTAAAAGTCTCTGCTCCTAGGAGGTGAGCGGTGTGAAAGTCCCCTTTTTCGGTTTTCTGCTTATATCTCGGAAAATATGTGTCCTAGCGATAAGACCATTCTATACAAAATTGAAGCTGACAAAATGTGCCATAAGATTGACTGCATTCAGTTTTTCGCTATCTCGCATAGTTTCCGAGATATTCGCGCTCAAAGTTTACTAATTGTGAAAAAGAAATTTTTGCCTCACGTTATTTTCTGAATAAATATCATAATTCATCAAGACAATGTATTTTCTTGCACAAATACAATGATATATGTACTTAATCACACAGTGATACATATGGTGTACAAAATATACCGCGCGAGTACTTAAGTGAAAATTCAGGGCGCGGGTAGTTAAAGGTTAAACGTGGAATTTTCATAGAGATAGTTTAGTTACGAACCGTTTAGCGCGAAATTGAAGGATCGAGCGAACGAATAGTACACGAAAAATAGTTTGGTTCGATGAAAGCGTTGGTTCTGTGGGGTTCGCGGGAGTAACGAATGGTCCAGGGAGTAAACAGGATTGTTTGAAAATGCATTATGATCAATGGGACAAGCGAAGCGGCTCGGTTACAGAAAGTTTCAACGACCAGTATTCCGTGTTGGGTCTCGTTGACCCAGAATCCCCCAGAAACCTAGTCAAACAACTAGTTCTCCGGCGTTCTCGAGTCTCAATCTGAAACACACACGATCACCGGTCGATACGAAACGACGCGACGCGTCTCGGATGGCACACCGTACAATTTACGATGATTCAACGCGCGTCTAGCAGCGCAGCTCGCAAGAAGTGAATGACTTAGAATTAACGTCCGAGAAGCACGCGTAGCCCACGCATGAAAGACGCTGACTTTCACCTATCGAGTTCCGCTGGACGACCCACGGGATTTCTTTGCTTGCGCATTCCTAAACGATATCGAAACACCCGGCTCCTTTTCTTATGTAATCGCTTCGAACGCGACCCTGGAGGCTGTTGCTTCAGCACCGATAAATTCTTCGATCTAGTGCTAATAGAAACTGCTCTCCAACGTGTTCTGCCACTGCTGCGAATCTCGACAATTGTTAAGCTACGAGTCCATCTGAGAGTTTCTGTCGATAGTTGCTCTCGAGAGTATTCGCAATTTGCGTGTCGATTTGATATAGTACTTCAGAAATTGTTTACCATTTGAATTGAATGCGTGCAGATCTTAGATGAATCTCGATAGTTATAAGCAAACAACGGATATCTTTCTGGAAAATTAAAACTTTCTACTCGAATTGCAACAAACTGGAGTGAAATAGAAATTTATTGTCTTCCTTAAGGATGTTCTGGAGGTACAATGGGAGACAAAAGTACAAGAAATTCGAAATCCATCAACATATTGGCAATGAAAGCCATCCATGAGTATATTTTCCATTAAAAAAATAGATTAATTTAAAAAGCTTTCGTTTAATTAGTGAATGTCATGTTATATTTATTTTTTAATCAAATTTTCTTCGTATTATAAAAAATTGTAAGTGACTTTTGCGAATAATGGTACCCTCTGATTGTAGCTATATTCAGTGGTCTACACAGTTGTCGCGTTTCCATGCTAGTGAGATGACAACACGATTGACGTTTTGTAACAGTTTATAATTTTTTGCTCTGTAAACTGTTTAGTGAATCCTAATAAATTTTGAACATAATTAATTACATAATTTTTACTATACATATATATACAAAAACTGGAGTTTCTCTAGTTGCGTTTTTTCAAGGTTTAAATAGGGTTTGAAGTGGAATTTTATGAATTCTCCATGAAAAGACGTGTTAAAATGTGCAAACTTTAAGTTGCTATAATCCTTAAACGGTGCAGTGAATCGAACCCAAACTTTGGTAATTGCATTAATTTAGTAAGAATTATATCTTGTCAAATTTTCAAAAATTTTGATGCGTTTTTATATACCTCCAGAACATCCTTAACACAGTTAAACCTGTTTTTGTGCGGTAGATACACTGAGAAAAAAATCCTGTCGAAACAAAAAAAATATATGTTGATTCAATAAGATGTACAATTGAATAGTGCCAATATCATATGAACTTATTTTAATATTTAATACTATTGAATTTCAATAGCAAAACTCATTTCCGCCAATCATATAAGCGAATAGCTTGACCATCAATGTTTTCAAAAAAATAAGGTATGGCCTCAAACTAATTCCAGTATAAATCAATACATTTCTCAAATTTTTTTAACAACATATCTGATTGAAGGAAAAAAAGAAATATTACGAATAATAATGTACGGTATTGAATCGAATAATGTTTTCAATCATTTCATGATGGACAATTCAAATACATCACGATTTGCTTCTAAATTTCATACTATTGAAAAGAATACATTGATATTCATCGAAGTAAAAAAATTACAATAACACGCGTGTTATTGAAGTAACTACTTTTTTTTCTCAGTGTAGGAACCGCAGAAAAAAAAATATTCACAAACTTCATAAATAGCTATAACAAATAATTTTTCACAACATATTAAAGAAAATTTTGTTTCATGCGGTGAAGAGGGACCGCATAAAAAAGATCTCGCTTAGAAAATATGTCAAAGCTTTACGAAACAGCGAGAAAGTGCTTTCCAAACAAAATAAATGATTAAATTACGCATGGAGACATTTTAAAAAATGTTAATTTCTCATTTTAAACATGGAGAAATTTAAAAAAATGTACATTAATTCAATACTACTCGTCGTAGTCCAAAACGCGCATATTCTTGTGATGAACTGGTTCGAGATCGCTTTCGTTACTTTAAGATATTAGAGGTGATTTATTTTTTGTTACCATGTAGTCGGTGATAAGTTTTTGCGACGACGGTCGTTTGATCAGCTGCTTGTAAACGTCGCGGTAGCCAGATATACACGATCGAAGCTCTTTTTGGAATTTCAAGCTTCTTTTGGAATTGTTATCTGTTTTAAGAAAATGCTTTTCCAATTTGCTGCAAAGCTGGATCCCTGCCAGAGTTGGGCAAAAATTTAATCAACGACTGACGACTAAATTTCTACTTCAATCGTTGATCGCAATTAACAATTAATCACCTCGTTTAGTCGTTAAAATTGTGGTTAACGATTAAATACTTATTAATCGTCAATTGCGATTAACGATTATTAATCGTCAATTGGATAATTGATTAATGATTAACCGCTGAAATTTCGAAATGAAATACGTAATCAGAACTGTATGAATACTGAAAAAAATGTAAACTGAGTTTAGGTGTATTGTCATTTGGTCCATAATACAAATGCTGTTTACGTGCTTTTATGTTTTTTTTTCGATGATTCCTTTTTTTAATCAACGATTGACGATTAAATCAATCGATTGAATCAATCGCCGATTTTTCGACGATTTCTTCATTTAATCAACGATTGACGATTAACTTCATCAATCGCCGGCTTTTCGACGATTTCTTTTTTTAATCGTATACATTAATCAATCAATCATGATTAAAATTTTAATCGATTAATGCCCAACTCTGATCCCTGCATATATTTTATCCGCTGTCATAGAATCCATTCTATCCGGTCCTTAGGTCTGTGATACATACACAATACATACTGATAGAAAAAAAGAGATTGACCTAACCTCGCGGCGAACTTACATATGGCGAACAGAACCTCGATATTCATATACGGCATAAAAAAGACCACACAAAAACAGGTTTGACTGTACGTTTAATCAGTTGGGAAGAATAGAACGGAATTTTTCAATTCTTCTAATGTTTTTACTGTTTCAGATGACACCTATTCATTTTTGTCATAATGCATAAAATCCGCAGTCTAGTTGTAAGAATACCCGTGAACAGAAGGGATGCGCCAGTTTGCGATTTTAAAATATGTTCCCGCAGTTTTAATAAAACGCAACTGATGACAGCTCTATTCAGATCATCGAGAAAAATCGATATTCCGAGAAAAAGTGAACCATTACTTTCTGTTTCTTTCGTAAATATTTAATTCTGGCGCGGCGGGTTGAACGACTGATGACTCACGGTACGATGCAAAACTCGGAAATTGAAAATAATGACGCAGCGGTTCGCGGCCGGGGAAAAATACATTGGTGGTGGGTCGCGATAAATTCGAAGTGGTGACTGACGCATAGGATTCTCCGTTGAATAGTTTCATGAGTGACGCACCAGAAAAACCAGACACGAATTCTTGCGTGTCATAAAATGCGGGCTCGCTCTATTCTGCATGTAGAAGTTCGTAGAATTGGAGCGACATCCTTGTATGCAGCCTCTTGGCAATTATTCTCCGCTCTAGGCCGTAGAAAAAGGGGATCGAGTAACGTTTGTCTGACTCGTATAAGGACAGATCGACCGGTGGATAGGTTTTTGCTTCGAAACTAGCCTTGACAGTGTTCGAGAGGCTGCGGACTAGGATTTAATATGTTCCGAAGTATTTACAAATCGGTGGACATCGTTTTGAAATCGTGTGACGGCAATTTTCATGCTGATTCGAATGTTTATCTTTTGCAGACGCAAAGGGAACGCTTCTGATCCTGCTGAGCATCTCAGCAACCATACTAGCACTGCCAAATGGCGCTCCCCAAAGCGCGTGCAAGGACCTTTTGCCCCGTCATCCAGGAAGTTCAACCCAGGACGCGTATCCTGCTCCTTACCAGGTGCTACCAGCTGCGGGAGAAGGCAGGGTTCGCCTAATTCTAGGAAGCCCTCAAGGTCTTGCTTACGAGGGCTTCATGATTCTCGCGCGAGACTCCGCGACCGGTGAACTCGTCGGGGAATTCGCGAATCTTCCGGACTTAGCGAGAACCATCGAATGCATCGATGGTGTCAAGGTACGAATAGCATTTTCAATGAGAATCGATTGCTTGGGCCAGTTAGAGGATCACGTTCCCGAACGATCGAGGACAACATTTTTAACGCGCTGCTTACGGGGTCACGAGAAATCTCGCTTTCACGACTTATTCCACTGCCGGGTGACCTGGCGAGGTTTCCAATGGCACTGTCAGCCTACGACAATTAGAATATTCACCGAGACTTGGAAACGGGAATAAGGAAGCTGGTGGTTCTCAATGATAATACAGGGTCTGTCCGGAAAGTAAGGCAACCACATTTTTAAAAAAAATCTATTAAACATATGGGTACAAACCTTTAAATTTTTTCAAAGCAGGATCCTTGGGCATCGACACATTTTTCCAGCGCGATTTCCATGCATCGTATGCTCCCTGAAAGGCGTTTTTTGGAACCTCTCGTAGCTCCCTCGTCACGGCCTCTTTGACGCGTTCCACGCTTTCAAAATGGCATCCTTTTAGCACATTTTTAATTTTTGGAAACAAAAAGAAGTCGGCGGGAGAGAAGTCAGGACTGTACGGGGGTTGAGGAAGTGTTGTGATCCAACTAAGAAGTACCGTTTACGGTTTTCCCCGTAATCTACGGAAAAGCTTTGGTTGAAAGTGCTCGACGAGGCTGCGACGAGGGTACTACGAGGGACTCCAGATAACGCCTTCCAGGGAGCATACGAAGCATGGAAATCGCGCTGGAAAAAATGTGTCGGCGCCCAAGGATTCTACTTTGAAGAATTTTAAAGGTTTGTACTCATATGTTCAATAGATTTAAAAAAAAAATGTGGTCGCATTACTTTCCGAACAGACCCTGTACAAGTATCATGGAGAACCACCCCTTAAATTTTCTCCCACCTTTAGTAGAACACCCTGCACATTACAATAAAAATCGCACAAAATATCTGCGGTTCACTTTCGAGATATTGCCGTTTAAAGTTTTGAGCACTAATGCTTTCACATAGGATATCGGTTAAATTGCATTATTTTTTTGAGCCTTTCGAATTTATTTTCATGACTTCTTTTCTGGTAAATACGTAAATCCTATACTATAGAGCTCAATTAATAAATAAACTCGAATTTTTTCCTGATAACCACAGATATAATTCGTTAGGTTTAGTGCTAAAAACCAGTTTTATTCTCAATCGACTGGTTTGAGATTTTTATTTTGCAATTGTTGAAGTTTTAAAGATGTTTTCATGGGAATTGATTGAATACATTATTTTATTCCAGTATACAGGCTGTTCGAATACAGGTGGGAGAAAATTTAAGTGGGTGGTTCTCCATGACAATAGAAGTATCATCAACTTCAACAATTACAAAATAAAAATCGCAAACCGGTCATTTGATTAGCGCACAGTGGTGAGTTTGACCGAAATCATGGCCAAAATAGGAAGGAGTACTCCAATTTAGTTGATACTATTGGGTTTTCCGGGTCGCTGATTATTATTAGACTGCGGATCTTTATGCAAAATAAAAATGTTTTGCATTGATTGCGGCAAGCAGGAATAATATAAAAATTGATTTGATCCTTTAATGACTTTGTTACGTTAAAAACAACATTACAGCATCCTTAAACTTTTTAAATCTTTTCCCGTTTTATGTTTCACCCAACCAATTTCTTCATAAATGCATAAAGATCCGCAGTCTACTGATTATGAACCTGATGTCAAAATTACAAAAAACAAAATGGAAGGTTCAGTATGGCGGATGCGTAACCCAAGACTTTATTGAACTCCCTTGAGAATCAGTATTCGCATGTTTCTTGTGTCGTTGAATATGAATCTGACGTCAAAATTAAAAATCAAACTGGCGGCCGGGTATGTGAAACAATTATTTATTTCCACAAATATTTGGTAATAGAATGTTTGCGAGGTATATTATTGATACAAATTATTATCAGGTGACTTCAGATAGCGAAAAACGTAAGATTTTAGTGTTATATATATAAATATTGCATCCGACGTAATTCTTTAGTACTAAAATATAATAGAAGTTTCTCAGATCCGTTTCGTTACGATATTTCTCTCACCTCTAGTAAAATAAAGATATAAATGTATACTATGGTGTTTCATCTCAGATCCGTTTCGTTACGATATTTCTCTCACCTCTAGTAAAATAAAGATATAAATGTATACTATGGTGTTTCATCACAGATCCATACGTAAGTAGTATTAAGATGTTATGTACAAAAGAGATGAAAAAATATCCTCCCGAACACACAATTCTTCGAAGAACCTGATATAAATGAAGATACTTCATGTGATGAAGTATTGTAAAGTTACTTGTATACAAATTATTTTGTAATTTCATAATTGTGATTGTAATTGGTGTTTTACATGCAATATTTACCATTAAAATCTTACACTGTTCACTATCTGAAGCATTTTATTGTAATATATAACAATAATGTACCTTATATTTGCAAATATTAGTTTTGTCTACAATTTAGGGCAAATTCGCCATTTCGGAACGTTACCGTTCGCTAAGTAAATGGCGATAACTCATAAGACCGCAATAGACTGCGGGTAAATGAAACTTACATTTGTTTAATAGCCTTGACAGGCTATAAAAAAAGGAATGGTTGATCGCGATTAGTAAGCAACTTTTTTGTTAATGAAATGTACCAGATATGTAGATTTCTCTTTTTCATCTCCCAGAGCTTTAAAAAGTGAAATAAAGCAGTAAAAACAGGATATTATATTAAATTAGGACATGTCCAACAATAGCAAGAATGATAAACCAGCGTTACAGCGCGATAATAAATCGCAAAGGTAATTTCAATTATATTGGGTTGGCAAATAAGTTCGTTCGGTTTTTTAGAGTGGAATAAATCACAAAAACCGAACGAACTTATTTGCCAAACCAATAGTTGAAAATGTCGGTCTTTTAAAACTACTAACTTTGAACTTACGTATCTCCGACAGAAGTACTTACGTATTAAATATTGGTTCTAACAAAAAAACGTGCTCTGGAACTTTATAAATAAAGTACTATTACACAGATTTTTAAACAACGAAAAGAAATTGTTGACCTTCGGCCACGATTTCGGTCGAACTCACCACTGTACAGCGGTGTTAAAAAGCGTTGACTCACAATCCCTTTAAAAATGCTACAAATTCAAGCGACTTCGAAAACGTGAAAAAATTGTCCCACGTTTCTACAGATAATTTAAGACAGCCGAAGATTAATGGCGCGCGTGCCAGCGTTAAACTCTCCGAACTGGATCCTCTTACTGCCTCGAGCGTAATGTCAATACGTAGACGTGTCTTCGAGGAACGAGTACGACCACCGATCGCAGATAATTCGTGGAATCGTGTGTCCACGATCGAAACATTCGTAGCAAAAGATCTCAAGGCTGCGAGTGACTCACGTGTGTCGCTAGTTTCTCGAAGGACGCGTACAACCGTGTTTTGCCCGTCTCGTCGCCTCGGTGAAATGTTTTCCTTGTACTGTACAGAACGCGGTGACTCACACGAACACCAGCAAGAAGCATAATCTCGAATTCGATTGGGAGGCACCGGCGGATTACGAGGGAACCATTGTTTTCAAGTGAGTATCGAACGTCTTCTCACCGGCAAGAACATGCTGGGAACTGGCGGCTTGTACAATGCTATTCCAATCAAACAAGGTTCCAACATCGTCCTTGTAGATCACAGATCCTTGAACGATTATTGTCGCACCAATTTTGCGCACTTGTGAATCACGAATATTATTACGACTCGCCGTTCGAGGGCCAAGCAAGAATACAATTGAATATTTCCTGGAAAATATTGAACAGAAAGATTCATTCCGAAGAGACACCGTGTTTCCTAGGCGAATCGCCCCGGCTGCAAAAGGAATTTAAGAGAAATATGTTTACTTTGATTCAGCCGCGCACGGTGTGGCTAATGCACCATGACGATACGGTTGTTGGGCGTGTAAAGGGAATAACTGATAGGCATGCGGAAGCAAGGTTGAATCGAGTCACGAAAATCAAGTACTCCGGCGCTGTACTTTCACGTTAAATTTCCTCATAATCCCTATCGGACTGTCACGACCTGTTGGATGTAAAGGTCTTCCACTTTCAGCGCTGCTAGAAATTGCTGTGTACCACTCTCCCGTTCAGTGGGTCGTAAAATTTATATCAATTAGAGCGACCTGTTGTGCAATTTATTTCTTCATTCGAGTCGAGGCTGTGTCGAGCACCGGTGAAGTTTCTTTTTCATTGTAGAAGATATCATAAGAGATTTATTGCAACATACAGTATTTTATCGATAAATGGCCCAAATGTCTGGCCGACAATTGTCCCAGAACTATCGCCACTCCTACGGGATATACCCCGTTGAGACACAGTATAATAATATTGTATGATAATGCTGTATGATAATACATACTGTGGTCGTCTTAAGTTGTTGTGGATCAAACTCGTTGTCGATCAAATTCGTTGTCGGTTAAATTCGTTGTCGGCCAAGGCTATTGTCGGTCAAATCTGGAGTCGGTGAAAACCGTGTCGGGGAAATTTGTGTCGGTGATTTCCATGGGACCCCCTCTTGAGAGGCCAAGAAGCTCGAGAAACCTCGGTCGCAAAAAAGTATGACATTATACGGCTCGGGTATATCGGTGAGACCACACTAATCCAATGACAAAACTTCTTTACTCTTCATTATTTTTTTATGGGATTTTGACCAACACATTCGTGGCATTTTTTTAATGAAAATGATACCAAATTTGATATAATTCCGATAATATTTACAATGAATATAAGAATATTGACAAGGAAGAACAGCGTACGGCGTACGGGAAGTTCTTTGAACTGTGCCGGCGCGCTGCGACTCTCCGCGTGACTTTCTTTCCCATACGATGTCCTTTTCTGCGTCGAAAACTTTCATGGTTCATTACACATGTAAATATAATTTGAATTATATCATATCTGGTATCATTTTCACTAGAAAAGTACCACGAATATGTTGGCCAAAGTCCCATTAATAAATAATGAAAAATAAAGAAATTTTGTTATCGGATTAGTTATATGTTTACACTTCTCGACGAGCGAGGCCTCTCGATCTCCACTGTCCTTTTCTACGTTCGGCAAAAATCAAAGAATAGTATCCCTGGCCGATAATTGTCCCTGAGCAGACTCGTGTTGAGGACAATTATCGATAAAATACTGTAATACACAATTCAATGTAAGGATGACAACCAAGAGAAATATTTACAGTCAATATTTACATGTCACTCCGGGTTTGTTGCAATTCAGGTGGGAAATTTTGATTTTGCATAAACATCCGCCGTCCACAAGTCACAAAATTCTTCATAGAATTTTAATTCTGCATATCTCTACACCAAAATCAGTACAAACCCATTTTCTATTACATTAGTGACTTCCATTGTCCGACAACACGGTAGAAAAATGTTGGAAACACTCGGCACAAACAAGGTGAAACACACAGCGAAACCACGTTAGTGTCCGGTTCGTCGAATCGTTGGGTGGCCTTTTAACAAGCGTCGGAGTAACCAATGTGTCCTCGTATGCGTTTGGAATCCTGGAACCGGGTGATTCGAGAGAGCGACGATTAATTGGACGTTTAATTTCTGGGTCAGAGGCTCGCGGGCACACCACACCGAGTGCCAGAGCAGGCTGAAGCACGTAACACGCCGCGATCTGTCGGCATATGAATTACGATTAGGAACGAACGCGTGGCGCGCGGCACCGGTTACATCGTCCTCGTGCGCGGAATACAATATAACGCGTGTAACGGTGCATGAAATGGGCCGGGGACGTTCATTATAAACTTTTTCCCTCATAATTGGTACCCCGGTCTCTCTCCCGTTTATTGCTGGACGCTCAATTAATGCCAGAATAGACGAGGCACCCATTAAAAGTTCTCCAATTCGTCCAGTCGATATCCATAAGTCTCGTCCCACTGATCACTATCCAACTGATCACTATCCAACTGATCAGAGTCGTAAATCGTCATTCTCAGAATGTTATGACTACACTGCGGATTTTATTAATTTACGAGGGGATTGGCTGGCTGTGAAAAAATCGAGAATATGAATATTGCCGTATTTTATCGAGTCACACTCGCGATGGAGATTTTAATAAATCTAATGCCTCGTACAGACCTGAACATTTCGACGATCCGCGCAAAACGGCGAACTGACTGCGCGCAGAACCCTTTGCTACTAAGGACTGTTAGGAAAAAATGCATTTACGCATTAACATCCCCCCTAAAAACCTAACAGTCCAGGACTCAAACTTGAGACCTTATCCACCTCCTACTGGTCCAAAGAATGGTGAGCACTGCGACACGCTATTTGCTCAGTAGCTTCAGTGCTCAGTAGCTTTGGATCTCTCCCACGCCTGTTCTTGTCTTACACCCTTACCTAAACCTTGCCTTACGATTTAGCCCTTCCGACCCGAAGGACGTGCGGCGTACGTCCTTACGATCTATCGTATGTGGGCGAACCACGTACGGTGTACGTCCTGATGCAACATGATGAATATTCGTCTTTTTATGATTGTACGATACATATTCTGAATAAAATCGGAAGGGTTAACTTCCGAGAACGCGTTACGTAAACAACAAGGTTGGTCACACATCGAGCCCTTTTCGGTTTGGCTGAGCGTTCTCAGTGTTGAGCAAATTTTATTTTAAATAATAAATAAACGTGTGATTTTAATTGCAAATAATAACTAAACTTTTTATTTAAATACAATTTTATTTCTTATTTGCAAATAAAAGATTATTTATTATTTGGCTTGAGGTGGAAATCAAATAAATAGTTTTTGGTCTTCTCTTATTTCTTGTATTTTGTATGTATACAATGAACACCTGCCCGTTTTTTGTTTGCTATAGCAACCTTTTTAGGTATACCGCCAATTGTGTCGGGCCCGTCCAGAGGGCCTGGCTGCCTATAAAAAAATATAATTTTTATTTTATTATTAGTCAATACAAATAATAATTGAAATTGTGTTTGCAAATAACAATTATCTTTATTATTTTGAATAATTCATTATTTAGACTTGCTCAAATAATAAATAATTATTTTTGCTTTTTATTTGAATATCCAAATAACATAACTTGTTATTTAAATAATTATTTATTTAAATAAATTTATTTATTGCCCAACACTGTGAGCGTTCTAAGTTTTGAAAATCGCACACGTCTTGTGATATGTAAATACATGTGCAAGGTACACTTAATTTTATTTTGCAAGATGTTTTGTGTTTTTTGCTTCTTTTTGTTATTTGTTTCCGGCCATTTTAACTAATTCGGTAGTTTTTGTAACGTGCAGTCCGAACAACGCAGCTCAAGAAGTTCGATAGGAATTAGCAGAATTTTTTATAACCAAAGAAGGTCGAGTTGAATGGCAAAATGAATCTGCATGAAATGGTTTTTTATTTTATTAACATTCAAAAATCAGGTGTCATTCTTGTCAAATTTTTATAGTGCCCGTTACACTTTGAAACTTCAATTCACTCACTACATTTCCAACATTTTCTGTACTTCTTTGAGAATATGAATTTGTTTGCCACCATCTTGTTGATTTTTATTTTGGTGGAAATATATTCTACAATCTAAAACTTGTTATAAAATATATGTATATTATATACATTTATATATTTGATGGATCATCACAATTGTTTTAAACAAATGCAATGTTTTCATAGCAAGGACCTTTCTAAAAATTTGAAAAAATGCGGAAGATAATTTAAATCACCGATGTGTCTTTGTTTATAAATTTCTTCCTATTTCTTGACATTTATACTTTAAATTATGAATGTTTAGGATATGCTATCTGTTCTGCAAACAGATTTGCAAGTGCTACCCGTTCGCATTCGTGCGCGGTCGTGATGCGCGGACAAACGCACGCGGCGGCGTTCGCCGTTCGGCGCAATGTTTGTCGAAATAAAAATTCAAGCATTTAGTCTCGAATTTAATGTCTTTAATGCTTGGTACAGACCTGAACAATTCACTTTGAATCTTTAATTCGCTCAATAAACTGCCAACATTTTCTGTATTTCTTTGTGTAGTATACGCCGCTGGAGCTTCCATAGTTGTTCGCAAGAAATTCTGGAAATAGTTATACCTGAAAATAGAAAGAAATTCTACGCGCTGTTCCGTTCGCCGTTTTGCGCGGTCCGGCGCGCTGTTCCGTTCGCCGTTTTGCGCGGTCCGGCGCGCTGTTCGTCGAAATGTTCAGGTCTGTACGAGGCATAACGAATATGAATGTTATGCCTTTCTCTTTAGATGAAATGAAATTTGATTAAATGTAGCCACACAAAAGATATACATTTTCTTTTCTCTTCTACAACATTTTTGAGGATGAAGACGTTCTAATCACTGTAGTTGTAAAGACAATGTTACGGTAAGGATTAAGGGATGAAATCAATTTTTATTTTACTCGAACTTGCCAGAATCCAAGCTGAACATTTTGATTATGCATAAAAATCCACAGTCTAGTCGGAACTTGCTCGAATCGAACGTCTTGGACAGTTTGCTTTTTGTGTGAAAAATGAGCGCACCTGTTTTCACAGGAAGCCATAAGAAGAAGTTAGGTTTTCGTTCTCGATTAAGAAACTAAAATAGTTTCCGCAAGAGACGGGGTATCTCGAGTTTGTACAAATTTCGAAGTTTCGCCGTTCAGGAACGATTCCTCAATGTTAGCCTCATCCTCGATCAACTCCCTTCGTCTACACGTTCTCAACATTGTTATCTTTTGTTCCCACGCCTGGCCAGTAATGGGTTGCATCACGTTGACCCGGAAGGCTGTAATTTATAGGCTTATCTGAAGAGATGTGGAATACGAATCGACGTGTTCCCCGTCCTTTTTTTTTATCCATTTTCATTCTTCTTTTTTCCTCTCGCGCTTCCCCGAGAGTTCTATTACCGTGAAGGCAATGATAGATGTTGCCTGTCGTGATATATTTCGCGGGGTAATTGAACGATTGCGGCTGAAGCGTAATCTTGCGAGCTGCGATTCGTAGATTTGTTCGCGGAGCCAGTGGCGGTATTGTAGTTTTATGGAACACGTTGATCGATTCTTCCTCTTCGATCCCGATAGGACCCGCTTTGTAAATCTTTCTCCACTGATCGAACTGTTTATGTTAACATTATGCAGGATGCGATAATGTGTGTACAAATTGTTTGATGCGCGCAGGTGAAATTATAGGGCGGTTGATTGGACGCCTTGCTCAATTTATGTTGGATCTTGTATTCACTTTTCAATCTTTTAGTGGAAGGAACAATAAACTGACGTCTACGAAAATGCACACAATGATTAAAATCGTAGTCGAACAACAAGTTTGATGGAGCATTGTCGATAATTTTATTTGGACCTTGTTTGAACTTCTAATGACGGGAAAACATTTTTTATATGATTTTTCAGAATGTATGTGAATGTACATGAATTTTTAATTTTGATTTTTTTCATCGTTTGAGCTCGAAGTAGGGGGAAAAATGTTTTAAATGATTTTTCAGAATGTATATCTGTACTTGAATTTATAATCAATTCATCCCTTTCATCAAGCAGATAAAGATTCTTTTGATTTCCTCGTTCTTCAGGTCCAGTTTCGCGCAGGAACATAGTCGACCATTTTATTTGGACCTTGTTTGAGGTCCCAGTCGGAGAAAAATGTTTTGTATGATGCGATTCAACTTCTAGCGAGAGGAAAAAATTTTTTATATGATTTTTCAGAATGTATATTTGTACATGAATTTTTTATGGAGTTAAAACAAGGATTCTTCTGATTTCCTCGTTCTTCAGGTCCAGTTTCGCGAAGGCACATAGTCGATCATTTTATTTGAACCTTGTTTGAGCTCCCAGTGGTGGAAAACATTTTTTATATGATTTTTCAGAATGTATATGTGTACATGAATTTTTAATCAATTCATCCCTTTCATCAAGCAGATAAAGATTCTTTTGATTTCCTCGTTCTTCAAGTCCAGTTTCGCGCAGGAACATGGTCGATCATTTTATTTGGATCTTGTTTGAGTTCCCAGTGGGGAAAAAATGTTTCATATGATTTTTCAGAATTTTTCATAATCCTTTTCATCGAGCAGACAAAGATTTTTGATGGTTCTGATTTCTTCGTTCTTCAGGTCCACTTTCGCGCAGGATTACAGTACGTACTGGGTTGATGTTGAATCGCCAAGAGTCAACGTTAACAAAAGATCCATCGCCGTGCTGACCTCCTCGACGCCGGCCAGCACGCACAGAACAACCACGCCACCCTATTTCAGCCCGACCGTCGATTACGAGGTAAGTATTCCTCGACTACGTTCCGACCGCCGATCACGTGGCAAACCTGCTTTTCACACCCGATAATTGCCGCTGCGGCGATCGATCATCGGAAAACACGCGAAATTAGACCCTTGGACAACGGGGAAACAACGTGGAAACAACGTGGTAAATTAATATCTGAAGAATATAGTTGAAAGATGATATTGAAAAATTCGTTCAATATCTTTTTATTAAATTACAAGATGAATCTGGCAGAATTTACTGCCGAACATTTCACCCCGGTCACATATAATTTAAGTAACGGATAAGCTCCACAGTTTTCTCTGAGGAGTATAGTGACACGAGAAAGAAGATATTATTTATTGTCACTAGTACATACAGTGAAAAATTCGTTCAATATCTTTTTATTAAATTACAAGTTGAATCTGAAAGAATTTACTGGTCAACATTTCACCCTGCTCACAAGATTGAAATTCTTTCAGGTCCATTTTCTGCATTTTTACCCTTCATGCACCTCGGGGTGGCCTGGTTTTTTGGGATCTCGCCAATAGTCCATTTGTTCCATGAAATCAGAACGATTATTCGGTTTGTGTTCAATAGTTTCTTCGTTAAAAAATAACATTTAGAGTATCGCCACAAGATTTGATCAAACGAAAGAAATGGAAAATTTTCTTATAATACACTCATCAGAAGAATTAAAGGATCATTTGTGCCAAACCGAAAAATTGGTGCCACTTTACGTGATCATAAGGGTGGATTTATAGTGGAGCTGTGAGCATTGATGATAGCGGCGCGGCGCGGTGAAAATAAACCAACATGCGTGACAACATTTCGACACATACTAATGAAAAAGTACATATGTATTTTCATTGTTTTTCTTTTTTTTCACCGCACAGCTCACCTCGCTGCTCCACTATAAATCCACACTAACTCCGTCAAAAATAGCCGTATCGATATCGTTAAACAATAGTTTGAAAGCCTGAAACCTCTAGTTTCAGATACTCTATTTCAAATTGTAGCCATGTTGGTTTTTTACAAAGTTATAGCGAGATGAAGACAACATTGACGGTTAACAAAAATTTTGTGCAACTTTGGAACATCACACGGGGAGCAACAAATTTTTTTGATAAACCGCGTTAATATCATTTGGAAGGGCTGTCTTTCCTGTGTAAATTGTGTGGTTGTTGAATATTGTGCGATTTTTTTATTATAGTTATTCAACATTGAAGTAAATATGGGCTTTTTAGCTTTAACTGGCTTCAGAAAGCGAAAACATTATCGTAGAATCTTGTGCAAAAAAGCTATAGAAAGAGTGTTTCTTTCTCTTCAAGGTACTCCTTTTGTTGTTTCAATTTCATTAACATTTCGGTATACCAGGTGTTTCTGAAAATATGCTTCAAAAATGCACAATTCCCATTTTTCCTTTAACTCGCTATATTCCGGCGAGAAATGATCGTAATACCATGATCCTAACGTCAGATTGAAGCAGAGATTCTGCCGATTCGATTGAGTACCCCATGAATTCGCTGCGACAATTGTTTACCTATGGCAGCTGTGCTTGAAGTTAGTGCTTCGCAGAAATTAACGCGCCACGTACAGCGGCTATTTGGACCAAACTTGATTCAAAATCAGAGAACTATCGATAGAAATGAGGTAGAGCGATGAAATTTTTTAAAAATTAAAGCTGAAACTTTGCAGAATATTGAAAAATAGGGAGATTATGGTACGAACGTTTTTTAACGTTGAGAAAATTCGTTAAACATGTAGAATTTCAAGAAAATGTGGTTTCTCCAGTATCACGCGCAGAAAAATTTCTTTTTTAATTTAACATGCTATATATATCGTTTCCCGTAGATTTTTTCACGCTGATTGCAAATCTCGTCTCAAAATTTGTGTACGACCTCAGGTTTTTGTAAAATCGATTTCTTGCAAAATCTAGATCCTACGATAATTTTTTCGCTTTCTGGAGCTAGTTAAAGTTAAAAAGCCCATATTTACTTCAATGTTAAATAACTCGAATAAAAAAATCGCACAATATTCAACAACCACACTATTTACACAGGAAAGACAGCCCTTCCAAATGATATTAACGCGGTTTATCAAAAAAATTTGTTGCTCCCCGTGTGATGTTCCAAAGTTGCACAAAATTTTTGTTAACCGTCAATGTTGTCTTCATCTCGCTATAACTTTATAAAAAACCAACATAGCAACAATTTGAAACAGAGCATCTGAAACTAGAGGTTTCAGGCTTTCAAACCATTGTTTGTGGGACCAATTTTTCGGGTTCGCACAAGTGATCCCTTAATTGTTTTGAGGAGTGTAAATTGTTTGAGTGCATAAAACGTAATTCAGCGGTGTATAGATTAAGACTTCCAACTTCATAAAACAAAGTGCAGTTATAATGTTTATAATTTCCCTTTCAAAAGGATGTTTAGAGCACGCCACCCCCATAAACAGCGAAATCAGCGAACGTGTGAAGCGATAGCGTAGAAAATATTGTTCTCTCCATCGATTTGCATTCTGAATTAAACATGACCGAGGCTCCGGGCACATAATACTCGTAATTGAGACCGATAAAGCCGCGCTTCCTCCGGAGCCTACGACAGAAAGGAACAGAGAGGAAGGAAGAGAATAGGATAAAGGAATTCCGTGAATTGTTTTTAGCGTAATTGTTGCGAGCTCCATCACCGGGAATAGATGGGGACATTGGATAGGGGGTGTCGGTTCATTTACGAGTGGAAAGTATGTTCGCGTTTTAACGAATATCGTTGTTGCACCATGTATTATGCATGTACGATGAGCGCACGCGATGCAGTTAACTATGTACACTTCTGCCCAAAAGTATCTGGCCAGTCGGAATTTATTCAAAATCAACGAAACATTTATTTCATTTATTCACATATAAATCCAATCTCTACCACATTAAAATATGTTTTCGTTCAAAATCACATTACAATAAAAATCGAAGAGCTGCCGTTTGTAGTTCAGTGTGAACGCGATTTCGAATTTTTGAGAATTGAAATTTGAGCAGACACTTTTGACCGACAGTGTATACGGAGAACGCTTCATTCCGCGCACGAGATACACTCTCCGAGTTTATGGTTTATGTATATACGATACTTTCGCCCGTTCACTTTCGTATCGTGCGATCCGACTACGCCCGTGATTTTTCCCGGCGTCATCGGCCCCGTTCGCGATTTTACCGTCGCCGGATTTTATCATCGCCGGAAAACAATGCGACTCGCGAGCACAGGCGTCCCGGTTTCGTTTTTCCCACGGTCTTTCATAATCGTTAACGCGGATGAATCGCCCGCGATCTATGCTAAAAAGTCGCGATTCGCGGCTATCAAGGATTCCAGCCGTTGTGAATATTTACTGCGCCGTATTTCTGACGCCATCTTATTCCCTCCTTCGTGAACCCGCGCGTCGTGTACCGGCCGACGTTGCGGAAGATCGTGTGGAATGTTGCAAATTTAATTTGCGAGGGAGGGGAACTGTTTGCTGGGCGGTGAATGAGTCTGATCCGTCACGTTCCGAGGAGAAACGAATAGGATAGAATAGAATAGAAGTATTGGCATGGTTTTATTATTTCGCATGAAGAGATCCTCGGTTTAAGAATCACAAGCAGTCAGGCTTGGAAAATGCATTGAAAAATTAATTCTCTGATTGGATAATAATACACGAAGAGATTGCATCCAGGTTCCTCCGGTTTCCTCGAGAAACACGAACGCACACAGCGCGTGTTTTTCCCAGTCACTCGGCATAATTAATACAAAAACTCACGCATCTTTGCGCAACAACAGTCCGCAATTACGGGCGCAATTACCCGAGCCCATACAAAACGACATTACTCGCGGTCGAATGTAAATAAAAAGCGTAGAAGTATGGGTACCAGTACGAGCAACAAAACTGGTAACCAACGATGGAACTGTAATTACTCTGTTTCGCGAAGTGTGTCTAAGTTGAAGGTTGGTCATCGTGCTCGGTACCTTTCCGCCGAGGAGACAACGGGCCTCCCTGTCGTTCCTCGCGAACTGCAATTAACCATTCAGGGAGGATAACTAGCTCGCCTAATCAAACGCGCGGAATGACTGCGATACAGATTGAACATTATAAAGCGTTGCAGACGAATATCTTCAAAAATATTGATTATACGCAAAAATGTTTCAGATAGAAGTTGTTCAGTACCGAGGGGGGCATCATTCGGTGGTGCTTTTATTTTTCCCGGTGGACACTCCAAGGTAAGATGAAGATCAACTTTCTATTTTTAAATAGAATGTCCTATTTTTTATACCATAGATCGAAGGAGTATCAAATTCTGAGTATAAAAGTGTTGAGCTTCATATGTCCTAAAGCTAATAATTAACGAGATATTATCCAAAGAAAAAAGAAAATTGTTTCGATAATATCTCGTTAACTATATATATTAGATTTAGGACATATGGAGGCAAATACATCTTTACTTAAAATTCGATAATCAATCGATTGATTATACAGAAAGTAGGTCTTTCCATTTAAAAAAATCAATGTGACCTTCACCTCACCTTGGAGTGTCCACATCGGGAGAAATAAAAATCCCACCATATGATGTCCCCCTCGGTACTGAACAACTTTCATCTGAAACACTTTTGCGTATAATTAATATTTTTGGAGATATTCGTCTGTAACGCTTTATAATGTTCACCCTGTATAATATTTCGTTGCAGGACAAACTTCGCAGAAATGAAGTAGATTTTTGTAAATGAACTTTGTACTTTGTAAATGAAGTAGAATTTGATTCGTTCGTAATCAATAGACTGCGGATCTTTACGCATTTAAGGCATACGAAAATTTTCGAAAAATGCTACAATGTAAAAGTTGGTAGAATTTCGTACAATTTTTATTTATTTTGGATCTACGAAGGTAGTAACCACTAAAAATAGGATTTTATTTGATTCCGATTTTTTAAAAAATTTGATTCTAAAAATTGAAAATTGCATAAACATCCGTATTAACACTAAACCGAGCACTAAAAGCGATTAACATGTTTTAGTTTGCAAAAATGAGGAGGCTCTATTTATTTAGATTTTCTGCAATTTTTACAACAATATGTGCTTGGATACAGAATTTTATCGAATCAATTTCCACGTAAGCAGCTTCATAATTTCAATAATTATGAAATGAAAAATATAAAACCGGTCATGTGACCGGCAGTGGTAGGTTTAGTGTTAAAGTAAATGCAAAGTTGCTTTTCTCTTCGACATTTTTCGGGATGAAGACGTTTTAATCACACTAACCGTAAAGGAATTGTTACGGCAAGGGGTTAAAAGCGCGTGTTACCATTGCTGGCGAGTCGGCGAAAGAAAAAGCAGCGGTGGGCCCTCGAATAAATTCCAGAGAATCAATTTGGCAGTCGATCCGTCTTAATGGAAAGAGTTGGCAGCGGTATACATCATCATTCACCGTGTTACATTTATTGTCGGACATAAATCAGCCGGCGGAAAGTTCCGCGGGTCTTCCGAAAGATTTATTTTCATCCAAAATATCAAGATATTTCCGGTTGGAAGAAATCCGATTCCGTGATCTATACATCGTATATACCAACAGCGTGTATCCACGCGTGGGTGTGTATGTACACCTGTCTGTATAACCAACGTCGAGCAGTTTAATGGAGTAGTTCAGACCTACTCTGGAAACTCCTCAATAAAGTTTCCAAGTGAGAAACCAAGGGGGAGAAGAGAGGAGAGATGAGAGAGAGAGAGAGATTCGCGCGGTGCCTTTTCTCACGGTGATCTTGTTTCGAAAGTGGACCGGTTAATGAGGACGATACGCAAAAAAGACGTCGACCCGTATCTTTTCATTCATCGAGCGTCAATCTGGCACGACTGTAAACGATACCACACCGCATCGGTGAAACGTTCACCCAGGGCAGTGTCGTTGCGAACGTCATCGCCAGACGATACAGAGTCATCGCATGATGATACATAGAATCGTCGCGTGTCGATTCATACGTCTTCTCACCTGGCCGCCTCGAACTGGGACACCGATTTCATCGAAACGAAAATCATCCGTTTTACCGCGTTTTTATTAGTTCGCTTTCTTGTCTGTCTGTTTGTCTCTCTGTTCGGTACAAATTTTGCAATTGATTTCAAACTAACTTCCCGATGAGCTAGAGACTTGAAACTTTAAACATGGCTCAGAACTGGATGACAATGCAATATTAAAAAAAATTTTTAAAGAAGCCTATGCGTTTAGGAGATATAAACTATTAAATTTAACCGTTACACCTCCCCGCGCGACGCTCGGTAGTACGTGATCGCGTTTCGCGATCCCCACTCCACTGATCCGCTTCGCACCGAAGGAACTCGGTGTGCGTTCGAGCTACGTGCGATGTTTACAAAGTTACTACGTATTATTATACTAATGATGTTTGTTTACCAAGCGACAGAACAGTTACACCGATATTCTCCGTCGACCTTTATCTTTGACATTTTACCACGACGTTTGTTTTCGATATAACGCGATCGCAATACCGTCTGAAATTTACTACATGTCTCTGTTATAATATCATCAAAATGTTTAAAATCGATTGAAAAATTTCACACACACAAGACTGAAAGCAGAAAATAATTATTTAAATAAAAATAAATTTTTAAACAATACCACGTTTTTAAAACGGACTTAAAAGTACAAAATAAATTTTTTTTAAATACTACGTTTAAAAAACGGATTAAACAGTATAAAATAATTGTTCCTAGCCCCATACAGGTTCCTAACCTCATACAGGTTCCAAACCCCATACAAATTCCTAACCCCGTACAGTCCTGAACATTTGTGATTGTGAATTTTTAATGGCTATGAAAATACTTGTAAGACTTAAAACGTAAAACGTGGGCCGCATGCAATAGATAATTGATGCATGAACAGTTCACCTAAATCACTAACAATTTTATTGCACTGCAAATGATATGAACTGTTGTGAGAGTTTTCTCAACGGCAGCTACTCTCTATACTCCTTACTATGTATTATCTTGCGCCCCACGTTTTTCGTTTTAAATCTTACGAGTATTTCCATAGCTATTAAAAACTCACAATCACAAATTTTCAGGACTATCCGTACGGGGTTAGGAATCTGTATGGTGCTAGGAAAAGTTATTTTATACTTTTTACTCCGTTTTAAAAACGTGGTATTTCTAAAAAATTTATTTTTATTTAAATAACTATTGTTCCCCACCTTGCAATTTTCTTTTCTACACGCAGATAATTCATTAACTGTTGTCCAATTCGTTTAGACTCCTTCTAGAGTGATTGAAGCTAGACATTGAATAATTTTTCATAACACCATTTTTGTATAATACAGTGGTTTGCTACCACAAGCGATTCAATCTTATCTTTCTTACCAAGTATTCGTGGATTGTTTTATTTACAACTTCGGGTCCCAAGCCTGGACATACTAATTTGTTCCTTTCTCACGATCTTGTTGTTGCGTATAAACTAATCTTGATTTATTAGTCTCGATCGTGTTCATTTAAATCTTTGCAACGTTCCATCATTATTGCTTATTAATTCCAATTGTTTTAGCGATATTGAAAAATTTATTGTACGTACATATGGAGATGAATCATTTCACACAGACTTGTATTAATAATAAAGATAAAGAGGATGTCTGGGTCGTTCCCCATAGATTCAGGTTGTTTATTTGCGTGTTTTCAATGGTCATGAGGGTTGATTAATGCAGAGTTTTCTGGCATGGGTGTAATCGCCAAGTTCGTTTGCATTTCAGACGAAGGAAGTGGATGACTCTGTGTACGCCGGATGTGGCAGCACGAAGAACTGTTTTGGCACTCCGGCAGGATGCGTGGGGACCAAGGATTGCATGGCGATGGTTACGGTGCTGGTTCGTGGAGAGAGATATCTCTTCGAACTCCAAGCACGTGACAGTAAATATGTCGCCGTTGGCTTGTCCGACGACAGTAAAATGGTAATTCCCTCATTTCGATAGTCCATCATTCTTTATCTCGGGGAAACCTAAATTTCGGCTGAGCTTCCACTCGGGGGACCGAAAATCTTCAACTTTTCTAAATGTAATATTATGCAATTCGACGAAAAAATAATGAAACTTTCATTCTAGTGCGAGGAATCGAAATTTCAGTGTGCGGAGTGCAGTTGTTCAGAAGTTACATACAAGTCTTATATATTTCCCGCGCTAGAATTTAATATTTTATCATTTTTTCGTCGAATTGTATGATGTTAAATATCTAATTTAAAGATGCTTTCGGCGTTACCGTTTCGAGGTTTCTAAAGGAATGGTCAAACACAAGAAACCAAATCGCTAAGATAAGTAACGGAAAGTTATTTCGTTTAAAATGTACGAAACGGTATCGCCGAAAACATCTTTAAATTAGATATTCAACATTTACGATCGATAATTAGGGATTATTGTATAATGTTATACCGAGAAAAGTCGAAGATTTTTGGTCCCCTGAGCGGAACATTAAGTTTAATAGCAGTCAAAGTTATTATGTAAGTATTATTATAGTTCAATTTGATAATCTATATTTTAAAAATCCTGCTTGATCGTTTGAAGCTGTCAACTTTTGAGAAACACGCGAATTTTGAGCAGTTTTGGCAGAAACATCGCGGTTTATTGTCCGGTGGTAAGTACCACGGTTCCGTCACCGAGATACTTGCTCGACGCGCGGCGTTTTGCAACGATCATACTAATTGAATTTATGGGATTAGAGCGTTCGCGTCGTCGTAGTAACCGTGATTTCCATAACTTGAAAGCCACCGATTATTTAATCCTTTCTGTCTGACGCAGGGCGACGACAGCGTGGTCGAGTGTGCGAACGAAGGCGGAGAAATTGCATTACACATGTCTTGGAACTCTGGCAAGCAGAATATGCGGCAGCCCATGGTTCGTACCGCAATACTTGCTTGCGCTTGCACACCGTTCGCAGTACTGCGAAACGCTCTCCGGGACACTATTATTCCGTTACACGATATAATGATCCGTCAAAACAACGAGCTCGGTTACACCACCGCTGCGAACAACTAATTGAAACTCGTTCGATTCGTAATTGGAACTGTTAAAACTTCCACGCTTTACACTGGACGCGATTAACGTTCGTTTAATCGTACAAATGTACGATCATGCAAGTTTTATTTTCCATTTATTTATTTTATAGATTAATATTAGCGAACGATATTTTATTCGTTTTAAAGTCGAACGAGGAATAAATTAATGACAGCATCGGCAGTGTCCACAGCAAGTAGGAACAGCAATGGCGAAATATATGTATTAGCGGGATTTTATTCAATAGTACGGGTGCCCGATGAATATTTAAACGCAATTTCCTTCTAAATGCTGTCGCATCTGCAGAAACCTCCTCCTGCTCTGTAGTCTTAATTTTGTGTGCTCTTCTGAACCGTGTATTTCTACCTGCAATTATCAAATTCCCGGCGAATAAACGATAATTTGATACGTGTCAATTTACCGTTGCCAATTTTAACTAAAATCTACTTTTCTCTCGAGGGACATTGTCCAGGTGTAACCCACCGGTTTTCATGAAATTTATACAGGATATATAGTTTTGTATAACATTTCTTAGCTGTAAATAAATTTCATTAAAATCGGTGTGTTAAAAATTGCAGAACTGATGGCGAATAAAAATAGTCAAAACTGGTGGACGACAAAATTCTCAAAAATGATGGCCCATAAAAATCGTTCATTCCTTGGTGAATAAAATGGCGAATAAAAATAGTCAAAAATGATGGACGACAAAGTTCCCAAAAATGATGGCCAACAAAAATCGTTCAATTGACATTCCTGCAAATTAGACGATATTAATAGCGACGGTTTTTGAGGCGTACAGAGAGGAAGAGGCTTCTGATATTGAGAGCAACATGACGCGAGCATGCGAGCCGGAGAACTTAATACGATCCCGATTGAATGAATCCTGCGGTGATTGGCGACTTTCGCTCGCGTGTAACATTGTTACCGATCAATCCTCCATGGGAACGATTGCGTGGGGCCGTGGTTTTGTAAGAAACACCGATGGCGACCTTGCTCCTATTTGCGATTTCCTTTACAGCAGGAAGGTGCCGTTCAGTGGGACTCGGGCTTTCTCAAGGACGACCTGATCTCTTGTAAATTTTGGAGAGAGAAAACGACGGTCGTTCAGGGTCGGGAATACGATCTCGTCAACACGCCGTACAACCTTCTGGTCGCTGCTGGCAAGAGTCTGAAAAGTACGCAATTACTATTTTTTGATATCCATCGTCATTGTCATTATAGATTGCGGATCTTTATGGAAAATAAAAAATATTCCTATTGATTGAAAGCTACAGGATCCAAATAAAAATTATCTATATTCTTCTTTTAATTATTCTATTAAGCTAAAAATAATACCTTGGTGTCCTTAAAAATTTTTATCATGTTCACTGGTTTAAATGGTACGTGTCCATTTCTGTCATAACGGCATCAAACCTGCAGTCTAAGCATTATTATTCGCTTGATTAGTAAAATTGTATTCTTTTTTTAATTATCCTATTAAGCTAAAACTAATGCCTTGGTATCCTTAAAAATTTTTAACATGTCCACTGGTGTTAATGGTACGTGTCCATTTCTGTCATAACGGCATCAAACCTGCAGTCTAAGGATTATTATTCGCTTGATTAGTAAAATTGTATTCTTCTTTTAATTATCCTATTAAGCTAAAAATAATACCTTGGTGTCCTTAAAAATTTTTATCATGTCCACTGGTTTAAATGGTACGTGTCCATCTTTGTCATAAATGCATCAAATCCGCGGTCTAATCATTACTATTCGTTCAATTAGAAATTTTCAGAACCTTTTTCGCAACTTTTCATCGGGGAAGAAAAACGTAAGGAAAAATGGCTGACTGTGTGAATGTTTAGGTAACGGGGTTGGTTTCCACGACACGGCGTACGCGGCGACCGGTGGCGCAAAATTGTTATCGGACGTGGGTGGTTACACAACGGCGAGCAACGTGCTGATTCGTGTGCACGGCGCGTTGATGCTGGCTTCTTGGATCGGCACGGCGTCGATCGGGATCCTACTGGCCAGATACTACAGGCAGACGTGGGTCGGCTCGCAGTTGTGCGGAAAGGACCATTGGTTCGCCGTAAGTATCCAATTTTTCCTCTGACCGGGATCAGACGGGTTCAGGGAACGGGTCCAGACGGTTCCGGCGACCGTGGACCTGGATAACACAACGCCATCTTGTAGAACGGGTTGCTTGTGTCCGTGAGTTCACGATTCCCTGGGATCAGGGTTAATCGTGGCAACGACGTACAGAAGGCTCTGCCTGATAATTACGGACGGGATCAACTTCAATATGTACCAAACCGAGGCGGCTTCGATCCTCCAGTTTCGTTTCACCGGGACTTGCACGCTACTTAGCTGGTTCAATGGTTGAATGGCAGATGCTGTTCGTGTGATGGGTTTCAATCCATGGGGCAGGCCCCTGTAGGCTTTGGGTGGTTCAGAATCCCCCGGAAAGTATTCGATCGGATACGGATCGATGAAATTCTGGTTGGAAATTCAATAGAACATCGAGGAAAATTTTAGTCTAGCAAAGCATTTCATCTCAGCGGTTTCCGACCCATATTTCCACCACAAAACTTGCAAAATACATGGCCAAATTTTCCAGGATTTAATTAACTGATCTACAGAAAATTTCAACCTAACTGCCCTCAGTCCATGCCCCGTCCATGTCTCTGAATTTACCCGAAACACAAAATGGCATCTCTAACTAAGCGATATGTCTGACCATTTCCTCGATCCGTAAATGAACGGGCGTTGCCAATTAAAACGCATCCGAACGAATAATTATTACTCTCGTATAATCAGATTTTAATTCGGTACGATGGCGACCGCTGTTTATTGGACGGAGTGCACCCCATTAATTATTATTCTCTAATTTTATATTTTCGTGTATCTCTCTTTCTCTGCACGACGTGCCAGAGGAATCATCGCATTTGTTTTAATAATTAAAGATTCTCGTGATTGGAGACGGTGGGCTATGTTTGTTTTACTTTCCCCGAGGTGCAACGCGATACTCGAAGAACTCGAGGGTATATAAGCGTGCCTGAGGAACACTTAAGCTTGGCTGATGTCCAAGGATAACATCAAGCTTATCTTTGATACTCCAGGGACACTTATGCTGTAATCGCGTTCGAAGCACCTTTACGATCTTTTACTGGATGCTCGCGGGAAACTGATGTATTCGGTGGCCTCGATTTCTGCTAATGTTTCCTTCGTCCGACCGTTGAAAATTTCTTTCCAACCTCGATTCTCATCAAAGATACAGTCGCGACGCACATCCATTAAAGCGCTGTAAAACGACAACAAAAAATCGTACATCAAAACTTAAGCTCTCGTTGGAAAGAATAGACATTATTCTTCGAACTCACGGTGGTTTGAACCGCGTGAAAAATTTTTCACCTTCCATAGAAACGTTTAAATTCAACCTTGTAAAAATTTTCAAGAAAAAAACGAACCTTTCTAATTTTTGATCTCCTGACCACAAAAGCATCTGTTCACAAAAGAAACCCTGTGGAGAAGAAAGTAGAGGTTTCGTTCTTCAAAACGAGCCTAGGTAAATTGGTCTCCGATTATTTCCTGCAAAGTTACAGCATGTTGAACGAATCGAAACTGTCGTCTAAGAGCGATTCTCTAATTCAGATGGTTTTAACGGGAATCAATGTTTATTTTCACTCGGCGATTGCTATATTCGCCGGGAAAATGTTGAACAGAAATAGTTTGCGGATGTATCAGAATGTTGTCAGCCTTTATCGTTCTCACCTGTTACAGTGGCACCGATTCTTCATGATCCTCACGTGGTCGATGACGATCGCCGCGTTCGTGATAATATTCGTCGAGTTGGGCGAATGGAGTTCGGAGGTGATCCACGCGTCCCTGGGCCTGGCTACGACGATTCTGGCCTTCATTCAGCCGTTTATGGCAGCCATGAGACCTCATCCAGGCGCGCCAAGGAGGCCCCTTTTCAATTGGGCTCACTGGTTCGTTGGGAATGCAGCGCAGATTTGCGGCAGTAAGTTTCGTCCTGATACCAAGTCCCGTTTTGTATTATTTCTATCCACCTTCTTTTACTCTCTCTATCCTTCCTCTTGCTATCTTTCCTCTTCTTTTTGTTTTCGCTTCGTTCTATCCACCGCGCCGTTCCACGGGACAATGGGTTAACCGCTACATTGAAATTCCTTTCACAGTAATCGCAATTTTCTTCGCGGTCCGACTGAACAAGGCCAAACTCCCGGAATGGGTCGACTGGATTCTGGTCGCCTACGTGGTATTCCATATTCTGACTCACCTCATCCTCACGGTAAGGACGATATTTCATATTTATAAAGAGGAGAGTCAATCCTGACACCTGCACTCCGCGATATTTTACCGGGCTAGAACGACGAAAACGCTGGGACCGGGAACACTGGGTAATTTTGTTGGCACTCCCACTATCGAAAAGACCGTATTCTATCTATCCGTAATCGTTGAATTACCATTTTTATTCGTTCATACTCTAGAGCATACGGAAAGGGAAGTATTCATGTAATTTACCATTGGAAAATAATCGAGTTCTTAAAACACCGGTCTCTAACCTTTGAAATATATACCGGACACAATTATTATTATTATTATAGATTTCATTCGATTCGTTTGATGCTGTTATTTATATACGTTTACTGGCTCAAGCGGAACGGTACCGACTCGTTCAAGTCTTATTTTATTCGGTGATTATGAGGTTCCTTTGTGCTGTCGATAAATCGAAGTCAACTGCGACGCACTGTGGTCTGCAAAGCCGTATTTCACCGCGAAAATATAACTAAAAAGTATGCCGATATAATTATAAGAGCTCGATCAATTGAGAGTCCAATTTCGCATTGTTTAATGTTGTCTAATAAGAGATACATCCAGTTTCCTGCTATTTCTAATGTTTCTGTGTCTGCGAAAATATAACTAAAAAAGTGTCCCGATATAATTATAAGAGCTCGATCCATTGAGGCTAATTTCGCATTGTTTAATGTCATCTAATAAGAGATACATCCAGTTTCCTGCTATTTCTAATGTTTCTGTGTCTGCGAAAATATAACTAAAAAAGTGTCCCGATATAATTATAAGAGCTCGATCCATTGAGGCTAATTTCGCATTGTGTAATGTCATCTAATAAAAGATACATCAGGTTTCCTGCTATTTTGCATTTTCCGAGTCGCGAAAATATAAAAAGTGTCCCGACATAATTATAAGAGCTCGATCCATTGAGAGTCTAATTTCGCATGGTTTAATGTCATCTAATAAGAGATACATCCAGTTTCCTGCTATTTCCAATTTTTCTCTGTCTGCGAAAATATAACTAAAAAGTATCCCGACATAATTATAAAAGCCCGATCCATTGATATTCTAATTTCGCATTGTTTAATGTCATCTAATAAGAGACACATCTCCATTTTTCCGAGTCGCTATTTTTGTAATTAAAATAAATGGGTTCACATGGAGCTTCTGCTCTCGTTACAAAATTGTCTGAAGGGTATAAAACAGTGAAATATTTACATTTCGAAAATTATTTCGTCAAATAATTCTGCCTGCCATTTCTGGTAGAACGCTCGAAATGAGTTAAGAAATAGAGACCGAACAGGAATTGATTGTCAAGATAAAATTTAGACTACAAAGGCCAGCGGAGATGCATCGATGCAATAGCTCGCAGATATCTGCATGGTTGCGGTTCCCGGTTTCTCAGCGATTCGCGGAACGTTTCCATAACGAAGGGAATCGATATATGTGTTATAGTTCGTCGGCTGCGCGTCTGACAGGCAAGCCAGTCAGAGGGTGAATTCGTTCCCGATGAAAGACATGCACTCCCGCGGCTCTATGGTCCATCCGGATGCCAGACAGGATGCTCCCGTAAGTTTTCCGATCGAGGATCTCTCTTCCTACCAAGAAGGATCCTCGACCAAATTTTTACCCGGCCTGTTTTCTCTCATTTCGCATTCTGTCCGACAGCACTCGGGGATCAGGAAATTCATCTTCGGCGTCTACTTCGTGGTGATCGTCCTCTTCGCCGCGGCGCTCATCGTCATCACCGTACTCGCTCCCATAGAAGACACCTGGGACACCTTTACGAACACCATCAAAAACTATTAAGCCCGGACTCGAAACGATACACTCTGCGGGGACTCCATTGTTTTATTCGAATTACTAGGCTCATTCACGAGGAATTTCAATGGAAACATCGTCACAGTATTGGTAACCATAGAAGATGCATGGATCACCTTCACGAACACCATAAAAACAATAAATCTGCTGGACTCGAAACGATACACTCTGTGAAGACTCTGTTGTTTCATTCGAATTATTAGGCTCATTCATAATAATTAGACTGCGGATTTTTATGCAAAATAAAAATGTTCTGCATTGATCGTGGGAAGAAGGAATAAAATAAAAAATATTGATTTCATCCCTTATAATGACTTTGTTACATTAAAAACAATATTACGATATTTTGAAATTTTTCGAATCCTCTACTGTTTTATATTTCACCCAGCCAATTTTTTCATAAATGCATAAAGATGCGCAGTCTAATAATAATAATTCATAATCACAGAGCCATGGGTCAGCTTCGCGAACACCATTAAAAATTATTGATATCTCCAGAGGAGTACAGCAACTATATTGCATGATCAGGTTGATCCATGAATAATTTCGATAGAACCGGATCTTATATTAGGTGCACAAATAAGTTCGGTGCCTTTTGAGTATACTTTTGATGTTTATTTATAAAAAATAGGAATACACGAACGGTAATGGCTTGTTGAGTTACACCAAGTTCCTCAGCAAGTTTCTGTTGTGTTTGACAAGGATTTCCATTCAATAATTCCTCTAATTCTTCGTCCTGCACTTTTTTCGGCGTTCCACTGCGTTCTCCATCATCGAGATCAAAATTTCCACTACGAAACGCAGACCACATCATTTTTGCAGCCTCAGCAGCATTTTTCTTTGACTGAAATGCAAAAAGAACAGTGTCGAATGTGCTGCTTTTAAACGCCATGGTGCAAAGTATTGTTTTTTGAAGTTATGTAAGGTGGATGCTTTAAAACACCAAAGCAGCGGGAGTAAATTTTCATTTGAAATGCAATCGCAATTGAATATATGTAAAGGCACTGAACTTAATTTGTACACCTAATATATTGTGGATCTTCCTCTAGAGGACTATCGACGATATATTGGATTGGCAAATAAGTTCGTTCGGTTCTTTAGAGTGGAATAAATCATAAAAACCGAACGAACTTATTTGCCAACCCAATACTATGTGTAAACGATAGGGTACAATTCGAAAATTGATATTCCAAGAGGACAGGCTCCTATACGAACTGTTCTCTTGAACCGTAAACAATTTCGCGGAATCGACATCGCTCCCATAGAGGACTCCCGGGACACGTTCCGCGACCCCCGTTAAAAATGACTAAACCACCGCTGGCGGACTATAAACGCGCTATGTGGAAACCGCAGGGTATCGTGTTCGAGGTTGGGCAAAAGTGGACGTTCCGAGACGTCAAGTTTCGAACTGTTCCGTGCATCGCATCCTCGAGTGACTGTCTACATGTAAATCCGTTTCGGTAGCGACGTAAATCGCCGTTTATTGGACTATATCGGGAGTGTGATTTGTATGACAATATTGTTCGACTACGCCGAATGCTGGAACAGCATACTCGGGGTCAGCTGAAGTAGGGACCAGGACGTATTACTGTACAAGTAGCGATTAGCGAACATTATATAGGTACCGCGTGTATGTAGGTATATAAATATATGTATGTATGTAATAGTTACAGTTAGGAGCATAACTGATCACTAGACGACTGCGGATCTTTATGCATTTATGAGAAAAATGGCTACGTGCAATATAAAGCAGTGGACATATTAAAAAGATTTAAGGACATCAGCGTTTCGAAACTAACAAGATTCAGCTTAATAAGATAATTTCAAAAAGTATTTTCCATAATGTTTGGGCTTTTGGTCGTTCATAATTCGTAAACCAATTTCAATGGAATTTTCAGACCGTATATAATTCATACGAGTTTACAAAACACATTTTTGACATTTTCGTTATTGCCCCAGCTAAAAAAGTTGTAAAAATCAATTTTTGCTATTGTTTTTCACAATTCCGACCAAATGCATTTTTCCACCATATTTATTAGACGCCATTTACTAATTGAAGTCGTTTGGTCCATTCATAATAAAGTTATTCTGATTTAAAAAGTGTGTGAGATCAGTAGACTGCGGATCTTAATGCAAAATAAAAGTGTTCAGCAGCAATTGTGGGCAGTAGGAGATAAATAAAAATTAATTTCATCCCCTAATAGCTTTTTACACTTGAAAACAAGCTATTTTTATACTTTTCCTAGCCAATTTCTTCATAAATGCGTAAAAATCCGCAGTCTAGTGATTAGTTATGCTCCTAACTGTACGTATCTAATAGGAACGCGAGAAATGACGCAACAAGAAAAAATCCCGGTCCGTCCGTTCGTTTATAACAATCGAGTACCTAACCGTACACCTTATCGTGCCTTCTCTCACTCTCAGACTGATTCGAAAATCTTCTGACATTGCAGCTCATAAATATCGATATACGACGTACACGTGCTAAACGGTGTTTCGATTACTTCGGTTGTTCAAGGACGCACGGGAAAGGCATTAGTTATTCGCGAAAGGTGCTTTAATGTTTAAGTTTCTCCGGTTTGACGTGCGCTATTGTTCGTAAGCATTTGTTATCGAGAAAACCACGACAGCGGATCTTTATGCAAAATAAAAATGTTGTATCTGATTTGCAACAAACTGGAGCGAAAGAGGAGTTTATTTTCTTACTTAATACGTTTAATAGGTTGAGAAGAATATAATATTGGGTTGGCAAATAAGTTCGTTCGGTTTTTTACATTGGGATAAATCACAAAAACCGAACGAACTTAGTTGCCAACCCAATAGTATTTTAAAATTCTTGTGATGTTTTTTCTATTCTAAATTACACCTACTCATTTTGTCATAAATGCATAAAATCCGCTGTCTAATTATTATACACACTGTTTCGTTACAGTAATGATCTTGAAACGTTCTCGATGAATATTCGCCTACGAGCAACAGCGTACGAGTCCAGAACACACGATACATATTTATGGTAACAGTATTAGATTTTTTAACGTATTTTTTGATTTTTACAACTGCCTAGATTTATTTTCTACAGCGATCGGCGTGTCCTGTGCGATCGACGGGACGAACCAGCACAGGATCGCGTTACATTAACCGACATAATAGCGTTGTTTGTGTATGTTATTGATATTGTTAATAAAATAAATATATTGGTAATTCGTCGCACGTAACGTGATTCCCGGGACGATTCGTCCTCGGGACACTCTGTTCACTCTGTTGCGCGTCGCCCAGTGCCGGAACGTGTTCGCAAATTCACCCCTCCACCTCCCTGTTCCCCACTCCGGTGGATTTTCGCGATTTTTCCCAGAGGTCACCGGCTCGTCGTTAAGACAATTTCATTCCGACGCGACCCTCTACTCAAGATTTTCGTCGCTTTGAGAGTCCTTCCCCGGGAGAAGATTATCCGTTTATCGTTCGGGGCGCCCCGGTGGAACTCGATTAACTGCAAGGGGCCGTTGTTAATCGGTTTAGAGCGGAATCTGAATTTATGTAACCCTTAACAAACCGACTGTATCCGATCGACGCGAAGTCAGATCGATTTGCATGCGCATGTTTATTTTATTGCGAGGCACCTGTCTCCATTAATGTCGCGTATTGATCGAAGAGAATTGAAAGTGTGAACAGACAATAAACAGATGGTAAGATAAATAAACGGCACTCGTCCAAAATATTGGTAACACTAAGCTTACTTGTAAATAAAATCAATTGCAGAATTTGTACCGAACAAACAGACGGACAAACAGACAGGCAAACAGATAGACAAACAGACAGACAAACAGACAGACAAACAGACAGACAAGAAAGCGAACTAATAAAAACGTAGTAAAATGGGAAGGCTCTATCTATTTAGAGTTTGTGCAATTTTGATTACAATGTGTGCTTGGATAAAGAAATTTATCGAATCAATTTCCATGTAAGCAATTTCATAATGTCAATAATTCTATTATAAATATAAAACTGTTCATTTGACTGGCAGTGGTAGGTTCAGTCTTAATGTTGTTGAATTGCTAATTATTTCAAAGTAGTTTGGTTCAATGTTGAAAAAGTGAACGTCTACAATTTAGAAGTGTCCGAATGTAGTGTATTCGTTCCCGCGCGGTTCGGTTTTCATATTGAAAATTTCTATGGACGCGTGGCATCGCCGATTTTATAGCTTTTGTATGTCGGCCATTGTCCGGCTTGATTGTTAATTACGAATTGCGTCAAAATATTTTTATACATTTCTTGGTTCTCCATTTATTTTCGGCTGAATACGACTGGCTGTTTTCGATTCGAACAAAAATGTAATTTTTCTCGCTCGGTACACGGACTAGCATTGGCTTGCTGAAAACACACAGGTGTTAAAATGTATTTCTAACAGGCGAAGGAAACAAATATTCCCAGTGAAGTTAGTTAGTACATTTAGTAAACGCTGCAAATGTATTTGTTCAAATGACTCGCCAAGATAAATATTTGTTAAAAGTTCCGGTAAATGTACATTTATTTATTTGATCGAGTAAATCTGTTTAGTAAATTGTTGCCAGATAAATGCACTTACACTACGTTCATTTGTTTACTTTTGTTGGTGTGGAAAATCGAAACATTTCATTGAAATCGTCACATGGTAAACACTACCTACCGGAAGCCTATTAATAGGATTTTACATAATTGTGCTGTACCAAAAGAAAGCATAGAAATTTTCTTTTACATTGCAATCTTAAATGAAACTATTAGATGACGTTATTGAGGAAGTCTTGTTAGTTCATAATGAAAATTGCTGTTACTATTGATGGTTCCATTAAAAAGTGTTTAGATTTTTAGATTTTTCAAGATTAAGCAATAATCACCGGTTGGTAATGTGTTAAGCATATTATTTATTGTGTCTGATGACTCGAATAGTCATTCAGGGAAGACATTTTCTCAGCACTGAATTGCTAATTATTTCAAAGTAGTTTGGTCCAATCTCGAAAAAGTGAACGTCTACAATTTACAAGTGTCCGAATGTTATCGGGAGTCGCAGTAGTGTATTCGTTCCTGATTCGGTTTTCATATTGAAAATTTCTATGGACGCGTGGCATCGCCGATTTTATAGCTTTTGTATGTCGGCCATTGTCCGGCTTGATTGTTAATTACGAATTTCAATTTGCTCGCTGATACACTTTATTGTTATGCATACTGTCGGACACGTGAATAGGGGGTCTCTATAATTTAGTACACAAAACGAACCTCCTCTGTGCGTTCTGCTATACGCGGCATCGTTTCACCTGCGACAATAGATAAATAAACTAAACCCCGGGTATACGTCAGTTTCATGGAAATCAATGTTTTCTTGGTAATTGAATTTTTTTCATATGTTCGAGTTCGATTCGACTCTCTGATCATTCGTAACGTAGTACCTCCGGGCGTTTCAGTGTATACGCATATGGTTTATTGGCCGATTTACGAATAATGAAAAAGAAAATCGTTTTTTGTTTATCGCCGGTTGGATTGCGTGGAATACAAAGCTTAGTAGATTTCGGTTTTATTCGTTGTTCTCGGAGCGATGCTTACGGCTCATTGGAACCAGATTTTGTGCATTTATGACAAAAATTGACTAGGTGTAATCTAAAACAGCAAAACCATTAGACGAATTTAACCTCCACTGTTATATATTGGGTTGGCAAATCAGTTCGTTCGGTTTTTTATATTGGAATAAATCACAAAAACCGAACGAACTTATTTGCCAACAAAATAATTATAGTTTCTAAATTGTTTTATACGATCTTGAGGCTTGTTCAACACTGCACCTAGCGAGCCTTAAAAGTAAATTTTCCCTTATAAAAATGACAGGATTTTATTTAGCTTTTTTGCGGATCCTACTGTATTAGGTTGCCCAGAGGTTTCTATCGGAATGTGCGCCTTTAATGTTACTACATAAATATAATCAATGCGATCATCTTTATGTTAATGTTTTAGTATGAATCGAAAACCAACTTGTGGGACAATCTAATATTTATTTAGCAATGTTAAAGAAACACATTCCGAAAGAAACTTTTGGGACAACCTATAATAATAATCACGTCCTGAACCAGCAGCATGTACAAATCAGTTTTTCAATGCTCAATTTACATAACTAAAGTTATTATAGCAAACGCAAATTTTTCCTTTAAAAAAGGTTCAAAACTGAACCGAAACGTTAGGAAAGAAGAAAAGTTTATTGCAAAATTGCTAGATTTACTAAATGATCGAAACGGTAGCGCCGAAAGCATCATTAAATTAAATATTTAACATTTACGATCGATAATCGGGATTATTTTCTAATAATAATAATACGAGCTCTACTGAAGGTGTCTATTTTTATTAATTCAATAATTGTAAAATAACAAATCTGGAACCGGTCATTTTGACCGGCGGTGGTAGATAAAACGAGATAATAGAATGATCCAGAAGACTTATTAAGAAACCGGTAAAGTAGGGAATAATCAGAAGAAGAGAATGGTAAAGTAGAAAATGACCAAAAGAGAGTCGAACGTCCAAGATGGGCGAAAACCAGTTGGACCAAAATGGACCAAAACCAAAATAAAATGGCCAGTGGAAGGCTCGAAACCGATTTTTGAACGCCAGCGGAGCACGGCCCTGGGCAACCCCCGATCGGGAGGCAGCGTTCGGGGTGGAATGTTTTCAGGGGGTTAGTAACGCGCTTCAAAAAAAAAATGGCGGCCGATCGAAGGCGGTGGCGTTATGACGCATGCCGCACGGCGTCCCTCGGCGTCCCTCGGCGGCGCCACCGTCGACCAACCCCCGCAGTTCGATTGGAGACACCGGCCGGCATCGACGGCTGTCACGGAGCTCCCTCTTCCAACGAGTTCGCGTGTGTGATTTAACCCGTTCTGGACACCGTTCTCTCTCGGCCACGTTTCCGCCGTGGAACGAGTCCGACTCGGCCCGGACAGGTACAAAGACCCGGGGTGATCCTGCTCGCCAGCGACGTCGAAATCACCCGATTTTCACTCCTCGAGCCCCAGGTGCTACCCTCCTACCCACTCGATACCTTTCCTTTTTCATGGACCACCTCAGCCAACCCCCTCGAGAACGTTTCCTTCGTTAATTTCAAATCGGATTTTCATTTCGCGAGCTTAAACATTTCTCTTCCCGTTTGTTTCTGGTTTTCCGAGATTTCTCAGTGACGCGGGGGTGTTTTGTGGTACCGGTGCATATACCGGTTATTTCGTTTTAATTGTCGTGCGTTGAGATCGAGTGAAGCTGACCCTGTGACGACCGGCTAGTTTCGAAGCTTGCTTTCGGAAAAATTTCGCAGCTGTGGATGCCTAGGAATGTTCGAATAAAACGCACCACGTTGATAAATAAATGGGAATGTATAAATAATTGTGGCGACGCGAGAGGACCGACTCCAGCGTGGCGTTAACGGCAACTAACTGTTGAAATTCACACGGCAGTCCCTGGAAAAAATCTGTACAATCTTCGCAGAAATTGAACAAATCCGTGGAAAACAGAGCTGATACATGCAAGAAAGATAGAAGGACCTACAAAGACATATAAAAAAACATTGGAGGACATAAAAAGAAGACAAATCCAAACAAACGACGACGATTATCGCCAGAATGGCTACTGATTCGCTATAAAGCACACAGTCGCTCAATCAGTCGTCACAGCGTCAGTAATCGCAAATTCTGTTGTCCTCCGTGTACAATTAATTTCGTTTCATTATTTACCCGTCAGACAATCACCTAGGGTATCGAATAACTGACACACTGTATCGCGAACATCCCCGAATTCCCGTGCTCCACAGAAATTCCCAGCGAACCCAACTCGACCGTTGATCCGATTCTATCGTTCGCCGAAAAATACATTTTTCTCTTTTTCGACAAAAAAATAAAAATTCTTCGAGTTCTCTCGAGCAGTCACTCGAAGCGGGTCCAGCGACCCGCTCGTCTCGCTCGAGTCGGGACTCGCGCGTATCGCTTTCCGGCGTTGTATCTGCCCTCTCTGTCTCTCCCGCAGCGAAAAGTGTGTCTGCCTTTGAGCCGGCCAGTGAAATATGCGTACCGATATTGATATGCATACGGTGTCGAGTGAATTTGCATCGGATATCGCCGGGGAAAATAGAGAGAACGAGGAAAAGAGCGAGAAAGGGAGAGAGATCTGCCGTTGGCCGACGGGTAACAAGAACCGTAAATATCGCGGGGTCTCATTACACGGCCGACCGAACGTTAAACCGCGGCGAATGTCAAAAAGGCTCTCCTTTCTGGGGAACGGACCAAGGGACCGGTTGAAAGAAACGCCGCGTCGCGGTCTCTCTTTGCGCGTGTCGTATTTTTTTTGCATCCGTGTGTGTGTGTGTGTGTGTGTGTGTGGGTGTCTGTGTGTACGCGTGCAAGTGTGTGCAAAATTGTGCAAAAGCGCAAGAGACCAAGGCTCGTGTACCTACGTGCACCTGGATGCAACGATCCATTGGTTATACGTTCTCTTTCTCTCTCTCTCTCTCACTTTCTCCCTCGGTCATTTCGATGCACACGTACACACCGAAAACCGGAAGGCAATTGTCCACTTTTTGCCCTGTTGTTATTCGATACCCGATACCCGCCTTCCCCCCCACTCACCTTGACACGCGTACCCGCGACCCGATCCTTGTCCGAGGCCACACCGGTGCTGGGTAAAACGTGGCTAATAGTCCATTTCACCTGATGTCGATACATTTTTTCAAACGATCCCCTTTGATCTTTCACCGACCGTGTTTCGTTGCTTCCTCATCGATGCATTCGTTTGGTTGCTCACGAACGGGTTTTTATTTGTCTGTTTATGGCTGGACGATGCATGTGTCCCCTTCGTGGTACTCGAATTGCGTTCAAATATTTCTATACGACATTTCTTGGTTCTCCATTTATTTTCGACTGAACACGACTCGCTGTTTTCGATTCGAAAAATGTAATTCTTCTCGCTCGGTACACGCACTAGCATTTGCTTGTTGAAAACACACAGATGTTAACACTTTACCTACCGGAAGCCTATTAATAGAGTTTTCAATAATTGTGCTATACCAAAAGAAAGGATAGAATTTTGTTTTACATTGCAATCTTAAATGAAACTATTAGATGACGTTATTGAGGGTGATTTGGTAGTTCACAATGAAAATTGCTGTTGCTATTGAAGGTTCCATTAAAAAGTGTTTAGCCATGTATGAAAATGTATTTTTAACAGGCGAAGGAAACAAATATTGCCAGTGAAGTTAGTTAGTACATTTAGTAAACGCTGCAAATGTATTTGTTCAAATGACTCGCCAAGATAAATATTTGTTGAAAATTCCGGTAAATGTACATTTATTTATTTGATCGAGGAAATTGTTGCCAGATAAATGCACTTACACTACGTTCATTTTATTTACTTTCGTTGGTGTGGAAAATCGAAACATTTCATTGAAATCATCGCTTGGTAAACACTAGATTAAGCATATTGTTGATTGTGTTTGGTGACTCGAATAGTATTGGGACCGTTCAGGGAAGAGATTTGCCCAGCACTGGTCAATGGTTCTTGATCGAGTGTTTCCGCGTTGCCCACAGGAGATAGATAGAGGAAGGGTAGAAGAAGAAGAAAGTGGTACGCCAGTGTTTCTCGGAGGTGCAATAATTACAAATACAGCCGCGTCCAATAATTTTCGTCATTTCCATAAGAACGACGCGAGAAGACGAGTGTCTCCCGGATCTCTCTCTAGAGTTTCAGTGCGCGTTCGACGGTGAGCACTCGATTAGCGAGTAATCGATCGAGAAGTTCGTTGGTTTCGAAATGCGAAAGTGAACACTGTCTCGGGGCGGGCGCGTGCACGTACATCGCGGGACGATGGCGGAAGTTCGTGTTTGCCGGTTCCTCGTGGTCCTCGCGCTGCTTATGGTTGTTCTGGTGCTCGGGCAGAACCCCGTCGAGGAGAAGACCACCTTCGAGGCTGCTTTCCAAGGTAAGACCTGACCTGGAGCCCACAATCACGTCCTCGCAACACCAAAATTGCCAAAAAACAATCTCAAGGACATTTCCAATGAATATTTTGTTGCTCTTTCTAATCCCCCGTCAGGTGCGTCTCTGTAAATTGATCTATTATACTTGTCTGACCACAGGTTGTCCTATTCCACTTACCCAGTTACTAAAATTGTGCTGCACCCCTACCAGAAGGTTAACTTCGAATGAATCGCATAATTTCTGATTAGGTAATCAGTGAAACTCCTGATAAGGAAATTATCATACTGTTTCCTGTAGTCAAAAGAATCTCAAAGAACGTTTTCATCAAGGATTAATTATTTATGGACATTCTTGAATTAAAATTTTGTTGCTCTCTTTAATCTCCAGTCAGGTGCAACTCTGTAAATTGATTTATTATACTTCTCTGACCACAGGTTGTCCTATTCCACTTACCCAGTTGCTAAAATTGTGCTGCACCTACCAGAAGGTTAAATTCGAATGAATCGCATAATTTCTAATTAAGTCACAGTGAAACACCTGCAAAGAAAATTATCATACTGTTTCCTGTAGTCAAAAGAATCTCAAAGAATATTTTCATCAAGGATTAATTATTTATGGACATTCTTGAATTAAAATTTTGTTGCTCTCTTTAATCCCCTGTCAGGTGCGTCTCTGTAAATTGATTTATTATACTTGTCTGACCACAGATTGTCCTATTCCACTTACCCAGTTACTAAAATTGTGCTGCGCCCCTACCAGAAGGTTAACTTCGAATGAATCGCATAATTTCTGATTAGGTAATCAGTGAAACTCCTGATAAGGAAATTATCATACTGTTTCCTGTAGTCAAAAGAATCTCAAAGGACGTTTTCATCAAGGATTAATTATTTATGGACATTCTTGAATTAAAATTTTGTTGCTCTCTTTAATCCCCTGTCAGGTGCGTCTCTGTAAATTGATTTATTATACTTGTCTGACCACAGGTTGTCCTATTCCACTTACCCAGTTACTAAAATTGTGCTGCGCCCCTACCAGAAGGTTAACTTCGAATGAATCGCATAATTTCTGATTAGGTAATCAGTGAAACTCCTGCTAAGAAAATTATCATACTGTTTCCTGTAGTCAAAAGAATCTCAAAGGACGTTTTCATCAAGGATTAATTACTTATGGACATTGTTGAATTAATAGTGTAAGAGTAAAGGATGTTAAACTCTAAATATTTATTGAACGAAAAGTAGCATACAATAACTGTATAAACGTAAACTCTTTAGTAGTAAATCGCGTAGCCGTAATTCGTCGTGTTCCGTTATCGTAATCGTATCGTATAAACTTTTACGTCAATATCTATTCGTGTTTTTCGAGAATCTCCGTAACTGCGTGGACGCGTTTTTTTTAAATATGTTTCTCGCCGTGATGTTTTGTTCAAGCGTTTCGTTTGTCTCTTTATTTACACCGCTGGTTACGTAGTCAATCGATGTATCGCATCGATTGACTCACGCGCGCACACACACATAATACACTCTTACAAATATAATTATACGCATACAGAAAATCTTCAAAATCTCGCCCCTACAATATTTTGTTGCTCCCTTTAATCTCCCGTCAGGTGCGTCTCTGTAAATTGATTTATTATACTTGTCTGACCACAGATTGTCCTATTCTACTTACCCAGTTTCAAAAACTGCATGCTGCGTCCCACAGGAGGTTAAATTCGAATATATCGCATAATTTCTGATTAGATTATCAGTGAAACTCCTGCAAGGAAAATTATCATACTGTTTCCTGTAGCCAAAAGAATCTCAAAGAACATTTTCATCAAGCATAAATTACTTATGGACATTATTTAACGAATATTTTGTTGCTCTCTTTAATCCGCCGTGAGGTATGACTCTATAAATTGATTTATTATACTTGTCTGACCACAGGTTGTCCTATTCTACTTACACAGTTACTAAAATTGTCCTTTGAATTTCGTGCTTTCTTGTCGATTCTGTTGGAAAATCTTTGACGTCAGGTTCCACCTAAAATATAATGCAACTAAAGAATGTACACTGTGTTTTATGAAAAACAAAATACCCTTTTCCTCGGTTTCCCCGAACAATTATTCTTACTTCTGCCAGACGGGTTTCACTTTTGAAACCTTCATTGAAAGTAACTCTTAATTAGCCCCGACCGCAAAGTTTCATCTGCGAACCCGGAGATACAAAGTTTAATGTTACGATATTTTTTACTTAACATTTTACGACTTCTGAAGGCAGTTTGTTTGACAAATGATTCTACTTGTGGAAGCGATTGCTGGGGAACCGAGGGTAGCGATTCTTCCCTGTAAACAATAAAAGATGAAATTAATGTGCAAAATTCTCGTACGGAACCATACAATGAAAGACTGTACAGTAATTTATTCAGAAAGCGGAGGGGATGAAACATCCCTTGAAATATTGTGCAAACACTTTCTCAATTCTCGCCCAAGTTATTTCCGTGTTATCCGTCAGTAAAATAAGAAGACCTCGATGTAGAAATCGAGAGAATTCTCATAAATCAAATGAAACTGCTCATAACCGACAAAAACAGCCATTACAGAACGAAGTGGGTGAAATATGAAATCGCGACGAATGCTACAAAGCTGAACATCATGCAATCGCGACGATTATCACGAATGCGTAACGCGTCCGTCAATAACGCGATCGGCAACACGGTGACGCCGCGATAGCATTATTATTCACGCGTAACAAGTATATTTACAGGTCGGCGTTTATTTCGATTTCGCGCGATGGTCCTCGTCGACCGCAATGGAAATTTTAATGCCGCCTTTTCGGATTTATTTTCCCCGTGTCCCGCCATTACCGAGCCATTTGTCATCCGGCAACAGCGTACGACATCCGGTAACATTTTTATAACGAAACACGCGCGCGGGCAACGCGTATCCGCCGCCCGAGTCGAAACTTAATTAACGATCGCATATTTGCGGACCGTTTTATCGACGGTGGGGCAAATGAATCCGTATTGACAGAGTCGTTCGGACGCATTACTAAATTTTCCAAACTATTTTGAATACGGGACCGCTTCTCCCTCTCTCCGGGCTTGCGAAAAGTGCTCGCACGTACCCGGAATCGCGAGCTGTTTCGTATTTTCGCCTGATTCATCGCCCGGCGACACGCTCCCGACACGAAACGCTCGTTTGTCGGTGTTTATCGATGGCCGCCATCGATTTCCACCAATTAAATCGCTGCTTTATTGAAATTTTTCGCGGAGCCAGGTATTTTTCTGAACGTTTGCACTCTGACGTGACAGACACGAAAAGACAGGTACAATATTCCCGTATAAAAAACGAACAATAACAAATTCGTAAAATGTCTGCCATATCGTCTACACGTTCTACTTTATTCGATCGAAAATCAATGATGTGGAACTCGAGCGACCATGTCAATAAAAATAGTTTAAACGAACTGCACCGCGTATGACGCGATAAACGGGTTAGAGCGTGTAAACAAAATTGCTTTGAGTTGCCAATCAACGTGTTAGCAATCGCGAGAAAGTAAAGCTAAATAAAAGGAGTTTCGGAGCCGGCTTTCAGGGACAAAGTTTCGCATCAGGGTCGAAGGAAAATAGGGTTTGGCAATTACCGGGTGCAGGGGGCTTCGTTAGAGGGGGAAGGTGGATAGAGGGTGGTGGGATTAGTTGCTCCGGGTTCCGTTTAACTTGCCTGCGTTGCGAGCCACGCGCATTGTCGACGGAATAAACAATGGCTAAGCAGTTTCGCTTTCTGCTGCGCGTGATTTAAACGCAACTCCGGTGTGTCTGGGAACGGGTAAACAGCGTATTGCGTCGCGTTAATGTTAATGGCGTACTACCTGCACACGGGTGTCCTCTCCATCCCTCTCTCTCTCTCTTTGCCACTCCCCTTGCGACGGTCTCCGAGGTACCATTTGCTAATAGCCAGAAAGCAATTAATATCACGGTCAGTTGCTGCCCTTTACTCGCCACGGATGCGTGGTGAGCTGATTAGGGGACGCTGCCTTACGGCCTAGAAACGTTGCCATCCGACTATGCTGCTACATACACTGTTGCCCACTTTCTACTCTGACGTTATTTAGCAACGAGAAACAATGTTAGAACTGTCCCGTTTTAGGCTAACATCGAGCTTTGGGCCCCCTCGGTCATTTAGAACACAAGTAATAATCAGATTGTTGATCTCCGTGCAAAATAAAAATTGCCTGCATTAATTACAAGAACGATGTACATGAAAATTTTTGCCGTAAATGCACAAAATCCTGAACGAAGAGAAAAAAAACATCATACCTTGGCCCTCGGTCATTTAGTACACAAGTAATAACCAGATTGCGGATCCTCGTGCAAAATAAAAATTGTCTGCACTAATTACAAGAAAGATATATATTAAAATTTTTGCCGACAATGCATAAATCCTGAACGAATAAAAAAGGAATCGTCTGCATTAATTACAAGAAACATGTACGTGAAAATTTTTGCCGTAAATGCACAAAATCCTGAACGAAGAGAAAAGAAACATCATACTTTGGCCCTCGGTCATTTAGAACACACACCAGTGATAATCAGATTGCAGATCCTCGTGAAAAATACAATTTGTCTACACTAATTGCAAGAAAGATATACATACATGAAAATTTTTGCCGTAAATGCATAAATCCTGAACGAAGAAAAAAGAAATCGTCTGTATTAATTACAAGATGTACATGAACATTTTTGTTGTAAATGCATAAAATCCCGAACGAAGAAAAATGAAATCGCCTGCACTAATTACAAGAAACATGTACGTGAAAATTTTTGCCGTAAATGCACAAAATCCTGAACGAAGAGAAAAGAAACATTATACTCTGGCCCTCGGTCATTTAGAACAAACACCAGTGATAATCAGATTGCGGATCCTTGTGCAAAATAAAAATTGCCTGCATTAATTACAAGAACGATATATATGAAAATTTTTTCCGGAATTGCACAAAATCCTGAACGAAGAAAAAAGAAGCATCATACTTTGGTCCTTGGTCATTTAGCACCTACATACACATTAATTGCACATACATGCACATACATATTAATTACAAGAAAGATGTACATGAATATTATTTTGTAAAGAAAGAATTGTTTTTAAAATGGTTTTGAAAAAGGTTCTTGCACCTTCAAGTGTCGAGCCATGTCAACAGCAGTTTGGAAGTTGCCCCTGTCGCAAGTTGATGCGCGCCATCCTTTATTTCGTCGGATTTGGAATAATCGGGGAGTTATAGTCTAGGCGCCAATAAACCCTCAATCTCGGTATACCAGCTCGCGTAAACTGAAACGAAGCCGCACACGACTAACTTCGTTAACGGACTCTATTTTCGTGCGGCACGGACGCTAAATACTATTACGGAATCCGGGGAAAGTAATGCTTCAAACGTTACAAGTAGAAACCGCCGGTAATAGTCAGACAACCGAGGCGAGTCAAGCATGTAGGTCATTCCACGGTAAATGGATCACGTTTTCAACGCGATGACACGGATTTAGATGAAACTGAAATATGAAACAGTCCAAACGAAACTGGGCGAGCTGGTTAATCCCGTTTTGTTGTGTTCAATTTTTCCCGGAAGTTGCTACAAGTGTCGTTATTCGTTCCTGTCACATTCTTGTCAGTTAAGATAACATTTGAAACTTGATCTTCGTTCCGAAAATTTTTAAAGTATATATAACTTTATTCGCTACTCTGAGGGTTACAATTTTCTTACATCTTCTCCTTCCTCCGCTTCTCCTCCTCTACTTATTCTTATTTCTAAAACTAAACTAGATAGATAGAGAGAGAGAGAGAGAGAGAGAGAGAGAAAATTTACAAAAGCTTGTAAAATTTTCAAAGAATGAAGTTGCGCAATTCCGAGTATCGAGATTGGTTTTGACGGGGAGATAATGAAAATTCCGCGGAGATGGACAATTCCTTGATCGTTTCGAGGGACGTTTAACGTTCCGGAAGTTCGACACGACACTTTTCGACCCGTTTACTTCGTCGACGATGGCAGAGCTGCCTCCGGTTACACGTTAATCAGCGTCCCCGAGTGGATGCATCGTTTCACATGGACCCGACGGAAGAGGAACGGCACCCGCATAAAATCCCGTGTAACCGGATCGGTTTCGTCGACGCTGGTGCATTTTTATCGGCCGTCTTCGATCCAGCTTCATAAGAGACTTTATCGGGAACCGGCGATGGAATTCCCCTCCAGCGCATTTGCGAATCGATGATTGCTTCTCGGCGATATCATGCTCGACAGACAGTCGATTACACTTCTAAACACTTGCGTACGAACCCCAATGAAGTGAAAGCACCATTTTTAACACTAAATCTACCAACACCGGTCAAATTGACCCGTTCCAGGTTTTTTATTTAATAAGAAATGATTGTATAGATATTTTTAGTAGTGCACGTATTACAATAGGAGTCGCACGAAGTCTACATTAAAACGTAGATCAATGATTCGTGTTCTGTGTCTGATCAATACTCCCCGTTTCTACTTGCAGGATAATCATTTTCAAATAATTCATCTATTTTAAACGAAGATTAAGAGTGTCACTGCTGCGTCTGACCATTACCTGTCCTTTCTACTAGCGTGACAATCTTCCGAGACAAATTACTACGTGCAAGATATGCGTCATTTTGAATGCATTCGCCGAACACACAATGATAAATTATGTGTTAACACCCTGTACCATATATATATATATATATATATATATATATATATATATATATATGCAGGATAATTATTGTGCGCATGCAAGACGGAACATGAAACAGTCCAGTACCATGAATTACGTAATAAATTCTTCTCGCAATTTTTATAACGTCAACTCGTATCCTTGGTATATTAAATTGTACATCATTAACGCGTTCGCTAACATTGCTTCCTTCGCTGCCCACCTGCGCTGTTTAAATGTTTTATTTAATTCAGTGCACCTCCTTTGCGAAACAATTTAACAGAAGAATAGTCATTGAGTCTCCGAGGTACATAAAATTAATTTGACAATCTCTAAGTAAACTGCAAGATCATCTAAATTAAACAGTGGTGTTCTCGGTGGTCTGGGTTAGGTCTGGGTAGTTTTATTTAATTCGATGCACCTCCTTTGTGGAACAGCAAAACAATTTAAAAGAAGAATAGTCATTGAGTCTCTGAGGTACATAAAATTAATTGGACTACCTCTAAGTAAACTGCAAGATCATCTAAATTAAACAATGGTGTTTTCGGTGGTCTGGGTTAGTTTTATTTAACTCGATGCACCTCCTTTGCGAAACAATTTAACAGAGGAATAGTCATCGAGTCTCCGAGGTACATAAAATTAATTGGACTATCTCTAAGTAAACTGCAAGATCATCTAAATTAAACAGTGGTGTGTGTTCTCGGTGGTCTGGGTTAGTTTTATTTAACTCGATGCACCTCCTTTGCGAAACAATTTAACAGAGGAATAGTCATTGAGTTTCCGAGGTACATAAAGTTAATTTGACTATCTCTAACTAAACTGCAAGATCATCTAAATTAAACAGTGGTGTTCTCGGCGGTCTGGGTTAGGTCTAGGTTAGTTTTATTTAAGTCGATGCACTTCCTTTGTGGATCAGCGAAACAATTTTACAGAAAAATAGTCATTGAGTCTCCCAGGTACATAAAATTAATTGGACTATCTCTAAGTAAACTGCAATATCATCTAAATTAAACAATGGCGTCCTCGGTGGTGTTTTCCGTGTCAGTTTCGGTTACAAAACAGTATGCATCGAGAAGAGCAGGTGAAGATAGGGGAAAAGGAAGCGGGGTAGAATGCCGAGCAAACAAGAAGGCGGAACGAACGAAATTCGTTCGTTTGGAAGAAGGCACGTCTCGCCTTTCCTACTTGAAAATACATAATTCACCGGTGTTTGCCGCGGGACTAAATCGATCGATCGTTAATCCATTTTCTTCGCTGCCTATTGTTCCCACCCCACACCCCTTCGTCGGACGGCCAAGAATTACGCTCGGTGAATTCCGTAGAATTACGCTCGTTGTTCCCGCCGATTTCGTTTTGTCGCGCATTTTAGCCCTCGACTGGCAACGTTGCCGTACCGTTCTGTAAATCCGCCGGCTTTTCGATACGGTTTTCACTCCCCCTCGTTTTTACCAGTGGCAATGACCATTGTTTCGCCCCATGAATGCGTTTAATGGCTTATTCCAGACAATGGAATAAATTGGCCGCGCCGAAGCTGCTGAACTTTCCTCTGCGAACCCGCTAATAGAATGGACCGTTGAACTCGTCACTCTTACGTGCGCCCAATGACTCTTTCCATGTACTGGGTGGCTCGGAAAATACGCCCCGATCTTCCGCAGAGCAGCCACATTATTTCTCGACACACCCAACATTCGTATTAAAATTGTGGATCACCGAAAGCGACTGTTTTATATTCTCGAAAAATAAGGAGTTGTTTGTTCAAGTTTACACGATTTTTTAACAACATACATTTAGAGTCTCAATTCTCTGAAGAATCTATTAATTGGCAAAATGGGGACGAATTAGGCTTCAAATAAATTCATTTAAAAAATGTAACAAATGTTCCCCATAATATAAATTGAATATGTTTTTCGATCGTAATTTTGGTAATAAATGTGTGATGATATTGGCGCACAGGTTCGGTCAGTGATAAAACACAAGCAATTTTAATTAAAACAAATTAAAATGCTGATATGGATCATTCTCAAGAGTAAATTTTGCGTCTGAAAAATAATGTGAATTTAATATATGTTAATAGTAAAAATAATATGAAGATACCAAATAAACCATTTTTACATACTTGCTATATCAGAATGGTTTATTTATTCACATTATTTTTCAGACGCAAAATTTACTCTTTAGAATGATCCACATCAGGATCGAACCTGTGCGCCAATATCATCACACATTTGTTCCCCATAATATTCTCGTCAATATGAAAATATTTTCTATTCTACCCACCTAGCACTGTTCCCAGCAAGACGTTGCTCACCACCGGAGTATTCGCGAATGAATGATTAATGGAACGCCTCGCGGTTGCGCCGTGGCCTAATCGTGCGGGGTATATCGCGGCCATAGTATCTATTAATCTTATCGAGGACTGCTTATCGTGCTTCGGATTCCACAGGCAAACGTCTAACCGAATACTTTGACGCATTTAACGCGCCTGGTATATGCGTGTTGACGTTTGCTCGAGGCACACGCGTTCCCTGGTTGGGCAGATGATGCAGCAGCAACGACCGGCTTCGTGGGCGTTTGTGTGTGAACACATTGCACGTACACGCAGGACGTTGTGCGTTTGTGTTAGCCGAATGCACTTGCGCGCACCGTTCGGTCCCATCGAATCAAACGGGGACGCCGGTCGAACTTAAGGCAATGGTACACAGTTTGCGTTGCTCATACAATGCATCGGCAATTCGCAAGCTGTACATAGTACACGGATAGCATATATGCCTTCTGATTGGCTGATTCACGTGCTGCCTACAGCCTGCAGGAACAATTCAGTTATCGCGTTTCGTTCGGGGAACACGCGAGTATCCTGTTTATGGCGCGGATACGACTGTTTCTCTTGTTTCATAGAACCGTCAGATCGGCTCATCGGATTTACACGTTTTGCTCACCTTTGTTCCAACCGGCGCAATATACTTCTCACTGTTCTGTCGGAACAAATGCACGCGACGCCCATCGTCCGTACACGGATATCATAGTCGCATTTTTATTAGATGAAGAAATAGTCGGCCTGGGAAACATGAAAATACATAGTATGAATACAAAATTATGTAGCCACCACGAAAAAGTACTGTACCATTATTCACAATATTGTTTGAATAGAAGATATCCGGTGTTAAATTTTGGAGGGGATATTCCCGGTTAAGGAGAATGTATTTTCATTTGCTGCAAAAACAGTCGGGATAAAAACATGAAAAAGACTGTTTAGAAAATTATGTAGCCACCAAGAAAAATTGCTGTACCATTATTCGCAACATTGTTTTTATAGAAGATATCCACGGTTGAAATTTGGAGGCGATGTTCCCCGTTAAGGAGAACGCATTTTTATTAGGTGCAGAAACAGTCGGGCTAGAAAATATGAAAATAGTCTGTCTAGAAAATTATGTAGTCACCACGAAAAATTGCTGCATCATTATTCGCAACATTGTTTGAGTAGAAGATATCCAGTGTTGAATTTTGGAGGGGACGTTCCCGGTTAAGAAGAATGCATTTTTATCAGATGCAGAAACAGTTGGGCTAAAAAACTTGAAAAAGGTCTGTCT